>NW_022631110.1:2777302-3485667 GCF_010015895.1 Lontra canadensis
AGGCAGAGATCACAAGTAGGCAGAGAGGCAGGCAGAGAGAGAGAGAGGAAGGGAAGCAGGCTCCCTGGTGAGCAGAGAGCCAGACATGGGGCTGGATCCCAGGACCCTGGGATCATGACCTGAGCCAAAGGCAGAGGCCTTAACCCACTGAGCCACCCAGGCGCCCCTTTAACAAGTATACTTAATCAGGGGTGCCTAGGTGGCTCAGTCAGTTAAGTGCCTTACTCTTGAATTCTGCTCAGGTCATGATCTCAGTGTCATGGGATTGAGTCCTACATTGGGCTCCCTGCTGGGTATGGAGCCTGCTTAAAGATTCTCTCCCACCAGAGAGGGAGACAAACCATAAGAGACTCTTAATCTCAGGAAACAAACTGAAGGTTGCTGGAGGAGAGGCGGGTAGAAGGGTGCGGGGACTGGGTGATAGACATTGGGGAAGGTATGTGCTATGGTGAGTGCTGTGAATTGTGTAAGATGGATGAATCACAGACCTGTACCCTTGAAACAAATAATACATTATATGTTAATTAAAAAAGCTTCTCTCTCTCCCTTTCCCTCTGCCCCTCCCCCTGCTCTCTCTCTCAAAAAAAAAAAAATGTAGATTTAATCGTGAAAATTCTCTAAACTTAAATCATGTTTTTGGAGTGTGGGATAGGAAATAGTTTTGTCATTTTAATAGCTATGCAAATAAAAATTTTAAGATACCATGAGACCAGATTTTTCCAAAGGAGCAAAGGATTCCATCTGTTCTGAAACCCATACGTAAAGCAGTATCTGAACAGTATGTAGAAATGATCCTTCTCAGCCTTTAATAATCTAAACCAGTGGTGTCCAATGGAAATAAAATCTATTATATTATATTTATATAATTTATATAATTATTATATATATTATTATATATTATATATAAATTATTTATATAATTTATATGTGGGAGTAAAGATTACTAAAATAAGTAAACTTTAAAAAATGTTAAAAAGGGAAAATAACTTTAATACTTTATTTAATCCAACAGATGAAATTATTATCATTTTGACATGTAGTCCACGTTAAAGTTTTTAATGAGACTTTTTACTTTTTTATTTTTTCACACACCGAGTCTTTGAAAACGAGTATGTATTTGGCTCTCATGGCACATCTCGATTTCGGCTAGCCCCTTTCAAGTCGTGAGAACAGTCCTGACCCATGAGGTGGTGTTAGCATCTGTTACATTTGCATCGGCTCTGTTTCTTTGGGAATTATGTATTTGGCATATCTTATACTTTTTAAAAAAGAGAGACTAACACACTGGATTTAAAACAAACAAACAAAAGCCCAGCAGAGAAAGCGGAGTAAATCTGTCCAAACGATGATGTCGTCATCACTGTAACTGGAGGAGGGCAACGGAATAGTCATAATAGGAGGTGATGCAAATGGTTTATTTGGGTTTGGAATAGGTTGTATATTTAGACTAGTATATAAATGCACTTGCTGTTCTGTATACGCACACGTCTGTACACCCAGCATTGAGCCACCTGGGATTCTTGGCTCAGGGGTTCCTTGGGGCTGCTCGGGCTGCCTTGGGAGATCTGTGAAGCCAGCGCCACCACCTGGTTGCCACTCCAGGTGGCAGGATGTCCCAAACAAATGCAAAGGAGCCCCGCTTCCACAGTCGCTCTCTCCCTCTCTCTTTCTTCTGTCCTTCCTTCTCTTCTATGGATTTATTTTTGTCTGCCTGTTTCCCTGGAGCAAGGCAGTCTCCTTTTCTTCCCTGTCACGTCTCCTGGGCTCTAAGGACCCAGAACCATCGAGACGTTCTGTGAATGGGCGATGTCAGTTAAGAACAGGAAAGTATAAATGCCCTAGGAACCATTCATTCATTCCGTTTACAGATCTCTAGTGAGGGCTTCCTGTATGCCAGGCACAGTGCTAGAATAATCTATCTGAGACTCATTTAGAGATTATCCTGTAATACAGCTTCCTGAAATGGGCTCGTATGCTCCCCTCTTACAGCTTTCTACCCTGTCCTGCCTTTCTTACTAGTTCACTGTATGCATTTCCTCCGCCCCACCCACAGATTCTTCACCCGCATTATGTCCTAGAGGTGCTCTTTGAAACAAAAAGAGTCCTGAAGCAAATGCCGAACTTCACTCAAGTCAAAACTTCTCCCACCAAAGAGATAACAATCTGTGGTAAGTTTTGGAGTGGAGCTGCCGAATTAATATTTAGGAACGTCTTGGTTCTACCTCATTTACTTAGCTTGAAAACTGTGTAAATTGGACTGTATTAAGGGAGAAGTGTTAATATAGAGCGATCTATCATGATAATACTGTTCCCCATCTTGTCTTTGTTTTGCATACCAGCTGGCAGGAATTAATTATGTGAGAAATTAAAGAACTCATAGCTTTTTATAAAGGCAGGCAGCATTTTAATATGGAAAACCACCCATGGGTGGCATAAGCGTTCTCTGCCCTCTGTCTAGCTCTCATTATCTTCGTTCTGTGTTCCTTTTCCTAGGTGGGCCTCATGCATGCCACTGATGCTGGCAGGCGAAAAGCCCAAGGCTGGGTGGAGATTAAATTCTTCTCTGCCCTTGGCTGCCGTTTTAGATTTTTCCAACTGGTCGCTGCAGCTTTTAGAAGAGTGGGAATGTCCCAGAAATCTGTTCCTTGTTCTTCTAAATAACAAGACTTGAGATTTTGTTATCGTATAGGCCAGCCTGGCAGGATATTGCTTCCAGAAACAGTACACAGTGAAATTCAACACAGTTGGTGTTCAGCAGGCTTGCAACTGTCTGAGAATGGGCTGCGTGGAAGGAATAGCGATTCCCTTAACTTCTAATTAGGCCCTTAGGTTACAAAACAGTGATTGTGATTTTCCAAATCAATTTTAGCCTGTTTCTTTTCCGCTGGCAGGTAGAAGTGGGTTTGACAATCCAGTCAAACCGTTTGCCTCGCTAGCGCCTAGTAGCGGTGGTAGGGACTCGACGCATTGGTACCCGGTACGGGGCACGTGCCCAGACTCCAGCTTCTGACTCACCTTCACGAGTTCGATTCCAGCCGAATGGGCCGCCGCACCTCTGCCTGACAGATGATGCATCTCAGTGGGGGAGGGGGGGCTTTTATCCAAGGCCTGACGGGCTCTTACTTTTCACAGAGCTTTAGACTTGGGGGGGTGGGCATGAAGCTCATGAAGCTCCGTGTGCCCACCCACGGAGCCCGTGGAGCCAGGGCTAGATACAGTAAGCCAAACGGAGACTGAGATCGCCTCCCACATGTTTCCAGTATACCTGCAGTTTCCATTGTAGATTTATCTTTGGGTAAAAAGATCTAGAAGAACACATGAATTAGAGGGTGAGGGAGTCCTAACATTATACAGTGTAAGATCCGAGTGGTTCTTACTGAGACCAGCCTATCACTTGTTCTTGTGGATGAAATTGAGGCCCAGAGAGGAAAAGGAAAATGTACTGCCTTCCCTACATTCTTTCCTCTCTCTCTCTCTCTCTCTTTCTTTTTTTCTTTTTTCTAAAGATTTTGTTTTTCAGTAATCTCTATACTCAATGTGGGACTCGAACTTACAACCCTGAGACCAAGAGTCCCATGCTCGACGGAAAGTCAGCCAGGTACTGCTCTTTCCCTGCATTTCTATGTGGTGACTCTCCCCATTCCCCACCCCTCACCCCCCAGGCTCACTCAGCTAATTAGTAGCAGGGTCAGAGTCAGAAATCAGGTCCTTTGCATCCGGGGTTAGGCCAGCCCCATATCTGCTACTCTCTCAACTCCCATCACGCATCTCTCAGACTGATGTTTCATTTTCCATTACGAGAGAAAGACTAGGGAATGAATTGATTGGACAGTTCATTTACTTAAAGATCTCCATATCTTGGTCACTTATTTCCAGACATTTTTCCATGTAGCACCGTTGCTAGAGGGAAAAGCCAAGGCCAATAGGTTCCCTTAGCAGAGAAATTATTATCGTTGGTCTTTATAGCCTCATTAAACTTAGATAAATTTGATCATCATTTAAAAGTCAAAATTGGGGCTATATATATATATATTTTTTTTTTTTTTTAAGATTTTATTTATTTATTTGACAGAGAGAGATCACAAGCAGGCAAAGAGGCCGGCAGAGAGAGTGGAGGAAGCAGGCTCCATGCTGAGCAGAGAGCCCGATGCGGGGCTCGATCCCAGGACCCTGAGATCATGACCCGAGCCGAAGGCAGCGGCTTAACCCACTGAGCCACCCAGGCGCCCCTGGGGCTATATTTTCAAAAACATCTGTTTAAGATAGTACTAGAAGAGGAAGAGAAAGTGTGATGAAATTTTACCTTTATTTTAATTTCCAGATGCATTCTTTTAAATGACCATCTCAACCTGCTACGTAGTTCTCAACATGCATGCAACATAGAAGGTGTTTTAGTTTCTAGTTATGTTATAAAAGATAACTAATTCTGCACTCATGTTTTTGTTTGCAGTGGAAATAGCTCTCTGTGGCTATCTTTCTGTGATACATCAAGTTTTATCTATTGCAGTCCATCTAGAAGTTAAAAATATCTATGTAGCTCAATTCCTAATATGCTGAAACCAATTCATTTTTTAGCATGCCAGCTGCAACAATTTTGTCTGCCCAAATCCTTGAAAGACAAGTTACCCTGAGGAAAATTAGGAAAATAAAATAATCCAAAATATATAAAGTCCTTCCATTTTTATTTCCTTAGATTTGGAGTAAGATCATATGAAAGCAATGAGATTTAAGTATACAATAGCATTGATATGCTCTTACTATTATAGTCATTTTGTAAATTAAGTGCTGGTGACATAAGACTTTTATTTTATTATTCTCATAATCAGAGTCTTTTGTTGTGTATATTTGGTTAATTTGGGTTGTGGGATTTCAAGCAAACTGGGGAAAGATATTTCTATATTAAATTCTATCTGGTAATCAAGTTGAATACAAAGAAAAAAATTAATGATCAGGGCCTATGAAACACAGATATTTTACCTAGAAATAGTTATCCAAATAGGGCTTTTGATTAATATATTCACTCTTAATTTTTAATTAATGGCTTCATATATTCATATGGTTTCCCTTCATTAGCTGAGTTCCATAAAGCCATGCTTGCATTTTTACTTCCTATAACTGTCTCATCAAAACAATGTCAACTCATAATTTTTAAATTTTTAGATATTGTTGCTAGAGCATATTCTCTAATATGTGGCTTTAATAATATTTTTAAAAGATTTTATTTATTTATTTGACAGACAGAGAAAGCAAGTAGGCAGAGGGGCAGGCAGAGAGAGGAGGAAGGAGGCTCCCTGCTGAGCAGAGAGCTCGATCTCAGGTGTGGGGCTCCATCCCAGGACCCTGGGATCATGACCCGAGCCAAAGGCAGAGGCTTTAACCCACTGAGCCACCCAGATGCCCCTAATATGTGGCTTTAAATGCATGGCTTTAAAAAGCTGTGCATTTAGCAATTAAATTTATTTATCGAGTGTCTGTCATGCATCAGGTACTAGGAGAGGCACTGGGGACTTAATGCGAACTGACAGATATTATTGCGGGTCTCCTCCAGATTATAGCATAAACAATACCAAATAATTGCTAAGAGCTTGAGTTTGGAGTGAGATAAAGTTGGGTTTGAATTCCAGCTCTGATACCTGGTAGCTGGGTAATTTTGCATAAGTTAACTACTCTGAGCCTCCTTTGTAACCTCAGAATGATGAAAATAATACCCATCTCATAGAGCTGTTGTAAGGATTGAATAGGAGAATTCATGTAAACTCTTAATGCAGCGCTTGGCCCTAGAGGGAAGCTAAGCACTGCGTAAAAAGTAGGCGCCAACAGGTAATTGGAACATCAGATGCTGTCCGACATCAGATGCCGTCTGTCGTAGGAAAGGGGACAAAAAGAGAGCTATGAAAACAAACTGTTGCGTCAGTACCATCATAGGGTAAAACCCCAATGGGTTTTGGGAATATATCGACAGCATGACAGTTTCAAAGTTCTGTAATGGATTGGGTGTTTTCTTGTTTCCTACTGAATAGTGATTTTTTCATTTGCACTCCAGGTGATTTGCATGGGAAACTGGATGATCTTTTTTTGATCTTCTATAAGGTAAATAATTATTTTGCTATATAGTGGTGTTTTTGTTGGGGCGGGGGAGGGCAGTCCTAGGGGAGATAACAATGTTGGCTTTACTAGGGATATAGACAAATACAGATGTATGTAACAGGTTTTTTTCCTAAGAAGCCGAAATATTTGTAGAGGGATATCTTTTGGCTTTGTGACACATATTTAAACAAAAAATCTTTAAAAAATTTAATCTGCGTCTTTGTTCAGTATTACTGTTATCTATATATCCTCTGGGATTTGCCCCTGATTGCATTTATAGCCTTTATCACCTCATAGATGTCTTGGTGATGCAGGATGGGGAGGGGAGCAATGTGTTTAGCTTTTATTTTGTTGGGAAGTGAGCATGTCACATACCAGTCTTCTCTTCCGAAGCACACTAATTATGCAGGAAGGGAGTGCCACACTCAGTAAATTCCGAATTGCTCTCTTCTTTACCCTGATTCACCATCGCTGAGCTCAGTGCTATGACTCCTCTTCATTTGTTGGGTTTGGGTTGTGGAGGCCCCAACGAAGGGCACAGAGCAGCCTGGCTGGTGTGGGGTTTCTCTGCATCTCTGCAGTGGAATTTGTTTCTGAGCCAGCAGTGACAACCTGAATATTTGCTTTCGGGACAACTGATCCTGAGGTGACCCCTGCCTTCATCTCTTGATGTCTCTTGTTGATCCCTGTGTCGGTCCCCCTGCCCCGCCCCCAGCTAGCCCGTTGAATAATGGGCACAACATAGGTGTCTCAGGTGGTGGAAAGAAAATATATTCTGATTATTGGGATGGCCAATCATTTCTATTCTTTGGAGACTGTGAGAGCTTAAGTGAGCCATGTAACCTCTATGAAACTCAATTTTTTTTTTTTTTTTTTGCTGTAATATTCCTGAGCTTTTGCCCCACAAAAGGTGGTCTTATGGATAAAATCACAAATATCCAAAAGCATTTTTTAAAGTAATAAATTATAACAGAAATGTGAGGTTTTAATTTCATTCATTTTGAGTGGAAGCTTAGAAGGGAACGGAGTGGGCCAGACCGGGAGCAGATGAATGGAGCTGGCACCATAGGACCTCAGTGGAGACGGCAGGAGATCTAAGGAAGGATCCAGAGCCTGGTAGCTGGAGAACAGGAGCAGAGGAAGTAGGAGGCTGCCCTGGAAGTTAGGTTGGTGCCAGGAAGTCCAGCTGAAGTTTTTCTGGTAGGGAGCTGATTGATGGTGCTAGTAAGAGAGCAGTTCCTGAGGTCAAGCACAGACTCCAAGCTGGGTAGGGAAGAAAGAGAAGTCAGGATGGGCCAGTCAACTAGGAGAAACGGGAGGCCAGGACTGGCGTGCTTTCTGAGTGAGGGAGCAGATAGGCTGAGGCAAGGGCCTTGGGAAGCAGGAAAGGTGCGAAGTTGTCAGGGAAGAGTCATAGGAGATGAGTGTGTCCAAGATGGAGTCCAGATTGGAGATGAGGGGGTCGAGGATGTAGAAAGCAGGTTGTGTTAAGTGAATCTGCCACAGGACTGTGAGGTGAGGAGCAGGGGAAGGAAGGCTAGTCAGAGGTCGTGGGCAGGAAAGGAGGAGGGGCTTTTAGCGGAGGCTGGCAAAATGCTGGTTTTTTAGTGGCTCTGAGGAGCCTGTGAGCCGCCCCCAGCTCCTGACCCTAAGGTATCCATCCTGTAGGGGAATGAGTCCCATCCTTCGAGGAGTCCAGCAGCCTTCTTAGGGGAGGCCCATACTTCCGAGGGAAGTCTTCTGAATGAGTTGAAGGCAGAAAAGAGTTTATTTACCATAAAATGGGGATTCTACTGGCCAAAATGGAAAGCTGTGGGAGCAGTGGGAGAACGGACTGGTGAGAGGAAACTAAGGAGTTACACAGTTCAGGGAGAGAGATTTATTTACCTCAGTTCATGGCACCATATGAAATGTTCCAAAGTTCAGTCCTGCTGCTGTTGGCAGTGACAGTCAGAGGAAGGAAGAGGGGGCAGGAGGAGGTGGGGAACAACCACAAGAGAAAATCCAGCCATTATGTTTTTAGAGGTTTGGGGAGATATATAAAAAGGAAAATAGTTGAGTAAATTAGATGGGAGAAATGGCTTCTGAGGCATTTAGAATTGCAAATTTCTTGAGAGGTAGTTGAAGAGATTAAGATGTGATGGGGGAAAGGACTTGGGAGTAGACAGATGAGAAACGAGAATTGCAACATGTTTCTTTAATTCTATCGGCAGAGCAGTATGGAACATTTTAAAACTGGAAAGTGCTAACGTAAAGACTGAACAGGAGGAGGTGGGTGGTAAGAGATACCATAAAAAGAATGAAAGGTGAAAATATAGCATTCACATGAAAGCAAGAAGTATTTTGAGAGTTAACCAACGACAGTGTTCCAGAGTGGGGACTGAGAGCCCAGCAGTAGAAGAGTAGGGCACCCTCGTTTGGGAGGGATTTGGGGAGAGGGAGGTGAGAGGGATGTTTGGGAAACATGAATTCGAGTTTTAACATGCGCGAGCGAGAAGCAGCTAAAATGCATCTTGGATGTGGGATAAAGCATGCGCACCAAAATCTTGAAATTGCCTGGTTTGAAAGGGGAAACTGAGGGACGAGCCACTGATGACAACGGGGTTCCGCTCTAAGAAGCTGAAAAGGTGCTGTCCTTAATGGTGTCTAAGAAGGGGAGAAGGACCTGGTGGGCCCGTGATGATGGCCAGTCACGCGGCTTAGGGGCAGCGAGGGCGGTGAGGGTCCGGAGCCGCAGGCCTGGAGAAGAAAGGACAGTCACGCGGGGATGTCTGAGTAAGCGCCTTCACGTGATGATCTCACTCGCCAAAATCAGCCTTTTTCTGTTTCATTTTTTTATCTGAAGTTTAAATGAGGAATGATAATAGGATCGCAAGGATACAGTGTGGCCTGAAACCAGGCGCGCAAACTCTTCAGGGAAACATTGTTTCTACCTGAATACA
Source organism: Lontra canadensis (assembly GCF_010015895.1). Taxonomy (NCBI): domain Eukaryota; kingdom Metazoa; phylum Chordata; class Mammalia; order Carnivora; family Mustelidae; genus Lontra; species Lontra canadensis. Next base: position 2,786,332 of record NW_022631110.1, read on the forward strand.
AGGGACTGTCCCCTATCCAGGGGGCCGACTCCCGTGTACTTCACTTATCTTCACTTGGCTCTGCTCTGCGGTCCCGAACCGACACAATTAAGGAGAAAGGGTCTCTGAGTTCTTGAAATCACTGACACAAATCTAGCAAACTTTCCTCGCAGCGTGGGCCCCAGACCCTTGCTCAAAGACCAGGGAACATTCTATCAGGAAAATCCTATCTGACACATTCTTGCTACAAGTGGGGCTGTCTGCTGCCCACCCGGGCAGATAAGGGACTGGGGCGAGCGGGGGGTGGGGGTGGTACGGGGAAGGCAGTTGTGAGAAATGAGGACAACAATGAAAAGTAAAGCTCCCACTGACAGAAAAGATCTAGACCTGTAAGTATGAGATAGGAAATATGTGCAGGGAAGAGAGTTCTGTATTTGTCAGAAGTTCCTGAGAGGATGCGGAGATCGATAAGCCTGCAGGGTCAGGAAAGCGTCAGGGGCTGCGGTGCACACTCTGTTAAGAACTGGAGAGAACAAATGGCACATTTTCAAAACCCAGAGTTAAAATGGTTAAAGTAATTTAAAAATGCATTTTAGCTTTTAAAGGAGTAAGCTTCAGGGATCTGGAAAATTCATCTTAGCAGTACTTACAGTATGAGTATCATTATTGGGTCTTAGGTATAGGAGGACAAAAGAACATGAGGGGGGAAAAAGGAAGATTAGTTGAGAGAAGCATAATGCGCTGGGAAAGCACATAAGGGGGAAAGAAAGCGCATCTTACGAACAAGGCAGGAAAAGAGGGAGTGGCCGATTTCCCTTTGTGGCCTCCCAGGGGACTGACAGCAGGTGTCACTTCTGACCTAAGCCCTCTCTCAATGGCTTCAAGAAATGGTAGGGTTTCTGCGATGGCAGGTGATGCTCACTGCAAAACTCAATGCATCAACATGTGTTTTTAATTCCCAATTATGTGCGATGCCTTATGTGCGGCCCTTCCTCCCGTTTATCCCCAGCAACTCGCGGGAGCGGGGTGTTTTAGCATAAGCCACGGGCTCTCTTGTCTTCTACTTAGAAGCAGCTAGTGGCCGTGATTTCATATATCCTTATTTTATTTATTATTATTTAGTAAAATTATCAACTGATGTTTGTTTTATTTTTTTCTTATTTAATTTCTCACGATGTATTTTACTCACATTCGGATTGAACGTGAACCGCAGGGGACAGCGAGGCAAACTACCATTGGAGATCTTTGGAGCTGTAAATCCCTAAATTTTTTATTATGCTCGGACTGATTCCTCTCAGTCAGCCCCAAAGAGAAACGAGGAAAACCCCAGGCTTTGAATTAAGGCAAAATTGTTATTCATCTTCCAGTGAGTGCTTTGCCGGGCCATTTCTTCCTTGTCAGGACTGGGGCTGGCCCAGGGCCCACCAAAGGCATAGCCTGAGAGGGGAAGTTACAGTGGAGGGTCCCTGAGATGTCTTGCCATATTACTCTCTTCATCCAAGCGGTTGATTTGGTTTAAGACTTGTATCCTTATAACCAATCACATACAAAAGTGAGTTTGTCCACAAATTGATTCATGTAATATACTTTTATCTGGTCCTTGCAGTGTTCAAGGCACTATGTGAAAAGTGAGAAGATACAAAGGTGAATATGAAGTTCCTTCATTTCACATGTGTTTATTAAACCCCTGTTATGAGTGAGGTACTCTGCTAAGGGTTGGCACGACAAGTATGACGAAGTTATGGTCCTCAGCCCCAGAGACATCATGGTTAGTGGAAAAGGTCAACTAATAAAAAGACAAGACAGGGCAGGGTGGGATGTATTAATGATAAAGATAACCACAAGGCTACAAGGTAGCATGTTGGAGGGGCACCTCACCTCATGGAAGACTTCCTGGAGGAGGCGACATTTAAGACAACCCATTCAAAAATTTTAGTCATTTAGTAAGTGCCTAAATCATGAAGGAAAGTTTTGGAGGATCGGAGAAGATTTTATTGTCACACACTTTTTACAGTGCCCTGTAATAAATAATGGCATTCATACCAATGATTGCTTTTGATTATTTGTGTTGATATTTTGGTCCCTTTCATATTTGGTTGTTCTTACAATTTGTATCACTTAACACCTTAAGACTAAGCTAGATATTTTCAGCTACAGTCCTATTTGGCTTTGAATAGGATGCTTTCTTCATTGGTAACCATGGCAGACCTTTGCTAACAGAGCATCTCAATATCATAAGGCTTCAAGTACCATCAAGTGAAGCAATTTACATAGCATTAGTTAAGTTATATTTTTAGATTTTATTTCTGAAAAGGCTAATTTTTATCAGCCACTTTTGCTTAATTAGAATGACCATTGTGAAATACTTCATTCAGAGCCTCAATTAGCCTTGCTAAAATTACAAGACATTTTTTTTCCCTCATTGAATGGGAAGCTGGGAATTTTAGATCAAGTATTGGCAAACTGGTTTGTTAAATTGATACTGTGAGTGGAGACTTCCTGAAGCTGAAAAAGAGGTACCCATGGACAGAAAATATCTAATTAACTCTTAACCCTGATGGTGTCACACCGATGATATCCACTGGAAGCCATGCTACCTGGTTTTCCTTTTCTTTCTCTTCCCTACCGTCCTCCACCCTCCATGCCCATGCTTTTCCGCTCAAGAAGGTCATTAAATATTTTATTTTTTCTCTATCGCTGATATGCTGCACGCTGCCCCAGTAGTCCATTCTTTTTCATTGTTGATTAAGGCGGTATGTTGCAGTCAGAGCAGACCTCTAAAATGGGGTTTGCAAAAGAGGTAAAAAATAAAGTCATGTGGGGGCGCCTGGGTGGCTCAGTGGGTTAAGCCTCTGCTTTTGGCTCAGTTCATGATCTCAGGGTCCTGGGATCGAGTCCCACATCAGGCTCTCTGCTCGGCAGGGAACCTGCTTCCCTCTCTCTCTCTGACTGCCTCTGTGATCTCCTTGTGATATCTGTCTGTGAAATAAATAAATAAAATCTTTAAAAATAAATAAATAAAGTCATGTGGAGCTGTGGTCCAGAGGTTATTGATTGATATTCCTTGGGAAAATGTGCAAAAAAAAAAAAAAAGACATACCATTGAGATGTTTACGTAAAATCCTTCATCAGGAAATAGGTGAGAATATAGGGAAACCTCTTGTTTTTTTTCTCTATTCAAGTGAATTAATTGTGGTCTGCTTTGTTTTCCCCTTCAGGTCATCTGAACACTGTTCAGAATTGTAGTTACCCTGGATTTTCTGTATTTGTCAACTTCATGTCCCTGTCATAGATGGTTTGTTGTAAATCAGCTGCCGAACAAGCCAGAGAGTTTGGTTTACTGGAACTGAAAGAAGGATGGGTTAAAGCAGACATTTTTGCTTTTTTGAAGGAAACCCCGTCAAATCTCAGTAGCCAGAAACCTAACTATCCTAGAGACTTTATGTACAAGGACACTGAGCCCCTCATCTTCTTATCTGTTTTCTAGCTTCCTTATTATTCTAAGACAAAAATGTAGTTGGACTCACACTGTATAGAGTAATACGACTAATCCTGAACCAACAGGACAGTCCATAACCAACTGGTATATTCACTTAAGTCTTGCCTTCATTGAAGTGGCTGTTCTGAGAGGCTTCGTTCAGTAGACATTTAAGACTCTTCTGGAATCACTTTCAGAGACTGACATATTCTATGGAACGATCTTCATTCTCACAAATGTTAGTCTTTTGACAACATGTGTACTTTTTTGAAAAGATAAGAACTCACCAGATGTTAAGGGTACCATATAAGGTGGATGGCCTAGGGGACCATTACTATTCTGGGCTTAAAATTGGGTTTGACTAAAGGAATTCATTATTCTTTGCCCATGGTAGAAGTGAAATACCTACAAAGTTTGGTTTAACTGGAAATGAGAAGTTCTAATACAAGAAAACTTGTCATCACAGTGGAAAACATGTTTACTATCCAAATAAAGTAAATATAACTTTATTTTATTTTTTTTAAAGATTTTATTTATTTATTTGACAGAGAGAGAGAGATCACAAGTAGACAGGCAGGCAGAGAGAGAGGGAGAAGCAGGCTCCCCGCTGAGTAGAGAGCCCAATGCGGGACTCGATCCCAGGACCCTGAGATCATGACCCGAGCTGAAGGCAGAGGCTTTAACCCACTGAGCCACCCAGGTCCCCCCTAAAGTAAATATAATTTTAAACCCCTGAAAGCTTTTCTGATATTTTGATATTAAGGTTATGCTGGTTTCATGAAGTGAATTGAAAAGATTTTCATCTTTTTTTGATGGTTCATAATAATTAAAGGCCCTGGTTCTCAAACTTGACATTGTAAATACCTAAGGAATTGGAAAAAAAAATACTGATATGTGAGTCCTACTCTCAGAGACTCTACTGGACACCTAGGGACTTTTAAAAGCCCCCTACATGATTCCGATGTATAGCCAAGAATGGGAATCATTGGTTTAAATAACATTAAAACTATTTGCTCTTGAAAATTGAGATAGAGCTCTGCTATAAAGCCACAGGGAGATATACTGTTCAAGTTTTCTACTTCTTTTGAATCAGTTCTCAGTTCTCGTAGTTTTATTTTCAGGGAAATCCTCCATTTCTCTAGACTATAAAAGTACATTCCCATAGATGTCAATATTATATTGTTTACATATATGTAACTTTTATGTAGTTCTCGATGTCTTTTTTTCTACTTTTGAATCTTACATATTTTTAAAAAGATTTTGTTTGTTTATTTTTAAATTGTAACTTCTTCTTCTTCTGTAAAGATTCCATCTATTTATTTGACACAGAGAGAGATAGTGAGAACAGAAACACAAGCAAGGGGAGTGGGAGAGGGAGAAGCAGATTGTCCACTGAGCAGGGAGCCTGCTGTGGGGCTTGATCCCAGGATCCTGGGATCATGACCCAAGCTGAAGGCAGATGCTTAACGACTGAGCCACCCAGGCGCCCCTAAAAGATTTTAGAGTAATCTCTACACCCCGTGTGGGGCTCAAACTCACAATCCTGAGATCAGGAGTCATATGCTATAGTGATGAGCCAGTCAGACACCCTTAATCTTACATATTGTTTTTTCAAAATCTTTTTTTTTTTTTTAAGATTTTTATTTGTTTATTTGAGAGAAAGAGAGAGCATGAGCAGGGGAGAGAGGGACAAGCAGACTCCACGCTGATCTGGGAGCCTGACTCAGGGCCCCGTGATCATGACCTGAGCCAAAGGCAGACACCCAACCGACTGAGCCATCCAGGGGCCCTGTTTTAAATTTTCTTTTTTCACTTATCCTCAGTCAGGCTCGTGATGAGTTTATCAATTTTATTTGTTCTTTCAAAGAATCACCTTTCAGATTTATGTATTTTTTTCTTTTTTGTTTGCTTTCTATTTCATTAATTTCAGCTTTTATCTTTATTTGATTGACTTTATTGTTCTGCTCCTAATTTCCTCAGATGAATAGTCTTTCATGTGCATCTTCTTTAATAATGAAGGCATTTAAAGGTACACATCTTATCTATTTTTTTAAAAGATTTATTTATTTACTTGAGAGAGAGTGTGTGAGAGAGAGAAAGTTGGAGAGGAGCAGAGGGAGAGAATCTCTGGTTGAGGAGATTTCCCTGATCATTGGGATCCTGACTTGGGGCTCAATCTCATGATTCATGACATTAAGACCTGAGCTGAAACCAAGTTGGGCACTCAACAGCCTGAGTCACCCAGGTGTCCCCCACACATCTTTTCTAATTTTAGTTTGAATTGAGACTTCTATCGAACTTGTAATTTTCCTTTACTTTTCTCTTTGATCTAATGCTTAAGATGACAGTTTTTAATTTCCAAGGATCTTAATTAAAGGAGCTAGAATTCTTTGAATCATATTTTTATTATTTAGTTAAAACCTTATTGGATTATGATATGAGAATATATCCTATGAAATGTTTACTATTTTGAATTTATTCAGGATTTCTTTGAAATCAAGTACATGATTAATTTTCATAAAGTCTTCTTGGACATATGAAAAATTAACTGTACTCTTTATAGGATGTAAAGTTCTTCCTATATCTACATATTAAATTAAGTTCATTGATTAAATATTCAATTTTCCACATATTAAGTTTCTAATATATCTGTCTAAATATGTATATTATATATTGCTGCATAACAAATTACCCCAGTTCTTAGTATTTTAAAACTATAAACATTTAGTGTCTCCCAGTTTCTATGGGTCAGAAATTTGAGTGCAGCTTAGCTGAATGATTCTAGCTTAGGGTCTCTCATGCTGTGATAGTCAAACTATTGACCAGGGCTGCAGTCATCTGAAAGGTTGACTGGGCTCAAGGACCCATTTCCAAGATTGCTAACTCATGTGACTGCAGGGACAGCATTTCAGTTCTTCACTGGTTATTGGCAGAACAGCTACCTGGGCTTCTCCACAGGGTACCCGAGTGTGTTCTCAAGACATAGCAGCTGGCTTTCCCCAGGGTGAGTGATGCAAAAGAGAAAGCAGGCAGGAAATTGTAGTGTCTTTTATGACTTACTCACCAAAGTTGCACCCTATCACTCCTGCTTTTTTTTTTTTTCAATTCATTAAAAGAAAATTCCTAAATCCAACCCACATTCAAGATGAGGCAAATTAGGCTTCACCTTTTAAAAGGAGTGTCACGAGGCGCCTGAGTGGCTCAGTCAGTTAAGCAACTGCCTTTGGCTCAGGTCATGATCCTGGAGTCCTGGGATTGAGCCCCACATCAGGCTCCTTGCTCCTTCTCCCTCTGCCCGCCACTTCCCTTGCTTGTCTTTTCCCTCTCTCTGTCAAATTAAAAAAAAAAAAAATCTTAAAATAATAAAGGGAGTGTCAAGAATTTGTAGACATTATTTTAAACCAATAATTCAATCTGAATTTTGTATTTGTGTTTGTATTTTTAAACAGTTTCTTCTTGCATTTATAGTAGTTAAATATATGCAGCAAAAACTCATTCTTTTGTTTATTGAATACAAGTTCATGAATTGTATCTTCTTCATAAGTATCTTTTATTATGTAATGTTGCTTTGTAATCATGTTTAGCATCTTTAATCTTAAATTCCACTGTCTTGTATCGATGTATACATTTTGTTTTCTCTTTGTTGTATTTACCTTGTTTTCAACCTCTCTTTACCTATATTTTAATGTGTATTTCTCACAAACTATATATACCTGATTTTTGTATTTTGATATAGTCTAGTGATCTTGGTATTTTAATTGGAGAATTTAACAACATTTAGTATAACAACAGATATTTTTGAAAATTTTTCTTCTATTTTACTTTGCTTACTATTTACTTCACTATGTTTCATCTTCTCCCTTTTCTTTTTGCTGTTTTGGTGAAGTTTTCTTTGGTGTTTTTTCTGTGCTTTTCTATTCAATAGTGGTTATCTTCCCATTCCTGATAAATAATTTGTATGTATATTTCTCAGGTAGGTGTAACTTTATTTTTCCACCATTATCCTCTCTCTCCTCCAATGAGATAAATGTATTTATTTTCATGCTTTCTACATATGTCCCCCATTAGGATGAGATTTGGGGAGAATTTGCTTTTCTTCCCTAACATCCCCTGCAAATTCTAGTTACTGATCATGCCATATTTTTAGTTCTTGACCATTATTAGGTTTTTCTTCATAGTATGTCTCTTCTATTTCTAGAATCCTTGCTTGGTACTTAAGTGCAAGTTCCACGTTATCACTATTGATTTATATTTATATTTAATTAGATACTGATGGGTTCATTGTTCACATCTATAGTCTATATAATATATTCTTTCCTCTTGGCTCTTTCCCTGGCTCTTACTTCATTAGAATATTTTCTTGAGTGTTTTCCTCTATGGGGCACACGGATGCTACATTCTCTGAATGCAGGCTCCTTGAATGCAGGGGACTTCGTATTATCTACTTCTGTGTTTCTAGCACCAAAACTGTGTCTAGCACATAACAAGCCATCAATGCATGTTCATTGCTTTTGTGGTATTAGATCACTGCATACTCACATATGTCTTTTTTCTACTCTGATGATCATCTATGTTGTTGCTGATATTTGATCCTTTACACATCTGCAAATATTATATATCACCCTAAGAAGTTAATGCTGTTCTGTCCAATACAGAATTCTTGGTTTACAGTCCTTTTCTGTCTTTAATTTGTAGATTTATTCTGCCATCTTCTACCTCCCACTCCTGGATATGAGAAGTCTAATGCCAGGATGATTCTTTTCCCTTTGTAACTTGCTCTTTCTCTCTAGTAGCTTCTAAGACTCTTACCTGGTAATAGGAATATTTTTTCCCCTATCAGTTGTGCATAGGATTCAGGAGCTCTTTGAGACTTCAGGCTGAAGCCCCCTTTTAACCATAGAAATCTCCCTTTCTTTATTATGTAATTATTGCCTCTACTCCATCTGTTCCTTTTTCCTGATTCTGGAATGATTATTAGAATATTAGTTCTCTTGGCTTGATCTCTAATTTCTTACTCATGCCTTATGATTTCCATCATTTTGCTTTTTAATCTGTATGAGAGATTTTTCATCTGTTTGCTTTTTCGTGTCAATAATGCATTTTCTGGGGTGCCTAGGTGGCTCAGTGGGTTAAAGCCTCTGCCTTCAGCTCAGGTCATGAGATTGAGCCCTGCGTTGGGCTCTCTGCTCGGCGGGGAGCCTGTTTCCCCCTCTCTCTCTGCCTGCCTCTCTGCCTACTTGTGATCTCTGTCAAGTAAACAAATAAAATATTTTTAAAAAATAATGTATTTTCCAATCTCTGTTTCTTTTAATTAGCTCTAATCTATTGACATTTTAAATTTGGCTATCACACTTTAAATGGCAAGAATTATTAACTTTTTGTTCTTTATTTTATGGTCCTCTCATTTTTTTAAAATAACATTTTCTTCTGTCCTCCAACAATTCTAGCTCATTAGGGGTTAGAACTTTAGCAGATCTGATTGGTCTGTCTCTCTCTGGTTACTGGATCCCCTTAAGTGCTAGGTTATTCTCATTTTCTATTCTCTGCTTAAGCTAGATTAAGCCTGTCTATAGTTGAAGGCACATTAGTTGCTACTGTTGTATCAAGAGTGTGAGAGGAAGTCTGTACATTCCTAGGGATCCCTAAATGCAAGTATTAGTTTTCTTTTAACTTCAGACATAGAGACAAAGTTCCCTACACTTTTTCTAGTAGGATCCAGCTCCTTCTCCCCTAAACCAGGACCACACTAATGCTCTGAGTCAGGGTTTCCCCTAATCAAGGGAGAGGAAATAAGGTCCAGATCCCATCAGGTCTAGTTCTTCCATGTTCTCACCCCAAGACACTGTACTGCTGCTCCTCTTGTCCCCTTCAGGCCTGGAATCCCAAGAGAACCTATAGCCTTTAACACCCCTCAAATTACTCTGGTTTACTCATCCCAGCCAGCTGAAGGCTAGAGGAAGGAAGAGTTATCAGAATGCAGAATCCATCCTTTTTTCTTTAAGTTATGATAAGGAATAGCCTATGTTTTTGCAACAGGCTCACACTATTTAAGCCCAATAAATTCATGAAGGTATATGAATTAATGTATAAGAAAATATAAAATAATGGGATCTTAAAATTAGAAATAACATGGAGGTCATAATAAAATGCATCTTCTCATTTGTATGGTGTTGTATGGTTTTCATGCACTTTTATACACACAGCCTCATTCGAGTTTCAGAGTAGCCCTGTATGGTAAGTATGGAAGTTATCATCCCCATTTTACAGATGAGGGAACTATAACGCATAAAGATTAAAGAATTTACCCAAGAACACATGGGTAATAGTAGAGGTGGACTAGCCAATAAGTCTTCTTATTTCTGGTCTAGGACGCTGTACTGCTGCTTGCTTGCTTGTTCGTTTCCTGTTGTTACATTGAACATGTTACATTGCACGATGATTTGCGGAATCCCTGAGTTAACATATCGCAATCCATATTATATATTTTTAAACTAGTTCTTCTATATGGGTATGAATAACTTTAAATATATATAAATACTAGGACAGTGACTATAAGGTGGTAAGATTTTCTTTTGTAGTGTGAAATCTAAAAAAAGAGGAATCTGAAAATAGTTTGAAAAAGACTAATGTAACTAGAATATGTATTTTATTTCCTGAAGGTAATTTTTTGAAGGGGGACAGACATTTGGACATATGGGTACTTAAATTTTTCTCTTTGTGATGTATTTTTTCAACGTTCAGATTTATTTTACAGTGCAGTAGAAATGCATTTGACCATTTCCCACCAGGCATGGGTCTGTCATGTTTGTTTTGTCTTGGAGTTTCGTAGTACAGAAATAAATGAATCAATAGCTGCTATAAAGACCAGACCTCTGTCCTGATCCCAGTTCTTTTTTCCTACTAACACTGTGTTTAAAAGTATTATCTCATACTCAGGAGTGAGAATCAAAATATTTAACAACTAATGTGGCCCGGCCAGTGAGCGGTCATAGTATCTACCAGCTGTCAACACCTGGTGCAGTTGTATCAGAGTGCGCTGCTGATATGTCAGCCCTGCTCACAGTTGCGCCGGACCTTACACCGCCGGGTATTTTCATATCCATTCTCTTGTTTGATCTGGGGAGGGGGTGGATATAGTGTCATCTCCCTTTTGTACACTGAGGGATTCACAGCCCAAAGAAATTAAACAGAGGGCCTCTTAGAATGCAAGACTTCCAGCTCTTGGTCCAGTGTTCTTCCTTGGATGGAAGTTTCCCTCTTTTCCAGGGAGAAAGAAGAGATAAGGTTAGCCATTTTTGATAGGACAAAAATCAGCTCCTTTCAGAGAAAACTCAGAGTAGGTAGTGGGTAGAATAAGCAGTCACCATGTCCCCTGGAAGCTTCCTACCCCAAGCTAATGCTTCACTTCCAAAGTCCCTTCCAGGAGATGCCTGACCTAGAAGAGTGGAACTACATCAAGTTAGTGAGCAGATTTTTCCCAGTGGAGGAAGTGATTCTGCCTCTTTTCTCCATCTTCACAGGGAAGTTAAGTACAAAGCCTTATTTTAAAAGTACATTCTTGTAACTGCTTGTTTCCCCCCCTCTCCTCCTTCCACAGAATGGTCTCCCCTCAGGGAGCAACTCATATATTTTTAATGGTGATTTTGTAGATCGAGGAAAACATTCCATGGAGATCCTAATGATCCTGTTTGTGAGTTTTCTTGTCTACCCCAATGACCTGCACTTGAACAGAGGGAACCATGAAGATTTTATGATGAATCTGAGGTAACCTAGGTCTTTAGATTTTTCCTCTTTTGTTTCCCATACTGAAAAATACTGCCAGGTTTAGTTCCTAGCAGAGAGTTACAAGTGAGTGTAGAGAAGTAGGGCTGAGGAGAATCTCAAGGGAGACCCTCAAGTCTTACCTCAATTTACTACCTCAGTCTTCTACTGAGTGAGTATACTTTACTCTGAAGTCTTCTTCCCATATTTTCGTCTAGTTCAGTCCTTGCTTCTCCCTTCTGTTATGTTCTTTCTCTTCCTCCCATGCCTCCCATCATAGGCCAAATTTTTTCCTGGATGGATGTGTTAGGCCAGTTTTGGAGGTGTGGTAGTTTCTATGAGCAGGCTTAGATGAGATCACTCTGTTGATACACTTTTGGCTTGCCTCAGATGTTGTCTCAGAAACTAGTGCTGTGTTTTTCACTGATGTGTATATTTTTTATGACATGGTGATTGCTTCTGGCATAATTGTTCATAAACACATTTGAGAACAGCTGTAATGTAGCATTTCAACTATCTGACTCACTGGAGATTTGAGGAATAAAGATTGGTTAAATAGCTTACCAAATTTTGCTGGAAGACATAGACGGTGATAAATGTTCCCCTTTCCCTTCTTTCTTCTTCCTTCACCCCTCCTTTACCAGTTTGGTCTAGGGCAGTAGAAGGCATGACGTGTCTCATGCTTTTATTTCTAGGTTTTTGGGTGCCTTGATAAAAGCTCAGCAACTGATGAGTCTTGCCTTTGGGGCAGTTTCACCCCCTGGCTTTGAGTAGAGATTTTCAATTATAATGTTTCAAGTATGGAAAGACTTAGCTAAGACATAGCTAAGACTATGAAGAAAAAAGTCCCAGACTGTTCTCAGAGGTCCTTTATATGTAATGTAGCTCAAAAGGTTTATTTGGGCATGCCACTCATCCTTTCATTTATTCAGTTAGCCAATCATATTTATCTCATGTCTATGATGGTTAATGAAAGAGACATGGCCTCTGCCCTCACAGAGTTTACATCTAGCAGGGAAGACTTACATTGAACAGGTTTTTCAAGTGTGATAAGTTTGTAAAGTGGGGACCTAACTTGTCTGGGGGGTGATAGAAGGTTCTCCCGTAGAAGTATGGTATCAGCCTGAAACCTGAGGATGAACTAGGCAATTCAGAGATGAGGAATGATATTCCACACTGAGGGGACAACTTGGGTAGAATATGAGACAAGACTTTTTAGATTTGAAAGAACTTTAGGAGGGTAGGAGCACAGACTGAGGGACAGGATGGTCCCTAACAGGGCTGGAGACATAAGACATGGTTGGATCATGCAAAGGAATTTAGAACTTTTTTCTAAGGACAACAACAATAATCATAGAAGAGTATCATAAAATTTGTGTTGTAAATGCAGCAGGAAGAAATATTTGAATGTGGGAGGCCAATTAGGAGGTAGTTGAAGAGATAGATGATGGGTTCTCATGTAGACTAAGGTAGTAGGGATGGAGATACAAAGAAGTAGACAGATTCAAGAGGAGTTTAGGCAGTGATGGTTTAAAGTGTGGTAATGTGGGGCGCCTGGGTGGCTCAGTGGGTTAAGCCGCTGCCTTCGGCTCAGGTCATGATCTCAGGGTCCTGGGATCGAGTCCCGCATCGGGCTCTCTGCTCATCAGGGAGCCTGCTTCCCTCTCTCTCTGCCTGCCTCTCTGTCTACTTGTGATCTCTGTCTGTCAAATAAATAAATAAAATCTTTAAAAAAAAAAAAAAGAAAAAATAAAGTGTGGTAATGTGATATGGGGGACTTGAAAGAAGAGAGAATCAAGGATAACCTCCAGGTTTCCGGCTTAAGTGTGAGAGTACATTGGCATTGTTCACTGATATTGGGAACATGACAAGAAGAAAAGGTTGAGATGAGAATGAATGGTAAGTTCATTTTGGGGTAAGGTGATTTGAAGGGCTTTTTGATTAGGTAGTTGAATATTTGTGTCCAGAGCGCAGAAATGCAGTGTGGCCTGCAGCATTGTCTGGCAACATTGGCACATACATAGTACCCAGAGCCCTAGGCAAGGATGAGATTGCCAAGAGAGAGTGAAGGGAGAAGAGGGCCTAGGACAGAATCCGAAGGAATGCCACCATTCAAGGTGAGGCAGAGAAAAACTTGCAAAGGAGATGTAGAATACCCAGAAAGGTACAAGGAAAACCAAGAGGGTTTATTGTCACAGAATCCAAGAGAAGAAAAGTTTTCCAGAAGGATGATGTAGTCAACTATATTTAGTGCTTCAGAGAGGGCAAGAAACATGAAGACTGCAAGGTGTCCATTGGATTTAACAACATAGACACCTTTGGCGAGTGCAGGACTAAATTCATCTCGGGAAACACGAAGTTACACTGTAGAAGCCTGACATGACATGATTTGCATGGAAACCTGCAATAAATATGCTGTGTTCTGACTTCCCTTTCTTGGGTCTTAAGAATATATATGATTATCCTAAGGCAAGGGAAAGTCATTTTAAAAATTTCCATCATTGACGTTCCCTTCATGATTACTATTTAGGCATGAAAATTCCTGACTCTTTCTATTAAAATATTGAATACTATTACATGAACTATATCAGAGAGAGTGTAAAGGGCCAACTGTTGTCTTCTAGTCTTTTCTTTGTCTCTGTTCTGTCTCTCCCCCCAACCCCTCCACTTTCCTGCACCTTCATTCATTTACTCAAAGATTTAGGATGTCTGAGAAATTCTATCTAAATGAAAAGCATTCTCCCACACAGCTTCCCCCAGCTGCCACGGCACACTTCTCCGAGTACTCACAGCAGCTACACATCCTATACCTAGCACATATTTCTTAAGTTGCCTTGAAAATTGTTTCATGAAAGCTTATCTTCCTTCTCCATGCTATAAGCTCCTTCCAAGTAGGGATTATGTCATTGGCTGCTTTTGTTCTTTCCCATCATGCCTAGCAAAAACTTGGGTAAGTAATAGTTTCAACTAAACTCTGAGTTCTTCATACTTGTGATAATGAGATGTCAGTAGGTCCCCTTTTTGCATGATGTATGTAGGAGTTATCAACATTTAATCAGTTTTGAACACCATTGTTCTCTTTTTTTTCAGGTATGGCTTCACAAAAGAAATTTTGCATAAATATAAGGTAAGACTCATACTTTTTTTTTTTTTTTTTAATGCATTCTCTTTGCTGCTTTTCCATAGACCTACCAAAAAAGAGCCTTTGGGAAGGGTGATGGGTTTAAAAAAATAAATAAATAAAAGCACAGCAGGAAGCTCTGGCCAGGGTAGAGGCCTCATTTTCTTCCTGGACCAAACCAAGCTTTTTCATTGTGACTTTCATTGTTAGTTTCAGCACAGATACAAACATATTCTATTATTGTAAATGTACCCAGGATTTGTTTTATGGTAAACATGCAGATACAGAAATGATTATCACAAAGGAAGAGATTTGTACTCACTCTAAGTGAGTAAAGGAGTGGGCTCTGGATTGGTTAGTTTGCATATGAAAGACACTCATCTGCATATGAAAGGTAAATCATCTATGATTTCTAGGAATTAGCTACCTCTGGGAAGAGCAATCTCTCCTCTAGGGTCAGCAAGGAGCCAAGTTGTCAAAGTATCAAAAACATAGAATAAAAAACAAACAAAAGTAGGATAAAAAGACATGATTAATGCATGCTGGTGGGTTGGTGCCTCCATGACTCCTTTGTGTGGCATGAAAGCTGTTGCTTTTTGTGATAAACTTGAACTTACCAAAAAACAAAACTTACTCCAGTTCTTACCTACAGATACATGGAAAGAAAATCTTACAAATCTTAGAAGATGTCTATACCTGGCTCCCAATTGGTACAATCATTGACAATGAAATCCTGGTCATACATGGTGGGATATCAGAGTCCACAGACTTGAATTTGCTCCACCGTATAGAAAGACACAAAGTAAGAAAAAATGTTTACATAAATCTTGTCTCAGAGTTTTTATAAGGGGATGTACACCTCTTTGCATTTCTAATTTTGTATTCACTTACGTTTTAGTAGTTGTCATAACTCTGCAAAAATTAGTACAAATTTTAAGAAAATCTATGATTGCAAGATAAAGAACTGAATGGGTAACTTCTACATATGGCAAATGTATTTTTTTTAACTTCATGATGTAAGTGGAAAACGAGGAACTGTTGGCATTTCATATAGTTTCTAAAAGTGAAGAATCCTGATATTTTAAAATTAAAATTTCTGATTAATGTTGTAGTAAAATATATATAACATGAAATGAACCACTTTAATTAACCATTTTTAAGTGTAGAGCTCAGTGGCATTAAGTACATTCTCATTGTTGTGCCATCATCCCCACCATCCATCCCCAGAATTTTTCATCTTCCCAAACTGAAACTCTACCCATTAAGCAGCAGCTCTCCAATCTCCCCTCTTCCTAGCCCCTGCTGACCACCATTCTATCTTCTGTCTCTGAATTTGACTACTCGGGGTGTCTCATATAGATGGAGTCATAGAGCAATTTATTTCTGAATTGCTATGACTTCTCTTATCCTCCAAATGGCTCAGGGTATTTTGGGGGGAAATGTTTTAAACTGAGTAATCAGATTCAGTACAACAGAAACAGAGCAAGAACAGGTACAGAACCTCTAAGGGAAGAGGCTGGGTGTGGCCTGTAAAGCTCCCATACTTAGCAAAGGGCTCCGGCTGGGTCTTGCCGAGTGACTGGAATTATCTGGGTCCTTTACCAGAGCCCAGGCAAAGCCCGCAGACCAGGGGCATAGGATGTGCCCTGTGAGCATGAGGACCAATAGCAGCTCCAGAACCAGATGACCAGATACGGTCCTAGTGAGAAGCCTGAACCCTTACCCCTCCAGACTGAGAGTCAACTTCCAACCAATCCAGACAAGTAGAGTCTAGAGCTGGAATTTAATTTGGTATAGACAGAAGTGTGACCCTTCTTCACCTTGAGTTTCTGGAACCCTTATTACTTTATATACATATGAAAGATAGTATTATTGCTAACTTCTTCTCATCCTTTTAATATCAGCTTAAATGGACCCCCTCCTCTGGGAAGCCTTCCATGACCTCCGGACTACGTCAGGTCCGCTTCTATCTGCTCTCAAGCCCCTTGTACATATCCTTCGTAACAGTTACCAGAACTAAGTGTAGAATTGGGCTACTATTTTCTATCCTCCCTTGCTTCTCTCATTCACTGATATAACTCCAGCACCTAAGATGCAGTGAATACTTTTTGTTTTTTTACTTTTTTATAATCTATGTTTTTTAAAAAAAAATTAAATTAACATATAATATATTATTAGCACCAGGGGTATGGGTCTATGAATCGCCAGGTTTGTACTTCACAGCACTCACCATATCACATACCTTCCCCAGTGTTCATAACCCAAACACCCTCTCCCTACCGCCCCCCCCCCCGCTGCCCAGCAACCCTCAGTTTGTTTTGTGAGATTAAGAGTCTCTTATGGTTTGTCTCCCTCCCGATCCCATCTTGTTTCATTTATTCCTTTCCTACCCCCTAAACCCCCCACATTGCCTCTCAACTTCCTGATATCAGGGAGATCATATGTTAATTGTCTTTCTCTGATTGACTTATTTCGCTAAGCATAATACCCTCTAGTTCCATCCCTGTCGTCGCAAAGGCAAGATTTCATTTCTTTTGATGGTTGCATAGTATTCCATTATATATATATATATATCTATATATATATCACATCTTCTTTATCCATTCATCTGTTGTTGGACATCTAGTTTCTTTCCATAGTTTGGCTATTGTGGACATTGCTGCTATAAACATTCGGGTGAATGTGCCCCTTCGGATGATGTAGTGAATACTTAATCAGTGTTTGTTGGCTGTGTCCTAAGACATTTAAGACCAAAGCAGGGAAGACTGAAGACAAAACTGGATAGAAACTTCTTTACCACCCCTTTCCTGATTTTACATCCCTCCTCTCCAACCTCACCCAACCATGACCATATCTCCTGGCTTGTACCTGTTGTTCTGGTAATTGTTAATAGTGTCTCCCTTTATTCTCAGTACTCCAACTGCAGTAAATTTTAAGGTCACCCTGTTTTGAAGGCTTCTTTCTCATGGTATCAGCAAATAGTCAAACTAGTAAAACATTTCGATCAAGATAGCCAGTTTAACATAACGAGTGGACGTGATTCTAGGCAAGAGTGAGGGAACATGATGTTTTAGTCAGTCAGGTATTGTCAAGCACGCAGCAGGAGTGCCGTGCTCTACCACCACCCGCCATGCGACAACAGCACTCATCAGCCATGGCAGCCACTACAATTGATCTGATTGAAAACTTACCCTTTTCTGAAGGGAGCCTGAGCAGCCAGCCCTCTCTAGAGCTTTCTGAGCTATGAAGAACATGGCTTGGGGTGCCTGGGTGGCTCAGTTGGTTAAGCCTCTGACTCTTGGTCTCAGCTCAGGTCTCTATCTCAGGGTCATGAGTTCAAGCCCCGAGTTGGGTTCCATGCTGGTTGTGGAGCCTACTTAGGAAAAAAGAAAAAAAAAAAAAAGACCATGTCTCTGGAATGGCTGTTACTCTCTCTGCGGAGATCAAAGGGTGAGAGCCACCTTGACTTAGTAACGTTCATGAAGCTCTGACATCAGACAGCCCAAACCAGCTTTACATCCTACTTCTGCCATTTCCTGGCTGGGTGACTGGGTATGAAAGGTTTTGAAACCTCAGTTTCTGCCCCTGTGCATGGAAGCTAAAAATACCTACTATATTGAATTGTTAGGAGGATTAAATATAATTATTTAGGTGAAGAAAACAGCATAGAGTAAGCTCTGAACACAAAGCACTCTCCCTCCAACTCTCTCCTCTCTTTCCTGATACTTGGAACTGAGGGTTGAATTTTAGTCACCAAGACACCCCTTGGGGAGAAGTTTTTAGGCCAGGAGTTTTCCCAGGAAAACAAATTTTATCTCCTTTGGGGGTCATCATTCCACCCACTCATAAGCCTGGTTTTAAAGATAGAAATCGGACTTGTGTACTTCTTGTGTCCTCTACCCCTCCTAGAATGAGGTTGAATTGACAGCACATACTTATTGTGTTAAATATAATTGAACTGTAGCAAAAGTAGAAGGTTTAAGACTTTGGAACTCTACCAAATGAAATGCAAAAGTAGATTTTCAGGTCCAATTTTATACCTTTCCCATTTTCTCCACTTTCCCATCCCTTAGGACCCTCTAAGGGTAGGGATGACCACACTTCCTGGTTTATGCCGGCTGTTGTGGTATGGTTGGTAATGGCAGCAGGGAGTAGGGTTGGGGGAAACCTGATGACAACCACCTTCTAGGTTCATCAAAGGCCTTTTGTAAGGTGGGTAGGTCGGCGGGGCTGTCAGTGCAGAGGAACAGAGAAGGAAGATTCTATAAGATTGAGATTCTAGTTTAGAATTCTTTCAGCTCCCTGGCAGAGGGTAGGAGAAAGGATGGCTAGCAGCACTCCCAGGAGAAAATGGTGGCGTGGAACTTTAGGGAGGAGCTGGGCAAAGTATCCTGATCCTAAGTGGCCTGGAAAAACACACCACCTTCATCAGCTGAGGCACAGCAATAGAGACAGAGCGGCAATGGGCACTGGAGTTTCTGCCAGCAGCACGTGAAGCACAGGGTTTGGCTAAAGTGTGAATTTGTTTTGTAGATGAAATCTGTGCTGATGCCACCAATTTCCGTAGATGAAGACCATGATACTGACTTGAAGAAAACTAAGACAGGTGCAAATGTTACAAATGAATCCCCTTCCGAACAGTTACCAAAGCATGAATGGGAACAGGTAGGTATCAAAGTGTTCACCAAAGTGGCAGTGAAGATGCCGCATTGATGATGCTGTCCCTTAGATGCATAACAAGTGACTTACCTTTATAAGCAAACTCTTCTTTCTGAACTCATCACTATACTTTTAATAGTCTCATTGAGATAGACTTGCATTTAAAGTATATAATTCAGGGGCGCCTGGGTGGCTCAGTGGGTTAAAGCCTCTGCCTTCGGCTCAGGTCGTGATCTCAGGGTCCTGGGATCGAGCCCCGCATCGGGCTCTCCGCTCAGCAGGGAGCCTGCTTCCACCTCTCTCTGCCTGCCTCTCTGCCTACTTGTGATCTCTGCCTGTCAAATAAATAAATAAAAACCTTAAAAAAAAAAGTATATAATTCAGTGGTTTCGGTATATTTACAGTGTTGAGCAACTGTCATGACGATCTAACTTTAGAATGTTTTCATCACCCGAACAAGAAACTCCATACTTATTACTAGTCACTCCCCCTTCCCTCCCCAATCACCCCCTACCCCAGCCTTAGGCAACCGCGAATCTACTTTTGGTCTTTATAGATTTGCCTATTCTGGACATGCTATAGAAATGGACCCATACAATATGTCTGGCTTCTTGTACTCAGCCCGGTGTTTTGAGGTTCATCCATGTTGTACTTCGTTGTGTGGATATGCTACATTTTGTTTATTCATTCATGAGTGGGTAGACATTTGAGTTGTTTCTGCTTCTTGGCTATTATGAATAATGCTGCTATGAACACTGACATAAAAGTTTTTCTGTGGGCATAGGTTTTCATTTCTCTTTGGTATATACCTGAGAATGGAATTGCTCAGTCATAAGATAATTCTAAGTTGAACATTTTGAGAAACTTCCAAACTGTTCTCCCAAGGAGCTGCACCATTTTACATTTCCATTACCAATGTATGAAGGTTCCAATTTCTTCACATTCTCACTAAGAAATTGTCTCTCCCTTTTTTTTTTTTTAATGTATTTATTTTACAGAGAGAGATCACAAGTAGGCAGAGAGGCAGGCAGAGAGAGAGGAGGAAGCAGGCTTCCTGCTGAGCAGAGAGCCCGATGTGGGGCTCGATCCCAGTACCCTGGGATCATCACCTGAGCTGAAGGCAGAGGCTTTAACCCACTGAGCCACCCAGGCGTCCCTCTCCTTCTGATTATGGCTGTCCTAGTGGGTATGAGGTCGAATCTTATTATGGTTTTGATTTGTTGTGGTTTTGGTATTTCTCTAATGATGTTGAGCATCTTTTCGTGTGCTAATTGGCCATCTGTATATCTTGGGAGAAATATCTATTCAGATCCTTTGCTCATTTTAAAAATTGAGTTATCTTTTTATTATTGCATTGTAAGAGTTCTTCATATATTCTGGATATAAATTCCTTATCAGATTTATTATTTGCCAATATTCTTTCCTATTCTGTGGGCTATCTTTTCCTTCTCTTGATAGTATTATTTGCAGCACCAAAGTTTTTAATTTTGATGAAATCTAATATTTATTTTTTTTACTAGTGTTTTGGGGGTTCTATCTAAGAAACCTTTGCCTAACCCAAAGTCATGAGGATTTATCGCTATATTTTCTTCTAAGAATTTTATGGATTAAGCACTTACATTTGGGTAATCCATTTTGAGTTAATTTTTGCGTATGCTGGGAGGTAGGGGTCTAACTTTATTCTTTCACATGTAGATCTCCAGTTATTCCAATACCACTTATTCTCATTGAATTTTCTTGGCACTTTTATCAAAAATCAACAGACCATAAATATGAAGGTTTATTTCTAGACTCTTAATCAGCACTACACAGTTTTGAATACTGTAGCTTTGTAGAAAGTTTTGAAACTGGAAAATGTGAGTTCTTTGTTTTGTTATTCTTTTTTAAGATTGTTTTGACTGGGGGCACCTGGGTGGCTTAGTTGGTTGAGTGACTGCTTTCAGCTCAGGTCATGATCCTGGAGTCCAGATCGGGCCAGTGGCAGTGGGGCTCCCTGCTCAGCTGGGGTTCTGCTTCTCCCTCTGCCCTTCCCCTCTCATGCTCTCTCTTTCTGCCACTCTCTCTCTCTCAAATAAACAAATAAAATCTTCAAGGCAAAAAAAAAAAGATTGTTTTGACTGTTCTGGGTCCCTTGAATTTCCGTATGAATTTTAGGGTCATCTTGTCAATTTCTACCAAAAGACAGGTGGGATTTTGGTAGGAATTGCTTTGAATCTGTGTTCTTATTGCAATCTTAACAATATTATATACCCAATTCCATGAATGTGGAATGTCTTGCCATGTATTTAGATCTCTAATTTCAACAGTGTTTTTAATAATGTACACTGAGGCACTTGTTTTGCTCAAGTGATGTTATTGTAAAACAGAATTGTTTTTTAAATTACCTTTAGAAATACAGTTGACTTGTGTATACTGATCTCATGTTATGAACCTTGATAAGCCTGTTTATTCATCCTAATGATTTTTAGTGGTTCCTTGGGACTTTCTATATACATGAGCATGTTATCTGTGAATAGAGATAATTTTGCTTCTTCCTTTCCAAACTGGCTGCCTTTTATTTCTTTTTCTTCCTTAATAACCCTGTCTAGAACCTCCAGTACGGCGTTGAATAGAAGTGATGAGAGTAGATAGACATCCTTTTTTTTTATTCCTGATATTAGAGGAAGGCATTCAATCTTTCACCATTAAGTATATTAGCTGCCCTTCATCATGAGGAGGTTCCCTTCTGTGCCTACTTTGTTGAATGTTTTTATCATGGAAGAGTGTTGGATTTTGTCAAATGATTTTTTTGTATCTATTAAGATGATCTTATGGGGTTTACTGTTTACTCTATCAATATGACGTATTACATTGATTGATTTAAACCAACCTTACATTCTTGGGACAAATCCCACTTAGTCATGGTGTGTAATACATTTTATATGCTGCTCACTTCAGTTTGCTAATTTTTTAAAAGGATTTTACATCTATATTCATAAGGGTGTTCTGTAGTTTTCTTGTGATGTCTTTGGTATTAGCATAAGACTGGCCTCATAGGATGAGTTGGGAAGCATTAGGTCCTCTTCCACTTGTTGAAGGAGTTTATGAAGGACTGATAATTTTTCTTCAAATGTTTGGTAGAATTCATCAGTGAAACAATCTGAGCCTGGGCTTTTCTTTGTAGGAATTCTTAAAAATTATCAACTTAGTCTTCTTTCTTGCTATAGTTCTATTCGGATTTTTTATTTCTTCTTGAGTAGTTTGTATATTGGTAATCCTGATAGTTTCTCTTCCTTGGAATCTGTCCATTTCATCTAATTTATCTTGTTGTTTGTAATATATATACATTTAAATACACATAGAGTCTGTAATGCTGTCACCTCTTTCATTCCTAATTTTAGCCAGTTGAGTCTCTTTTTTTCCTTGGTCAGACTCACTAAGGTTTGTTAATTTTATTGATCTTTTCACAAAACCAATTTTTGGTTTTATTGACTTCCTTTATTATTTTCTATTCTCTCCGTCGTTTATTTCTACCCTAATCTTTATTATTTCCTTTTTTCTGTTTGCTTTAGATTTCGTTTGCTCTTCTTTTTCTAGTTTCCTAAGGTGAAAGGTAATGTCATTAATTTGAGATCACTTGCCTTTTGTAATGAAGCTATAAATTTCCCTGTAACTACTACCTTAGCTCCTTCCTGTAAGTTTTGCCATGTTTTGCTTTCATTTTCATCCATCTCTAAGTATTTTCTAATTTTTCTTGTGATTTCTTCTTTAACCCATACATTATTTAGCAGCATGTTATTTAGTTTCTGCACATTTGTGAATTTCTCATATTTCTTTCTCTTACTGCTTTGTACTTGAATTCAATTTTGGTTGGAGAACATACTTTATATGATTTAAATCCTTTGAAAACATAGTGATGCTTTTTTTAATGGATAGTGTATGGTCTATCTTGGAGAATGCTCCATGTGCTCTGGAGAAGAAAATGTATTTGATTCCTGTTAAGTGGAGTGCTATATATATAGATAGATATACAGATATATATATCTGTCTGTCTTTGAATATATTTATCTGTCTTTGAATATATTTATAATAGTTGCTTTGAAATCTTTGTCTGCTAAGTCAACACCTATTCCCCTCAAAGGAGATTTCTATTGCCTGCTTGTTTTTCCTTGTGTGTTTTTTTCTTTGCACGTCCTATAACTCTTGTTGAAAACTGGGCGTTTTAAGTAATATATTGTAGTAACTCTAGATAGTTATTCCCATGCTCCTCTGGGGCTTACTGTTGTTATTTGCGTTTTCACTCATTTGTTTAGTGCTTGACTTGACTAGGTCAGTGAAGTCTGTGACCGACCTCTCAGTGTGTATTCTCTGATGTCACTCTTCAGTGGGGTCGCCTGCAGCACGCACAGTTTCCCTCACAACCGGGGTGTGGGGGCCGGGGGAGTGGGCGTGCAGTCATTGTAGTTTTAGGTAGGCTCTCTTTTATGGTCTCTTTCCCTTATTTCCCTCTAAGCTTTGGTGCACCTGCCTCTATTTGTATCAGACGCAGCTGTGGGTCTTCACTAATTGCCGGCTAATTGTGCTATTGTTCTTAACAATGCCCCAGGGCTCAGGAATAGCTCCACAATCTGATCCTATTAAAGTCCGTCTCCTTAGCTGCCGGTGGTACAATCATTGTCGGAGGCTTTTTTCATCTGCCCCTTTCCCTGATTCTGTCGCTGAAACTTTGGTCTGGTCCACTCTTGCTACTAGTATCGTGGAACCATCAGCTTTCTTCTGATTGCTTACCTCTAAGAAGCCTCTATTTCTTGACTCTGTACTCTTATACCTTGACTGCTGAAAGTGTTGACTAAAATGTGATTTCTGTTGTAAAATATCTTCTAATCAGTGAGGAGAGAGAGAGAGGTGGGGAGATCGAGAGGGAGGGAGAAGAGGTAGGAAGAGAGAAACAGAATTCATCAATAGCTTGTGCATCCAAAGTATTTAAAAATAGAGAAGAACAAGAGACAACCTATAGCAAGTAGCAAAGGATACCCTGCCTTAGATTCTGAGATCCAAATTCCAAAGACTAAAGGTTAGAACAAGCACTTCTAGGATGGTGAATAAAAAGGATGATGCCAAAGAGATTGGAGTTTCACAAAAAAAAATTCTGGCCTCTGGAAGCCTAGATAAGTTAGAATTCTAGAGAGAACGGAGTCTTAAGAAAGGGGAAGGAGGAGACTGGGGATCATTATTCTGTAACAGAACTTCCCACCACCCCAATGATATAGACATGTAGGCATCTTGCCGACTCCATATACATCGCTGGATAAAATGGACCAGAATCTCATTCCCATTATTTTAATAATTTCACTTGTACCCTTACATTTTTTTCCTCTCAGTTGCTGGTACAAAGTGGGCATGCATACTTTAGTTAGCTAGAGTTGAAATTTCAGAGAAAATCAGATTTCATACTTTATTACTCCATAGCTATGAGCTATGTTATAATAAAGGTCATTGGCTCCTTATTTGTCCCCTACTCACAGAAGTGCATGATTCTTGGCAGAGTGCTATAATTTAAGTTTTATCTTATGTTCACTGATATGTGGGGCATCTACATACTCATAGCTATGTCACTATATAGAGACGAGCGTGATACCCTTCCTTTAGGACTGACTTGCAACAAGAAGACCAGAGAGGTTTAAAAAATAACTTTAATTATTTATTTCCTGAGTGACTCTTTTCTCTTAATTCACTCATTTAACAAGTATTTATTCAACACCTGCCCTGTTATAGACTTGGAGAATGTCAGTGACCAAAGGTCTGATACCTCCTGAAGCTTACATTCTAGGGGGAGGAGTTAAATAATAATATAACAAAAAGCAAGTCAATTATATAATATGTTAAGTGGGAAGTTCTACAGAAAAAAATTAAAACCAGAACAAGGTTGGGAGAATCAGGAGAACCGGAGGTGGAGGGCGGAGCTGTAATTTTAGATAGGGTGGTCGGCCTCCTCGCACAGGCTCCCGAGAGGGAAATGGCTTGTTTGTAGTCACGTGGCTAGTCACTGAACCACAGAGGAGGATGGATTCCTGGTCCGACTTTAACGCCCATGCACCTTTTCTGAAGGGAAATATGACTTCAGAGTGCTGGGGGGTCTCAAAAACAAAATGAACTGTGTCAGTGTCTGCTTATCCAGAGAGGCAATGAAACAAGGAGTAGGCATCTAAAGCAGTTTCGGTTTGGCTGGAAGGTTTGGGTTGAGCACAGCTTTTCAAACGACACGTCCCAAAGCTGGAAGGAGGACACATCACTGAGGGAAAATACAAAAGAAGAGTTACTTTGTAGCTTTAGTGTCTTAGAAATGAAGCATTTAGATACACCTTTTCGGAGCTATTAACTCTCCCCCAAGACATACTTTTGGGAACTGGATTATTCAGAGCTGCTGACAGCCCAGGGCACTTCTTGCTGAATTTAGTTTGGATTTAGGAGGTTTAAAGGCTGAGACACGAATAGATTTTTGTCGACCAGGACCTATAAGAACTGTCATTCAGTAAAAGTTTCCCAGTTTTTGGTCTGAAAATTTTCAGGAAAGGATGTTGTGAATAACTGTTCTTTCATGCACTTACCACTCACAAGGCCTTTGCATTTCAGAGGAGAGGATGTTGTTGGAAGGAAAGGGACTTGTCTCTGCAGAGGAATTTGTTTTCACCAACAAAGGATCTCAGGATCAAATCTGTATTATAGCTACAGTCTGGCTCAACAGAGTCAGGTGAATGAGTTCTAGACAGAAAAAAAATGCAAACTCATGGAATGGATAATTCTGAAGACATTCATCTCTATAAAACTCCTATCCCCTTTGACTTTGAGTCAAAGAAAAATGAATGTTTGCTATATCTTTCTCATTTCATTGATGAGCCAACTAAAGCTCAAATAGGTTCAATGATTTGCCCAACATGACACAGGGGACGCTTGAGGAACTAACTCTTTGGTCAGTGCTTATTCTAGTTTAATAGAGTCCGTCACATACGTTGAATTTATGTAAATTTCAACTACATGTATATGACAAAAAGGAGAAAAGTATGTAAAATTGTATTGTCATAAAGCTTATCTATCCCATTGTATACTATCACTTATATAAAATATTCTCACATCCATATTAGTGTATAAAATCATGTGTAGTGCACATTAAGGGTAATTAAAAAGATTTTCCAGGGATAATTTTGGCGATAAATGACGCATTTCATGCGAGAATTTAAAACTAAATCCCCTCTTTATAAAACACCATTCCTTGTGTTCCATGTCTCTGCCTTCCTTATACTGAAGGTCAAATCAGGACCCCCAAACATGAATTCATGGTGTAAGAGCCAGATATGCCAACGCAAGTGTTGGTTTTGTCATAAACACCACCAAGGTAAATGGGCTCCATTTTATTTATTTGTAGGGTAGGATTGTGCCAGTGTTGGAATTCAGTGGGGGAGAAAAGATTATGAATCTTCTTTAGGTGGTTTTAGCTCTCACTGCTGTCAGTCATCAAAAATTCCCCAAGTGTCTCGTTCATGCCTGATGGAGGGTTGCTACGGGCTCTGACCGGGTGCTTATTCCAAAGTTCTTCTACCAGCTCTGCGCTTCTCTCCACCTCACTGTCTTCTTCCTCACTTAATTCCAGCTCCCCTTCAATATCAGACCTATAAATGGGTGTACAGTCCCGTTTACTGGGACAACCATTTCTGGTTCTCTTGTTAAGACGTGACTTGCACTTGCCCGGGTAACTGCAGAACTTCAAATGCATGGTCCTTCAAGCCTGCAGAAGAAAAACAAGGAAAAGACAGACTTTTAGAATCATACTCTGTTAGAACTTTGAGATACTTTACAAGTCACCTGGCCCAAACCCCCACTTTTAAAGATCTGAAAACTAAGACTCTGAGAGTTTCCTTGAGGCTGCACAGCTTTAGTGACAAAGTTAGTTTTTCTCACTACTGCTTTAATGCCTGTAGGAATTTAGATAAAGAAACATTATACGTAGATCAGAACAATGAAAAATATTCTTAGAAACCTGGATCTTCAGTCTTGGGCATCATGTAGGCTGCGTTTTCCTCTTTCAGCCCCAAAAGGAAATGTTATGATAATGAAATACTTGTGGATTTAGGAGGACACATTGTGGAAACCAGTCAGTGGAACTGAGAATGTTTCTATCAACGGGACAAAAAGGGAAGGAGATGACTTAGGAAGTACTCTTGGATGAACACTTGTCTCTATTTGTGTTGGGAGAAAGTCTTCCTCACGCTATCTGCTCAACAGGACAAAAACCAGGGCCAAAGCCACAGCTGGGAGACCTACCTTACCTCTTTGAACATATTAAGAACCTCTAATGTGTGTTCTCTGTGGGGAACTGTTTTCTCCTGGGAACATGACAATGTAGCTCTTTTAAGAGAAAAGACCTTGAGGGGCACCTGCGTGGCTCAGTCATTTAAGTGTCTTCTTTCAGCTCAGGTAGGATCCCAGGGTCCTGGGATCGAGCCCCACACTGGGCTTCCTCTTCAGCGGGGAGCCTGTTTCTCCCTCTCCCTCTGCTGTTCTCCCCTGCTCCCCATTTGTGCTCTGTCACTCTCATTCTCTCTCAAATAAATAAATAAAAATTTTTTAAAAAGAGAAAGAGAAAAGACCTTGGTAGATTCAGCAATTGTGAAATGACCATGATAAGATTTTTAAAGACGGGCGCCTGGGTGGCTCAGTGGGTTAAGGCCTCTGCCTTCGGTTCAGGTCATGATCTCAGGGATTAAGTCCTGCATTGGGCTCTCTGCTCAGCAGTGAGCCTGCTTCCCCCTCTCTCTGTCTACTTGTGATCTCTTTCTCTGTCAAATAAATAAATAAACTCTTTAAAAAAAAAGATTTCTGAAGACAGACCAAAAACAGCAAGGGCTGACTCTTTGTGATTATGAAGTATGGCTGCACTGGTCATTGGTAATGAGTGGACAGGGATTGCGGTGACTGTGGGCATTACAGGTATTGTGGAAAAGATTCATGGAGGAGATGAGTCCGCACCAAGTTTGAAGGAGGAACGAGGAACAGACTCTGGGATCACTTGGGTTAATACTTCTGGCAAATAAGCTGGAATCTAGAAAGATAGACTCTCGCTTATGAATAGCGGCCTAATCTGGTTTGTTGCCCAAAGGTTGTCGATATTCTGTGGAGTGATCCCAGAGGCAAAAGAGGCTGTTACCCAAACACAAGTCGCGGAGGAGGCTGTTATTTCGGACCAGATATCACCTCCAAGATTCTTAATAAGTTTCAGTTGAAGATGCTGATCAGGTCTCATGAATGTAAGCCCGAAGGGTATGAAATCTGCCATGACGGGAAGGTAAGCGGACAGTGGTGGTGACAGCATCACACACATCCTCGCCCCAGGCAGTTTTTCTTCCCAGGATGCATCTTACCTAGAGGCTCATGGGAAGGTGACTTCCTCGGGACCAAAACAGGAGGCCAGGCTTTGGTACACAGAAACAGGAGACTACGAGGTTCACACAGGTTGTCTGAAGGGGCCTCAGTGTGCCTCACCCGAAGAGCTATTTGGCTTATTTCCCCGATCTTCCCGAATCCCAGAGATAGAAATTCTGACACGTAGCTCTAAGCGCACCCACGGACAGGCTACCTTCTTTATTAATCAAAAGGCGGCTTTCTGGTGCAACACGGCGGAGAAGGTACTTACCCTCACAGAGCCTGTCAAAAGCAGCCGTGAGTCCGCCTAGGCTCTCCTTCACCTTTTGTACTTGCCCTGTGCAGGGCAGAGCCACAAAACCCGCCTCACTTCTCCTCACTGAGCAGGTGAGCTCTAGCGAGTCGCCCACTGTGGTCAGTGTAGCTGCGGACCCTAAAGTGGAACGTGTCGTGCTCCTTCCGTGGTGTCTGGTAAGGCTGGAAGAGGGCTGAGGAGCGGGTTTGTCATTCCAGGTTGTCTTGGGATATCCCTTTTCTACCAGAGAATAACAGTAAATAAAACAGAATACCAAACCATGTGGTATCTCTATTTCAAGACTTTCACTTTTCTTAACTCTAATTAGTTCATTTTCAGCTCCTGCTCAGGTTGTGATATAGTGAAGGCAAGTATTATTTAAGGTTTCTTTGTACTGGGCCCAAGCTCCTGTCCACGACCAGGGTTACCCTGCCATCCCCCTCCATGGCCCCAGGGCTGGTTCCTTCCCAGCAGAGTGGTCCTGGCCACTCTGTATTCGGGCCACTACTTTCTCTGCCCTTGAAGGACTGGTTTTGTGCACGGCCCCAAGCCCTCTACATCAGTCAACTTGGAGCAAAAGAGAAAGACTGATAGTAGAGGAGTTTTGTTTTGAACACTCAAGTATCACAAGGAAAGAAAGCAAAGGCATTACCAGCTTGGAAAATTAGAATTTGCAAAACCAAGCGTTAAGTAGATTTCTAAGGTACGGAACTGGAATTGTACATAGGATCGCAAGGCTACGCCCTATGGGGGTGAGTGACTGGAAGTTCGTATTCCCGCGAGCACTGATTTTGAAGCCTTGTCGCTCTCCAGTGCAATCACAGAAAGTCCTGTCAGACTTGGGTCATTTGTATGGATTTGGAACTTTGCTTTTTGCTTTTTTAGGAATGGAGCTATTTCTGCCTTTACTGAAGGACCTTTTGAGAACTAACTCTACGTGAACCGGGCCCTCTTTTTCTTTAATCAGGTTGTTACGGTATTTTCTGCTTCTAATTATTATGAAGAAGGCAGCAATCGAGGAGCTTACATCAAACTGTGTTGTGATATGACCCCTCGATTTTTCCAGTACCAAGTAACTAGGGCAACGTGCTCGAGGCCTCTCTACGAAAGGTATGTATGCTCCAAGGAGAATTCTGAGCACTGCTACTGGTGACCCAGTAGAACCAGCCAGAGTGACTAAGAGCAGCTACGAGAGTGAAGACAACTCCTTACTGGTCACTCATTGGTATAAACACAATAGAATTAGTTCCAGACACCAAACGGTGAATGCATTCATATTTGAAACCAAGAGGAGCAATTTTCAATTCATATGTCTCTTTAAGTGGGTAAAGCCATTAGTGTCTATGAGCAGCTTCTAATTGAATGTAAAGAAAAGAAGGTCCCCACATCCGCCTGGTCCCATACCCGAAAGCCCTCCCTGTCCCCCGAACAGCCCTGTGTGCTCTTGCCTCTTGGTCGCTTTTCTACCCGGAAGCGTAGAATGACAAGAGTTGAGTGTCTCTCCATGTGATGGCCTCCATAGCTTATCTTCCTTTTCCCCATTCAACGTGATCTTTTTAAGAAGTTTTCATTATAAAATGAGTATGTTTGTTGTTAACAAGTGAGACCAAACAAAGATGTATACAGAAAATGCTAATGATCTTCTCTCCCCCTCCTTCTTAATGATCCTTTTTCCCAGAGGCAACTGAAATTGATAGCCCAGAGTGGACATTTCTTCCCTTTTCTTGCTCTACAAGAATAAACAAACCATTATGTTCATCAAATTTTAAAAATGTTGAGCACCTCCTGTGTATCATGCACTGTACCAGGCACAGACGATAGAGCAATGAACAAAATAGGCAAAAGTCCTTTCCCTCATCCAGTGCAGATCCCAGAGGGGAAGGAGAAAGGCAGCTTGCAACGTACATTCTTTTTTTTTTTTTTCTTTTTTACAAAGATAGAATCACACAGCATACTCTACAACTGACTTTTTCTCTAAAGATGATATCATGAACATTACTCCAAGTGAATACATAGTCCTAACTCAATCTTTCTAGTAGATGTGCTGTAAAAATTATGGAGTGACAAAATCTTATTCAACTGATGGCCATTTAGATTGGTTCCAGGGTTTTGCACTTAAAAGCAATGTTGTATAGAACAAATACTTCTCCTTGTGTGTGTGTGTGTGTGTGTGTGTGTGTGTATACATACATTCACACTTGCATGCAAACAGCCATAAGTTTTAGGACTTTTTTTACATAAAATTTCAAAATGTGGAGTTTATGGATTTATGGTTTAAAATTTTGCTGGATACTCCAAAAGAGTTTTAACAATTAACAATCTGAAAAACAACATACCAACTTTTCCACATCCTTGTTAGTCTCAGATATTACTACACTTCTTGATTTTTGCCAAACTGTTGGATCAAAATGGTAAATCTCATTGTTTTAATTAGCACTTTTGCCTCTTATGTTTTTGGACATTGCATTTTTCTCTTCTTTGAATTTCCTATTTGAATTATTCCTCCATTTTACATTGGGTTGTTTGTCATTTTCTGATCAATTTTTAGGAGTTCTTTGTAAATGAGGGATAGAGGATTTTTACAGTTACATTGTATATATTTTGTTGGTGTCTTCATTTTGCTTTAGTTCTATGAAATCACATTTTTGTATATAATTTCATCATATCTTTTGGATTTTCATCTTTGTTAGAAGAATGTCTCCACAACAAGTTTATATCATATTATATTTTATTATGTTAGTAAATTAATCTCAAATTAATTTATTTTAACAGCTTTGTTGAGACATAATTTACATACCATGAAGTTGACCAGTTTAATTCACCGATAGGATATTTATAGAGTTGTGCAACCATCGCTATAACCTAGTTTCTTCTTCTTTTCTTTTTTTAAATTAAATTTAATTTTTTTCGGTGTTCCAAAATAATCTAGTTTTAAAACATTTGTGCCACCCTAAAAGCACAACTTGAACCCATTAGCAGTCACCAGTCACTTCCCCCTATCACAACTCTAGGCAACCAGTAGTCTGCTTTCTCTTTCTGTCTCCATAAATTTTACCTGTTCTGGACATTTCATGTAAATGGGATCACACAATGTGCGGTCTTCTGTGACTGGCTTCTTTCACTAAGCACAATGTTTTTGAGGTTCATTAATGTAACATGTATGAATGCTTCATTCCTTATTATGGCTGAGTAATATTCCATTATATGAATAGACCACATTTTCTTTTTTTTTTAAATTAAAAAAAATTTTTAAGGTTTTAATTCCAGTACAGTGAACACACAGTATTACATTAGCTTCACGTGTATAATATAATGATTTAACAATTCCAGACATCATCCTGTGCTCAGCACAAGTACCCTCCTTCATCCCCATCGCCTATTTCACCCATCCCCTCCTACCTACCACCCCTCTGGAAACCATCACTTTGTTCTCTATAGTTCACGGTCTGTTTTTGGTTTGCCCCCCGCCTTTCCTTTGTTCATTTGTTTTGTTCCTTAAATTTCATGTATGAGTGAAATCATATGGTATTTGTGTTTCTCTGACTGATTTCACTTAGCATAGTACTCTCTAGCTTCATCCATGCTACTGCAAATGGTAAGATTTAATTCTTTTTTATGGCTGGGTAGTATTCCGTTGTGTATCTATATCACTGTTCTTTATCTGTTCATCAACTGATGGACACTTGTGTTGCTTCCATATCTTGAGTATTGTAAATAATGCTTCTATAAACATAGGGAGGCATGTATCTCTTTGAATTAGTGTTCTTGTATTCTTTGGGTAAATACCCAGTAGTACGATTGCTGGATTGTAAGGTATTTCTATGTTTAACTTTTTGAAGACCCTCCATACTATTTTCCACAGTGTCTGCTCCAGTTTGCATTCCCACCAACAGTGCGTGAGGGTTCCTGTTTCTCCACATCCTCACCAACACCTGTTATTTCCTGTGTTGTTGATTTTAGCCATTCTGAAAGTGTGAGGTAATAGCTCATGGTGGTTTTGATTTGCATTTCCCTGATGGTAAGTGATGATGAGCATCTTTTCATGTGCCTGTTGGCCATCTGGATGTTGTCTTTGGAGAAATGTCTGTTCTTGTCTTCTGCCTGTTTTTAAAATTTGATTATTTGTTTTTTTGGATGTTGAGTTTGATAAGTTCTTTATATATTTTGGATATTAACCTTTTGTCGGATATGTTATTTGCGGATATCTTCTCCCATTCCACAGGTTGCCTTTTAGTTTTGTGTATTGTTCCTTTTGCTGTGCAGAAGCTTTTTATTTTGATGGAGTTCCAATAGTTTATTTTTGCTTTTGTGCCCCTTGCCTCAGAAGACCTATCTAGAAAAAGTTGCTATGGCTAATGCCAGAGAGGTTACTGCCTGTGCTCTCTCCTAGGATTTTTATTGCTTCAGGTCTCACATTTAGGTCTTTATTCCATTTTGAGTTTATTTTTGTGTGTGGTGTAAGAACGTGGTTTCATTCCTTCCACGTAGCTGTCCAGTTTTCCCAAAGCCATTTGTTGAAGACACTGTCTTTTCCTCATTACATATTCTTTCCTGCTTTGTTGAAGATTAATTGACCATATAACTGTGAGTTTATTTCTGGGTTTTCTATTCTGTTCCATTGATCTCAGTGTCTACTTTTGTGCCAGTAACATATTGTTTTGATTACTACAGCTTTGTAATATAACTTGAAGTCTGGAATTGCGATAATGCCAGTTATATTTTTATTCTTCAAGATTGCTTTGGCTTGATAGTTCACATTTTCTTTGACCATTCATCAGACCATCAATGGAAAGTTGTCTTTTTTCCACTTTTTGGATATTATGAATAATAATGTTTTGAACATTGGTGGACAGATTTTCTGCATACATATGTTTTCATTTCTCTTGGGTATATACCTGAAAGTGGAATTGTTAGATTATATGGTAACTCTATTTTTAACATTTTGAGTAACTTGTAAGCTTTTATTCCCAAGGGTCTGCATAATTTTACATTCCCACCAGCAGTGTATGAGGATTCCAGTTTTTATACATCCTTGCCAACCCTTATTATGATCTTTTTTATGGTAGCCATTTTAGTGAATGTGAGATAGAATCTTACTGTGGATTTGATTTGCATTTTTCTAATGACCAGTGATATTGAGGGCCTTTGTATGTACTTATTAGACATTTGCTTATCTTCTTTGAAGAAATGTCTATATCAGATCCCTTTTCAACTTTTTTTTTTTAAAGATTTTTATTTATTTATTTGACAGAGATCACAAGTAGGCAGAGAGGCAGGCAGAGTTGGGGGGGGAGCAGGCTCCCTGCTGAGCAGAGAACCCGATGCGGGCCTTGATCTCAGGACCCTGGAATCATGACCTGAGCTGAAGGCAGAGGCTTTAACCCACTGAGCCATCCAGGTGCCACCTTTTTCAAAGAAGATTTTATTCATTTATTTGAGAGAGAGAGAGAACAAGCAGAGGGAGGGGCAGAAGGAGAGGGAGAAGCAGACTTCCTCCCCTGCCCAGCAGGGAGCCTAGTGTGCGTATTCAATTACGGGACCCTGGACTGATGGTGAAAGTCAAAGACAGACACTCAACCAACTGAGCCACCCAATCGCCCCTCCTTTTTCAATTTTTAATTGAGTTATTATTCTTTTTATTATGGTTTTACAAGAATTCTTTATATATCTTATACACATCACTTATTAGATAAATGATTTGCAGATAGTCTTACTCAATCTGTGGGATATATTTTCCCTTTCCTTATGGTATTATTTGCAGCACAAAATTCTTAATTTTGATGAAATCCAATCTCTCTCTCTCTCTTGTTTTTGCTTGTGCTTTTGATGTTGTATTTAAGAAGCCATTGCCTAACTCAAAGGTATGAGGATTTATTCCTATATTGTCTTCTAAGAATTTTATAGATTAAGCTCTTACATTTGGGTATCTGATCCATTTTGAGTTAATCTTTGTATGTGGTGTGAGGTAGGGCTTTAACTTTATTCTTTTACATGTGGCTATCTAGTTGTCCCAGCACTAGCAGTTGGAAAGACTATTCTTCTCCCAAGTAATTGTCTTGGCACATTTGTCAAAAGTCAATTGACGATAAAGGTATAGGTTTATTTCTGGTCTTTAAATTGCATTCCATTGATCTGTATCTCTATCCTAATGCAAGTGTCACACTGTCCTGATTAGTGCAGCTTTGCAGTAAGTTTTGAAACTGGGAAATGTGAGTTGAACTTTGTTCTTGTTTTTTAAGATTGTGTCAGTTATTCTGGCACCCCGGCATTTCCATATGAATTTTAGAATCAGCTTGTCAACTTCTACAAAAATGCCAGCTGGGATTTTGTTAGGGATTATTTTGAATCTGTAGATATATTTGGTGGCCATTGCCATTTTATTTTTATTTTATTTTATTTTATTTTATTTTATTTATTTATTTTGGGAGGGGGAGACACAAAGGGAAAGGGTGAGACAGAATCTTAAACAGACTCCCTGCTGGGCACAGAGCCCAACATAGGGCTCAGTTTCTCAACCCTGAGATCATGACCCTGAGATCATGACCTGAGCCAAAACCAAGAGTCAGATGCTTAACCGACCAAGCCACCCAGGCACCCCTGGTTATTGCCATTTAAAAAAAAAAAGATTTTGTTTATTTATTTGACAGAGACACAGTGAGAGAGAGAACACAAGCAGGGGGAGAGGGAGAAGCAGGCTTCCCGCTGAGCAGGGAGCCAAATGTGGGGCTTGATCCTAGGACCCTGGGATCATGACCTGAGCCTAAGGCAGATGCTTAACTGTCTGAGCCACCCAGGCACCCCTGGTTATTGTCATTTTAACTATTAGGTCTTTGAGTCCATGAGCATGTAATATTGTTCTATTTATTTAGCTCTTTAATTTCCTTGAAGAAAGTTTTGGTTTCTCTGTGTAAAAATTTTGAATTTCTTTGTTAAATTCATTTCTGAGGGGGCGCCTGGGTGGCTCAGTGGGTTAAGCCGCTGCCTTCGGCTCAGGTCATGATCTCAGGGTCCTGGGATCGAGTCCCGCATCGGGCTCTCTGCTCAGCAGGGAGCCTGCTTCTCTCTCTCTCTCTCTCCCTCTCTCTCTGCCTGCCTCTGTCTACTTGTGATCTCTGTCGAATAAATAAATAAAAATCTTTAAAAAAAAAAATTCATTTCTGAGTATTTTATTCTTTGTGGTGCTATAGAAAGTAGAATTACTTTCTTAATTTACATTTTTGGATTGTTCATTTCTAGCATATAGAAATACAATTGTTTTTTGTATACTGTGCAATCTTGATTAACTTGTTTATTCTAATAGTTTTTAGTAGGTTCCTTGGGATTTTTTATATACAAAATCATACTATTTCTGAATGAAAATAGTTTCACTTCTTTTCCAATCTGGATGCCTTTTACTTCTATTTCTTGTTTAATTGTCCTGGCTACCCTCTAGACTCATGTTGACTAGAAGTGGTGAAAGCAGATATCCTTACTTTGTTCCTGATCATAAAAGGGACACATTCAGTCTTCCACCATTAAGTATATCAGCCATGTGTTTTATGTAGATGCCTCTCATCAGATTGAGGAAGTTCCCTTCTATGCCAAATTTATTGAGTGTTTTTATCATGAAAGAGTGTTAGAGTTTGTCAAATGCTTTTTCTGTATCTATTGAGAAGATCATGTGGTTTTTGTTCCTTTTTTTAAAATTAATATGATATTTTTAAAATTTCGGATATTAAAGAGACCTTGATTCTTGGGATAAATCCCACTTGTTCATGGTATATCATCCTTTTTATACATTGCTGGATACAGTTTGCTGGTATTTTATTGAGGATTTTCCATCTATATTCTTTTTTTTTTTTTTAATTAAAAAAAATTTTCAAGTAATCTCTGTATCCAACATGGGACTCAAACTCACAACCCTGAAATCAAGAATTGTGTGCTCTACTGACTGAGCCAGCCAGATGCCCCTCCATCTATATTCATAAGAGGTGTTGTAGTGATGTGTGGTTTTCTCGTGATCTTTGGTTTTGGTGTCAAGATAAAATATTGGCTTCGTACAATAATGTGGGTATATATAACAAGATGGGTAGTATGCTCAATACTTCTTTTGAGGAGTTTGTGTGATTGGTTTTAATTTTTCTTTAAATGTTTGGTAGATTTCACCAGTGAAGCCATCTCATCCTGAGCTTTTCTTCATAAGAACTTGTTTGATTACTTATTCAATCTTTTCATCTGTTCTAAATCTGTTCAGGTTTTCTATTTCTTCTTAGTCATTTTGGTAGTTTGTATCTTTATAGGAATTTGTCCATTTCTTCTGGATTATCTAATTTGTTGGTGTATAATTGTTTATAGTATTCCCTCATAACCTTTTATTTCTGTCAATTATGGTCAATTGTGATGACCCCTCTTGCATGCCTGATTTTAGAAATCTGAGTCCTTCATCCTTTTTTTCTTGGCCAGTCTAGCTAAAGTTTTGTCAATTTTATTGATCTTTTTGGAAGTACCAATTTTTGGCTTCGTTGATTTTCTCTATTGTTTTTCTGTTTTCTATTTCATTTACAGGCACACCTCAGAGATACTGCAGGTTCAGTTTCAGTCCACTGTAATAAAGCAAATCTTAACAATAAAGCAAGTCAGGAGAATTTTTCAATTTCCTAGTGCATATAAAAGTTATGTTTGCATTATACTGTAGTCTGTTAAGTGTGCAGTAGCATATCTAAAAAACAACGTATATACTTTAATTTTAAACTACTCTATTATTAAAAATATGGTAGTCATCATCTGAACTTTCAGCTCGCTGTAATCTTGCTGGTGGAAGGTCTTGCCTCCACCTTGATGGCTGCTGACTGATCAGGGTGATGGTTGGTGAACACTGGGGCAGCTGCAGCAATTCCTTAACATAAGACAACAATGAAATTTGCTAGATTGATTGGCTGTTCCTTTCATGAACAATTTCTCTGTAGCATGCGATGCTGTTTGACAGCATTTTGCCCCCAGTAACTTCTTTCGGAATTGGAGTCAGTCCTCTCAAACCCTGCTGCTGCTTTATCAACTAAATGTATATTCTATTTTAAATCCTTTGTTGTCATTTCAATAATCTTCACAGCATCTTCACCAGTAGATTCATCTCAAGACACCACTTTCTGGGGCACCTGGGTGGCTCAGTGGGTTAAAGCCTCTGCCTTCGGCTCAGGTCATGGTCTCAGGGTCCTGGGATCGAGCCCCGCATCGGGTTCTCTCTGCTCAGCAGGGAGCCTGCTTCCCCCTCTCTCTCTGCCTGCCTCTCTACTTGTGATCTCTCACTGTCAAATAAATAAAATCTTTAAAAAAAAAAAGACACCACTTTCTTTGCTAATCCATAAGAAGCAACAAAATTTTACCCTGAGATGGCAGCACTTCTGTCACATCTCCAGGCTCCACTTCTCATTCTAGTGCTCTTGCTTCCAACACATCTGCAGTGACTCCCGTCACTGAAGTCTTGAACCCCTCAAAGTCATCCATGCGGGTTGGAGTCAACTTCTTCCAAACTCCTGTTAATGTTGATACTTGACCTCTTCCGATGAATCACACATGTTCTTAATGGCATCTAGAATGGCGAATCCGTTTCAGAAGCTTTTCAAATTATTTTACCTGGATCAATCAGAGGAATCACTATCTGTGGCAGCTACGGCCTTATGAAATGTTTTTCTTAAATAATAAGACTTGAAAGTCTAAATTCCTCCTTGATCCATGGGCTGCAGAATGAATGTTGTGTTAGCAGTCCCAGAACCATGAATCTCACTGTCCATCTCCATCAGAGCTCTCAGGTGACGAGGTGTACTGTCGGTGAGCAGTCATATTTTAAAAAGAATCTTTTTCTGAGCAGTAGGCCTCAACAGTGGGCTTAAAATATTCAGTAAACCATGTTGCAAATAGGTGTGGTGTCATATAGGCTTTGTTGTTCCATTTATAGAGCCCAGGCAGAGTGGATTAAACATAATTCTTGAAGGCCCGAGGATTTTCAGAATGGTGAATAAACATTGCCTTCGACTTCAAGTCACCAGCTACATTAGCCCCTAACAAGAAAGTCAGCCTGTCTTTGGAAGCTTTGAAGCCAGGCAGTGACTTCTCCTCTCTAGCCGTGGAAGTCCTAGATGGCATCTTCTTCCAATAGAAGACTGTTTCATGGGCATTGAAAATCTGTTGTTCAGTGGAGCCACCTTCATTCATTATTTTGGCCAGATTTTCTGGATCCCTTGCTGCAGCTTCTACTCAGCACTTGCTGCTTCACCTTAAACTTTAATATTATGGAGGTTCCTTAAACCTCATGAACCAACCTTCACTAGTTTCAAACCTTTCTTCCGCAGCTTCTTCATCTCTCTCAGCCTTCACAGAACTGAAGAGAGTTAGGACTTTGCTCTGGATTAGGCTTTGGCCTAAGAGAATATGGTGGCTGGTTTGATCTTCTAACCAGACCACTTAGACTTTCTCCATATCAGCAATAAGGCTGTTCCATTTTCCTATCATTTGGGTTTATTGGGATAACACTTTTAATTTCCTTCAAAATTTTTTTCTTTGCATTAACAACTTGGCTAACTTTTGGGCACAAGAAGATTAGTCTTCAGCCTCTCTTGGCTTTCAACATGCCTTCCTCACTAAGCTTAATCATTTCTAGCTTTTGATTTAATATGAGAGGGGCACCTGGCTGCCTCAGTCAGAAGAGCATGAGACTCTTGATCTCAGGGTTGTGACTTTGATCCCCACATTGGGTGTAGAGATTACTAAAAATAAATAAATAAATTTAAAAAATAGAAAGCGAGAGACCTTTGACTCCCTTTAACTTGAACATTTAGAGGCCATTATAGGTTTAATAATTGGTCTAAGTTCAATATTGTTGTGTCTCAGGAAATAGGGAGGCTCAAGGAGAGGGAGAGAGATGAAGGAATGACTGGTCAGTAGAGCAGTCAGAACAGATACAATATCAATTAAGTTGGCTGTCCTATGTGGGCATAGTTTGTGGCACCCCAAAACAATTACAATACTAATATTAAAGATCACTGATCATAGATCACCATAACAAAATAATAATGGAAAAGTTTGAAATACTGTGAGAATTACCAAAATGTGACAGAGACACAAAGTGAGCAAATATTATTCGAAAAATGTCGCTGATAAGCTTACTCAGTGCAGGGTTACCACAAACCTTCAATATGTAAAAAT
The DNA here is from genome assembly GCF_010015895.1 of Lontra canadensis. Taxonomy (NCBI): domain Eukaryota; kingdom Metazoa; phylum Chordata; class Mammalia; order Carnivora; family Mustelidae; genus Lontra; species Lontra canadensis. The sequence continues at coordinate 2,826,202 of NW_022631110.1, forward strand.
ACCTGAGAAGTACTATAAAACATTTATGCCTATAGTTTTCCTCTATTCTTTATTCTTTCCATCCTGTTTTCTTTCAGCTTACTCTTATTTTCCTAGTTTTTGAAAGCAGAGATTATGTTAACGATTTGAGATCTTTTTTAATAGAGGCATTTGTAGCTACAAATTTTCTTCTAAGCACTATTTTGGTTGTGTCTCAAGTGTTTTGACATATTGTGTTTTAATCTTCATTTATCTTAAAGTATTTTCTAATTTCTCTTGTGATTTCTTCTTTGACCCCTTGATTATTTAGGATTTTGTTGTTTGATTTCCTTGTATTTGGGATTTCCCCAAATTTCTTTCTGTTATTAATCTCTAATTTATTCCCTTTGTAGTCAGAAAAGATACTTTGTATTATGTTAATCATGTTAAATCTATTGAGACTTATACTGTGGCGTAGCATAGGATCCCTTGTGGAGAATGTTCCATATGTGATTTAGAAAAATGTATATTCTGCTGTTGTTGGGTAGAGTGTTTTATACATATCTGTTAAATTTAGTTGGTTTGTAGTGCTGTCCAAGTCTTTTATATCCTTTTTTATTTTCTGCCTCATTGTTCTATCCATTATTGAAAGTAGAATATTGAAGTCCCCAACTATTATTGTTAAATTGTTTATTTCTCCCTTCAATTCTGTCTGTTTTTGCTTCATATAGTTTTGGGCTCTGTTGTTAGGTTCATATATGTTTACAATTGTTGTATCTTCTTGTCTGATTCTTTTATCATTATAAAATATCCCTCTTTATCTCTAGTAATATATTTTGTCTTCAAGTCTATTCTGTCTACTATTAGTGTAGCCACTCTAACTCTCTTATGGTTGATGTTTGCATAATACACCTTTTTTTGTTCTTTCGAGCTCTTTGTATCTTCGAAACAAAGTGTATCTCCTGTAGAAAACATACAGTTGGGTCTGCCCTCTCTGCTTTTTGGGGGAGGGGATATATGACTCATAGCCACTTTACTTCTCTCTTCTTCCTTTATTTAGAATTTATTTTTGTAAACGGTCGAGGTGGTTTAGCATTCAGACAGATAACTATGCAAGCACCGTGTTAAAAAAAAAAATAGCCCCTTTCCACTGAATTTTAATACCTCCTTTGTCATATATATTGTTCCCATATATAGTTCACTAAGTTTATGCAATTTCTATTATGTTCTGCTCATGCATCTGTCTTCTTTTGTGTTAATACCTATTGTTTGGTTTTAGCAACTTCACAGTAAATTTTAATGTCTGCTATAGCAAGTCCCTCTTTATTTTTCTTATTTTTTAAAATTATCTTGGATATGCTCAGACATCAGTTGCTTATGTAAAACTTGGAAATCAAAAAGAAAACACCAGTGGTAATCCTTTTAAAATTTCACAATACATGCACATACATACATACATACAAAAACACTGACCACCTAATAACAGGGTATGTGTGAAGTTAGGCAATTCATTTGAAGTGGAACACGTTAAAACAAGACACAGTGGGATGGTTTATGTGTCTTTCTTTCACCTAATAATTGTTTTGTTACCGTAGGGTGAATACTATGGAAAGTAGTGCCATCAGGATATTGAAAGAGAGAATGCTTTCACGAAAAACTGACCTCATTCGTGCTTTCCAACTTCAAGACCGCAGTAAATCAGGTAATAAAATTACATAATGCTTACCATTTCTTAACATACCAGCTTACATAAAAATCAGTTTTTATTTATTTAATTTTTTTTTTGCTCCCTTAGATTTCAGTTTTCTATTTTTACTAACAAGGAAAGATAGAGATAAAAATAAAATATAATCCATTATGTGCTTGAAAAAAGCCATATTCCTCCTTTGCAGTAAGTTTCTTTCAACTTAAAACAACAACAACCCTTCTATTCTGGTATCTCAGACTAGATACTCCATAAGGCCCTCCTGCTAAGTAACAGCTAGCTTCTAGAGGATACAGAATTTTAATGCATCGACCAGCCTCACAGTAAGATAAATATGTAGGAAACACTTTATTTCCTCATGAAAGGTTTTTTGAAACCATATTTGGGGCATGGAGTAGCAAGAAAGCACAAAATAGTAGATTGTCCTGAGGGCAAATGCTAATTTTGATGTAACACTCAATCCTGAGACTAAACCTGGGATAATAGAAAGATGGATAAGCTGAATCGGAGAGTTCTACATTAAGCCTGGGCCCTCAAAGAGGCTATGATAAGCCTATGTTTGTAGTGCCCCCTGACTCTAGGCAAGCAAGTGCAAATCCATGTTCAAGGGATGCATCCCTAATTTTGGCCACTAATATATCCAGAGATTAAGATCAACCACGAGCTCATAACCAAAGATTGTGAAACAACGAGGCAAGCTACCATGAGTAAGAGTCAACAGAAAGAACAAACTACAGATTTAGTTCCCTGAAGACATCAGATATTAGAATTTTCAAATACAAATACAAACAACTAAGAAATGTTTAATGAAATAAAAGATGGAATTGCAGACATGCATTTGAAAACAATTTGAAGAACCAAATAGATATAAAACTATACTTGTTTAAGAAAACCCATAATGGATGGGTTAAACAGAAGATTAGACATTGCTTAAGAAAGAATTAGAAATATTGTTATGGACAGTAAAGTCAAGTCTAACATACATCTACTCAGGGTCCCAGGAGAAAAGACTGTAAGAGAGGATATATTTGACATGATAATGGCTGAGACTTTTCCAGAACTGATAAGCAACTCACATTCACAGGTAGAGAGGTACAGTGTTTCTCAAAACAGGATAAAAAAAAAAAAATACACACCTATACATACTTGTAGAGAAACTACAGGACACCAACAGCAAATAAAAATATCTTGGAGGGCACCTGGGTGGCTCAGTGGGTTAAGCCTCTATCTTTGGCTCAGGTCATGATTTCAGGGTCCTGGGATCAAGTCCCACATCGGGCTCTCTGCTCAGCAGGGAGCCTGCTTCCCCCTCTTTCTCTGCCTGCCTCTCTGCCTACTTGTGATCGCTCTCTCTCTGTCAAATAAATAAATAAATAAAATCTTAAAAAATAATCTTGGAAGCAGAGAGAAATACACATTGCTACAAAGAGAAAACAGTTGTACTGTTATTAGCCTTCTCCGTAGTTGCAATAGAAACCTGTAAACAGGGGTGCCTGGGTGGCTCAGTGGGTTAAGCCTCTGCCTTCGGCTCAGGTCATGATCCCAGGGTCCTGGGATCGAGCCCCACATCGGGCTCTCTGCTCGGTGGGGAGCCTGCTTCCTCCTCTCTCTGTCTGCCTCTCTGCCTACTTGTGATCTCTGTCTGTCAAATAAATAAAATAAATTAAAAAAAAAAAGAAACCTGTAAACAGTGGAATCATATATACAAAATACTGAAACCAAAACTTAGATAAAGATACAACATGAAAACACAAGACCAAAGTTGTAACAGCTCTGTTAATATTAGACAAAGTAGATTTCAAGGAAATATACATTACTCAAAATAAAAAGGGACACTTTGTAATGATAAAATACTCAATTTGCCAATTGAATCCATTCTAAATCTATATGTATTGATTTATAGCCTCAAAAATATATTTAAGAAAATAAACAGAACAAATAGAAGTAGAGAAATCTACCATCACATTGGGAGATTTTAATACCCCTTTGACTAAAAGAATTAACTGACAAAAAGATTAGCAGACTTTCCCTAAAAATAGAGCTCCGCGCCCAACATTGCAGAATATACGTTTTTGTCAAGCACAAATGGAACACTTACAAATATTGATGATAAACTGGAACAGAAGGCAAATCTCAATAAATTTTGTATAAAAAACATACAGAATAAATTTTCTGTCAGTGAATTGACAGAAGGTAGCCAGAAAATTCCCTGGGGCTTAGAAAGAAGAAATATAATTCTAAATAGCCCTTAGATAAAAGGAAAAATAACAGTGGAAACTAGAATTCTGCAACTGAATGAAAATGCAACATATTGAAATTTATAAGATACAAGTTAGAGAAGCACTGAACATACCTATATTTTAATATTTTAAAAGATGAAACTAGGATCAACAAAGTAAAAAAATAAAGATTCTTTGAAGAAACTAGTAAATCTGATAAAACACTGGTAAGGAGACAGAGAAAGAGAAATAATCAATGCCAGAATTGAGAGGAGAGATGTTACTACAGACTTTACAGATATTAAAAAGCTCATAAGATGTATTATAGAAACTCTTATGCACGGGCACGTGGGTGGCTTAGTCATTAAACATCTGCCTTTGGCTCAGGTCATGATCCTGTGGTCCGGGGATCGAGCCCCGTATTGAGCTCTCTGCTCAGCAGAGATCCTGCTCCTCCCTCTCCCATTTGCCCCTCCCCCTGCTTGTGCATGTGCTTCTCTCTCTGTCAAAGGAATAAATAAAATCTTGAAAAAAAGAGAAACTCTTGTGCTAATAATTAAAACTTTAGATTATATGGTCAAATTCCTAAAATACGTTACACATACCCATTGTCTTACCAAAACAGACACAAGAAGAAATAGAAAATCTCAACAATCCTATAACTGTTGAAGAAAATGGATCTGAAATTTTGCAACTTGTCCCAAAGACAGCTTAGTTCAGATAGCCTCATTAACCATTACAATATACATTTAAGAATAAAACCAGTATTACACAAACTCTTCCAGAGAATGGAAATACAAGGGATATTTCCAAGATTATTTTAGGAGGTCAGCATAACCTTGATACCAAAACCTAACAAAGACATTATGGAAAAGGAAAGTTAATAGCTAATCTTGCTCATAAACTTAGATGAAAAAAATCCTAAATGGAATATTAACAAAAGGTTAAATTACAACCAAGTTTGGTTTAGTCTAGAAATGTTAGGAATTGTAGCTTGTTTTAACATTCAGAAATCAGTGTAATTCACTGCTTTAACAAAATTGAAGAAGTTATGATTCTCCCAAAATAAGAAAAACTTGTTGGATGTGTTTTACCTTGATATCATGGCTTCAAAAAAACACTTAGAAAACTAAAAACAGAAGAAAATTTCCTTAATCTCATAAAGGATGTCTAACAAAGCCTATAGAAAAAAGCACACTTGATGGAGTGATGTTGAAACCTTTTCTTCTAAGATGGGGAATGAGAGAAAGATGCTGAATAATTCCCATCCTCCAATGTGTCCATATCCTAATCCCCAGAACCTCTAAATGTTACCTTACTTATATGGCTAAAGGGATTTGCAGATGTGATTAGAGCAATGATCTTGACCTAGGGAGACTACCCTGCATTATCTAGGTGGAATCGATATAATCAGGATGGTCCTACAAAAGGGATGTAGGAGGAGTCGGAGACAGAGGAGAAGGTGATGTGCTGATGGAAACAAATATTGAAACAATACACCCTGAAAACGGAGGAAGGTGCCTCAAGTCAAGGAATATAGGCAGCCTTTAGAAGCCGAAAAGGGGAAGAAAATGGATCCTCCCATCAGAGTTTCCCAAAGGAACCGGCCCTGCTGACACTTGGACTTGGCCCAGCAAACAGATTTTGGGCTTCTAATCTCCAGAACTTTAAGAGAATAAATCTGTGTTATTTTAAGCCATGAAGTCTGTGGTAATTTGTTACAGCAGCAGTAGGAAACTAATATAGATGTGTACTGTCAAGATTGTTCAACACTGTATTAGGGATGCTAGCTACTGCAATAAGGCAAGTTAAATAAGATGATAAGAATTAGAAAGGAAAAAATATGTTACTATGTAGACAACATAATTGAGTATACAGAAAACCCAAATAAAGATAAACTCTTAGAATTAATAAGTGAATTTAACAACTTGTAGAACAGAATGTCAATACACAGAAATTGATTGCATTTCCATATATTAGTATATTGGTTGGAATCTGTGGAGGACTCAGAAACCACAGCAATCATTTGAACGGGGAAATTTAATATAAAGAATTATTAACTAGTTAAAGGTGATTAATTTCTAAAATGGCTAAAAGAGAACTCTAAAGGATACAGGAATAGAAATTATAGGGAGCAGCTATTATCTCTAAGGCTAAGAAAGTGTACCCAAGGAAGGAACAAACTTAGAAGAGCCCCCTACTCCCTCCAGGGCTAAGATTCAGATCTTATTGGACAGAGAGTGACTGTGGCTCACTAGATGGGGTGGAAGTTCGCTCAGGTGTCTCATATCAAAGATGATCTATAGCTGGTGGGCCAGGACTGAAGAGGATGGAGCCACCCACTGGGGTGCCAGCAAAACCCTCTTTGGGCTGTGTACCACTGAGTCTCCCACACAGTCCTGGCAAGCAAGCCATTCACTCTGGTGTTGGTAAAATTGACTAGATAGTGGGTGCCAATGCATTTCCCACACACCTCTGGCAACCATGCTGTGCTATAAAAGCAAGAAGGAAAGCATACCAGAGGTATTTCTTCTGCCAAGTCTTAGAGCATCCTTCCTGTGCCCTCTATTGACATTATACCAGGTGCCAAAAGAGAAATATTTACAGGGTTCGGTTCCAGTATCACAAAACAGGGCAAAGAAGGGTAGGTAGATTTGGAGCTGAGGAGGAATAAACTGATAAGAGATAGAGCTAAGAATTAACTTTTAGATAATGAAAATCTTAAAAGATACCATTCACAGCAGATAAGCAAGGACTGAGGAACGAGCGTAATGACTGATGTATGAGATTTCTAAAATATTATTAAAAGAAATTAAAAAGGACTGGAATAAGTGGGTAGATATTATTGTGTTTAAGGGCTGAAATTGTCAAGATATAAATTCTTTTCAAATTGAACTATAGGTTCAATGCACCAAAAGGGCATGTACAGAAATGTTCTTAGCAACGCTGTTTGTGATAGCCTCAAACTGGGGATAACCCTAAGGCCCACCAACAGTTGAATGGATATGTAAATTGTGTGTATTCACACCATGGAATGCCATACACCAATGACAATAAAGATGTTAAAACTGAATAGAAAATATGGCTGACTCTCATGGACTTAGTGTTGAGCAAAAGGAGTCAGACTCCCCCTGAATTATATACTTCGTGATTCCATTTACATATGGATCAAAAAAGACAAGAGGTTAATTATAGTGATAGAAATCAAGATGGCAGCTCTCCTTAGGAAAAGTGGGTGGTGGTAGTAATTGTGAGAGGCCACAAGGGGGCCTTTTGAATATTGACAATGTTCTTTTTTTTTTTTTTTATAACTTTGAGTTTTTGTTTAGGTTCCAATTAGTTAACATACAGTATAATATTAGTTTCAGGTGTACAATATGGTGATTCAGTACTTTCACATGTCACCCGGGGCTCTTCACCTGTTTAACCCCATCCTCCCACCCACTTCCCCCTGGTAACCATCAGTGTGTTCTCTATAGTTAAACAATCTGAGGGTTTTGAAGGGGTCGGGGGGCGGTGGGAGGTTGGGGGAACCAGGTGGTGGGTATTGGGGGGGTTGGGAGGTTGGGGGAACCAGGTGGTGGGTATTGGGGGGGTGGGAGGTTGGGGGAACCAGGTGGTGGGTTTTGGGGAGGGCACGGATTGCATGGAGCACTGGGTGTGGTGCAAAACCAATGAATACTGTTACGCTGGAAAGAAATTTAAAAAAAGAAAAAAGGAGTCTATTTCTTGGTTTGCTTCTCTCTTTTTTTCCCTGTGCTCATTTGTTTTGTTTCTTAAATTTCACATGAGTGAAATCATATGGTATTTGGCAATGTTCTATTTCTTGTCCTTGGTGGTGGCTACATAGGAACTCCCTCTGTGACAATTCACTGAGCTCTGAATTTGTTTCGTGAACTTGTCTGTATGTGTTGAACTTTAATTTTTAAAAAAGAATATGGCCAACAAACACATGAAAAGATGCTTATCGTCACTCATCGTCAGGGAAATGCAGATCAAAACCACAGTGAGCTATTACCTCACACTTTCAGAATGGCTAAAACCAACAACACGAGAAACAACAGGTGTTGGCGAGGATGTGGAGAAACAGGAACCTCCGTGCACTATTGGTGGGAATGCAAAATGGTGCAGCCACTGTGGAAAACAGTATGGAGGTTCCTCAAAAATTTAAAAATAGAACTACCTTTTAATCCGGCAATCACACTACAGGGTGTTTACCCAAAGAATACAAGAGCACTAATTCAAAGGGATACACACGTCCCTATGTTTATAGCAGCATTATCTACAACAGCGAAGATACAGAAGCAATGCAAGTGTCCATCAGCGGATGAATGGATAGAGAGTCGTGGTATATAGACATACAATGGAATATTCCTCAGCCATAAAAAGAAAATCCTGCCATTTGCAATGACGTGGATGGAGCTAGAGAGAATTAAGCTTAGTGAAATAAGTCAGAGAAAGACAAATACCATCTGATTTCACTCATCTGTGGATTTTAAGAAATGAAACAAGCTAAGGGATAAAATGAGAGAGAGAGAGAGAGAGAGGCAGACCAAGAAACAGACTCTTCACTCTGGAGAACACACTTCTGGCTACCAGAGGGGAGGCGGTGGGGGAATGGGTGAGACAGGTGATGGGGATGAAGGGGGGCACTGGTCGTGATGAGCACAGGGTGTTGCATGGAAGTGGGGAATTTCTATATTATGCACCAGAGTTGCGGTGCCTGTTGGGACAGATCACAGAGGGGAACGGGAGGAACCCAGGCTTCAAAACCCCGGGCTGTTCACTGGTTCCGCCAAGTAGGTTGCATTTCTTTACTAAATTATCAACCAATGATATGGGTTTTGTTGTTGTTAGGAAAACTTTCTATGGGCCAGTGGGCCTTCTCCATGGAGAACACTTTGGGGCTGAACTTACCATGGAGATCCCTGAGTCCACATCTGGTAACCACAGACAAAAATGGAAATATTAACTACATGTCCACCTTCCAGGATATCCACATTCAGAAACCTGTGAAAGAGGCAAGTGAAACGTAGCCGCAGCTAAAGCCTGTCTGGAGCGATGGGGCACCTGGGTGGCTCAGTCAAGTTAGGCATCAGACTCTTGCTTTTGGCTCAGGTCATGATCTCATGGATTGTGGGATCGAGCCCCAAGTCAGGCTCTGAGCTCAGAGTGGAGTCTGCTTGGGATTCTCTCTCTCCCTTTGCCCTCCCCACCCCTCACACATGTGCTCACTCTCTTAAAAAAAAAAAAAAAAAAGCGAAAACCAGACAAATAAAACCTGGCTTGAGCAAAACACCCTTCAGACGACCTATAAGAGGAACTCAGTCCTCTGAAACATTGGGGATGGGGTGCCCGCATGGCTCAGTTGGTTAAGCGTCTACCTTTGGCTCGGGTCATAATCCCAGCGTCCTGGGATCAAGCCTCGCATCGGGCTCCCTGCTCAGTGGGGAGTCTGCTTCTCCTCCTGCCCCTCACCCTGCTCTCGTGCTCTCTCTCTGACAAATGAATAAATAAAATCTTTTTAAAAAAAAAGGAAAAAGAAAAGTTGGGGAGTGAGAATCATCTAATGGATGGGTGTGGCAGTCTTGGGAATAGGCCTAAGGTCGCTCTCCCAGGTACACTGTGATCTGTTTGTGAAATTTGTGCCTTCTAAGGATAGGCAAGATGGAAAAAGAAGGAAAAGCTTCTGCAAGCAAATCCATGTCAAATATGTGATTCTTCTCTGACATCCATTCTTTCATTCAACTCCCCCTTAAAATATTCAGCAGAACCCCTGTTAAACTGTAAGGGTATGGACTAGCTGACATGACATTTTATGCCTTAAAGACTTGTAAACTTTAGAATCTCTTATTAAAATGAGAATACCGCAGGAAGAATTACCAGATACCACCCCCCCATACTTACTAGTTAACAACCCTTTGGCAATTGGTTATAACACTGGGCTGAAAGGGAGCTGATGGGGACTGAGATTGGGGTGATTGTTTGCAGGGGAGATAGGAAAGTAAGAGCAGAGGGAAGAAAAGCAAAGTGCAAGTGGGAGAGTGAAACACCCACACGAAGAAGGCTTTAGGCTTTATCTAAGAGGCAGTAAACCGTGATGGCCAAACCCATAGGCCTTGGCTTCAGGCAGCTGAGAATCAGATCCCCTTTACCAACTATGTGAACCTTGAGAAACTGAACTTTACCTGTTTTCTAATCTGTAAAATGGGCATAATAATTCTGTTCCCTGGGCCTCTTGTTGAGGACAGAATGAAATGAAAACTCTCATGGAGGGTTTCCCATGGAAAACTCTCCGCACAGAGCCTGCACTCGGGTGTTCTCAGTAAATGTTGGCTGCTGTTCCTTGTTTCCTGAATGGCATGGGCTCTGTCCCCTGACACACGCAGGCTGCACTTGGTTCCGCATACAAGAGTATGGTCTTGTCTTTGATTAATGAGGGCTGGTCCTCCAAGGAAGGCCTGTCGTCTCGTTTCTATCTGAATCACATCCTTTGAACTGGTCATAATGTTTTGTGTTTGTTACATTTACTACAATTGACCTGTGTTATTAATTCTATGTGTTTTAACACTTAGAACATCTTTATTTTAGGCTCAGTCTACTCTAGTTGAAACTCTGTACAGATACCGCTCTGACCTGCAAATCATCTTCAATGTCATTGACTCTGATCACTCAGGTAAATGAGCGTCGATTAGTTCGATAGCAGAAGAAGACAAAGGCTAATCTGTTTCTTGGAAAGCAGAATTCTGTTTTCATCTGTTGCATTCTTTGCCCAAACTTGAATTAACTTGGGCTGGGGGGGTGAATAAACTTATGTTAAATATTATTATTATTATTTAGTTTGTCCAAAAACTGTATTTAAGACCTTACAGTCCCTATAGGCCTCTGTATCTATTAGACAAGAATAGCTCCTTTTATAAGTCACCAGCACAGATGAAAAGATAATTTCCTGGGCATTTAAACATAGTGGTTACTCCAGGCAATAAAAAAATCATCAGATACTCCCCAACTGCAGAGATCATTGAATACCAAAGGTCAATAATCAAAATATGAAAGTAAATCATTGCCTATAAAACATGGCAGAGCCATTGTTTACCATTATCTTATTGAGGGCCAGGGTATCTTCTCCCTCTGCTTTGATGTCCCTTTCCCTTATATAGAGCCCCACAGTCCACAGTCTACCTCCATCCCTTCAGTGTATACTAATTCCAGGTTTGGAATAATCTCAGGACCTTGAGTATAATCTGGACCTGGAATAATCTCAGATACTAGAAAATGACATATTGTGTCTTAAATTGACAGTCTGACTTTTTTTATTTCCTTCAGTGTCTCGATGGTTGGGGCATGTGAGTGAGCTTCTCATTAGGACTCTTCAATCAGTATAAGTCCCCCACCCCTCCATTAGGTGGGTCTTAAAACCAACCCTCACACCTTCTTCTTTATTCCTTTAGGCCTGATTTCCATGGAAGAATTTCGTGCCATGTGGAAACTCTTCAATAGTCACTACAGCATTCACATTGAGGATTTTCAAGTTGATGAGCTCGCTGAAAGAATGGACTTAAACAAAGATGGAAGCATTGACTTTAATGAGTTTCTAAAGGCTTTCTATGTAGTGCATAAGTTGGAGAAGTTGAACAAATCAGATGGCCACCCTCCTTAACAAGAACGAGGGCTTTCCCTCCTTGTAAACTCTTGGGCCCAAATCACTGGCACCATCTTTGCAGAACCCTTGTAATTCATAATCAGTAGTAGAGAAGAGTAGACCCCCCCCCATTCATGCCACAAGCAGATGTATAGTATGGGGTTTGAAGTCCCCACGAAGTGGTAATTGGTAAACTAGGTTAAATGTCAGGTGATAGGATTTGGCTCCAGTGTTAGGACTCATACATTGCCAGGTAGAAACTGGGTTTGAGCCTAGTGTTGGCCTCTTGGACCAGGAGACCAGAGCAGTTTGGAAACATGTTGAAAGGAACCCACAGAGCACCAGAAAAAAGTGCAACATGTGTGAGTGACTGAGGGATGGGAGGAGGCATACCAAACTATTAATGGAATAAAATATGTCCATCTTTAAACTGAATCTTCTTTGGAGACCATAAACTGGTGATTCTCAATCTTGGGGGAACCACCCTTGAGGGATGGGGCCCATATCGGACTCTTGGGGGAAGCTGTGGGAGTATATTGTTTGAAAAAGCCTATTTTTTTTTTCTTGTCCGTTGGAGACACAAAGTGAACACAATTCAGATTGAGCTCTACAGTTAATATCGTTTGCCGCCTTCACTGGGGAGATGGGGCTTTGGTTATGCACACACTGTGCAATTTATTCTACTATCCCGATTGCATATCAAGCATCTAGATTTCTCTCTAAAAGCGAGTATGCATTTCATTTTTTTCTAATTTTGAGAACCTTAAGATCTATCAATATGCCAGGTTAGATATCCACAACTACCTGGTACACACACCAGGAATAATGGATAAAATGTAACAAATATCTTTTTTAAATGCACAGCTGAGCTGGTAAGAAAGTAATAGCCCTAGTGGGCAAGAAAAAAAGAGCATAATTAAAACTGTAGCAGTACTAATGTTGGACAGGATATAGGCTTTGAGGCAAAAATATCATTAGGGATGAAAGGGGTCATTATTGAATGCTAAGAGGAATGATTCACCAGGATGATAAAAGAATTATAAACACATGCATCTAATAACAGCTTTAAAATTTATAATGTAAAAATTGACATAACTACTAGGAAAAATTGATAGAGGGAGATTTTTAATACACCTATGTCAGGAATTGACCATGTATATAACAGAACAGTGTATAGATTTTTGGACAACCCAATTAATCCACTGAATTGTGTGTGTGGGTGTGTGTGTGTACACTCTGGAATTAATTTTAGAGAATACACATTGTTTTCAAGCACACATGGAACATTTATAAAAATTGATCCTCTATTAGGCTTCAACACATATCTCAAATACCAAGCAACCAAAAACAAAGATACTGCATTCTCTGATCATAATGCAATTAAATTAGAAACAACATAAGATAGCCATATTAATGAGTGAAAAGGAATACAACTGTAGCTCTACCAGAAATTGCTAAAAATAGTTCACAAGAATATGGTGAGTAACCATTTTAAAAAATAGGTAAATAGACTGTTTCTTAGAGAAAAATGTAATTTACTAAATAAGGCTAACTCTAGAACAAAAGGAGGGTCGGAAGACACACAACCATTAAAGAATGTGACGGCTTTGCAATGTGTCAGTTTGGCTAGGCTGAACCGCATTTCTCGGAATGCCTGTTCTCCTATGTTTCTGGCTAAAAGGGGTGGCCAGGGAGACTCTTGAGTGATTGGGAAGGCCAAGGGAAGTAGCGGCCATAGTGTAGCTCGCACACACTGTTGCTGAGCTGCGGAGTCACTTTGTTGGTGTGAAGGGGCCCACAGTTGCTCTAAGTTCCCCTGGATCCTCCGTCAGCTTCTCTGATTCCCGGGCCAGGTGTGTGTGAGCTCCGTGATGAGACACCCTGGCCAGGTGTATGTTAGCTCCGTGATGACGGGCCGTGGCTTCCGTGGCACGGCCTCATCACCAACGCCAGAAACGGTAAGAAGGGACTCTGTCTGCGGTCCGTCCTTGTGCGGTGCCGGCTTGTGTGTGTGTGGGTTCGAGCCTGCGTTTCATCTTCCCCTCCTGACTACCTGCCCTGCCGACTTCGAGCTCCAACACCAGGTAAGGCGTCTTCCAGAACCTGTTTACCCAGCTCCCACTTTTGCCTAAGCCCCTTCTGCTGGTTTTATGTATCTATAAAACCCCGACTAATACAGAATTTTGTACTGAAAGTGGTTCCAAAAGAGCAATCTTTTTTTTTTTTTTTGAGAGAGAGGGAGCAAGAGTGCAAGGAGGGGGAATGGCAGGCAGAGGGAGAGCCGGCTCCCCACTGAGCAGGGAGCCTGATGTGGGGCTCGATCTCGGAACCCTGGGACCATGACCTGAGCTGAAGGCAGTCACTCAACCGACTGAGCCACCCAGGTGGCCCCCAAAGAACAGAATCTTGTTGAGTGCTCTGAATGTGTACTACCTGGTGTATACAGAGCTTCTGCCCCATTATCTCAAGTGAAAATCCACTGATAATCCCAGGATAGTGGTTTTCAGAAACGTCCAATCCCTGGTGGTCGAGAATGAGTCTTTTTGTTGCTTCCTGAATATCATTTGGTTATCTATTTTGGGGGTTCTTTCTGGAACTCTCATTTTCTTCCTTGGGCTTCTAATTTCTGAAATGAAATGCCTTTGTTGGAAATTTTACCTAAAAATGTAGTTAGGTTTTACTGAAGATTGTTACTGAATGTTGTAAAACTCCCGCTTGAAACATGAGTTATGTTCAGCCACATTTCAATTTGACAAAGTATTTATGTACAATATATAGAGAGTTGTGAAATCTCACTTTTAATTTATATTTATTACAAATGAGATGGAACATATTTTTGTTTGGCAGTCTGTTTTAAGAAAATGCTTGTTCTTTTCCTCTTTTTTTTTTCTTTTCCTCGTTTTTCTAACAGCTACTAGTCTTTTTCTTACTGATTTCTAGGAACTTTAAAACTCTCCTTGATACCAATCCTTTGCTTATCTGGGGAGCAGATTATCTTCTCCCAGTCTGTGACTTTATTTTTCACTTTCTTTCTGATATAGGTATATTCTTACAGTTTTATTTTAATTTCAGTTAACATACAGTGTTACTAGTTTGGGGTGAATAATATGGTGATTCGGGTTTTTTTCAGGTTTCCTTCTGACAGATTTTTACGCAGAAGGTTTTTTTGTTTGTTCATTTTTATTTCATAATTCTCAATTGCAGTCCAGCTAGACTTGGAGGGGAACAAGGAAAATATGGAACCCGTGGAGTCACAGCGAGAGCACAGAGATTGTAGGATATTTGGAGCAGCTGGGGGTGAAGGGTGCCCTCCTGAGCTACAGAAGGAACGGTCTGGTAGTTAAAATAAAACACAAGTCAAATTTAGGAGATTTGTCCACAGTCGGCCATGGTGAGCTTCTTGCTGGTCTTGCCATTCCTGGACCCAGAGTGTTTCATGGTGTCCACAATGTTCCTCCCCTCGCGCACCTTGCCAAAGACCACGTGCCCGCCCTCCGACCACTGCGGCTTTGGCAGTGCAGGTGAAAAACTGGGAACCGTTTGTGTTGGGTCCAGCATTTGCTGTGCACAAGATGCCAGAACCTGTGGGCCCCAGAAAGAAATTCTTACCAAATTTCTCCTCATAGATGGACTGGCTGCCAGTGTCACGGTGACATGTGACATCACCACCCTGGCACAGAAATTAGGGAATAATCCTGTGAAAGCAGGAAACTTTATAAGCAAATCCTTTCTCCCCAGTGCTCAGAGCACAGACGTTCTCTGCTGTCACTGGAACTTGGTCTGCCGAAAGCTCATAGGAGACACGGCCCGAGGGCTTGTGGTCCTCGGAGATCTGGAGGAACACGGAGGGGTTGACCGATGGCTTGGTGGCGCGGGAGGCTCCAGGGCGGCGTCTGCGAGCCCCAGGCAGAAGTTTTAAATGTCAGCTTACCCAGTTTGTCAGTCTTTTCGGTTATAATTTGTGCTTTTTGCCTCTTGTCTAAAAACAAATATTCTTTCCAACCCTGGAAATACAAAGATACAGTCGTTGCTTATTTTTTGCGGGCTCTGTATTTGCAAATTCCCCTACTCACTGAAATGTGTGACCCCAAATCCATATTTATGGTGGCCAGGTGCAAGGTAGTGAAATTTGGAGTCAAACGTGTACCAGTTGAGGGCAAACAAGGCAACGCTCTGCCTTCTGGTTTGGTTCTCCTACTGTGAATGAGCGTCCTTCACCTGGTGTTAATTTAGGGCCCCATTTTTTATATTTTTGTGCTTTGTGTTGATGATTTCAGTGTTTAAGATGATCCTCAGACACAGTGCTGAAGGGTTTTCTAGTGTTGTTCCTAAGAGCAAGAAGGCCCTGGGGTGCGGTGGGGTGGGGAGGGTTAGGATGGAGACAGGGGCCAGGGAAATGGTTGGGAGAAAACAGGAGTATTAAATAAGCTTCCGGGGGTGGGGGTTGAATGCTGCTGACCCCAGTTAATGAGTCAACTGTACCTATGAAGTGAGGTGTCCTTGAACAGAAACACACATAGAGGAGGTCTGTCATGGGTCACTTGACAAAAATCTTGTGACCAGAGGCTCTCAGGGACCAAACCCTGTATTCCCCGGGAGCAGAACTTGGGCAGTATTCACAAAGCCGTACATTTTAGGATTTCTGTGAAATCTATTGGATTTTGCTGGGAACTGCCTTAAATTTATAGATTAACCTGGAAAGAATTGACATTTTCACTGTATCGAGTCTCCCTATCTAAAAACATGGTGTATTTTTCCCAATTAGTTTAGTCTTCTCTAATGTCTTAATAATTTTTCATTATCATTACAATCTGTTCAAAAAGATTTATTCTAAGATACCCGATGGGCTTTCTCCTATTTTATTTGGTTCAATTCTTCTGGCTCTCTTGTTCGTAGGGTTTAGTTCTTTTAGGATTTGTTTTCTTCTTTTCTACTCTTCATTTTATATGTATGTATTTGATAATCTCTGGCTGTGTCTGTATTGAGCATTCCTGGGGGTATAATTCTATATGCAGACTCTGATCGGGTTGGATGGGTCCCTCATGGGCTCTGCCATTTTTTATTGTGAATCCCTCCCTAGCAGGGCTTTTGTTTTGTTTTGTTTTGTTTTTTTCCCTGGGTAAAATCCCATAATATCTGATTGTGGGCGCAACTCTCGAGAGAAGTTTTTTGTTTGCTTCTGCCTTGGGCCATGATAGTATCCCTGCTTGAGGAATAATTCTGTTACTTTTGAGTCTGGCATTTCTGAAGTATGTGGGTAGAGTAAAAGCAATGCGAATTGTGGTCCTGTGGTTTTGAATTCTCAGAAAGCTTTTCTTTTTTTCCCATCCAAAGCCCTGTGTCCTGTGGTCTCTCTTGTTTTTAAATCTTTTCATAAATCAAAGAGCCCTTTGAGGGTCTTGGCTTTATGCAAAGTACTCAGTTCCAATTCCCTACCTCCCAAAGCTTCATTTATTACCCCTGTGTGGGAATTAACACCAAACCCCTGGGTTCTGGAGACAAGTACCCATTAGTGCAAGCATTCGCCCCTGTGCTGTCCCACTTCCCTCTTTGTTTCTGGCACCCGGGGATTTGCTTTTATTATTCGTGAGCTTAACTGCACACTTAAAATAATTATGTTACATTTTACCCAGTACTTCTAGGTGATTATGGTAAGAGGATTTTCAAGTTGTCTGAGTCCACCATATTGCTAAAAGCCAATAAATAGATTTTTTTAAAAATCTATTGCTCTTTGTTAATAATTTTGAGCCTTCATATTTTTACTTGGACAATGATGGATGTTCACAATATGCCACGATGCTGGAATTACACAATATTGTCATTTAGTGAGTCTCTGTTAAACTTCAGTAGAACTTCTTTCTAAATAATTTTCCTCTATTTATTTATTTATTTAAAAAAAAAGACTTATTGGACAGAGATCACAAGCAGGCAGAGAGGCAGGCAGAGAGAGAGGGGGAAGCAGGCTCCCCACTGAGCAGAGAGCCCGATGTGGGGCTCAATCCCGGGATCCTGGGATCATGACCCGAGCCGAAGGCAGAGGCCTTAACCCATGAGCCACCCAGGTGCCCCAATAATTTTCCTCTTTAATGTTTTTAAATTTTTTTACACAAATGGGATATTATCTTTTTTATACATTTTTTTTAAAAAAAAAAGGGCCCCCCCCCTTTTTTTCCTTTATAACATAATCATGGCCTTCATCACCCTTTCTCCCTCACCTAGGGAA
The DNA here is from genome assembly GCF_010015895.1 of Lontra canadensis. NCBI lineage: Eukaryota > Metazoa > Chordata > Mammalia > Carnivora > Mustelidae > Lontra > Lontra canadensis. Next base: position 2,843,949 of record NW_022631110.1, read on the forward strand.
GCCGTGGGAACCCACTATATGGCCTTCCATATTTTTATCTGTCCCACATGAACGTATGCAGACTTTTATCTGTCCTCGTACAAGCATGTATTTACATATGCAGTAATCCATAAGGCAGTTTTATTATTGCATACTGTATAAAAACGACATTCTAGTCTACATATTTCTCTGCATTCCTCTTCTCTCAACCAATAAGACCTAGTTGAAATCCTTACAAGTTATAATGCCTCTAATTCTTTTTCGAATGTACACATCATGAGTGTACTGCTTGGTGAATTTCCACAAGGAACACACCCATGTAAGCACCCAGATCAAGAGACAGAACCTGGGGCGCCTGGGTGGCTCAGTGGGTTAAGCCTCTGCCTTCAGCTCAGGTCATGATCTCAAGGTCCTGGGATCAAGCCCCGCATCGGACTCTCTGCTCAGCGGGGAGCCTGCTTCCCCCCTTCTCTCTTTGCCTGCCTCTCTGCCTGCTTGTGATCTGTCAAATAAATAAAATCTTAAAAAAAAAAAAAAAAAGAGAGAGACCGAACCTGACCAGTATGCCAGAGACCCCTCACGCCTCCTTCCATGTTTCTTCCCCCTTCCCCATCCAAGTGTAACGATCACTGTGATTTGTAGCCCCGTCGGTTATTTTTTGGTCTGCTTTGTGTCCATGGAGTCATTCAGTACCTCCTCTTTTGTGCGACCTTGTATTTATGACATTCACAAGGTGGTGGTTTGTAGTTGTGGTCTGTTCATTCTGGTAATTCTCCAACCCCCTGCTGTGTGAATATACCAGAATTTATTTATCCACTCTGCTACTGACAGACTTTGGGGTAATTACGGACCCTGTTACCATGAACCTTTTTGTTCGCTGATTTTTCTTTTTAATGGCCGTATAATAATTCAGTGCTATGGAGGACCATCCTTGATTCAGCCAGCCTGATTTTTTTTTTTAAGATTTTATTTATTTATTTGACAGAGAAAGATCACAAGTAGGCAGAGAGGCAGGCAGAGAGAGAGGGGGAAGCAGGCTCCCTGCTGAGCAGAGAGCCCGATGCGGGGCTCGATCCCAGGACCCTGAGATCATGACCTGAGCCGAAGGCAGGGGCTTAACCCACTGAGCCACCCAGGCAGCCCTGCCAGCCTGCTTTTAATAGGCATTGATTTTTGTTTCTAGCTCAACACCTCTAAGGCAAGACTGCAATAAATATTGAATGTATGTCCCTACAGAGGGGGCCTGATCGATCCCTACTAATGGGACGGACTGCCAGAAATTGAATCTCTAGTTAGTATATTAACTGTCTTTTAAAATTAAGAGCTAAGCTGTTAAGGAACCTGGGTGGTTCAGTGGGTTAAAGCCTCTGTCTTCGGCTCAGGTCATGATCCCAGGGTCCTGGGATCGAGCCCCGCGTCAGGCTCTCTGCTCAGTGTGGAGCCTGCTTCCCCCCGTCTCTCTGTCTGCCTCTCTGTGTACTTGTGATCTCTCTCTCTCTCTGTCAAATAAACAAATAAAATCTTAAAAAAGAAAAAAAGCTGAGCTGTTGTAGTCTTCCTAAAATTCTGTGGCAATGCCGTTTCCATGTGTAATGTATGAAAATTCCCTTCTCCCTCATCTCTACTAGCACTACGGGTTACAGTTCTGTTTTGTGACTCTGATGGATATAAAATGATCTCATAAGTTTTTTTTTTTAAATTAACATATAATGTATTGTTTCAGAGGTACAGGTCTGTGATTCACCCGTCTTACACAGTTCACAGCACTTACCACAGAGTTCTTTAATTGATATTCTCTGCTAGAGATTTTGAGCATCTTTTCATCTGTCTGGACATGTTCTGTGGCTTCTATATTTGGGATTTTTTTTTTTTTTTTGCTCATTTTTTTTTCTTTTGAGCACTTCATCTTATCAGATGGTAAGGTATTTTCGTATAATATAGAAATTAACCCTTTGTCATTTGTGTTAGAAATTTTCGTCCACATCTCTTGCTGTTGACTTTGTCATGCTCCCTTCTCTTACAAAAGTTCTTATATTTTATGTAGTAAATATGACCTTATTTGCTTTTTTACTTTTGTAATATGTATTTTTAATTTTTAATTTTTTTTAGTATAGGTGACACCATGTTACGTTACTTTTGGTTGTACAATGTAGTGATTCAACAAAGTGTAGCCATCGTTTGCCCTGATACGTCCTTATAACAATAGCATTGAGTGTGTGCCTTACACTGGGCCTTTAATTCCCCAAACTTACTACATAACTGGAAGCCTGTATCTTCCACTCCCCTTCACCCATTTTGCTCAACACGGTCCCACCTCCCCTCTGGCAGCAATTAGCTTGTTTTCTCTTTGATTCAGTTTTTTATTCATTTGTCCTTTTGTTAGGATTCCACTTATAAGTGAAGTCCTATGATATTTGTCTTAGTCTGACTTCTTTTTCTTAACAAAGTCCATCCATGTTGTCTCGAATGGCACAATCTTGACCTCTTTGATGGCTATATAATATGCCATTGGAGGTATGTGTACACACACACCCACCCCACACCTTCCTTACCCATCTGTCAGTGGACACTTAGGTTGCTTCCGCATCATGCTGCAGTAAACACAGGGGGGCATGTGTCTTTTTGAAGTAGTGTTTTTGTTTTCTCTGGGTAAATACCCAGTAGTAGAATTCTGGGACCATAATGGTAGTTCCATTTTTAATTTTTCAAGGAAACCCCATAGTGCTCTCCACAGCGGCTGCACCAGTCTGCATTCCCATCAACAGTGCATGAGAGTTCCTTTTTCTCCACATCCTCGCCAACACTTGTTCCTTGTGTTTTTGAGTCTAGCCATTCCGAAAGGTGTGTGGTGATCTCTCTTTGAGGTTTTGATGTATATATTCCCTGACGATGAGTGATGTCGAGCATCTTTTCGTGGGTCTGTTGGCCATTCGTATGTCTTCTTTAAAAAGTCTATTCAGGTCCTCTGCCCGTTTTTAAATTGGATTTTCTTTTTTTTATATTGAGTTGTATAAGGTCCTTATATTTCTTGGATGTTAACTCTGTATCAGAGAGGTCATTTGCAAATATAGTCTCTTTTTGTTTTGTTGACGGTTTCCTTCACTGTGTAAAGGTTTTTATTTTGATGTAGTCCCGGTGGTTTATTCTTGATTTTGTTTTCCGTGCCTCAGGAGGCACGTCCAGAAAAATCTTACTGTGGCCAATGTCCAAGAAATTACTGTCTGTGGTCTCCTATGGTTTCAGGTCTTACATTCAGGTCTTTAATCCATTTTGAGTCTATTTTCATGTCTGGTGTTAAAAAGTGGTCCGGTTTGGGGGCACCTGGGTGGCTCAGTTGGTTAAGCATCTGCATTTGACCCAGGTCATGATCCCAGGGTTCTAGGGTTGATCCCTCTATCAGGCTTCCTGCTCAGCATGGGGAGTCTGCTGCTTCCTCTCCCTCAGACTCTCTTCTCCCCTGCTCCCATTTTCACTCTTGCACTCTGTCTCAGATGAGTAAATAAAAAATCTTTAAGAAAAAAAAAAAAAGGCGATCCAGTTTGATTCTTCTACATGTAGCTATCCAGTTTTCCCAACACCATTTGTTGAAGAGATGGTCTTTCCCCTATTGTATATTCCTGTCTCCTTTGTCGTAGATTAGACAAAGGAGTGAACATATAATTGTGAGTTTATTTCTGGGCTCTCTATTCCATTGATCTCCATGTGTTGTTTTGTGCTGGTATCATGTCCTTTTGCTTACTAAGCTTTGTAGTATATCTTGAAACCTGGAATTGTGATGCCTCCAGCTTTCTTCTTTCTCAAGATTGCTTTGGCTACTTAGGGTCTTCCACTTCCATGCAAATTTTAGTATTATTCTAGTTTTGTGAAAAATACTGTTGGCATTTTGATCAAGATTGCATTGACCCTGTAGATGCGGTGATATGGATATTTTAACAATATTAATTCTTCCAATCCACGAGCATGGAATATCTTTCCATTTGTTTCATCTTGAATTTAATTCATTAGTGTGTTATAGTTTTTGGAGTACAGGTCTTTGACCTCTTTGGTTATATTTATTCCTAGGCATCTTACTCCTTTTGGTGCAGTTGTAAATTTCTCAATTTCTTTCTGCTACTTCATTATTAGTGTATAGAAATGCTACAAATTTGGGGGTATTAATTTGTATCCTGCAATTTTACTGAATTAATTTATTCTAGTAGTTTTTTGGTGATACATAGGATTGACTATGTATAGTATCATGTCATCTGCAAATAATGACATTTTAACTTCTTTACCAATATGGATTCCTCTTTTTTTTCTTATCTGACTGCTGTGGCTAGGACTTCTAGTACTATGTTGGATAAAAGTGGTGAAAGTAGACATCCTTGTCTCATTCCTGATCTTTGAGGAAAAACTGCCAGTGTTTTACAGTTGAGTATGCTGTTAACTGTGGATTTTTCAAATATGGCCTTTATTAATGTTGAGGTATATTCCCTCTAACACTACCTTGTTGAGAGTTTTTTTTAATCATGAATGAACATTGAATTTTGTCAAATGATTTTCCTGCATCTATTGAGATGATAGGATTTTTATCCTTCACTTTGTTGCTGTAGTGTATCACATTGATTGCAAATACTGAACCATCCTTGCATCCCTGGAATAAATTTCAGTTGTGGTGAATTATCTTTTTAATGTATTTTTTTATGTGGTTTGCTGATACTCTGTTGAGGATTTTTGCATCTATGTTCATCAGAGATATTGGCCTGTAGTTTTCTTTTCCTCTCCCCTCCCCCTATCTGTCTGTCTGTCTGTCTGTCTTGTGGTCTTTGTCTGGTTTTGGTATCAGGGTATACTGTCCTTGTAGAATGTATTTGGAAGCTTTCTTTCCTCTTCTATTTTTTGCCATAATTTGAGGAGAATAAGTATTAACTCTTCTTTAAATGTCTGGTCAAGTTCATTTGTGAATCCATCTGGTCCTGGATTTTTAATTTTTGGTAGTTTTTTGATTACTGACTCATTTTTGTTACTTATAATCTACTTAGATTTTCTGTTTCCTCCTGGTGCAGTTTTAGAAGATTGTATGTGTCTAGGAATTTATCCATGTCTTTTAGATTAATTAATTCATTCATTAGTTTTCATATTCTAATTCTTTGTATTTTTGTAGTATCAGTTGTTTCTTTTCTCTTATTTCTGATTTTATTTATTTGGGTCCTTGCTTTCTTTTCTTGATGAATGTGGGTAAGGCTTTATCAATTTTATCTTTTCGAAAAACCAGTTTTTGCCTTCATTGATTTTTTTTTTCCATTTTTTTTTTAAATCTGTCATTTATTTCCACTCTGATCAGTATTATTTCCTTTCTTCTACTCACCTTGGGCTTTGTTATTCTTTTTCCAGTTCCTGTAGGAATAATATTAGATTATTTACAAGGTTTTATTTATTATTTCTTTAAGAGAGAACAGACAGTGGGGAGGGACAGGGCAGAGAGAGGGAGAGAGAGAATCTTAAGCAGGCTCCATACCCAGTGCAGAACCCAGTGCAGGGCTCAATCTCACCCTGAGATCATGGCCTGAGCCAAAATCAAGAACCAGACACTTAACTGACTGAGCCATCCAGGTGCCCCTGTAATGCCCTTCTTTGTCTCTTGTTACAGTGTTTGTTTTAAGGTCTATTTTGTTTGATATAAAGCTATACCCCAGCTTTTATTTTCACTTGCATGGTAACTGTGTCTTTAGGTCTGAGGTGAGTTTCTTGTAGGCAGCATATAGATGGGTTTTGTTTTGCTTTGGTTTGGTTTTTTTAATCCATTCCAGCACCCCATGTCTTTTGATTGGAACATTTAGGCCACATACATTTAAAGTAATTACTCGGAGGTCTGTAGTTATTGCCTTTTGTTATTTGTTTTCTGGTTGCTTTTGTATTTCTTCTCTGTTCTTTTGCTCTCTTTTTGTGATTGATGAGTTTCTATAGTGTTTGACTTTCTGTCTGGTTGTGTGTGTGTGTGTGTGTGTGTGTGTGTGTGTGTGTGCGTGCGTGCATGTGTGGTTCCTATATAATGTCCTAGGTAAATGATCTATATTAATTTACTGTCATTTAATTTCAAATACATTCTAAAAAAAAAAGAAAGGAAAAAATCTTTTCCCCTTTTCTTGTTTACTCCCTACTCTGTTTTGTGTATATGTTGTCATATTTTATATCTTTTAATTCATAATATTCTTATGTCTAATTACGCACATTTCTTTACCACGTAAAATCTCTTTAACATTTTTTGTAAGGCTGGTTTAGTAATGATTAACTCCTTTATCTTTTGTTTATCTGGGGGAATTCTATCTCTTCAAATCTGCATGATAACTTTGCCAAGTAAAGTATTCTTAGTTGCAGGTGTTTTCCTTTTTAGCACTTTGAATATATCATGCCACTTTCTTCTGGCTTGTCAAGTTTCTGCTGATAAATCAGCTGATAGATTTATGGGGTTTTCACTTGAAGGTAACTTTTTGTTTCTCTCTTGCTGCTTTCAAAACTCTCTATCTTTAAACTTTGACATTTTAATTATGTGTAGTGATGTGGGCCTTGTTGTGTCCTTGTTTGGAACTCTGGTGCTTCTTGGACTTGGGTGTCTATTTCCTTTTCAGGTTAGAGAAATTTCTGGATATTATTTCTTTTCAAATAAGTTTCCTACCCCTTTGTCCCTCTTCTTCTTCTGGGACCCCTATAGTTTTGCTTGATGTCCAAGAAATCCCTTACCCTATCCTTATTTAAAATTTTTTTTTTTCTTTTTGCTGCTCAGCTTGGGTGCTTACCATTACCCTGTCTTCCAGGTCACTGGTATGTTCTGCATCTGCTAATGTACTCTTGATTCTCTCTAGTGTTTTTTAATTTTATTTCAGTTACTGTATTCTTCAACTCTGGTTTTTTTTTTTTTTTAATGTATCTTCTAGCTCTTTATTGGAAGTCTCACTGAATTCTTCCACTCATCTCTCTGGCCCAGTGAATATTTTTATGTTCATTTAAATTCTTTATCAGACATGTTGCTTATCTTTGTTTTGTTTAGTTGTTTTTCTGAGTTTTTTTCTTTTTTTTTTTTTAAGATTTTATTTATTTATTTGACAGAGAGAGAGTGAGAGAGCATAAGCAGGAGGAGTGACAGGCAGAGGGAGAGGGAGAAGCAGGCTCCCCACTGAGCAGGGAGCCTGATGTGGATCTTGGTCCCAGGACCCCGGAATCATGACCTGAACCAAAGGCAGATGCTTAACTGACTGAGCCACCCAGGTGCCCCTCTTGTTCTTTATTTTGGAGCATATTTCTCTGTCTCCTTATTTTGTTTGACTTCCTCTGTTTGTTTCTGTGGATTAGGCAGAATGGCTACTTCTCCTAAAGTTGATGGAATGGTCTTGTGTTTGGTCATTCCCTGTATCAACTGTGTGTGCTTGGTGAATTTTGCTGGCTGATTGGAACCGTGGCTGCCGTGGAGTAGGGGTCCTGGGGCTTTCTGTGGGGCAGGTGCCCTGTCAGGACAGCTGACACTGAAGTGGATGCATGCCAGGGTGTCCCGGGGATCTGCGTGCTGAGGTGAGCCCAGCAGGATACCTGCAACTGAAGTGGGTGCTAGCCAGAGGCTTCCACGGACCTTCCAAGGTCCTCCTCGGGTACCTTGGCGAGGTGGGGAGAGCTGATGTGGCGTGGGGTCTGGGAGGTCCCTGAGTTCTCTGTGCAGAGGGTGCCCTAGTAGGGTAGCTGAAACGAAAGTGCATGCAGGCTGGGGGGACCTGGGGCTCTCCAAATAGAGGGGTACCTTGGCTAGATAGCCGAAGCGGAAGTGAATATAAACCACGTTGTTCCTGGACTCTGTGCAGAGGTTGCTCTGAATGAAGGGGTGGCCAGAATTGAGGTAAGGTGCAGGCCAGGAGGTCCCAGGGTGCTTTGCATAGAGGGCACCCTGGCAGGACAGCTGAAGCTAAAATGGGCATGGACTGACGTGGTCCCTGGGCTCTCCTTGTAAACTGCCCCAGCAGGACAGCTGAAGCTCAACCGTGTGCGAACCTCAACCGTGTGCGAACCAGGGTCTCCCAAGCTGCTTTGGCAGGAGATGCCCTTGCTAGGCAGCTGGAGCCAAGGCCAGTGCAGGCAGGAGGGTTCCAGGGCATTCTATACAGGGCGTGCCCTGGTGAGGTGGCTGAAACTGACGCAGGCACAGGCCAGGGGTTTCCAGGGCACTCCCTGCAGGAGGCATCCTGGCAGGGCAGCTGGATCCGAAGCAGATGTCAGTTGAGATGTTCTAGAGCAGTCAACACCCTAACAAGCCGTCTAAAGCCAAAGTGGTGTGGGCCTAGCGTATTCTGGGGTGCTTTGCAGCTGTGTCACCTCGGTGTGTAGGCCGGGCCTGTAGTGAGTGCTCCCCAGCTGTATCCTAGTGTGTACTGCCCTGTGGTCACCTTGGTGGGAGAGCTGCAGCTGGTGTGGGCTTAGAGGCCCAGGGTTTGCTGAACAGGCAGGCTGGTTAGGGCACCCAGATTGTGCACTGGTCTGTGCTTTCAAGGTAGAAGGGGAGTACAAACTATGTCTGCCAGCCCCTCCCACCTGGAACGTTCCAGCAGAGCTCCCCTGCCGTTGAGTGAGGTTCTAGAGCTCTTTCATATGCTAGTTGTTCTTTTAAACTGTGGCTTTTTAGAAATATAAAATAATAATATAAAAAAGAGAGAGAAGGATGAAAACCAGAGAAAAACCAAAAATAAGGCAAAAAGAACCCATGGCTTATTTTCTATACCCCAGGGAAGTTGGGGCTGGTGTGGGCTTACGGACCCTGCATATTTGTGTTTGCAACTTCTGGACTTGAAGGAAGTCTTCTCTTTCCCTCTAGTGGATGTACTTACTCTCTTGGATTTTCTTTCTTTGTTTCTTTTCTTTTTTTCAAAGATTGTTTTATTTTAGAGAAGGCGGGGAGGGGCACAGGGAAAGGGAGAGAGAGCATCTCAGACTCCCCGCTGAGCACAGAACCTGACATGGGGCTCTATCCCAGGACCCTGAGGTCATGACCTCAGACAAAATCAAGTCAGATGCTTAATCAACTGAGCCACCCTGGTGCCCCTACTCTCTTGGATTTTCTTGCAAGATTTAGATTTTTCCATTAAGTCTTTATGTCCAGGAGTTGATTTTATATACTCTACTATATGGTTTATTTGTACGTTCTTCCATATGGATACCGCGTCACTCTGGTCTCCTTTATTGAACAGTCCATGCTTTGACACGAAATCGAACCTCCACACTGGTCATAAACTAATTTCTCAAATATACCAATATTTAATTCTAGACTTTCTAGATAGGTTCATTAATTTTTGCTTCTTTTCATACTGATGTTAATTTGATTTTTGTGGCTTTATAGAATCCCCCGACACGTGGTAAGGCTCCTCCACTGTCCTTTTCGTCCTTTCCTTAGCTATTTTCAGACATTTATTTCTCTGTATGAACTTTAAGATAACCTTATACAATTCCAAGAAAAGTTCTGTTAAGGTTCTAATTGAAATTGAATGAAATTTATATATTACATTTGGGAAATTTAACATTTTTAATTATAGTAAGTATTCCTTTCTAAGAACGATTATAACCTTCCACTTGTTCATAAATTGTTTTCTATCTTTTAATAGCATATTATAGGTTTTCTTTGATGGGTCTTATGTCTCTAATATTAAATTTATTCCTGAATATTTTATAGTTTTTTGCCACAATTATAAATGAAAAACTTATCCCCATTTGCATTTCTAGGTACTTACTGTTAGAGTAAAAAAAAAAAGTTGTAATATATCTACATATATACCTCCTTATCAAATATTGTTAGTAAGAATAAAAGGTTGTGTTTTTTTTTTTTAACATGGTCTCTTGGGTTTTCGAGGTAGACTATTGTAGCACCAATAAACAGAGCTAATATAACTTTTAGGGTTACTAGACATAGCAAAAAAATATGCAGAATTCCCAGTTAAATATGAATTTCAGAAAATAATTTTTTAGACTGAGTATGTCCCATGCAATACTCGGGACATACTTATCCCCCCAAATTATTCATGGTTCATTAGAAATTCTGCATTTTATCCAGCAACTCCACTTCTTTCCCAGTGATCATACGTGCTATCTTATTTTCTTCACATGTTGTGTTTGCCGAAGCCTCGGAGACTGGTTCTCACTCCAGGCTGTGTATGAACATCAGCCAGGAAGCTTTTTTAAAAATTCTAGTTCAGGCCCCTTGGCTCAGAGATTGAATCCATATATATTTTGAAAAGCTTCCCAGAGGATTCTGATAGGCATCTGGGGTTGAGAACTTCTGCCCCCAAACAGTACTAAATGATCATCTTGTTAGAGTGCATTCCTGTCTCTTCCCTGATTTTAATTAAACATTTTTAGTGTTTTGACATTTAAAATACTTGTTGTTAGCTGTTAATAAATGTTTTTAGTTTTGTTTACCTAGTTTCCCTCTGTTCCTATTTTACTGGCAGTTTTTATTAGGAATGGTTGCTTTTAGCCTCTCGGCATTAATTAGGCTGCCTGTATGGTTTTCTGTCTTGGTTTATTGATAGAATCATATTGCTAATTTTCTTCATATTGAAGCACTTTCTACATCTTTTATTTCATGCCAGAGTCTATTTGCTAATGTGACTTAGAATTTCCATCTGTATTTGTGAATGACGTTGAGGTTGAGGGCACCTTCCTGTTGTGAGGATGAGCTTTGTCTGATCTTGGTATTGAAGTTATGCTCGCTTCGTCAAGCGAACTGGGGCAACGTGGATCCGTTTTCCCAACTGCCTGGAAGCGTGAAGTCCATGAACCAGCAGCATCCTCTTCACCCGGGAACTGGTCAAAAAGGCAGACTCTCGGGGCGCCTGGGTGGCTCAGTGGGTTAAAGCCTCTGCCTTCAGCTCAGGTCATGATCCCAGAGTCCTGGGATCAAGCCCCGCATCAGGCTCTCTGGTCGATGGGGAGCCTGCTTCCTCCTCTCTCTCTCTGCTTCCCTCTCTGCCTACTTGTGATCTCTGTCAAATAAATAAAATCTATTAAAAAAAAAAAAAAAAAGACAGACTCTCAGGCCCCCTCCAGATCTCCTAAATCGCACTCTGCATGTTGACAAGAGCCCGCACCATTTGTGTCCACATTCAGTTCGAGAAACGCAGACACAAAGAACCCCGCCCTCACTTGTGCACTGAAGGTTGGATAAAAGCCAGGGGTGGGCCTGCGTGGGCCTTGTGCCTTTTTCAAGGTAGACCGCCACTCTCCTTTCCAATCTGGAATTGGTCTCATTGAAGTTGTTGGTCTATTTTGGTGGCTACAGTTACAAGGAAATTTGAACAACTTAAAGGAAATGATTTCCTTTAAGTTGTTCAAATTTCCTTGTAACTGTACATGATTGTTTTAATTTCTAAGAAACCTGTGGGTAGATCCCCTTTCCTAATCCTCCTCTTGTGAACTTGGGCTTGTTTTCTTTTTCCCTTGATCTGTCTTGCCAGGGGCTTGCAAGATTCTATTATTTGTCTTTTCTAAGTACCAGCTTTTATGTTTGTTTTTCCCTTGAGCTATTCGGGGTGGGGGAGGGATATTTGTTGTCTATTTCGTTTCTTTCAGCTTTTATCTGTAAACATTCTCTCTCCTATGTTCCGGTTATTATTTTGCTGTTATTTTTCAAATGGCTTAAGTTTGGTATAGGTCCAAGACTGTTAAAAATAATGAAGACATTTAAACTGTTAATTTTCCTGTAAGACCTGCTTTCACTGTGTCTGTAAATTTTAGGCAGTAAAACTTTTCTCCTTTTCATTAGGTTATTGGCACCAACTTCCTTTTGAATTTCCTCTTTAAGTGGTTTCTAGGAGGGTCTCTGTTTACACATTGAAAACATTCGATATTTTATTTATTTATTTATTTTTTAAGATTTTTTTATTTATTTGACAGACAGAGATCACAAATAGGCAGAGAGGCAGGTAGAGAGAGAGAGAGAAGAGGAGGAAGCAGGCTCCCTGCCAAGCAGAGATCCGGATGCGGGGCTCGATCCCAGGACCCTGAGATCATGACCTGAGCCGAAGGCAGAGGCTTAACCCACTGAGCCACCCAGGCGCCCTGGCTTTATTAAATGATTCATGAATCGGGCAGCATCCCGTCTGTCTAGCAAGTAGAGGGCATCTCAGAGCAGTGGTACATCGTGGAAGGATTTTATAGGAGGGGGGTATAAGAAAGTCATAAGTAAAAGCAAAGGATTTTTCCAGACCAGGTACTCTCCTTTAGGGGGAAGAGCAGAGGGATCTTAACCCTCTTTTTCCTTTGGGGGTTGGAGAGGGCCCACATGGCAGATTCATTGGCTACCATCAAACAGTTCTTGACTGACCAGTTAAGTAGGACTACAGTGCTTGGGGAGGTTGAAACTGCAATTAGATTATATCTCAAGCCCTGACTTGTGTGCTTGGCCCCAGTGGTACTACTTTGGGCCTTTGGTTTTCTTTTTAACAGACTTTTTTTTTTTTTTTTTTTAAAGATTTTATTTATTTATTTATTTGACAAACAGAGATCACAAGTAGGCAGAGAGGCAGGCAGAGAGAGAGAGGGAGGAAGCAGGCTCCCTGCAGAGCAGAGAGCCTGATGTAGGGCTCGATCCCAGGACCCTGAGATCATGACCTGAGCCGAAGGCAGAGGCTTTAACCCACTGAGCCACCCAGGCTTAATAAAAAAAAAATTTTTGTGGTCATATACCTGATCTATTTCTATAAATATTTCATGGACCTGCAAAGTGTATATTTTCCATCTGAAGTCAGGCTTTCTATGTATTTGTTACCCCAAATTATTAGTTGTATCAGTCACTTCATCTGTGCTCCTACTGAGTTTTTGCTTATTAGATCTATCCAATTCTCTGGGGTCCCTGGGTGGCTCAGTCTGACTCTTGATTTTGGCTCAGGACATGACCTTGGGGTCGTGAGATTGAGCCCCGCATCCAGCTCTGCCCCGGGCATGGAGTCTGGTTCGGATTCTCTCTTTCTCTCTCCCTCTCCTTCTGCCTCCACCCCAGCTCTCCTGCTCTCTCTCTAAAGATAAAATAAAAATGAAATAAGATATATCTAATCCTGAAAGAGGTGAATTAAAACATCCTTCCATCACTGTATTTTTATTCTATTCTATTTGCATTTCTAAAGGGTTTTTCCCCTTATAACCTTAGCATCTACGTTATTGAATGCACATAAGTTCATGAATGTTGCATGCACCGATTGTATTTTTTACCCTATACGGCGTCCTTTTTTGTCCTATTTGGTGTCTTGAGCATTGATTTTTCTCTTCACCTGTTTTTCCCAGTTTCTTCTTGTTAACATTTTCCTTGTATCTTTTTGGTATTTTATTTTCAGTCTTCCTTTGGCACTTTATTTTATGTGTTCTCCTTCTAAGCAAAATAAACCTAGATTTTTATTTTCAACTCTAACAGTCTTTTTTTTTTTACTGGGTAAATTCACTTTAGCTAATTTTGGTGAATTAACTAACATGCTTGATTTTACTTTACTCAGCTTGCTGTGTTTATTAAGCTGCTGTTTGGGGGCTTCCCCCCCCCTCTATTTTTTCTAGTTCGAGCTGCCATTCATTCCATTTCCCTGGCACTAATAGAGACTATAGTAGTTTTTTTTTGTTTGTTTGTTTGTTTGTTTGTTTTAAAGATTTTATTTATTTATTTTACAGAGAGAGATCACAAGTAGACAGAGAGTCAGGCAGAGAGAGAGAGAGGGAAGCAGGCTCCCTGCTGAGCAGAGAGCCCGATGTGGGACTCGATCCCAGCACTCTGAGATCATGACCTGAGCCGAAGGCAGCGGCTTAACCCACTGAGCCACCCAGGCACCCGAGACTATAGTAGTTTTAATGAAACATCTAGGTGTGTAGTTTTGTGCATGTATGTGTGTGTTTTGTAAGTTTTTATATGAAAGTTTTAAGTGACAAAGAGGGAGAGATAAATTCATGGAATTGAAAGTCAAGCCAATGGTCTTGTGACTCTAATCCCAGGGACCTTTCCACAATACCAGGGATTCATAGCAAAGCCAAGCATTTCTAACTACACAAACCCTCATGCTCAGATCAGCTTAGGGTCCGAGTCTGTCATTTTCTCCTGCGGCATATCGGTGACGGTCTCGGTGAGCCCGAACTGAGCATGTCAGGTAGGAAGGGTGGGTCCTCAGTGTCACGTGGCTTAGTGGGCCTGGTGTGGCCAGAACCACAGACCTGTTAGCTACGTTGTTCAGGAGGCCGTGTGGGAGGGTCCTGGATTTCTGGCCCTTTTTGTAATGTGTCTTTACTAGTGGAGAGTTAAACCTTTGAACTTTGAGCACCTCAGAGCAGGCGAAGATGTTTGGGCTATGTCCAAAAGTTGAGGAAGATGACATTCCAAGGGCCCCTATGGCTTTTGGGGCTGTCACCAAAGGACAAGGGCCCCCAGTCATCAGAGTGGGCAGTCCTGCCTGGAGCACAGGTTGGAGGCCCCATTCCCAGCACCAGTATTAGGTCCCTTCCTGTCCTGCACTGCTGCCTCCTTGGGTCTTTGCCCAATCGTTATCCTAAGAGGGACTGCCCTGGTGGCATCAGAGCCCATGGCTCCCCTCCTGGGGTCTCTGGGCCTCCTGAGAGGGCAGTCATCTTAACACGAGTCCACGAGATGTCACTTTATAAAGCTCTCCAGGGGCTCTTCATGGAGCTTCAGTAAGATATCTCGGGCCAAGAAAAATGTCACATTTCTCAGCTTTTGGCAGGAATCCCAGCTCCTCAGGGAGCACCATTTATCCTCGCTGAACAGAAACTTCATTTGACCATTATGTTGGTCTCCAATTAATAAATTACAGGAGAACAAATTAATTTACTTATCACTTGCAGCCTGCTAGATAAAAATCCTTCAAAGCCTGGGGAACATGGCGTGGTCATGAAAACACCGCTGTGGGAAGAGAGCTAGGGATTTCTGAGGCCACGTCCATGCTGGGTCTGAGTAGATGGAACAGCTCCACGGGGATCCGATGGAGAGGCGGAGCGGCCCCCTGCCCCGACCTCCTGGGACCTGTGTGAGGGTATGAGATGACGGTGTTGGCCCTTCCCAGGGTCTGAATGCGTGTGATGAGGGTGGTGGTGTCGTGCTTGCGGGGACCCCGGGGACAGAGCGTGTGGTGTGGTTCCCAGTGGCAGCCGGTCCCTCCTCACGGCCCCGCGCTGCCCGTCTTCCACCGGGGAGAACCCAGTCCCATCTCTGAAAAACAGCAGCGCAGAGGACGCCGCACGACAGCATGGGACAGAGCTCAGGAAGGGGTGTCAGAGGTCAGTTCTGCTCCGGCTCTGTTGCTCATGGGAAGGACGCGGGGCTTGGGTGTCCTCACCTGCGACAAAAGGGGGCTGGGACAGAAGACAAGGAAGGCCCTCGGCAGTCCCCGTGGCCTGTGAATCCTGTCTGAGGCGCGCTGCAAAGCCAGTGTGGCTGTGTTCCCTCCTGCTGTCACCAGAGGCCTGCCGGTGGCACTGGCGGTGCTGAAAGCCCTCCAGGCCGGCCTCGCTGACCGCCTCCTGCTTGTTAACTTGTGAACCCTCACAGCCACCCCAGGCGCTAAGTGTTGCTCCGGGCGCTCCTGTTTTGGGGACACAGGCCAGGTACCCACAGCTGTGTCCCTGGGGTTGGGGGACAAGCCTGCTGCCAGCCCGCAGTCTGCGGGCTGTGCTGTCTGGGAACCATCCTGGGAGCGAAGTTAACCAAAAACAGCGCAAGATCGGGAAACTCCATTTGAACCTGGAGTTTCCACCTCGACGCTCTCACCAAATTTTACTTTAAAAAAAAAAAAAAATAAATAAATAAAAATCCCCAAACCAGCACCGGAGATGCTAGCAGTGGCTGAAAGGGCTGCGTTCCCCTACCCCACGTTTCCTTCCCCGGCGGCCAGGAGGTCATCCAGCCCTGGTGCTGGTGACGCGCCCGCCTGGGTCCCGGCCAGGCCCCGTTCCTGCCCCCGCCGCAGCGGCCGCCGCGCCGGTCCCCGGGCCCTGAGCCACGCGCCGCTGGAGGCTTCCTCCCGGGGAGGGCGAAGGAGGCAGGCGGCGGGGGCCCAGGATCTGGAACCGAAGCAGAAAGACCCCAGCGGAAGGCGATATAAATGGAAACTCTGAGGCTGTGTGATTCACTCCGCCATCGTGACTCATGCTCTGCTAAGGTTTCCGCGAACAATATGTTCACAGTCTGATTTAATTATAGCCTCGGCTCCCCGCTGCCTCGCTGAGCTTCCGAGCGCGCCCCGTCCCTCGCTGCCTCGGCGACGCCGCGCGGGCCGAGATGCCCCCCCAACCCCCCTCCGGGGCGGGGGGCGCTGGAGTCGGCCTGCGGCGGGGCCGGGTGTCCGTCGCACGTGCTGGGCCGCTTCCGAGGTGTCCCCTGGCGAGAGGGCGCCTTCCTCGAGTGGGCGCGTGAAGCTTCGGGCTTGGTCTCCAGCCCACTGGGGTGTCTGCCTCCTGGGTTTCCCCTCTGCGCAGAGGCTGCCGCCGCCGCCGGCGTGTGGGTGCGAGGGAGGGACTGCGTGGGGGACAGGATTTCGTCAAAGCTCCGGGGCGACGCGAGGACGGCGGGAAGCCCAGGGCCGCTGCCAAGCGCAGGGACGGCGCCTGCCTTACCCCGCGCCCGCGTACTGGGCTGCACGCCTGCGCCGGGGGTCCGCGTTTCAGGGGTTTGGTTCGCAGATGAAGACATGCGCCCGCAGTTCCAGTCCTGGTGTCCCCCACCCCCAGCAGGGAAGTCCTACGGTGCATTTCTAGGGACAGGAGCGTTTGCCCGGGTACCTGGCACCGTGCAACGTGCACACCGACCGGCCCCAGCTCGTGGAGCGGGGACAGGACAGAAGGCGGCCTGACACCTCCGACTCCGGGGTTGCCAGATAAAACCCAGCGCGCCCAGTTAACTTCGAACTCCGGGTGGTGAATAATTGTTTAGTACCAACATGTCCCAAATATGAACTGGGATATGCTGGTACTAAAAATGTGTTTGCTGTTTATCCAAAACCCCAGTGTAACCCGGCATCTTGCGTTTCTTCATTTGCTAACTCCGGTAACCCCGCGAGGCCTTTGGAGTTACACAGCTTTCCCCTCTGCCACCCAGGGGCCGTGGTGGCTGTGAAACTCCATGGACGGATGACTCGAGCATTTGGAGCCTCTGCTTCTGGTCCTGCACACGGTGGGCCTCCCACAGGAAGCCACTGTTGGTGGCCACGCACATCGCCTTCGTGCCCACTGCTTCTGGAACTGCTGGGCACTGACATCTCACAGCCATACCCTTTCCCCAAAGTTGCCCAAGGCTGAGGGGAGGCACCTGCCTCAGAGGTCACGACCCCGGCCCCCCACACCACCTGTGACAGCCGGTGGCGGGCAGGCCAGGGTTGAGCACATGGTTCCAGCCCCTTCCCTTCCCCTCAGGACATGTGGTGTCTCACCACTGACACCAGAGCTCCCTGGGGGACAAGTAAAATTAATCTCCACCTGGATGCACAGTCTTTCTCAGCAAATCCCCGTTCTCTTATTCCACTTCTAACACTTGCTTTCCGGTCTCTCCCAAGAACAAGCCCTCAGTAGATTATTTGCACAAAAGCCCTCCAGCGACGGCACCCAAGTTACCATTTGGCTCCCTGGATGGTGGTATTCGTGCAAGCCTGTGACTTCTCCGCACTGGAGCCCAGGGATGGCTCCTGCCCTGGCCCTGGGGACACGGTGGGGGCGTGCGGTCCTTGGGGTGGGCAGCGGGGAAGGGGCTTGTCTCCTCAGCGAAGTGGGAAGTGGAGAGGCAGGCCTCGGGCTCGGAGTCCTCCCTGCGGAGTGGGACAGGACACCTGGGGGTGGGCGGCTGGGGCCCAGCTGTCTTCTCTCCTGGAGCCAGGCCGAGGCGGCCACGAGCCCCACAGAGGCCTGGCCCCGGCGGGGCTGTGCCTGGGCAAATTGTCAGGACCCCATTACATTCAGAAAAGCCAGCCGAGCTGAGGGGCTCCGCCGGGTGTTGTGTGAACGCTTTCCTTGTCGCCCCATCTCACCCGTGGGCTTCCGCAGGCCACACCGTCTATAAGAAGAAGCCGGGGGAAGGTTGAGGAGAAGGTAGAGCATTTTAAAGAGCGAGGCCTGGCTTTGACTCTCGGTTCTGCCGCTTCTCGACAGGCTCTGGAATCTGGAGCTTCGGCGCCCCGCCACGCCTCAGTTTCCTTCCTACGAGCTGGAGGCAGGAAGGCCTCTCCTCAGGGGCTGGCGGTGAAGAACAAAGGAGCCGCCAGGAGCTGCTTATGTTCTTCGTCATGAAAGTCACTCTCTCAACATCCCGAGTTAAGAACATCTTCACAGGGCACGTACAGAGAGGGCCACTTGGAAACGAAGTTCTGTTTTGTTTTGTTTTTAAAGATGTTATTTATTTATTTGACAGAGATCACAAGCAGACAGAGAGGCAGACAGAGAGAGAGGAGCAGCTCCCCGCCGAGCAGAGAGCCCAATATGGGGCTCGATCCCAGGACCCTGGGATCATGACCTGAGCTGAAGGCAGAGGCTTTAACCCACTGAGCCACCCAGATGCCCCGGAAACGAAGTTTTAGTTTTGACTTTTGAAAGCTCTTTGCAGCTCATGCAACAGTTGCTGAGTTTTAACGGCCAAGGGAGCAGGTGGTTGTCTAATTTCGGAAGCGTTAGGGCAGATGGCAGACCTTAACTGGCCAGAGTTTGGGAGCTGGTGACCCTTGGGTCACTTTCTGAGGAAAAAGGATGCTCTGAGAGGGGCGAGTGGCGCAGGGCACAGAGGACGAGCCCCCAGGAGGTCCCTGGGGAGGGAGAGGAGGCAGCGGTCCTCGAGAGAACGGCCTCCGCGGCTGAGCCCTCTCCCGGTCGCTCCCAGGGAGTTGGCACATATGCTGCTTTGCTTTGCCAGGGTCTGTGTGGGAGGAAACAGCCCGTGGGTCATCAGTGACCCGCCTGGAAAAGGGACAGTGCCTCTGGGCACGCTAAGGGGGCTCTCCCAGTCCTGGAAGGGCGCCCCAGCTTGGCAGGGCTCTGGACCGCTACGGCCCCGGCTTCCTGACCCAGGGCCGGCCCTTGGGCCATCTGTGCGTCCCCTGGGGTTTGACACTGTTGGCCCGGCCACCCTGGCGATTACACTTAGCGTCTCTCATTCCCTTGGCTCGCACGGTCGAGACTCGCCGGCCGCCGTGTGCTCCGTCAGTCGGCGCTGTGGTGGCCTCCCCGAGCAGCCCGGGCCCTTCTGCGATCCGAAAAGCAGGGCGCTGCGCTGGCGGCGCTCTGTCGGCCGCTGGGTGAGCCGGAACCCGCAGGCCCGGCTGCCCGTTTCACAACCTCCGTGATTGCTCTGAACACTGACTGTGCACTGAGCACGGGCCGATCCCGGAGGGGCAGGGCCACCACTCTGCTGGGAAGTGTACCGGGATCTGCGTTAGGCCCCGGGCGCACAGCTCCTCTCCCCGCTAGCAGGGCCCCAGCAAGCTGGGGGGCTGGGATGCTGAGTGGCCTTGACGTGGGTCCCAGTCCTGGTCAGCAGCCAGGGCCGCATCGGCCTTTGGGAGCGGAGAGGGTGCTTCTTGGGAGGGACTGGCGCCGATCAGAATTCCTCCCCGCGAGCGTGCGGACGGTCCCCCTCCCAGGATGCTGTGGCCACGCTCTGCGGCTCCGAGGACCTTGGGCTTCCCACACAGCTGCCATGGGCCTCAGCACCCCACGACCATGACCCCGCTTTACCTTCTCAGCAGCCCCTCCCCACCGTCCCGAAGACCAGCACTGCAAGCACTGGATGGCCCAGAATCCTGTCACATTCAGCATGCCTCCCCCCCCCCCAGACACCTCTGCCGTCCGCCAGACCCACGCTGTCCTTCCAGCTGCTCCCGCTAAACCCCTTGTGCCTCCCCGCACCCCCCGCTGCTCTCCCTGCCCACCTTGTCTGTCGGCAAATCCTCTTGGCTCTCTCTTCCACCTGCCTCCAGAATCCGACCCTTGTCACCGTGCCACCGCCCCAGGCCAAGCTACCACCCTCTCTGCCCATCTGTGACGGCATTCACCCCTGACCAGGTTTCCCTGCTTCTCTCACCACCCCGTCCCCACAACCTGGGCTGACCTTCTTTAAAACATAATTTATATTCGGTCCTGCCTCTGCGCAGGACTCTAGAACGGCTCCCAGTTTCAGAGACAAAGGCCAGGTCCTTCCAGGGCTGGCTGCGGCCCTGCGTGACCTCCCCCGTGGGCCCTCTGGCCTCACGGCTACCTTCTCTCTCCTTTCTCCCTCCCTCTCTCTGCTCGGTCACTACACAGCACCAGGGGCCACTCAGGTTGCAGGACACGTGCCCCTGCCTTCAGGGCCTGTCTCCCCCAGGGCCCCTGGCAGTCTCCTGCAACCCTTCCACATCTCGGCTCAAGCCTTTCCCTCCCGAGCCCTGGCCTGGGCACCCTGCTGCCTACTGTGGCCTGACTCCCAGCCTCCGTGCAATGTGTGTCAAGGAGACTGGCCTAGGAACGTAGGGCCTGGAGTGGTTGAGCACTGTGCCCGGCTCCCCCAGCAACCCCGGGGTTAGAGCAGGGATCTGAGCCCAGACCCTGGCCCCGAGATCCAGCCTCTTCACCCCTGCGCTCTCCCACCCACCCTGTGCCGCGCCACGTCCCGGCAGTGACCTCTGTCCCTCTCGTCCTGCTCTCAGCAGGCTGGGCCTGCGTCCTGCAGCCTCGTCTGGATTCTCCCCGGGGCTCCCGCTCCCACCTCTCCACCTCTTTGAGGAAGTCATCTGGTCCCTACCAACCGTCCCCTCGGTGCCCGACCTCCCCTCGGAGGGGCAGGAGGCAGGCCTCCAGAGTGCCCTCCTCTGAGCCTCGGCCTGGCCGGTGGCCCACAGCTATGAGCGTGGCTCTTGTCTGCGAGAGAACCCCCCCCTCCCAAACGATTTCTCGCAGCTTTCTGAGGCCCATCCCCTGGTCCTTTCCCCCTCAGGCCAGCCCCGCCATCTCAGGAAGCCTCCTCTCAGGCAGTTAGTTTTGTATCCAGCAGGGTCGGAATAGAATCCTGAACAGCAACTGGTCCCAGTAAGAAGGGAAAGCTGAGCCGAGCGGTGGCCGAGCTCCACCAGCAGCTCACCTGCCACATCCCCTCCGCAGGGCCGGGGAGGCAGAGGCACCGGCTGGTGGGGGGCGGGTAGCCACCCCGCAGCAACAGCCCAGCCCGAGAGCCCCACGCGGCTGCCCTGGCTCTGCGGGGGGCCCAGGTGCCAGCGGAAACGGAGTTAATGACTGATGCTCGCTACCTTTTCTCCCTCTTTTTTCTCTGCCCTCGGCCTATGTTCCTCATTCCTCATTGGGTCAGCATGACCTGCTTTGATTTACCTATTTAGTAGCTATTTTTAATAATAAGCGCATGCAAACCCACTCCCCCGAACAAAAAGCTGGGACCCTGACGATAACTTCCACCAGGGCAGGTGGTCTCCACGCATCCTTGTCGCCGTCTCCCCGGCCTACACACTTTGTTCCCCCCACCCTTGCTTTTCTCTCTGTTGCATTTGGGTGTGTTCCTAGAAAGTATACACATAGATTTTTTCTCATTTAATAAGAAGGGCGTCCTCCCTTCTGCAGGGTTTTTGGACATCCTGCTGTATTGCTAAGACTTTAAAATTTACCCACGTGGTTGCACCTCAGGGGTTCATTCATTCTGAATCCCTCAGAAGACGCCCTCTTGTGCCCAGACCGGGGGAGCCCTCATAAGCTCGGCCTCCGGGAACAGTGCCCAGCGAGCGTCGCCAGCCCCTCTTCTCGTCTCCATTGCAGGATCGCAGCATGTTGATGAATTTGCTGTTCTCCTTTTATTATCTTTATTTTTTTAAACATCCATATTTCCTGCACTCCTGTCCCCCTTTCCATCTTGGAACTAAAAAGGTAACTTTTGGCTTCGTGGATCTCTCTTTCATCTTTAATAATCTGAGCTTATTTTTATTGTCTTTGTTCTTTGTCTAATTTCTGAAAAGGGAAACTTTGCTCATTACTGTGGAGGCTCTCATCTTTTCTAACATAAGCATTTAAGGTTATAAAATTCCTTCAAAGCCCTGGGTTTTTCATATCTCACAAGCTTTGTTCCATTTTCATTGACTTCTGGATATTTTAAAGGTTTCGTTGACGTCTTTCGCTTGGGAGTTATTTAGCAATTTAAACATTTCCAAATGTACTTGCATCATTTACCTTTTAAAAGGTCAGAGATCGTGGTCTGCGTATTGTATTTCACTAGTTCCTTCTTTATGGCTTAGTGTATAATCACCATTTTAATGCTCCAGGTGTACTCAGAAGCCAAATTTGCGTTCTCGAAGTGTTGCATAGGCCTGTGTACGTGTCCATTAGGCAAAGGTTGTTGTGTCATTTGGATCTTCTGTCCTTGATGAGCTGCTGTTGGGCCCCTCGACTTAGCAGTAGTCAAGATGTGTGCTCGCGTCTCCCGTAACGAAGACTGTCCTCCTCCTGGTTCTCATCATGCTTCCTTTCCATATGCTGAAGCGATCCTACTGGGTACGTCCGTATTTAAAACGGAAATCTTTTCTTGATGAATTTCATCTTTTATCCTCCTGTTTTCAGCCTTTTCATCCCTAATACTACTTTTTGTCCTCAAGTCTATTTTAGCTGATGTCCCCACAGCTTGCTTCTGGTTACCATCTGCCTGACAAGGACTTTTTCATCCTTTTATGGTTCCTCCTTCACGTTCACGTGCTGATAAACAGCACACATCTCTCTATATTAATCCAGTGGGCATGTCTTTTAACTGGCAGTCTGGATTGTGTAATCCTCATGCTCTGTGGCTTGTTTCTAAATTTTTCTCCTAGACTGGGGCTTGTCTCACCTTGTCTGTTTCTATGCTTTATCCTGTCGTGTAGGGAGGTTGAGAAGGTGGTGGGAAGAGGGGGGGCTAGAGTTGATGGAAACAAGTAGAAGAATCCAAAGTATTTAGCAAACAACAGCTCTCCCCAAGCAGCAAAGGGCTCTGGATGAGGCATGAGAAATTTCAAGAAGCATGACCGAGGCCAAGACGATGACCTGAGGGCTAAGTGCTTATGACAGGCACTGGACAGGTGGTCCAGCAGCCATCTCCTTTCTTCCTCATTAACAGAACCCCAACTTTGTGTCATCTGTGACAGGTGAGGTCTCAGAATGTGGCTTCTACCCCTCAGGTCAACGATAGTTCTAGATTTACAACTACCATAGTTCCTTAAGCTGTCTTGTTAATCCTTACTGGCTTTGCCAGCGATTGGTCTAAAATTGGTATGTGGCTCCGTTCTGGCCAATAAGAATTAAGGGGAAGTTTGCTAAGGGGAGGAAGGCGGGTGGGGAGGGGTGAGTGAGAGAGAGAGAGGAGTGGGAGAGAGAGAGAAGCGAGAGAGAGGAGTTTGGGAACGCTGTGCCCCTCCTTCCTGGTCAGGATGCTGTGTTTTCCACGTGTGATGCCCTAAGCTGTTGGCGGCCATTTTGCAAGCACAGGAGAAGATGCCCCCGACTCTGCAGATGGGAAAGGCGTGGATCCTTCATGATATTGTTGAAGCCGGGTCCCAACCCTGCAACTTCCCAGTGCCAGACTCCTTGCCAAAATAGAGCCATGTCTTTATCGTTTGAGCCACTGATGGCTGCGTAGTCTCTGCTGCACAGCTCCAAGTATCGAGAATCCTGAAGAATTTGTCCACTTGTAGGATCCGGCCATTTCGAGATCCAGGCCGGTGGTGCCGGCCCACACTGAGGCAGAAAACACTCCGGGCAGAGCTTGTGGGCCCTTTATCCTCTCCTCTCCTCGGCCCTGTCCTCTGTCACACTGTCCAGGCCAGAGGCTGAGAATTCCACAAGTCAGAGCTTTCTCTAAGACTAAAACTGGATGGGAAATGCAAATGCCTCTAAAAGGGCCTGCAAGGAGCATCTCAGATGACAGAGGAGCCTTGCTCAGAGTGAGGACAGAAGGGGAGCAGAGGCATTTGGGGGTCGTGTTTAAACAGGAACTCACTGAATGGTGACCTTTACTATCTAATTTTTTTAATAAGCAAACACTTATGTAGCTCTTACTCTGGGGCTGAGTGATATCCAAGCACTTTAAGAATATTAATATATTGGGGCGCCTGGGTGGCTCAGTGGGTTAAGCCTCTGCCTCCGGCTCGGGTCATGATCTCAGGGTCCTGGGATCAAGCCCCGCATCGGGCTCTCTGCTCACTGGGGAGCCTGCTTCCCCTCTCTCTCTCTCTCTCTCTGCCTGGCTCTCTGCTTACTTGTGATCTCTCTGTGTCAAATAAATAAAGATTAAAAAAAATATATTAATATATTTAACCCTTGCAACAACCACATGAGTTGGAAGCGCTATGATGAACCCCAGCTTACAGAGCATTCGGGCCTGGCATGCCAGCCCCTGCTCGGGCCAGCGCTCTTGGATGTTCTGGAGGCAAGGCGGCTCTCTTGGTTTCAAGCAAACAGCCCCCTGCCTACACTGTCTGCTTCTGGGCCCCAAACCCTCTGGGGCTGCCGTCCTGGTGGGGTGGACTGGACCACCTGCATGGCCTTGTCCCGTGACTGTGCCCATGCCAGGCTCTTTCTTCTCCCAAGGCCTCAGTACCTCTCCCAACTAGGGGAGCAGGCTCAGACCTCTCTTTTCACACCAGGCCCTTGGAGACAGGTTCTAGGAGGAAGAAGGAATTCAGAGGTTGATGAAAATAGGGCTTTGAAGCTCTCCATTCCTCTGCCTCAAAGCGCCACCCTCTTTCTCCGTTCGCCCTGCTTCATCCTTGGTCCACAACAGAGAACCCTGCTCAGGGCAGAGCAGAGGATAGTAACCTTGACCTCTCTAGAGTGGTAGTGATTGATGCCTGAATTGGGCCAACGCAGGCGTTGCCAGGTTGCAGTCCTGACACTGCTCCAAAAATTTTTTTTTTAATTCCCATTATCTAATTGTTTGTGGTCCTCCACAACCTTACACGGTGAGCACTATTATCCCCATGTGACATATGAGGAAACGCAGCTCAGAAAGCGACATCATGTCCATGGCCATCTGTGGCCACGCAGCTTCAAAGTAGCCTGAGTCCAAAGTCCATATTCATAAGCACCTGGGCTGCCTCCCATAGGGATCAGGAGTGTGCAGACCTCAGTGGGGTGTCGCCAGTGGCTTACATGCATTATCAGACATGATTGTGTGTACATTCCTATTACCTACTCTGTCCAGTATTTGGTACCGCCCAGTGACAACAGCTGAGATAACCATCACCCCATTTCCTAGAGGATCAAACTGCAGCACCAGGAGACTGCGTACCAGCTGAGAGCACCTGGCCCTAAGCAGCAGCCTGGAGACCTGACTTCCAGCTGGGCGGACCCCAGGGCCCGCGGCCGGGAAAAGGCCCAGGCGTCCAGGGGATGGGCGGGGCCAGGTGTGACACCGCAAGCCAGACGCTGACTCCATTAGAGTCTGCCAAAGGCTGACCGTCGGTCAAGGTCTCTAGCGCAGCAGTGACTACATGAATAGTCATTCCAGTTGTTATGAGATTTGTAGTTCCGGGGCGCCTGGGTGGCTCAGTGGGTTAAAGCTTCTGCCTTCGGCTCAGGTCATGATCCCAGGGTCCTGGGATTGAGCCCCACATCGGGCTCTCTGCGGGGAGCCTGCTTCCTCCCCTCTCTCTCCGCCTGCCTCTCTGCCTACTTGTGGTCTGTCAAATAAATAAAATCTTTAAAAAAAAAAAAAAAAAAGATTTGTAGTTCCCACCGCACGGACCATGTTTCTTCCAATTGGGAACCCTCAGAGAAAATGGAGCTGGACCTGGCCTCCCTACTTTAGCTCGGGAGCTACGGGCGATGGGGGGTGGGGGGCTGGCACGGACGAAGCCCATAGCACTGTTAGTCCACCCCTGACCCTGCGGCGCACTCCGGGCACTTGAGCGCCTCCCAGCTGAGTGTGCCCCGTTCCTGAGCTGGGTGGAGCGTTTCACACCACACCAGGCTGCCCATTTGCAAAGAGGATTTGGATCGGCTTAGGCTGAGCTGGTTTTTTTTAAGTCCCTGTATGCTAAACTGAGACTTCCTGTCCCCTGCAATACTCTCTCCATATGTACCATCCAAACCTTGTGTAAACCAAGGAAACGAGTCTCTCTTCTGAGGTAAATTTGTAAAGGCAGCGCAGGGTTCTTTGCCCAGATTTAGGTGAACATGGAGTCTTGAGACCCAGGCTTCAGTCTGGATCTACAGTGGGAGAATTTATGCAAGCCACGTGCCCGATGAGCCTTAGTTTCACCATTTGTAAAATCCTGGTGCTACTAGTGTTCAGGTGACTAAGCAAATGTATGCTGAAGATCGGGTTGCTCTCGACCAACATCTGAGGGCTGTAGGGTTGGAAATCTCGGCCGCCTCCCTCGGTCTTTCTAAGACACCTGAGGCTGGCCCAGAAGTAAGACCCTCAGAAGACCCTTACTCCAGGGACCCCTCAGAGCCCGTCCTGTGGGCCTCACATGTTCCCAGCGTATTTCCACACTCTCCCCTTTGCGGTGCACACCCCAGGGGCAGCCTCCTGGAATGTTCCCCTGACCACTGCTTCTCATCAGGGAGCTCTTCCCTTCCTCCCCGGGATGAGTCACTACGTTGCTTGCTTGCTTTCCATTGTGCTTTTTTTAAGTTCAAAAAAAGAAATGTGTCAAATTTAAAACTCCGCACAGCACATCTATTTAAAGTGCAGAGGAAGAAGCCTTCGAGCGAGTGCAGAACCCAAAGGCCTCCGCCCCAGTCTTCCCGAGCTTTCGAAGGTCCCAACTTGAAAGGCGGGGCGTGCTTGCGGTCCCCTCTGGGTTGGGGACAGGAGAAGCGGGAGGGGAGCAGCGTCTCTGCAGGGGCAGACAAGGGTAGGAGAAGACTTGCTTGAAGGTGAGCCCCAGGGCAATGGGACGGTTTGCAGCCTCCCTGCCACCCAGTGGTCGCGGGCCTGGTGTTCCAGGGGCGGGAAGCGGCCAGGCTGAGGCCGGCCGACAGTTGTGTGCGTGCCTGGTGTGTGTTTGCTGGAAGATGGCCTGGGGCCCGAGATGGGGCAGCGGTCCGAGTGGGGGACAGGAATGGCCCCGCTCAGTCATCTGATGGCCCCCGCTTTGCCGCTACCCGATTCTTGCCCCTGAACCGCCGCAGAGCAGGGGTGCGCAGAGCAGGGGAGCCCGCTGGCATCTCAGGAGCAGCTGATGAAGGTCTGGCACCCTAGGTACTTGCTTCCTTCCCTCTGCTTTCCAGACACAGTCCCACCAGAGCTGCTGTCTGGTGAAACCCTTCCCTCCTCTGCCCTGAGCTACGGCCTGTGGCCCTGCTTCCCTCTCCAGCGAACCTCTCTGGCAGACACGTCCCGAGACAGAACTGACAACTGGGGGGCGGTGGGGGCAGAATGGGTAGGTCTGCGCCGGGATTGCCTCCCAGGAGCTGGGCCGGGTCCTTCCGCAGAGGCCTTCACGACTAAGAGGCATTTCTTCATCCCACCCCGCTGGGCCATATTCCTGTGGGCCGAGCCCCACCGGGCCTGAAGCGGGCCACAAAAACTGCTTCCTGAGCAATTCATGTCTCCGAACAGCTGACATATTGCGATAAGGCAGAGGGAGGCGTCACGTGACTTCAGAGTTCATTGGTTCCGATTATCCCACTCTGTCTGAGAAGGCGTTTTTGCCAAAATTGCACATATGTTCCTTAAAAACACAGTTGTTTTCTGGTGGAATTGTTCCCTCTCCCAAACCGTCAACCACTCGGAGTGTTAGACTCCAGAATAGTCTCTTGCGGCTTCGGTTCTTCTCATGCCTCCGAGAGCTCTCTTGGTAACTCAAAGAAGTGGCTTTTCCTAAATGTATTGAGGAAGGCAAGGGGGCACTGGGCTCTAAGAGGCGACAACGTGGCTTTACCGTCCCCTCGCAAGTGGTGGAATCAGTGGCCAAGTCCGGGTGAACAGAAGGCATTCTGGGACTAGGCAAAGTGCAGAGACACACACAACAGATGGCAGGGACTTCAAAAGCATAAGAGTCACCTTGAAAGATAATGGCGCCGAGGGAAGGGGTGGGAGGCTTTTGTACCCTCTGACAACAAGGAAGCAGGGAAGACAAAAGCTATTTGCCAGACTTGCGCGTGTACGTACCGAACCGAGCGATGGTTCTGCTATAATTTACATCAAGGGAGGCTGAGCCTCCTGTCGTCCTGTCCAGAAATAAATGGCATCAGCAGACAAACGGTTTCTCTGGCCTCCTGATCTTCTGGTCTTTTTTTCTTTTCCTTTTTTGTTTTTTAAAAACACATGGAGCATTTAAGTTCTATTTGGGCAGCTAATGTATAACAGTCTCCTTCCATTCACTAGGCCCCAGAAAAGTGGCAGGAGCTCTAACGGACCTTTTGACAGATGCCCACCCCGTGAGACACGGGCAAGACCTGGAGACCTGTCTGCCTCTGGCCCTTGGCCTGGCTGGGGGCTGCCATCGGACAAATCTGGATTCATGTGAACCGGGAATTCCAGGCTCCGACTGCCAGAGGCGGGGAGCAGAAAGGGATCCCTGTGATTCCCTCACACGTAGCCCCGTGCCGGTCTGTGGGCCTTGGTGTACCATTGATGATGGGCAAACTGGGGTGCACAGAGGCTACATCACTCACCCCCAGGTCACAGAGCTGGGCTGGAAAGCCAGTCTGACTCCGAGACAGAAACTTCGTCCTTGCTGCTGGCTTCACCTGGGTCAAAGCCAGGGTGAGCAGCAGGTGGGGCGGCGGCCGACAGATTTTCAATGGATGTTAAATGTTTGTTCCTGGCTCCGAAAAAGAACATGCTATCTCCCAGGCCCAGTAAAGGTCAAAACTGGCCTTTCTGCTCTGCGAAGGACAGAGGGACAAGCAGCAGGGGCCGCGGGCCACGCTCACCTGGCGTGGAAGCCCAGTGGGCCGTGGCTGGGATAGTGGCCACACAGGGCCTCTGCCATCCCCAAGCATCTGTTCCTCTCCACGGCATGGGCCTCAGCTGCTCATGAAAGGCAGCAAGCCTCCGAAGCCCGTTCTCCTTCTTTGAAGCTGACAGCTTGATGCCTGTGGAAATGCGATACTATTTCAGGATTTCATTTGAAAAAGGCTTCAAAAGAGGGAACCGAAGGCGCTGCTGAATTGCTTATTATGGCTCTGCCCCCCGGCCCGCACCTCGGCTGGCGAGCTCCGCCACGGCGTCTGTGCTTTGCGTACCATCCACGGGCAGGTGATGTTTTAAATTAGCATCTGGCTCAATGGGGAGGGCTGTAACTCTTCTGGAGCTTTCTTTCCGAAGAAGCCACCGGGACTTTCACAGCTTGTGCCTTTGTTACGTTGCCTGCCTTGGAAACGACCCTCCGGGAAGTCTAGCACGTGAAGTGCGTGAGCCTCATGCCCGTTAGGCATGTCTTTCAAGACCCCAAAACAAAGGTTATGAAAATGCTACTCTGAAGTCAGGCTGGCTGTGCCCACCTCCCTGCCCCAGACCCTCAGAGGCACATGGGCCCAAACATGCCTCCCCAGAAAGATGGGGCACGGACAGGGAGCACCGCAGGAGCGCAGGGGAGTGTGGCGCCAGGGCAGGCCATGTGCCGCGTGGGCAGGAGCCGCCGGCCACTCCACGCCGCCGCCTGTGCTCTGGGCGGGCCCCGCCTTCTGGTCCCCGCAGCGGCTGGGTCTCTGCTGGGTCTGTGCCACCGAGCGCGCACAGCTTTTCTCACCAGCCTTCCAGCCCGGCTGAGGCCCTTGAGCGCCGAGTCACACCTCCTGTAGCTTTGTGTTCCCGCCCCTGGCGCGGAAAGTGTACAGCATGTGCTGACATTAATGGGGAAGGGGGAGAGGAGCAGGGAGAAGTCCGTGGGAGCGGAACGGACAGATTCCGGTGTGGCTCTGTATGTAACCACCACGGGCCTCAGCAAAGAAAGAACTGCGCTTTCAAGAATTACAAACGAGGTCCCCAAGTCGCACGTGCATGGGGCGTGGACACCACCAAGCCTGGGTTAGGAGCGCTGGGCCGTGTGTTTCTCAACTCTCTCTCCCTGGGGCCCAGCTGAAGAGCGGCTCTCCCGCATCGAGAATAAGGATCAGTACTGCGTTTGGACTCTGAGGGGCTCTGGGCACCTCTGTGTCCCCTCAAAGCAGCGATAGTATCCGCTTTCTCCCCCTTCACATAAACCTCTGAGCCAGCGATCCCGGGGCCATGTTCCCCACCTCAGAGGCAGTCGTCACAAATGTAACCCGTCACCCTCCAGCAGCTGGAGCTCACCATTTAACCACCGGGGGTGGCTTGTCCCCCAAAGTCTGCCACCCACAGAGACTGGTCCTTGTTGCCCCCCCGGCCCCCAAAAGGTAAGACAGTGCCTAGAGAGAAAATTCTGTTCACCAAATACCAGCCAAAGACAGCAAGGCCCTCTCCTATGAGGATCTGCCCTTGCTTGACATTCCAGGACCCCAGGCACGCCTGCCTTCCAGGGGACGGGCTCAAGTGGCCAACCCAGCTCTGCACTAAGATGGAAGCGTTGTCTGTGCAAGGGCACACCACTTGGCTCCCGGGCATCTGGCACCGCGCGCTCCTCATGGAACACCCCCACCCCCCGCCCCAGGTGCGGGAGGAGATACCGCCCACCCGCAGGTGGTCACCGCATGTGGGGGTAGGGGGTCCAGGCCTTCCGGAGGGACTTCCTGCTCTGATCCCCAAACAATAGTTGGCCCAGCTATAAGGAGAGTTGGCACCTCCCCTGCCTGTGTGTGTGTGTGTGTGTGTGTGCGCGCGCGCGCACTACATCTAGAAGATGTGAGATTTTTTTTTCTATATAAGGCAGAAGAAATCTCTAATTCATAAGGAGCCAGGATAAAAGCCTTGAGACCACAAGCCAGAGTTAACTGCAAGCAGTTTTCTCAATCTCGGCAAGACCGGATGCTGTCACACAAAGGTAGCTCTGCCAACAAAACAGCAAGAGCCCTAGAAAGCAACAAGGCGCAAGGAAACCAAACTTCCACAGAACGACAGAGTTGCTCTATTTGGTAAACAGTTTGGTCCACTACAGATTAGTGGACAGACTACATCCTGGTAAGACGCTCCCCTTGTCAAGGTCCGTTCCTGCTGCAGGAAGGCTCTTCCCATCTTTACATGTGTCACTAGCACCACCGACTGATTGCAGGACTCTCAGCGAGAGCCAGTTGAAGCTGGCTTCTCCGTTCACACTGTACTCAAAAGGGACCAGTTTCCAATTCCTCTTCAGACTCCGAGACCAGATATTGCAGCAAATGTTACAGCGAAGCGAACCTAGACGGGAATCCTGTGGCACTCCTGGAGGGAGCACAGGACTCCTGCTCGGACAGACACTGGTTTCAGGTCCACTGCTGCCATCTCCTCCTGGCCAGGGTTTCTGATGGGACATGCTTCTGCACCAACACAGGGGACCCTGGGGAACAGAAGGTTCCCAACGACGCTAGGGGGCAAGCGACAGTCTCAGGGCACCAAGACCCTACTGCATCTGGCAGCCTGAATTGGGCAGCAGTTCCTGCAAATGAGAAGCCACTGCCTTCGTTAGGTAGGTCATTGTCCCATAGGCCCCACTTGGAGCACTGTCATAAAAGAAGTGGCAAATGCCCGTGGCTTGGTCTTTGTCCAGGGTGTCCACGGCTCCAATCGACATCTGCAGCAGGAAGATCGAGGCAAAGAATGAACAGACTTCCTTCCCTCTCTGGCCCTGGGAGGACCGTATGTGCTGGAAGCCAGCAGCCCCCAGAGAAGGGCTCTAAGCCCAAGGGCAGGAGCCACGAGTGCCCAGAAAGGGACATCCAGTCTCTCCTCTGGGTACTATACTGTGCTCCCGCGTGCCCTCGTCTGCAGCGCGTCTCTGACTCCATAACGACAGGACGGCTCCTCCCACCTCAACTCCGGCTGCAGGGTAAGTAGTTGGCTTACCCAGGGTCCCACCCATAACAAGTCATGTTTTTGCCAAAACCTAGGCCCAAACGAGTCTCTCCACTTCCAAAGATCTTTAGACTTCCCGAGTGGCCACTGTGCCATTTTCTAACCAACGAGTTGACCTTTTTTTTTCCACCATCTGTGATGACCTTTTCTTTGAGAATATTCTTTTCTACTGGACACAAAAGCCTCAGCCTTGACAGAGACAGATACCAGCCCGGCTGCTACCTTGCCTCTGTCCCCACCTGGGCTTGGTGGGGGAGGTGACAGGGCAGGCCTGGGCATACCCACCTGGTCGTGCAGGAACAGCTGGTTGGCCGTCCGCACGATCTGGTCCACGTGGATGACGCCCCCGATGCTGTTCACGTTGGTGTCCGAGAGCAGCGTCAGCACCATGATGGCCTCCACCAGCAGTTGTCGGTACTCGGGCTGCGGCACGCGGTTCAGCACCGACTCCACGTGCACGGCAAACTTGATCTCCTGGGGGGTCATCTGCCAAAGGGATAGGAGGGAGGGGTCAGGAGGGAGCGGAGGACAGCCAGCCCTGCTCCCTGCATGGGCCGCAGCACCCGCGGCCTCCAGGGCTCGGCCCGAATGCTGCCTCCTTTCTGGCCACATTCTTGATGCCGGCAGCCGGAACCCTCTGGAACGGGAGGCCGACAACTTCGCGGTGCGGGGGAGTTGGCCTTGTCCTCACTTGATTTACCTACCCCACTAGACTGGGACGTCCAGGGGACAGGGCCCTCTGCTCATTCCTTTCTTCCTCCTCACTCCTGCCGGCACATAGCACCGGGTCTCGGGCCCGGTAAAAACTCAGTTTGTGAAAGAATGAATAGGGGAAAGGAAAGCAGGAAGCCGACTGTTCTCGGCAGAAGGGGCTGGAGAAGGTTGCACGGGGCTGCAGTGTGTGGGGCCACAGCTTTGCTCTCAATGGTGCTTTCAAGGGCAAAGGTAAAGCTCTTGACAGATCTGTGGCGTGGGAAGCACGCCCTTGCGCACTGCGGGGAGACCCGCCGTAGGTGGGCACCGGGCTTTCCCCATCCTACCTCTCTCGTCGTTGACGACGGCAGCACGTACCCATCGATGGACAGACCGTGGCACTGGAGGCAGAACACAGGACGGTTCGGTCAGGCTCCAGAGCCAGGTAAGTGTGCACACACGTTCACACACACTCCAGTCACTCTGCTCTGGAAACCCACACGCGGGCTGCACACGCCAGACTGCTCGCGTTATTTTTAGAGTGCTTGTTCTCACTGCCCACAGGCTGTGTTTTCGATGGAGCAATTCTAGGGAAGCAGCAGGCGGCGTTCAGATCGCACACGAACAATGCCCCAGGGAGCTGCTGGGTCCTCTGGAAGCTCCGAGTTTCACTTGGCAACTGGGCCCTGGCGGCGGCGAGGCCCCCTTCAGGGCCATATAAAGGGAGATTTTCATGGCTCCTGCTGGCACAGTGATACTTCTGTGCCTTTGCAGGCATCTATTTTTGAGATTACTATAATAAGCACCAATCACAAAAGACTCGAGCACGTGCACAGACACACACACCCTCGTATAGAAATAGCCAGCGCCGGCTCAACACAAAATGCTTTTTCATAATAAAAGTGTCTTGGTATTGAACCAGGAGAGGTCTGGGTGGAAGCGTAGGATGCCCCAGGAAGAGTGCAGAGCTTTTCTAGGAAGTTCATTCTAGTCTAATTCGAATTGGCTGCCTTCTCAATGCCAGGGGTCGGCAGGCCCAGGACAGGGGGGGCAGCAAATGCCCACGCCTCCGGAGCAGAGGTGGAGGAAGGAGAAACCGAGGCCCTTGTGGGCTCTGAGGGCGTTGCTGCTGTGTGCGGACCAGCTGCCTGATGACAGGGCCCACTCGGACCTCCCCGTGCTCAGCACCGTGAAGGCCTCCGTCCCCACGAAACAGAGACACTGAAGCTCCCTACTGGCCGCTGCCCCAGCAACAGAGCAGCTGAAACGTGCTGTGCCTTTGGGAAGGGGATTGTAGCACGTGCTCATTTGGGATGACTTTCCTCTCCTCGCCTGTGGTGTGATGAGCTAACAAAAATAGTTTAAAAAAAGAAAAAAACAAAACACCAGTCCTCCCCATGGTTCTTAATTTGCACCGAAGCTTTTAACTGAGCTTTTAACTTTTAATGTGCCTGGGTGCAAGGGAAGACGAGCTGGGGCAGGACACTGGGGGGAGGGTGTGCAGAGCAAAGGGGTGTGGCTTCCACCACTGCCCCCTCCTTGGTCACGCACGCGTGCAGCCTCCGCTGTGTTCCAGTGTGTGCAGGGCAGGCTGTGGCTTCTGATGACCTCCGCTGATATTTTCATGGCCTCGGGCAGCCCAAGAACTGCAGCCTTGTCAGCTGGCCGCAGGCATGGGGGCAGCTGGTGCAATGGGGTGGGGCTGGGGTCCCCATCCTCTAGGAACAGAGGCAGCCCCAGGGAGGTGGGTTTGTGCTTCAGGACACCCGGGGCCTGACATGGGACCCTGCAGCCCCAGGAGATGTGTGTATCACGTTGCTGAATGGTACAATGCCACCACCAGGCACACGTGGGAGGCTAAGGCCTGGGGGTGCCACTGCAGGTCACCTGTGTCACAGTGTTGTCATCAAAAGCCTTCCCCACCTTATCCCATTTTTGTCTATCTTGACTTTTCTATGTTCCTGAAATAGGTCAAAGGTGGTCCCACAGAGCTTGCACTGCCCCCTGATCTGACATGCTGTGGTTTCAGCCGGCCATTCTCAGGCGGGACGATCTGCTGCCCAGGGGACACTTGGCAATGTCCAGAGATAGTTTTGGTTGTCACAACTGGAGGGTGGGTGTGGGGGGGCATCCAGTGCATGGAGGCCAGGGATGTTGCCTAATGTCCCACGATGCAAAGAACTCCCACAAAAAAAGAATTACTCGGCCCCGAATGTCAACAGAGCCAAACGTCAGAGGGGAAGGAACCCTGCTCTAGGCTGGGGGCTCCCCAAGCTCAGGGGCCAAGTCCGCTCACTCTGCAGGGGCCACCATACTTCACAAAGGAAGTAGGGGGGGGGGGTGCCTCGTTTCCCTGGGAGGGTGTGTCCCCAGTGACAAGGCTGGTGAAATGCAGTCCAGTGGCCAAGCTTACCTTCTGAAGGATCTTCCACACCTTCTGGTAGAATCCCACAGGGACCCTGTTGATGGCTCCGTCCAGCCTTCTCCTGCGGAGCCACTGGCCCTGGCGCTCCCCCCAGCCAATGTGGTGCCCGCCCGAGTCTGATGATGATGTGCCAGTGGGCGAGGATGGGGTGCTGGACCTCTGCAAGACACAGGGAGCGTGGCCTTCAGAATCCGCAGAGCCGGAACCCCACAGGACTACTGGCCCTCGTGAGGGAAGATTCTGCTGATTCTTCAAAACAGAGACCAGAGGCCCCGAAGGAACATAGTTCCTTGTTTGGCTATTTCCTGCAGCTGGATTCATTCTTTCCTGTACAGGCTGGCTACTGATCTCCTTTCGTGAATTCCTCCCAGCCCCTGAGAGGTGGTACAACACCAAAGGACCCTGACCTGACCACGGGGAGGCCAAGCAGGCCAGAGTGTACCCCCTGGGGTCAGACTGTGACTCCCAAGTCAATGCTGCTGCATCCACCCAGTCGCTCTGGGCCTTGGCCTCCCCTGTCCAATGGGTCACAGTCACACCTGCTGCGGGGAGCCGTGAGCACTCACTGCAGGAAGACACAGAAAACCCTGAAAGCGCACCTGTCTTGAGGTAAGGGCACACGGGACTCAGCTGTCCCTGCCAAGGCCCTCTGGCATCACTGCACGAGGGAGGCGAGAGCGAGCCCAGGCCAGTAAAGGCCAAAAGTGGCCACTTTACGTGCACAGTGCCCCACAGAGGCAGTGGTCATCTCCCTGTCCTGCAGGTGCCGCAGACAAGGCAACACAGCATACGGGGGAAGGGGGAGAGGGGTGGCTTTGGAGGCAAAGAGAAAGAGTAAAGGCTGGGAATCCGTATTTAGTAGCGAGGCCTCTGAGATGACGGTATATTCTCCCCCCAACCCCCACCCCATCCCTTTGAATCCCTTTGTTTGCCTGCTCTTGGCCCGGGGCTCTACCCTAACCGGGGAGCATGGCAGCCGCCGAGCCAGAACCCGGGCTTTGCTAAAGCAGAGAGAGCATGTCCTCCCATTCCCTCCTCCTCGCCGGAGGCTGGCCTTATTCTGGCCTTCGGGAGCCAAGCGCTGGGGCAGGGCCAGCACTTCCGCTTCTGGCCTCAGGAGCCAGCAGGCCCGCCCACGCCTGCAGATGCAGCGCCCGGAGGCACCCAGTAGGGGCCTGAAGCTGGGGCTTTCTGTGCTGGCTTGGGGGTGGGGGGGAAGGGAGGCGGGGGGTCGGGGGGGGGGGAGCATGGCAAGGCTCACAGCCTGCTTTCTGCCAGGGGATGGGGTCTTACTTGCCCATCTACAGGGCAGCAGAGATTAACTGTCATCCTCCTGTGTTATCTTGCTCTGACCTAGCTGGTACCTTCATTTCTCAATGCACAACCTCGAAGTTAAAGGTTTAAAAATGAAATCCAAATGGCGAGCATGCTAGCAGGCCAGGGGGCAGTTTTCCCTATGTACTCATTCTGACTTCATCGGATCTTATTTTGAAAAGGCTGTGAGGCTGGGTTATTCCATGGGGCTCATTAGTGCCATTTAAATACGGCAACAATTAGATACAAATAAAAGTAATTACAGCCACACTCATCAATGACTCAGCTGGTTTTCTCCTTCTAGTTTCAAGAGGAAGATTAAGACTCGCTTCTGCAATTAGAATATTTCCTACTCCTCAGGCTAAGCCAGGGTGTTGTAAGTACAAGGTGCTCATCAACACGTGTAGGCCCTGGCTCACCACCACAGCTCAGAAGAAAGGCATTGAACTAGTACCCCGAAGGTTCCAGAAGCTCCTGGACAAAGCTCAAATCAAGAACTTCTCGGCTTTCCTTCTAGACCCTCTTCATAATGACATTCAAATGAAAACTCTTAAACCTGTTCAAAGCTGTGGGAGTTAGGGATGAGGTGGGTGCACGAGAAGGACAACAAGAGCATTCAGACACCACGAACGCAGAGGCGGTGAGGAGGACAGTCGGGATGCGTGGTTTACCGCGCACTTGGAGGAATGCGCTCTGCTGGACAGGGCCTGGCTCACAGAAAACAGCTATAAAACAAAGAGAGTCCACTCAGTCGTGTGCAGTGACACCGAAGGACACAAGCAGACAGGAGGAACACAGAACACCACCAAGAACCCCCGCGGAAAGAAGGCGCAGAGGAGGCAGGCGGGCAGGCAGAAGTTTCCACTCACCGTCCAGGCCCAGAGCCCCAGATGCCAGCCCGTGCAGAGCTCAGGGCTCCATGCCACGGGGGACTTTGGAAATTATCTTTCTCGGGACGATGAAATGTTACCCATTCTAGTCCTAGCAGGAGATGCCTTATCAAGTTAGGACACAATTTATTTTCCAAAGTCCCAGCCACAAAGCATTAATCTTTAGGAGTTGTGAATATCGGGGCGCCTGGGTGGCTCAGTGGGTTAAGCCTCTGCCTTCAGCTCAGGTCATGACCCCAGGGTTCTGGGATCGAGCCCCGCATCGGGCTCTCAGCGGCGAGCCTGCTTCCCCCTCTCTCTCTGTCTGCCTCTCTGCCTGCTTGTGACCTCTGTCAATTAAAAAAATCTTAAAAAAAAAAAAAGTTGTGAAAATCTGTAGAAATCAATAAAATATCTGCCCATAACCAGCACTTAGCATCTGGCCCTACTGGCATTAAATCGATATTTATTAAATGAACAGGTAAGAGCAGGCTGATGACCTTTGCCCAAACAAATATTTCCTCATCTAAAAATCTATAACCTATCCTTAACTTGCATGGGGATAGTGCCTGGGCACAAACCGTGCACCCGTGGGGTTCTTGCAAAAGTGAGTCAAAATTTAAAATGTTAAGGCATCTATAAAATTTTGGAGAGAGAATAATGTATTTCCTTGATGTAAGCGGCCAAATAGAAAACTTGTACTGGCAACGTCGATCATTTTGTCCCAGAAGATACAAGGACAGTACTAAATGGAGGCGGGAGCCAGCCGTATTCACCCACAGCGAGCCACAGTCGGGGTCTGGTGCCACCGAGTGGCTAGCAAGGGAAGGTGTCTGCAAAGTGGGTTCCTGACTTGGGAAGCACCTAAGGTAACAGCAGAGACCACGAGGAGAATGTGCATGTCACTTTCCAAGTCCTCGATGCTTGCTCGCTCGCTCACACGGCACTGAATCATGGGGAATGTGCTTCAGACTTTCTGGAGGGAAGCGGAGGAAATGGGTCCCAAAGGTGCCTGGAAAGAACGGTATCCATACACTGTTTTCCTTCCAGGGTTAAATTCCCCCAGGCAGTGTGGGGACAGGGATGGCGGTATTCTTTCTAGTCATAAAATCGATGACCATGTTTTACTTTTTTCTACTTCCCTTTTGTTGCATAGAAACTCCTGGCAAGGCAGAGCTCAGAACCACGTCTCACAAAGCCTCTTATTAAACCCAAGAGCTTGGTAAATGGATTTATGGTAAGGCCACCTCTCCTGCTCTGCCTGCCCGCCACAGCCCGAGAAGTCCCCTCCACCCAAGCAGATCTGATGGGCAAAATCACTCTCCATATTCGCGGCCTTGCTTTCCACATTCAAGCCAGAAAGAACACAAATCTGAACACACTCAAAGCACACATGTGAAGGACAGGACAAGACAATGTTTCACCTGGTCGTCAGCACTAAATCGCCTAGTCATCTGAAAGTAAAAATACGTCAGGACATAAACAAAAGCCAGTTTCAAATCAAGGATGCCCTACTTCTATCAACCTCTTGGAAATCCAGGAGTGTACCGGCCCAGCTGCTGGGTGTGACCCATGAGCGCCTCAGGGACTCAATCTACTGAGTCCTCATCTGACACGGAGAAGAGAATCTGAGTACATTTCTCACTCGGGTCGTGGTCAGAAGGACACTCTGCTTCCTCTTACAGACCAGGTAAGTTCTAGCCCCGTCCCTGGCAAACGAGGACTGAAGAGCTATGGCCTTAAGGTCCTGGGGGGTCACTTCAGAAGGAATTTCTGGGGGACACCTAGGTGGCTCAGTGGGTTGAGCCTCTGCCTTTGGATCAGGTCATGATCCCAGGGTCCTGGGATCGAGCCCCGCATCGGACTCTCTGCTCAGCAGGGAGCCTGATTCCCCCTCCCTCCCTCTCTCTCTCTCTGCCTCTCTGCCTACTTGTGATCTCTGTCTGTCAAATAAATAAAATCTTAAAAAAATAAATAAATAAAAAATAAAAAAATAAAAGAAGGAATTTCTGGTGAGGTAAAAAAGTGAACCGAGGGGCACCTGGGTGGCTCAGTGGGTTAAGCCGCTGCCTTCGGCTCTGGTCATGATCTCAGGGTCCTGGGATCGAGCCCCGCGTCGGGCTCTCTGCTCAGCGGGGAGCCTGCTTCCTCCTCTCTCTCTGCCTGCCTCTCTGCCTGCTTTGTGATCTCTGTCAAATAAATAAATAAAATCTTTAAAAAAAAAAAAAAAAAAAAAGTGAACCGAGAAGAGAGACACCAGTGGATGGTGGCAAACCCAGGTATCATGAGCATGAGCATCCCGTTCTATTTCTACCTTCTTCGTGCTATGTCATCTGAAGGACAGATTTCACGGCAAGATGATTCAGTTACATTTTGCACGACTCTACTTTTGGAATAGCTGTGGCCCTCCACCGAGAAAGTGTGGTTCTCGGCAACAGAGACCAACACGGGTAAGGGTGTTTTCTGGAATGTTCACAGAATTCTTAGATATCTGGGTAGAGCGTGTTCAGATTCAGGACAGCAGGGATCGCATATCCTCTACAAAGAGCACTGTGCAGGCCCTGGGTTTCTAGCACTTTCTGAGGTGAACCCATGTATGACAATCACTTCTTTTCCAGCACTGCCACCAAGGGTTCTGTCTTACCTGTTTCATCTCGCTCCTCAGCCTGTTAATGCCACTCCTCTCGGTTTTGGTGACCCCAGTGTGTCCCACTTCATGGATGGAGATGGCAGGGCTGGATGTGGAGGAATGGATAGGTCGCACTGGAGGGGAAATACACACACGGCTCTTAGAAATTACTAGTGTCCACCCTAAGGGAGGAATACATGCCCTGTGCTTATTTTTATCCACCTCTAGCTCTCCCACTTGATGAAAAACTCCAGAAGAAGACAGCCTCCTCCGCCCCAGCCAGTGCTCTCTGGCATGGCACCTGCTACACGACCCTGGCCCCAAGGGTGCCGGAGTCAAGGGCTGAAAAGGTGCACATCACTTAAGCAGCACGAAAAAAAACAGAGTGGCCATAAAACCCTTTAATGAATTAGTTTTTTTTTTTTTTTTTTTAACTTCTTCTCCAAAAGCACACCTTCCTTGTAGAAAAAGTAAGACCACCCCACTATGGGACCTTGGGGGCTGGAGAGGAAGTCCTCGGAGAAGAAGACAACGGAGGGCTGCAGGCGGAGGAGACCTGGCTGCCCCAGGCCCGGCACACTCCTGCCGGCACATGAGGGGCGGGGTGGCTCCAATCAGTCACCTCCCTTTCAACCTGCTGTGGCAGCCTCTGGACTCAGGGCTATGTGCGCCCCGCCCCTCCCCGCGTACCACTTCCCAGTGCTTGGGCCGCAGCAATCATTCTGAAGGCAGGTGTGATCATGTCCTACACACTCGGAGTCCTTCCAGGCCTACCTCTGCCTTCAGGATGAAGCCCTCCTGCCGAGTCCCACCTGCCACCCCCGCCCCAGTGCCCCGAGCCCTGCACTCCTGGTCAGCTACACGGGGCTGGTCCCACCTGCCCCCCACCCCCCAGCTCCGCACTCCTGGCCAGCCACAAGGTGCTGCACGTTTGCACGTGCTGCCCCCTCCCATCCCACCTGCTCCTCTACAAACCCAGCTCAACGGTCACGTCCTCAGAGCGGCTTCCCCTGAGCGCCCAGCCTTCCCACCTGGTGCCCACTGAAGCCACAGAGTGAAGGGTGCCGTCTAGGACAGTGTAGATGACTAAGGAGCCAGCAGATACCGACATTTAAAGGACAGCAGGGAGGAAGGACACCAGGAAGGTAGAGCACAGAAGCCAGAAGCTACAGCAGGGCCTGTATAGGGTGGGCAGAGCTGGAGATATCTCCAACATCTCAGGCTTTAACCAAAATTCTGAGACTGTTTGAGTTTCCTAACTTACAAAAATTGAACAATGACAGAAGACAATTAACAAATGATGTTATGTGTAAAAAGACGGCAATTAGCCTTGCTTGCAATTAGACGTATTTATAGCTTTCAAGTGACATTACTCTGTTCTCAATTTTGTAAGCATCTATAGCTTTAGATCTAATACCAAAGTTTTCGTAATTATCTGTGTCAAACCCCATATATTATTTTCATGAGCAGGAACACATAAAATATTTATCTTGCATATTTACATTTCAAGGACTGTGCATTTGAATAGAACTGAAAATTACTTTTGGAAAAGGATCTCAAGCACTCCTCCTTCAGGAAAGGAGAAAAGAGACCAAAACACATCTGATTGCACGATGCCGTCTTTGTTTGCTGGCTGGTGTGCACTCTGGGGAAAAAATATGAAGTACCCGATGTCCTTCTTATTAAATAAAAAGAATGACAGCCCACACGGCATTTCTTTGGCTTGATGAAATAAATTTGCCAATGTGTCTGCAAATCATTTTGCTTTATTATGAGGGGGAGAAATGATAATTACTTCAATTATAATTAGGGAGCATTTGAGAACAGAATTCCACCAGGACTCAGGCAATTATACTTCCTAGCACAGCAAACAAGGTTCTGGTACAGATCAGAATGGAGTGAGCAAAATGGAGAGAAGTAACCTCAGCAAGAAGGTGCTAGAAGTGGAGGGCTCTGCTCCCCTGAACGGTAGTGGGGGTCTGCTTGAGAGTGCTTCGAGCCAAACCAAGGGGAGGGTCACCTCACCCCCTCCTCACACATGTGCACAGTGACAGCGGAGGGAGGGAGGGGGCAGGCCAGGGCGCATGCCACACCCACACGAGACAACAGCACTAGCAGCAGGTCGGTGAGAGGTCATAGAGGCCGACAAGCTGAAATCTGGAACCTAGGACTGTACCTCCCCGTAAAGTAGGAATCTGACCCTTGTAGGTTCTGTCTACAACCACAGTTTCAGGAGCCCCTGGGCCCGCCAGCCCGGCCCCCTCGGGTCCCCCAAAATGGTGAACTGAGCATTTACTTACTGCTTCTCTCGACGCCAAACTCTTTTCCACTGAGAATATGGTGCAGGAGGCTTTTCATGTCGAAAGGGCTGAGGTTCATCAAACTTTCAGAAGCTTCTTCTCCTACAAATACACACCTTTTAAGTGTCTCTGACACAGGGCTGGTGGCACGTAGAGGCAGGTGGGCCTGGGGGAGGTGGTGACAAAGGCCACTGTGGCGGGTCTCCCTGCTCGGGATGCCCTCACTACCAGTTCAGGGCTGAACGGGGCTGCTCCTCGGTGATTCTAACCTGCGGTTTCAATACTCGGACACGTCATTTTTCACACTGTGATGATTCCCAGTGTTGGAGCGCGTCTCACTGTTCACTTACATCTCTAAATTGGCAGGGTGACTCCCGGGGAGAGGTGCTAGGAAGTGAGGGGTGGCCTCCCGCCGCAAGGACATACAGTAGGAACTTAGCTACAGACGCAGGGCCCAAGACCCTCGTGCCTCACTCCCTGATGCAAGAAAGTCCGCGTCTACATGACAGAACCTGGGAAAGCATGAGCACAAGCAAAGGCCCAGAAGCCCTGCTTCCAAAACCCTTGGGCAGGCTCCCTGTGGGGCAGGGTGAGAGGGGAGGGAGCCCCCCCGCCCCCACCGAGAGTCCAGTTGCACACCTCGTACCTGAGCAGTTCAGGCTCCGTGCCAGCTCCGTGGCCATCACCTGAATGATCAGTCCGATCCGGAGTCTGAGCATCTCCACGAAGAGGCTGGGCTGCGCCCTGACGTACATGGCCAGGTAGACCACAATCTCCTGAGGCAGACACACACGCGGGCAGCGTTGCGGAGACCGGTTGCAGGGGGAGAGGCCCCTGCGCCTGGAGGAAGGCAGCCACCCTGCCCCTCCCCAGCCCCCGGACCTGTGTGAGGACAGCGATGCTGATGTCCTGCCCACTGGCTTCGTAGATGAGTTTTGTGAGCTCCTCGGGGGGCAGGGGACTAGGAAGAAGCATCAAGACACAAGCACCGTGAGAGATGCCTAGGAGGGGGGCCGCCCTGCCCTCCACAGAAGAGCCTTATTTTCCCGTGGGAGGCTCCCAAGTGACAGGGTTTTTCAAAAGACCCTCTTCCTGGGGCGCCTGCGTGGCTGTCAGGTGAGTATCCAACTCTTGATTTCGGCTCAGGTCATGGTCTCGGGGTGGTGGGACTAAGCCCCGCGTAGGGCTCCCTGCTCAGCGCAGGGTCTGCTTGTCCCTCTCCTTCTGCTCCCCGCACCCCCAGCTCGGGCTCTCACTCTCTCTCAACTAAGTAAATCTTTAAAACAAACAAAAAAAGACCCTCTTCCTGAGTGGCGGAGGGCACAGATGCTCTCAACACAGTCCCACAGGGCCCCACAAACGTCAGGTCACCAGGCTGAAGGCTTACGCAGAGATAGTCTTCTCCCGTGGCTCTGGCGGCAGGCCCACCGTGAGCTGCTTCTGGTGTGACAGCAGGTCTGTGCAGGCCTAATCACATAGGGAAAAGGGTGAGGGCCACGGTGACAGTGGGGGGAGAGGGGGGAAGTTAGCAAAGCCAACAGGGAAGTGTCACCACTCATAAGACCATAAATTTACCTTGACGAACTTTATGACCCACGTTGCCATTTATTTGAAAATTCATGTATAGACCCTAGACTGAGCAACCCAGGCAGGGCTGGGGCCCTGTGAGCTCTGTGGCCTGGGCCTGGCCCTGCAGGGCCCTCTAGGGTATTTGGCGCCCACCCAGCAGAGCAAACACACTGCATACTCAGCTATTCCACAAGGGAGATGAGCTGCGGTGAGTCCAAAGATACCAATGTTAAGGGTTAAAAGTCTTCAGTTGTCAGTCTCCCCATTATTCACGTATAATAAACACCTGTTGCCTTAACGGTAACCCTGCACTCTAATGTCTTAGAAAGCAGGTCTGGGTTTTGCAGGACCTCGGGGTTAAAACGTCAATCACGATTGCACTGCAGATGGGCAGAATTAAGAACGCTGCGTGGAAGGGTTGCCAGGCCCCAGAGCATTTTCATTTTATTTCTTGGTAAACCTTCTTCTGCAGCTAAAAAGGAACCAAACTAATCAACTTGAATTTCATTTCCTTTGTTTGCCCTCCAAGAACAGTGGGAGGCCAGGAGAGGAGGGCCTGTTCCATCCGTGTTTTTGATAACTGCTTCTCTCTACAAATAGGAGGTGCTCGCTTCCAGCTTTTCAACAGAAAGAGGGCACGGGGCTGGAAAGAACACACGGAAGGCCCGAGCGCGCTTGCTCTGACCTCTGCCAGGACCTCCACTTTCTTCCTGAGCAGGCCGGAGATGTAGCGGATCAAACCCCACTCCTGGTTCAAGCCAGCTTTCCTGTAGAGCTCGCTGAGGAGGTTGTGAACCGTGACCCCGTGTTGTCCGGAAAGATTTGTGTCCCAGCTGGGGCCCCTGTTGAGAGAGAGAAAACCCCGGAAGTATGGCCTGCAATGCTTACGGGCCGGATTCTCTCGCAGCAGAGCTCACTTGGCAGGGAAGGAAATGAATCACCACACATTCTGCCAAGCTCTGGGGGCCCTGCTGGTGCCTCTGAGTCTCACCAAGAGGGTTCCATCTTACCAAAGCATCCCTTCTATTTGAAACAGAAGCCTAACATCAGGAAGCAGTGAGATCCTGGCCTCGCTCAGCCTTCTCATCCCAGGAGGCCAGGGCTAGTAGGCAGAGAAGGGGATAGAAGTCTGTTCGTGGTGATCCTGGATAATCCGGGTGAATCGTGACCTGGTGTGCTGGAAGGCCA
Source organism: Lontra canadensis (assembly GCF_010015895.1). NCBI lineage: Eukaryota > Metazoa > Chordata > Mammalia > Carnivora > Mustelidae > Lontra > Lontra canadensis. The sequence continues at coordinate 2,888,818 of NW_022631110.1, forward strand.
AGAAAACTAGAACAAAGAGTCAAGGAGGATGGAGCGAGCTGGGGCTGGCGAAGACCGTGAACTTACTTTATCACATACAGAATGTACAGAATGTCCGCTTGTTCCTGGAGGTTTGCGCAATCTTTCAGCTGCTCCACGAGCTTCTCACAGTCCACGTCACCCTGGTCATCTCTGGGCCACTGGAAGTCCTCTTCAGAGGCCTGGCCACACAAGAGACAAAAAGCAGGGCGAGGGGCTGAGCATGTGAACTCACGGAAGACCGGGAAGTAACACCAGCGGGGTCTTGGAACTCTGTCACTGTTGGGCTCCGGGCTCTCGGGGACTCTCCTGTAGCTTCTCATTTATACGTTTTACTGTTTCTGATCATGAATTACTGTGTTACTCGATGTTTGCAAGCGATCAGGCCGAATGGGTTAAAATATGGGTAAGTTTTATTTATGCAAAGTTGAAAAACAGGTGAAAACCAACCCCTGGTATTAGAACTCAGGCTAGCGGTTCCCACCAGAGTGGAGGGGAGGAGGCCGCTGGGAGAACACAAAGGGCAGCCCCCAACCCCGGTCTCCTGCTTCTGCCAGGTCTGCCTTTATATAGTTGGTGCTACAATAAAATATCTTTTTGAAAGCAAAACAAACACAAAAAGCATGTAAGCTTTAAATGACCTAAAACTGAGGTTAGGTTAAAAGTTTCTCCAGTAGGGGCGCCTGGGTGGCTCACTGGGTTAAGCCTCTGCCTTGGGCTCAGGTCATGATCTCAGGGTTCTGGGATCGAGCCCCGCATCGGGCTCTCTGCTCGGCAGGGAGCCTGCTTCCTCCTCTCTCTCTGCCTGCCTCTCTGCCTACTTGTGATCTCTACCTGTCAAATAAAATGAGTAGAATCTTAAAAAAAAAAAAAAAAAAAAGATTCTCCAGTAGACACTGAATCTTTCTATTCATGTGGGATAAAATTAAGGGAGACTTCTAGATAAAAGAAATTATGGGAACTGGTGGAGAACACCCTGAGATTTTCTTCTCCTTGGGGATCTCTTTCTAGTTTGTTCCCTGCTCTGCAAATTGGGGCCTGGCCTTGGCTCGCTGGCATGGATAGGACAGGGTTAGGTAGTGAGCTGGCTTATCTCCTCCAGTGTGACAGACTCTAATGACTGGGCAGAAAGGCCTTTTGCCCCATGCAAAATATAAAGGTTTGCATCAAATGCACTATGGATACAGACCCAAAGCAGATTGCCACCAACTAAGGGGGTTCCCGTTGAAACCCAGAACTTCCAGTCCTCAAAGTCCTAGATATCAAAAAATATGATCTTTCAAGTTCAACCTTGTAAAAGAGTTCTTAGGACTATACCAGCATCGAAAAACATTACACTTAAAAAAAAAGAAGTGATTCTAAATACTTCACCTTTTTTAGGAGTGGCTGAGGAGAATCAACAAGATTTAGTGATTTCCGGTGAGCACTCAGAACTTTAGTTGGCAAAGTCATGGGAACAACTAGAAAACAAAAGCATAAAGGAAGCCCTTCTGAGGAGGAGGAATGATAAGATACTTCTTTTGAGAGGCATGGGGGCTACTCCTTATCCAATACAAACCAATTGAAGGAATGAGTACTTACTTAGTTTAATTAATTTCAGCAAGAATTTACCATGTAGCCACATCATGTGTTAAATCTGGGAACAAGAACTGAGCAGGACATGGGTCTTGCTTAATTTAAGGGGCTGAATTTTGTTCTTCTCTCCTGGAATTCCGAGGAAATGACATAGCATCTAAGAGCTGAAAGGAGCCTTGGAAATGACTGAGGCCGACCTTTGTCTTTCAGACGAGGAGACCGGAAACAATGGAAGGAAGAGCATGTGAGCAAGGTAACTGGCCTTCTTGTAAGGAAGGCGTCCAGTTCCCGGGAGTCTGGTGTGCATTTCACTTGGCCAGGGCCCCGTGCTGGAGCTTCTGGTGTTTCAGCACCTTCAGATGCTGTCATTATCAGTACTAATTCATCAAGCCATCCGTGACTTCCAGGCTAGATCATAACATCTTGGGAAAATAGGGGGCTTTCAAGATAGAGATGGGGCATATTTAAAAGGCATTTATAGACCTCCAGGTTATACTAGTTAAGGACACACACATTCTAATTTTACTTTCTCTCAAACCCCCACTAACACGGCAGAAAATAATTTTTAAAAAATTTTTAAACGTCTTTTAAAGATTTTATTCATTTATTTGAGAGAGAGAGGTAGCGAGAGAGAGCATGAGCGGAGGGGAGGAGCAGGCTCCCGGCTGAGCAGGGAGCCTGCCACAAGCTTGATCCCAGGACCCCAGGATCATGACCCTAGGCAGACACTCAACCGACTGAGCCACCCAGCAGCCCCTAATTTTTTTTTTTTTAAGACAAATCCTCAAGAATAGGGAAAAACGGGAGAGAAGACAGTAGTCATGACATTTTGGGAGCGGGGGAAAGCTGATGAGTGAAAGATAACTGACTTAGCAGACACACGGCAACCAAACCCCAAGTCTGCCGTGGGAACAACCAACAGCCAGCCAGATTTAGATCCGAGAATCCTTAGAAGTCTTAGGAGCTTGCTGCACTATACACCTCTGGAATTGGGGGTTCTGGAAGGGGTATCCAGAAATAAGGAAGACTGGACAGAAGCTGTGGAAGCAGTGAGCTCCCCAGACACCTTCCTCTAACCCACACAGCTCAGCCACTGCCTTGCTCCCCTGGACAGAAGACTAGAAGGCTCTTTGAAGCGGTAAAAGCGAAGATGGGGCGCGTGGCAGGTCTGAGGGACTGTGGTGGGATAAGAGACTATACAGCTCCAAGCGACCAGAGCCTGACCTGTCAGGAGACGGCAGAAGAGACGGTAGAGTATCTGTGGGAAGTCTATAGGGCCTACACCGGTTAATGCCCCAGGTGCCGCTCCTCCGCCCTGAGATACTGATAGGCGTGAGAGGATAAGCACAGAACACTCCGCATTCCAGGAAAGACCAACGTGGAAGACCGAAACCAAAACAGGAAAAGTTGACTTGGGGGACCTGGAAACCATTTAGAGAGAAGAAAAATGTAAAAACCAAACCCCAAACCCCTGCCGTTAATATTCTTAGAGTAGTTAATTGAATTGCGTGAATGGAACAAGAATGGACGCAACTCGGAGAACAAAGATTGAAAACATAATAGCCAAAGTACAGAAACTCAACTGAGGGGATGGAACTGAAAGTTGAAGCAATGGTCCTCAGAACAGAGCAAAAGAGAAATGGAAGACCGAAGAGAAACGATAAAGCCTTCTCCGGGAGGTCAACATTGGAATCCACGCGTACCAGCAAGAGAGAACGGAGTAAATGTAGGGAAGGACATGAGTCAAGAAATTTTTCAGGGGCGCCTGGGTGGCTCAGTGGGTAAAGCCTCTGCCTTCAGCTCAGGTCATGATCTCAGAGTCCTGGGATCGAGCCCCGCATCGGGCTCTCTGCTCGGCAGGGAGCCTGCTTCCCTCTCCCTCTGCCTGCCTCTCCGCCTACTTGGGCACTCTGTCAAATAAATAAATATAATCTTTTAAAAAATTTTTTCAGAAAACCTTTATAGGACTGAAAAACAAATTTCCAGATTGAATGGGTGCACTGAGCCTCCACACAGTGGATGAAAATAGACCCTGGTCCAGGCACATCACTGAAATTTCACAACCTGGGAGCAGAGAAGATCCAAAAAAATTTCAAAGAGAGAAACAGTTTATATTGAAGGAGCAAACATCAGAATGGGTTTAGATTTCTCAACAGCAACACTGGTAGCAAAAGGACAGTAAAGCACTGCTTTCACAATCCTGATGAAAAATTCATTTTCAATCTAGAATTCTCTACCCAAACTCTCAAATGGATATATAGAATATTTGTAGATGTTTTCAGACTCAAAAGGTCTTGACAATTCTTCTCACCATGTACTGTTTCTCAGGAAAGTGCTGGATGTCTTGACCAGAAAAAGAGAGTAAGCTAAGAAACAGGAAAACAGAGACACAGGAAAACAGAGACACAGAAAACAGGAGAGCCACCCAGGAGACAAGAAGTCTCCAGAAACTCTCCAGGATGCTGGTGTGGGAAGATCCCAGGATAAAGCTGACAACCCGGACACGGAGGCAAACAGGCAAAAGGGGCCGTGAACTGCAGAAACAAGCAGGTTGAGGGCTTGGCAGTGCTGTGCCTGCCCTTCTGCTATGTACCAGTTTTTTTTTTTTAACCTTTTGAAACAGTTCTAGAATGTGTTCCACTATTGCAAAGATTAAAGAGAAGTCCCAGAATGTCAGGTGTGCAACAGGCCTAGAGGACCATCAACTAGACAGAAGGAAACTCGTGGGCGCTAAGTATACAGCTGACAGACTCATGGATATGACTAACTCTGTGGAAATTTGTATCATGGGCCACTGGGAGGTAGAGAAAGGGGGAAAACCAAAATGAAAAGATAGAGCAACTTTCAATAAAGTTAATAGTATTAATGACTTTTAAAAGTTGACTTTAACTTTAGTGTTATCTTCAGAAAAACCAAAAAATAAAAAGAGTAGTACGATCACAGGATACTATAATGCTCAGCTGAGAATAATACTTGTGCGCACGTAATAATATAAAGAGCGAATACGGATTTAACAATGCTTTAATACAATGACATCACTAGGTTATGGGAAGCAACATAGAGGAGCGGTGACTGAGGACAGCTGAATCCTCATCCACAATAAGAGAAGGCCACCAGACACGGAATAAGGTCGACGCATCCAAAGACGGCAAGATACACAGATTGTTTTAGAAAAACAGAGATATGCAAACACCAGGAGAAACAACGAAGAGTTGAAAGCGGTTGCCTCTCTGTAGAAGGACTGGGTCAGTGGGGAGGGGAGGGATGAGGCAGGAAACGTCTACATTTTGTTGTCTTCTAGAATCCTGACTTTTAGATTATGCTCATGCATTACTCTGAGAAGTTACTTTAACAGGCAGAGAAGAGTTCATAACGTACATGGAATTTCCAAACCCTTGGCTTTTGCCATCACGGAAAGTATATCCCGAGTGGAGTGGATGGCACTGAAAACATGGCTGTCTTCTGTCTTCTTACAAAGAGGGGGCAGATAGCACTTCAGGGATGTGCTTTGTAGGAGGTGGTTGATATACTGGTCCAGTTCATCTTCGCTTTCTGTAACTGGACAAGCAAGAGAAAGAGCCAGTGAAAATGAGCTGCAGACATACTGTCAACTTGTCACCATGACCGCGTGTAGCGCTGATCCTGTAGGCGGCGCTAAGGAGCTTCAATGGGGGGACAACATTCTGATACAAATCCCTGTGTCCCCACTGCTGGAGGCTAAAGACATTTACAAAGATAACGTACATGCTTATAAAGTTATTGTTTTGGAAGCCCTTCACCCTAGGAAAAGAAAATACAGGTCAAGATAGATACACATTGTACCAAGATGAAGTCGAAAGCATATGAAACCCTGAGGGCCAGCAGCAAACATCTGATCTTTTGTTTTAATCGACCAGGGAGCTAAGCACTGTGGAATGCCCAGCCCCCATTCCATGTGCTACGCAAAAGTAAAAACCGGTCACTTCAACCCAAAACCTTGCTCAGTTTGAGAAATACAATATATACACAGGATTTTATCCCCATTATCCAACCAAACCTAGATGACTCTACCATTCCTTTGAAAATTCAAGCAATGTGTTTTGTTTTCAGAGTATATTTTGTGAAGAATCCTCATTCCTGAAACCCTTCGTCCCTCTAGGTTTAAAAAAAAAGCCCCACTTCTGCAGTGTAGATTTATAAAATGGCATTTTATTCATTTTAATAGATGCGAGTTTCCAAAGCCTCTTTTTGTTATGTTAATTACCAATCATTTTCTGTACGTGAGTCTCCCGGCAATTTTATCACAATGCCAAGGTTTAAATAAATCCAGTGAACCACCTGCAAAGGCATTCCGAGCCATACCTTGATTATAGGTGTCTTCCAAGTACCCTCCCAGATCCGAATCGGGACTGAAGCTCCCTTCGCTGTCATCATCAAACAACTTCTCATCACAGTCTGGATCCAGGAAGGTCAGATATGTGTAGAAAGACGTGGTAAGAAATTCCGAAAGGCTCCCTAATTTTACTCTGCCAAGGAGACACTAGGTTAGAGATACAGATGCACGTGGACAAACTTCCACTGTGAATCAGAGAGAGACTTTTCAACAACCAGATGGTGCTTCTGCCAGAATTGATAAATATGTCACTTTGCAGAGCGCCCCACCTAAGGAGTCGGCCAAGAAATTAAAACGAAAATTCAATACCAAGTATAAAGTGGGAGCACGGAGCATATTAAAAGCTAAAATGAATCATGCTGATTTCCTCCTCCCAAACCCAACACAAACAGAAATCCATTTTACTGAACCAACCAAAGTTTTACAAAACAAATGGACTAAACCACTTTTAACTAGAACCAAATTAAGCCTTGGCTGTTGGGGGGGTGGGTTCCTGCCCCAGAACAAAACCTAGCACGCAATATGGTCACCCAGCCACAGGTATATGAGAGGTCTCTGAGAGGAGAGGCAGTCTCAAAGGCAAAGTTCTTTCTAGAAGGAATGCGATGGGGCCATCCCCAGACTGGAGCAGGTTCACAGAGTGGCCTTACTACATTTTCGGGCTGGGAAAAGTTCCACTGAAAACCGCAAGCTGGGTTTGAAAATGTGGGGTCCTGGGTTCAGGAAGCACGAGGGAGGGCCAGCCTACAGAAAGCCGCCACTGTGCGCTTCTTAAAATATTAGCTCTGGGGGCGCCTGGGTGGCTCCGTAGGTTAAGCCTCCGACTTTTGATTTCCACTCAGGTTGTGATCTCAGGGTCCTGGGATCGAGCCCCGGGGCAGGCTCAGAGCTCAGTGCAGAGTTTGCTTGTCCTTCTCCCTCTGCTCCTCCCCGCATTCACTCTCTCTCTCTCAAATAAATAAAATCTTTAAAAAAAAAAAAAAAGTAGCTCCGAAGGCAGAAGACAAGAGGCTCCTCGGAGCTGTCAGCATCAGATGAGGGCTTAGTTGAAAAGGCTGAGGAAAACAGTTTAAGGAGCACAGTGAAGCCTGTGACGCAAATGAATTCGTGGGTGCCTGAGCTTCAGTGGGCAAACAGACTACAGCAAGAAACACGGCCCGAGGGAAGGAAAGAAAAGCCTTTCCGTTAATGAGTAAAATCTTTTCCTTCTAGGTTCTAATGATTCTGTTGTCTTGAGACTGGGGACAGGAGGAGGTGAGGGGCGGTGGAGTATGCAAAAAAAGACAATGGAAAGTTTCTCTCTGAAAGAAGTGGAAAGGACAGGTCAAATGTGGGATTCCTGCAATGCACAAAGGTTTCTGATAGCGAGCTACCCCAGGTGGGCCCGGAGGGAAAGTCTGGCAACGGGGGGGTGAATTCAGCTTTTTAAAGACCCTCAAACCTAAGGAGAAGTCATAATGAGACTCAGTTTTAATTATCAAGAACTTCTTAGGAAAGGCAGCGCACGGAGCCTAGGCATTCCTGCTCCTGTCCACGACTCTTCGGGTCATCTGCCATACTCTGTGAATAGGAGGCCCTCCTGATTTTTGTTAAGCCCTCGTCCAGCTCGTCATGGAGATGAGAGCCTGGTTTCCGTGTTCATACAGAGCTCCTGTACCTCTTTACTGTGTGGCCCTTGCTCTCTGAGCCTACAGCCCCTTGTCTGTACAACAGGAACACAGGGGCGCCTGGGTGGCTCAGTGGGTTAAAGCCTCTGCCTTCAGCTCAGGTCATGATCCCAGAGTCCTGGGATCGAGCCCCACGTCAGGCTCTCTGCTCAGTGGGGAGCCTGCCCCCACCCCGCCTCTCTGCCTACTTGTGATCTCCGTCAAATAAATAAATAAAATCCTAAAAAAAAAAATTAAAAAACAATAAAATATTATCCTTTTCTCCATTCTATATCTTTTAAGGATAATTTCTAAAGAAAGGCCTTTGCAAAACATGGCACAAAACCTAGAAGCAATGAGGATAAATATCAGTCTAACAACGTAAAAATCAGAAACCTATACGGCATGAAATGAAGTCAAAAGACAAGTGATACACTGGAAAAAAACATTTGTGGTAATAATATGGAAACAGAGGACTAATTTTCATAATATCAAACAGCTCTTACAACCAGTAAGAACAAATGGAAAAATGGAACAAGACACCGACAAAGTTTACACAAAAAAATGTTTAACTGTCAAACGTGAACAAAATTATAAATAAATGAAAAATATTACAACAGAGAGACTGTATTTTCCCAGTAAGATTGCTAAGATTAAAAACACAGGCATAGGGGCACCTGGGTGGCTCAGTGGGTTAAAGCCTCTGCCTTCAGCTCAGGTCATGATCCCAAGATCCTGGGATCGAGCCCCGCATTGGGCTCTCTGCTTGGCATGGAGCCTGTTTCCTCCTCTCTCTCTGCCTGCCTCTCTGCCTACTTGTGGTCTCTGTCAAATAAATAAATAAATAAATCTTAAAAAAAAAAAAAGGAGGAATACAGCCCACACGACAAAGTGAAGATTCAATCAGATGGTGCAAACCAACACGGGGCACACCACAAGTGAGCCATTAACTACAGACAGTATTCCTTTGGACAATGATTAGATTTCAGTTCAAGAGTTTATTCTGAAAAGCAGTTAATTACGGGCATATGGTATTTTCTGTGGGCCGTGATGCCACACACCAGGTAGCAGCTTATCCAAACTGGACGTGAAACGTACAAAAGTGCAGGCCAAGTGCAGTCATGGTGCTAGCTCTAGAAATGTGGATGGCAGGTGTGGATGCTGGGGACAGTCTCGCGGACGATCCCAGGAGAAGCTCAGAATGAGGGCCATTCACCTCTGCTGCAAAACCCCCCAGTAAGCTCTGGGAGCGGAGGTGCCAATCCCAGCATTTAGAAGTACAGGAACTCAACTCGGAAGGGACAAAAAGGCCAGGGACAAAAAACCATACTGCAAGGATCCACTCAGTTGAGACACCTAGAGACGGAAAACACAAGGGCACCTGCCAGAGGCTGGGGCAAGAATGGGGGAGCTGTTGTATAATGGGGAGAGAGTTTCAGTTTTGCGAGATGAAAAGAGTCCTGAAGATTGGTTGCACAACCGTGTGAGTGTACTTAACATTACTGGACTGTACATTTTAAAATGGCCAAGAGGGTAAATCTTATGTTATGAGCATCTTACCGCCGCTTTAAAAAACATTACAGTGGCAGCAGGGTCCCGAGGGCGGGAAGACTTGAGAAGGGCTGACTTCAATGCCCAAACACTTAGCAACTGGCATTCTAGCAGGGACCCAGTGGAAGACTACAGGGCCCAGGAAGGGTCATACCTCACACGTGGCCAGCTTTACAGTGAGGTTCTCTTAGAACCCTTCTCACATATTCTAGGGGATTTGGAAAGATCGGGGCACAGATGCTATTGAGAAAATCTCTGCCTTGTGATAGAGCATACAAGAACGGAATCAGTTTTTCCAGGAGGTGAGCCCCCCGTCACTCGAGGTGCTTACCCATATTACTGGGGAGCATCTGGTACCATGGGCCTGCAAACCGGGGTACGTATCGCTCCACTGAGGATGAGGGGCAATGGTCTAGGCAGGCCCATTCAGGCACCCTGCTCTGAGGGCCACCTAAGGAATTTATAAAGTTCTGTGATTTATTCTTCAGGTGACAGCACACTCAAGTCAATTCAAGGAGTGTCTCCGGAGCACCTACCAGACCTAGGCACTGGGTGTTTTCTGCCAGGCCTTTTAACCAGAAACAGACCCAGCATCAATCATCCCATACGAGCGATCCCAGAATGCCCCTGCAGACAGACTCATACATTCACCTCTCTATGCCCCGGGCCTCCTGGCAGCCATAAAAGCTGGACAAACACCCCCGAAAGCTGCTTTCGATACAATTCCAGCTCCACATGGGTGAATGCGTAAGGTTTAACTTCTTTTTTAGTCTAAAGCTCCACGCTTCTACGTTCAGCAACTGATATGAAAAGTGGGAGAAGGGCAGCAAAGGACTTTTAAGAAAGGTCACTGATACTTTATTAAAAAAAAAAAAAATCACAAATTACCTGGCTCCCCCAAAATATCCATCCTCTAGTTTTCTAATCGTAGAAAGAACTGCAGAATGAATGTCTGAGCCATCATTTGCTAAGGGAAAAAGGAAAATAAAAAAAGACAAGTGAGTTTACTTAATCTGGGAATACTTTTTGGTTTGGGGGACATGTGTGGAAATGTCTTCCTCAGTACAATCTAATTAGAATACTTATGGAAGATTCCTGAGCTCAGAAACCAATCTGCTAAGAACCCCCTTCAGTACTTGGCTTTGACTCATTTTAAACATTTTGGAAGGGGCCCAAATCAACAGTGGGACATGAATCAAGCAGATCAAGTTCAGAGACTTACTGAGCATGGTGTGGGTGATGGGGAAGGTGAGCGTGGGTCTGCCTGTCATTCGCCAGCAGGTGCAGAGGTAGGCCAGCTCGATCCTCAGCATCTCCACGATCATCTCATTGTCCAGGGCCAGGTAGAAGTGATGCTGGTCGGTGAACTGCAAGTCAGATCAGGCCCAGTGAAAGGCTGTCCTCCATTCCCTCGACACAACCCCAGCTGTCATTCACGGCAATGCTAATCCTTGCATTTTGTTCCCAGAGAAGAGGCTCAATCCTGGCTGTCATCCTCCCCCATCAAGGGGCTCTCCTTGCCATCAGGCAAAAAATCAATCTGTCGCTTGCCCAGGAGCCGCAGCTACATTCGCATGCAAGGGAAAGGTGTACGGCCAGATCTAGTTACAGCTCCTCCGATGAGGATTTAAGCACCTGGCCCAACACCGCTGTCCCTGAAAGGAAATCAATAACTCCTTAAATCCTCCTCATTCTAAGGCTGCTGGGCTCAGAGGATTTCCAAGTGAGGGAAGGGAGGGCGCTGGGAGCAGGCGAGACGTGGAGACTGCGTCTACCCGACTGATGGCCTGGTTAATGTAAACTAAAGGCACTACCGCCCGGTGTCGATGAAAATCAAATCGTTCTACTGGCCTCTGGACTAGGCCACACTCCGCTCTGCTCTGAAATTTGTTACAATGGGAAGTAACACAAGATTAAAGCGAGCAACATGGGCTACTGACCCGGGACCCCATGGATGACAGTGTGCCTGGGTGGTGGGGGGCTGTGCCCACGGTGACAAAGTGAGCTCAAAGCTGATCTTTCCAGCTGGCCAAATGGATGGAAAACATTTTTCTTGGGTTCCATGGGGCTACTTCCCTTTGTAAACAAAAACTCTGAAAAAAATTCCATAATTGGTATATTTGCGATGCCATCAAGCGGGTCGGGGCCTGAAAATCAGACAGGCTGTGTGCCACCGTGTTCAGACAGACTAAGCAAGGGTGAGGGACTACGGCTACCCGGGGCATGAGGGTGGCAAGTCAAGGGCCAGGTCACTAGCAAATTTGGAAAGCAGTGTGAACTTCTCTACTCCTCGCGACTGGAAGTGATGGCACATGAAGTCTGCTTCAAGCCACGCCTACTGAGCATCTACTGTGAGTAAAGAATTATACCGGGTACTGGGAATCACCCTACCCACTGCTATTTGAACACATGCACACCCTCCTTCTGCCACATTCACAGCAGCTCACTGAAAGGGAACTTAATCAGAGGACGTGTGTGGCTTTGCTTCCGGCCTCCTCTGCTCACCTGGGGTGTGAAAGTGAAGATTTGGTTCCTAATCACATATAGCTTAGATGTTCCAAGGACGCCAATGTGCCGATACGGTCTCCCACTCAATTTCATATTCTTATTCCGTCCTATTTGAAAAATAAAAGAGAAATTAGAGATAGAACCAATACGGTAACATGTAATCCAAGCATCTTTGGCTAAGACCGGGATTATTTTCATTAACCCACTCTAGGGTTTGGTTTTCCTAATACCGTCGACCCTTCTTTAAAATGGGACAAGGAGGAATTAAAAACAAATTCCACTGCCTTCTCTTCATGCATGTGTAGCCAGCACCCAGTTCAACATCCCTATGGAATAAAACTACTGATAGAACTTTATTAATGTTCACTTCTAATTTCATATTGAGCCTACTACGTTAGGTTTTAGAAAAAGAGAACGCCTCTCCCATTTTAATGGGTCAAGGAGCATTTTCTGAAACCACGGATAAAAATCAGAAATGTTATCAAGACACAAAAGGCTGTTCCAATCGTGAATTTTCAAAGAGGGTGCCTTATTTTTACAATAGATCGGGCAAAGGGCGCAGCCCCGCCGGGGCGATATCTAGTGAGCGAGCGTGAGAACGCGCTATTGTGCGGCTCCTCTTGACCTCCAAGAGGCCGAACCCCGTGCTTTGGTGTCTTGCCCAGCTCTTCACAATTTATATCTCTCGGTCCCCCTCAGACCCCAAACCTAGAATCAAGATACCCCCCTCGCCAAAACCACCCAACTGTCTCCCCAGACCTACCAAGCTTGGCATATATGTGACTAAGAATCCGGCCCGGCTGGACCCGGATTGGATGAATGTCAGCAATACTCTGGACGTTTACCCCGTGTTTCCTCAGCAAGTCCTGAATGTGGCTGTTTTCGGCCAGAACAGTAACTGCGAACAAGAGCGTAGCATCTGCATTAGACCGTGGCCTTCGCCTCCTCGCGTGGAGAACATGTGACCGACCGAGCTTTCCTCTGGCCTGTGCCATACACATCAGCATGCTCTCCACGCACTGGGGGGCTTTGAAAATGACAGCAATTGTCCTGCCATTCTTCCCGGTTCTGACTGCACCAGCCCCCAAGATGTGTTTTTATTAAGTGCCCTCAATGCACCAGATGGTCTGATAAGAGACTTCTGGAAACGGTCTTTGACAGGTCCTGAGCCAAATTACCCCATCTCGAATGATCTCTTGCCTCCCCGTAGGTGCGCATTTATTCTAAACTGTTTTGTGTTCTTGTCCCTTGGGATGAGAAGCAGAGATAGCTCTGGCTGGGGAGACGTCGGGAGAAGCCAGAGTTCCTGCTCTCAAGGAACCAAAAAGAGCAACACTGTGGTGTGGGGCCGAAGAGAGTGCTCTGACCGAGGGCGGGGGAGGTCGCTCCCTCCAGACAGAAGGGAAAGCAGGGCTGCTAGAGGGTGCTGGTGCAGCCTGGCTGGGGCCCGAAGCCCGGCACAGGCTCTTGCTGGTGGGTAAGAGCTGCCTGGGAGCAGGGCCCCGCACCCCAAATGGGCTGCCGTGGACCCCATCTCCAGTGAGTGCGGCTGGCCAGCTAGCTCTCCAGCAGGCAAGGAACTCATATGCCTGGAATGTGGGGGCCTGAGCGGGGACTCCGAGCCCTGCACCTCCTGTACCAGTTCCACTCTGAATGTGGCTTTTTTTTTTTTTTTAAGATTTTATTTATGTATTCAACAGAGAAAGAGAGATCACAAGTAGGCAGAGAGTCAGGCGGGGTGGGGGGGAAGCAGGCTCCCCGCTGAGCAGAGAGCCCGATGTGGGGCTCGATCCCAGGACCCTGAGATCATGACCCGAGCTGAAGGCAAAGGCTTTAACCCACTGAACCACCCAGGTGCCCCCTGAATATGGCTTTTAAGAGAACAACGGTGCTCTGGCAAAGGGCAGGAGTCCTGGGAAGGGGACTGGTGGAGGGGAGTTCTGGCCACAGAGAGCGGGTGGTGGTGCGTTTGGCTGCAGACGAGCTGCAGGGAAGTGTGGTGGGGTCAGGCTAGACGACAGCTCGGTTACTGTCAGTAGCCCACTGAGCCCCACCGTTGTACCTTGAATGTACAATACACATAAATGCCATGGAGACCTGCAGGTCATCTCATTTACATACCACGTGATACTTTTTCCAAGTATTTTCACAGCCATGATCTCATCTGAGCTTCGCAACAAGGTCCCGTGGGGAAGCCCATCCCAGCAAATGGGAGCGTCAGCCACGTAGGGCTGTGTGGGTGGCTTCCCTTCACGTCAGTGTCTTCTGAAGCTTCCGACACCACACAGAGATTAGTGGTCACTCTCTGTACAAGTGACTCTTCTAGAGAAGTGGTTTGCCCGAGACCTGTAAGCTTCTGATCTGATACAGCCGTATGTGGGCAAGTTCCTGAAACTACACTTCTCCTTCCCCCGGGCCAGACCTTCTTATATTTCCTCTTCTGCTTCTGTTCTAGTCTATCACACTGTGAAGACACTTGCTGCGGAAGGCCCACCAAACGGGGCCCAGCCGGCGCTTGGAAAAGCAGCCTTGGGATTTACGGGGTTGCTGGGCAGTGCGGGTGGCAGGTCAGCACCCACTGTGGACGGAGTCAGGCTGGGTCACCCCGCCTGGACATCAGCACGGAGTGTGCGCCTCCCGCTGGCTCGGGGTCCCTGCATGAGCTGACTTCGAAGCCTCACGTGTAAGATGGGGTTGATCATCGTAATGGTCACGCTTTCTATCTGCTCAAGCTGTTTTGCCCACTGCGCGTGCCTCTGAGGGCCTGGAGCACAATACTGACTGGATAATCCCTGCACGGCCTCCGGCCGCAGCCCAGGCAGGGGTCGGGGAACGGGTCCATAGTCACACAGAGAACTGCCTTGCATTTGTTCAATCATTGTTATTAACCTACTGAATGGGTGTGTGTCAATCAACACAGCAGCTAGGAGAATGCTACAGGCCTTGTCCTTAAATGTATGGTGTCGGGGCACTTGGATGGCTCCATCGCTTAAGCATCCAGCTCAGGTCACCATTTCGGGGTAGTGAGATCGAGCCCCATGTCGGGCTCCGTGCTGGGCATGGAGCCTGCTTAGGATTCTCTCTCTCTGCCTCTCCCCTCCCCCCGCAAAAAAGAAATATACGGTGTAACTGAGAGGCAATAAAGAAACATACGCAATGTGCTCTGGTGCCTCAGTTGGTCTATGAGGCACGTGAGCAGGAGGGAAGGGAGAGAGGAAGTGGGGAGCGAGGACCGGCACTGAGGGCTCTCCTTAGGCCCATCGCAGTGCATCTCAAGGCCACCCAGCGTGGGGGGGCGGGGGCGGGGGCAGATGATGAAGAGCCCGAGGTACAGAGACGTGAAACAGCCAGGCTGGGCAGAGCTGGCTCTGCAGCAGCGTCCAGGCTGGCCTCCCTCCTCTCTGGAGGGGCTGCCAGCGGGACAGGAGGGGAGGCAGCTGAAAACAGGGCCCTGCAACTCTGGAGAGAAGTCAGACCTCAAAGGGAGGAATGAGTGCAGCTCCACTTGGGTTTTGAGTTTCGGCCATGGTCACGTTGTACTTTTTAAAGAACTGCAGCGAAAAATGGTGCTCAGTGAATCACTGGTGCCCCAATTGCCATCGAGATTTAGATTCGAGAAAACAGATGCTTTGTAGAAAGTAACATTGTGGTTGGGACGAATACTGTTGCCTTTGGGAGCTAGTGGGTTATGGAAGGGATGGCACAGAAGCAACAGACGCTAAAGCACACATCTGTGCTTCTTAAACAGAACAGGAAACTAGGAAATCTTTCACATTAAAAATAACATTGGCAGGGCGCCTGGGTGGCTCAGTCGTTAAGCGTCTGCCTTCGGCTTGGGTCATGATCCCAGAGTCCTGGGATCGAGCCCCGCATCGGACTCCCTGCTCAGCGGGGTGTCTGCTTCTCCCTCTCCCACTACCCCTGCTTGTGTTCCCTCTCTTACGATCTCTGACAAATAAACAAAAATCTTAAAAAATAACATTGGCTTTACACAGTTAAATATGAAGAGGAAACGTGCTCACAAACCTTGTACTACAACATCAGGTTTGACGGAAGTGGAAAATCTTCTGTTTAAGGGATCGATTTCCCCAGTGGCAAGGAACCCCTAGGAAAAGAGGAGCATCAGCACTGAAAAACACTTAGTGAAATTTCACCTTAAACCCAACTTGGAAAATGAAACGTTTGGGGGCTCAAAGTATTCAGTATTTTATGCCTTGATGTTTTTCAGGTCAGTTGCTTACCTTCTCTAAAACGCAGTACACCCTTTAGATAGCCACTGATAAACGTATTGTGCCTTTGGCACCCAGCTCTCCGGGGCCAGTCACACTCGCCACCTCGTGTGATTGAAGAGAACAGTGGTGACTCCTACCTCCTGAGCCCTTACTCTGTGCTGGGCCCTGTGCTGAGCTCCTACACGTACAAGGTCACATTCAGGCCTCCTGATAGGGAGGCACTACCATTAGCATTTTACAGGTGGGGAAACTGAGGTAGGTGGCAGAAAGGGCTGACTGTCCCAAAACACAAAGCTCCCCTCCCTGCTTGCACGGAGGCTGTTTGAACATGGGTCCCCTCACAGATCCTATGAATGACCGGAGTCCTCAGCGAGCGCCATCAAGGTGCTCTGAGAGTCCTGAGGAGGACTGGGACCTAATGCTGGGAGTGTAGGAAGGCGTTTCCAATGAAGAGGAGGCAACAGGAACAGAGTTGTTTGTTCCTCATCTCACTGACCCAGAAATCGGAGCTGGAAACAGCAGAAATGACTAAGCCCAGCCTCTTTACAGATGAGGAAACTGAGGCTCCCGAGGTCAGGGAGCTAGTCAGAGGCAGAGCTGGCTTTCTAAGAGATAGACACGGTTTTCCCTACTAATAAAGATAGAAGTAGAAGACAGTCCCTACCCCCATGGCAATCACAGCCATGAAACAAGTGGCCCACCTCAGCACCCGTAGCTCCTGAGGGCCACTTCCACTGTGACAGCTTTACTTTACTTTACATTGGGAACCCCAATGGTATGAGACTTGCGACTCACCCTCCCCCACCCTCCCCACTTCTAAAGTCTGGCAGAACACACAGGACTGGACCAGCCTCACAGGCTCAAGCTCCCAGCAATTCTCCTGGACTCTTTCATCCACACCTCTCCCCAGGGGCCCAGAGGAGTAAGCTGGGCAGAGCCTCTGAGGACAGATGAACCCATCTGATAACATCACTGACACATCCTCCACACCCCCACACCCCCCCAGCCCCCACTGGGGAGGTGGATTCATTTTCAGTTGGCATAAAACCATTTGCATTTTAAAAACTTAAGCCAGGGGGCAAGAACATGTTTAACAAGAAGAAATGAGTCAGAGGTCATAGACCTTCCATGTGAGGGTACTGTGGGCTGAGGGAACATCTGACCCAAAGTTCAACACAGCCAAACCAGCCACTGCCCCTTCACAGAGAGAGACAGCACCGTAGAGTCAGTTGGCTGCCCGTGGCCAGGACTGCACCAGCAGTGGCCGGAAGCAGACTTAGCAGCTTCCACAAACCTGGATCTTTCACACATGTGCTGAGCCTAACTGGGAAGGTTCTAGTCTCCTGCTGACCATCAGCTCAACCTGGTTCCAGCCACAGACCAGGAATACGGGGGTTGGGGTGGGAGGTGACGGGAGCGCTTGGCACACAGCTGACTCTGAAGTGGTTTAGTGTAAACATGGACACCCAAGCCCAGGTGGCAGGCCTCAGACCCGACCCACTCCAGCTGACCGTAAAGCTATGAGATGCCAACGACATTCACAGCCACCCGGGGCAGAGAGCCCCTGTGCTCTTCCAGGGTCAGCTCTACCTCATATCAGATGGTTTCCAGTCTGTGAAGTCCCCAAGTCCCTTACCTCTGCCAACAGCGAGCTGAGGATGTAGAGAGACTGACCCCACAGATGGGGCAGCTTCCCCAGAGGGACTCTGTCCACTGTATGGGGATTCTTATACTCTTCATCAACCTGACAAAGAGAGAGAAACCCAAAGTCAGGATGTCAGAGAATAAAAATGTCACTGTCTATTGGGGAGCACGCTGAGGATTTACAAAAGGCCACCCACCCGAGTCTCCAGGCCAGTTCTGTGCAAGAGCTGTGACAGGGAGGCCACAGCACTAAGGCCTTCGTGTGGAGGCCACATGGCTCAACACAGCAGAAGTGGAACTCAAATCCAGGCCTGACTCCAGGCCAGTGCCCTGTCCACAAGCACACAGATGGCAGAAGGCAGAGGCAGGCACGTGAAGCCTGCCTCCTTTGAGCATAGCTCTGGGCAACAAGAAGTTTCACAGTTCGTGCTTATACTTGTCTATATTATGGGTACAGTGATCTAAAACATCACCCTACAGCCACGGCAGGGCATCGCCGGAAGTCAGCCTTCTCCCGTCTTGTCCCCAGGGGCTCATAAAAAACTCTGTGTGCCTACACAAGAAAATTACCAGAAGGTGGCACTATTTATTGAGGAAAACACTATTGTATGCTCAGATCCCTAATTTTCCATCAGGGACTCAATAAGCGGGATCCATTGGGGGCTTCTGACTCATCAAGATAAGCTACAATTGTTTTTTGGATGGATGGTGCTGGTTACACATTGTAATAGTCAGTCTGCAACTTTCTCTGTTGCAAACTCCATGCTGACCTTTGTATTTATTTATTTATTTTTAAAAATAAACCCTACCCCCATTGTGGGGCTCAAACTCACAAGCCCGAGATCAAGAGTCACTTGCTCTACTGACTGAATCAGCCAGGTGGCCCCGACCGTTGGGTTTTTGCCATTATTACAATGTTGGTTGGAGGTAATGTTAGTGGCTACTTTTTCCGTCCGAAAAACAAAGCAATTGAAGAAATCCTTCTCTAAGAGGGAAAAATCACAACACGAGGGGAGTTGTACTCTGCCTGTGGATTAACCAGCGATGTTAATAACAGATTGTTGAAATTTGCTACCGTGGTTAAACGTTAAGAAGAACTTAAACTCATAAACTGAACAGAATTAAAACATGTCAGTAATCAAACAATCCAATAGGACAACAGTGTGGCAGGAGGGTCTCTAAAATGTTAGAGTTATCTTGGGGCCTAAGTTTGGCTATCTTTGGGTAGTAAGAGTAGAGAGAAATAGGTTCTTTTTTCCACAGAATCCTGGATGTTTTGCAGTGCACAGGACTGCTTTCACAGTTCGACGGCGTGTTCAGGCTAGGTGAAAGGTAAGTAGCACAGAAGGCAAAGTGTCTGGATTGAAAGACAGCTTGGGGAGCCTGGGTGGCTCAGTGGGTTAAGCCTCTGTCTTCGGCTCAGGTCATGATCCCGGGGTCCTGGAATCGAGCCCCACATCGGGTTCTCTGCTCAGCAGGGGGCCTGCTTCTCTCCCCTCCGCCCCCCGCCTGCTGCTCTGCCTACTTGTGATCTCTGTCAAATAAATAAATAAAATCTTAAAAAAAAAAAAAAGACAGCTTGATTCTGGCTTCCCCTGACCCATGGGCCAGCTCCTGCCTCCCTGTGGAGGTGCTGGGGTCTCCTCCCCCGCACCCCGTACTCCTTATGCCCTGGCAGGTCCCCTAACACACTAGGCCTCGGCAGCAGCGCTCCTGTGCCTGCCTTCCACGCCCCAGACCCGCTCCTCCACCCCCCACCAGCCCGCAACCTCACAGAGGCACATCGGGCACTACTATAACCCCTTGGTGCCCCGTACCTAGCTTGCTGCTTTGGAAACTACTTCTGAACAAAAAGTGTTAGCTCTGAAAGAGGGATTAAAAAAATCCCAAAAGGCCAAGTGTGAACCCACTTTGTTCTAGATACACAGCGAGTGGTTACCTTGTTAGGCGGGATGGCGTACAGTTCTGGCACCAGGTGGATCCCGTTCTTGCCTCTGATTAATATTCCCTCCAGGGCCTCCCGGTACTCCTGCACCTGGAAAACAGCCCCACCCCCACAGCGGGAGAGAGGCGCCGTCAATACCGCCACGGGAGTGCATCATAGAAAAACACCTCTCTGGGCAACCAACGGATTATTAGTAGGCCACCGGGTCGAGAAATGCACGAACACCTTCCACTTAAGGTGTGCAGGAGGAACTAGGGCCCCCGCTGACAGGGAAGGTTTGAAAGCGCTGAAGGCACTGTACTTTTCTGTGTTGTCTTTAACTCACAACATCAGTCTTTCAACCTTAACTTCTCACATCCGTAAATGTTGTCTCCCTAGCTAGACGATATAAGCTTCTTGGAGTGGAGGCTAGACCTTAAGCGGGGCATTGCGTTTCTACCTGTCACGAGTTTTCCACCTAAAAGGCCCTCATTCGAGCACCTATTGCTCAGGAAATGTTTGCAAAATGCACCTGATGTGAGGAAAAGGAAGTGTGTGTACTATGATCCCTGTACCCCAATTCTTAGGACACACCACTCCATATACTAAAAGCTGCTGATGTAAACATTTCCATTCAATTAAAAAAGCAGTGATTAAAAAACAAAACAAAACAAAAAAGGAAACAGACAAAAGAGGGAAAACCCTTAACCCGACCCCCAGCTGTTTAATACATTTCATCTTGGAGAGCCTAGTCAAACACCTTCTAGATCTCATTTCCTTTTCTTTTGAAATTTGTGGACAGCAAAATTTCACCAGGGGTGCGTCATTTTTTAAAGGTCATTGGGCAGTAAGTGGAAAAGATAGAATAGGCCTGACAGCAATAAATTCTGTGGGACCTAGAAAATAAGGACCTAAGTACATTCTTTTTTGTCTTCTCAGCTTTTTTGTTTCTAATAACTGTCAAGTTCCTCACAATTGAAATTCTAACTCAATCCGTTTGAGACCTTTCAGTTCTGGGATAAAGAGACAGAAAACCTAAGACCTAAGATAATTGCTAAAGCATAACAGTAAGAATCAACGATGGGGGAACATCGACATTTCAAGCTTACTACCATGTTGGGGAGGAAGAATTTTCTCTGCCCCTCAAGGTTCTTCTAGCTAGACTAAGAATCAAATTGATAGGAGACAGATGAACAGGAGAAAATCGAACTTAGTTCCGTATGTACAGGGAATCCACAGATGGGCTACTCCAAAGACAATGACGCACCATGAGGTGGGCCTGAGCTCAGGAGAGGGGTGGGGGGCGCAGGACACAAAGGGAAGGAAGAGCATTTGCAGGAAGGTGAGAGGAGATGTTTGGAAAACAAAGGTGGCCCTGCCGTGCACATAGGTTTCTTAAGAGGAATCAGTGTCTGGTATTGGTAACTCTCTTACTGGTCTAGGCAAGCAGCTGAATGGGGAGGTAAAGGGCGTTTCCCAAATGTACTGGGGTTTTGATTACTTTTAACTCAAAACAGTGTTCATGCCAAAGTGGCCCATCTTGGGGCGGCCTGCCCTTGACCCCTATAGCCACTTTTGAAACCACTCTCAGAACTTCTGAGCAGAGGCAGTTTTCAAAACCAAAATAAACCTTGGATTGCTCATCCCACCCCAGTACATGCGGCCTGAACAGGTTAAGAAAACACATAAGCTTCACGAGGACGGGTCTGTTCTACTTACCAACGAACGTATGCACAGCAGCAAAGGCTAAAGAAATCTGTTTTGAACAAATGAATGTTGCAGGAACACATCTTTACTCGGCACTTACTATACACTAGGGACAGGGAATGTATTAGTGAATTGGACAGAGACCACGTCTAGCAGGGTGCTCTGGCAGGGAGGTGGGAGACTAAATACAGCTACAGGGGCTATACTATGCTAAGTGCCGTGGTACATAAAAAAGGGGCATCAATCAAGCGTTTAGAGTCAGAGAAGACTTTCTGAAAGGAGAGACATTACCAGCGAATAAATGAAGGAGAGACAGCTGAGGGAGAAAAGCAGGGCCTGGGCACTTGAGAAGAAGAGAGACAGCGTGGCCTGTCCGGAGGGCTGAAAGGGTTTCAGGGCGTTTGCGACACAGAACTCAAGGAAGTAAGTGAACAGAAAGAAATTGGGCCAGATTTTATGAGGTCCTACAAAACAGGAGAAGAGCTCGTACTTCGTCCCAAGGCAAGCAGGAGCCTTTCAAAGCTTTTAAGCAAGGCAGTAGCATAATCTAATTAGCCTTTTAATAAAATGCCCCTGGCAACCTGTATAGAGAAACAGCAGGGATTAAGGCTGGAGGTTGGGAACCCACTAGAATGCTGTGACATTAAATAAGATGCTAGCTGAGCGTACCCTTCTACCAGAACTGAAGACAGCAAAAGCCGAGGCTGTTCTGGAAAACAAACAAACAAACAAAACAAAACAACAAACGAGAACGACTAAACCTGTCTGTGCTCCACTGTGGTCCCCCATGAACCCCACCTCTCAGTCCTCAGGCCTCTGTGCTTGAACATGGCATGACCTTTTAAGCAACAGAATGCAACAGAAGGGACACTGCCAGCTCAGGGCCTAAAGCTTAAGAATGTCTGGCAGCTCTTGCTGTTGCATTCTGGGCCACGACGACCATCCTGGGAAAGACCTAACTGATCAGACACCACAGTTCTGTGGAAGCCCAAGCTAGCCACACGGAGGCGAAGCAAGGCCTGGGCCAAGAGCCAAGAGCCCAGAGCCCGGGCGAGCTCCCAGCAGAGAGCCAGCATGCAGGGCCAGCCACGAGGGACGCCCTGTCGGAAGCCGCTCCTCCAAGCCCCAGTGAACCAGCTGACACCAAGTGAAGCAGGGACAAACTGTCCCTGCTGAGTCCCGCCCACACTGTAGAATCATGAGCAAATAAACAAAACAGCCATTACCTTAATTCACCACATTTTGGGAAAACTTGTGGAGCGACAACAGATAACTGAAACGGGGTCCTAAAGTCTTGTGTAAGCTTACGTTCTAATAACACTCAGGACACTAAGGGAATGAAAATGCTGATTATGAACACCACACCCAGCATGTTCTCACCTGAACGGCGTCACCGGTGAAGACCCCGTCTATTATGAAATACGTCCAGAACACGGGCCACTCACATTCAATGTTTTCAAAGAGCTTGAGTTCCGCAGGGTCATAATGCAATCGGTTTGGGTCCTGGAACCACACAGGGAACCTTCTGAAAGGTGCTGTCAGATTACATATATAATACCACTGAACCCCACCGGGTTCCCCTCGCTTGCTGAATCACTACAGCTCTGCGGCGGCTAGGATTAGGAGTTCGCTCTAATGGAGAGATGCTATGACTGGCAGCTTTCCATGATAAAATTTCCAAAAAGTCTATCGGAAATGTACACAAGACTCCTTGGTGGTTTATTATATTAAGCTTCCTAGATTGCTAACAAATAAATAGCAATTTGCCTATCGCAGTGCTCAGCAGACCATCTGCTTTGCGGAAATCACTCTATCAGTCACTGTGGCAAAGAAACTCGAGAAGGAGGCCACAGTTGCTCTTGAACACATTGTGAGCCACAGAACTGTTTGTCCTTGTCTACAGGCTCGTTTTAAACCACCAGCTTGCTGTCCTCCTGATGATATTATTCTACCGCCTAACTCCAGCCTTGCTGTCTCCAAAATTAAGATTTCCCCATCCAATATTCTAACGTGTAATTTTATAATCAAGAGAGGGAGAACACCACAGTGGTGATTTAAATATGAAGCAGTTAAGGAATCATAAGAAACAATATTTAAATACAACCTCTCTTGGGGTTTTATAACCATCTCGAAGGAAGCGACAGCATCCATAACGCCCCTAGGAAGATAAAGAAAAAAAGTGCATTTGAGGAAAGAGAACAATTTCTTTGTCTTTGTCTTTTTATGTTGGTTCGTGTCGGCCATTCACCCCCATTCCCATGAATCTTTTAGTCACGAAACATGTACCAAGTACTCTTTGTTATCAATACAAAAGGTTATTTTTAAGTAATAAGCCAAGTGAATTCAGGGTTGATCAGGGCCGAGAAGGGAACGCTGAAACTTCCGGTGAGAGTATCAGGGCTGGGACAGTAATCACTGAGAGTTCCCAGAGGGGCCAGCCCTTCATTCTGATCGGCTGTATCACGTAAAGATGCAGAGGGACCCTTACTGCTCCCAGAACCCACCAAGACAGATACTTGAATTGGACTGCTTCTGCCTGAAAGACTGGACAGCCAAAAGGACATTCCAGACTCCTCACAAGTAGGCTCTAGATGCAAAGAAGTAGAGCAGTGAGGTGGAGGCAGGGCAGGGGTGGGATGGGGTGAGTGAGGCTTCCTTTGGCCTAGGGCTCTCGTTGCTGGTTTCCCTGGGTGTTGAGAAAGAGGGACAGTGGCACAGAGCTCTCCATCTGCTTCCCTAGTCCCTGGCACGCAGTGTCGGGTGTCCATTCCTCAGTTTCTTAAGTGTCTGGGGGCTCCTTTAGCACAGGCTGCAGAGGCCAGACACGCCCAGCAGCCAGCCCCAGAGAGTTCTCGGAGTCCTGGGGAAGCCCAGCCAAGAACCTGCTCCCCTTTAAACACTTCATTCCCTGCACGGACTCCCTGCCTACTGGGACAAGCTAAAAGAGCTTCCTTCTTCTCCACTAAACTGTGAGACAGCTTCTTTGGGGATGTGACTGGAGACCTTTCAATCCCTCTATATCCAAGGGCTAAAAGCATTTTTTACGGAATCTAAGTAGGATCATCAACATGAAGATTTCAGCTCAAGAAACTTACTTTTCTTTCTTTCTTTTTTTTTTTTTAAAGATAACTTACAACTTGATCATTTTACTGAGAAGTTCTGTTGCCTTGGCTATTTAATAAAATTATCAGTTTGGTATATCGTCATAGTTCCTGCATTTCACCTCAGAGCAGGGATTTTTGTAAGCTCAATTGACCTTTGGGATCACCAAGTCCCCAGGCATTGTGTATAAACCTGGGATGTGTGTGTTTTTTTCTGACAGGGACCTTCTAGCTTTCAAGAGATTCTCAAAGAGGTCTATGGATCTCTAAAGGGTTAAGAAGCACAGAAAGGGTATGAACTGGAGTTCAAAGGTGCCAGCCTGAGTTCAAGCTCTGCTGTCAGGAAAAGAACTAGGGCACTGGATCACTCTGAGACTGTTTTCTCCCCCATACACTTGGCCTTGGATCCCACACTCCGAGTCCACTTAGACAAACCAAGCCACTGACCTCATGGAGAACCAAGGCCAGGGTGAGCTGCTCCATGTCATCATGAAAGGGGCACGTAACACAGAGCAGAAGGGCGCCAGCATGAGTAATGCTTACCTGGAGCTTGGAAATAATTTCATTTTTGGTCACATTCACAAGGTTCACGTCTTCCACTGCAAAGGCCGGGAAAGAGATAATGGAAAGAAGTCCAGCGTCAATCTCCTTAGATGTTGATGCTCTTGGCAGCATGGAGAACAGAATAGACTGAACGAGAAACAAAGAGGTGGCCTGAACCTGGGAAGCATGAACTGGTGCATACAGTACCTAGAGACCATGACCTTAGCCCTAAGGAACATTTGAATGAGTCTGCTGATTTTCAGTAGAGCTTTTTCCTACCAGTACAACCCCTGCTGGGGGACCTCACCTGCCCAGCCAATGATTTCTGTTCCTTACGGGAGAGGACAGGGTTATCGGAGGGCACAGTGCTACCTGGACCCCATGCTGAGAACTGCTGGTCTCCCTCCCTTGGGGGCCTTTTGTTGACTTTGCTATCTCTCGGACGTGCAGGGGAAGAATTACGGACTACTCCGTCAGCAGGCCACGGTGTCCTGGCTGTGAAGACAAAGACAGAGGAGCACACACATACAGGGACAGCACGGAGAAATGTCTGACTTCTGTGGAACATGTCCGGGTGATCCAGAACCCACGTGAAGGGGTCAACACCAAGAGACCATACGAACACTCGGGCAAAATGGTAGATAACAATTACTGTAGTCCTAGAATTTGGGTTACTTAGTGGCACTATAATATAGCCTCAATTATAAGGTGATTGGATCAGGCACTGTAAACTAAAGGTAGGCGAGTGGTAAGTGTGGGAAGAGAAGGCAGCGGACATAGGGATCTAGTGTTACAGAAACGGGGCTAGAGCCCTGCAAATGTAAGAGTATTAAATTTCATATAAACGTGGTATACTACATTAACTGATTTTTAGATGTTAAACCAATTTTGCATTCCTAGAATAAATCCCATCTGGTCATGTTAAAAAAATCTTTTTTCCATTTTATAAAGAAGGAATTTGGACACTATGTTCAGTTCACACACGAGGGCTGAAATGCAGACACAGAGACTCATGTGACAGAACAAGCATTCTAAGACAGGCTCCGCTGGCTACAGAGCTCACACAGCTTCCACTAGGGACCACGCATTATTAAGGGGCATACCAGCTCGACTCTATTAAACTATGCCCCAAGAAACAGCAGATTTCCCATTAAGGACAACTTAATGCGAGAAAATGGAGTGAGCTGCAAAGGGGGTAAAGATGGGGAATGCTTCAGCTTCAGAATAAAGCTTCATTTTCTCAAGCGAACTGACCCCCCAAGCCCAGTTCTTTAGCTGCCCTCCCTTAGGCTCTCTACCTGGAAACTCGCTCTCCCCCTAGAAGCTCTCTGCTAACAAGTCCGCATGGCTCTCACCCCCACAACGCCGGCACGGGCTGTGGCACACAGTGGGCCCTCGGTAAGTAAGAGTTTGCTGACTGACCGGCAACAGGGGACCTACTGTCTGCTTGATGGAGTCCCCTAACCTGCAACAAATCCCTGCTTCCTCTGACCTTTATTTCAGGCAGGGTCCACTAATTTGCCATTTCTTCCATCTCAGCTCTCCTCCACTATCCTTTCCGCCCATCTCAACCCCTCCCCAAGTGAACTACTGCTTGCTGGTCCTTTGATGATTCATGAAAGAAACTTGAGAGAAAACCACCTATATGCTCAAAAAGCAGACCAGATTTTGTCTCCAGCCAAACAAGGTTGCTGTGATGGTTGACGTCATAGATATACCTCGCTGTCATTGTGTCTCAGGTTTATGTAGTACTTCTCAGCTTACAGAGCGCTCTGACCAGCTAAGCTGATTTACTCTGATCCTTATAACTGCCCTGTGTGACAGGAGGGGAAGGTGCCAGTAGGCCCATTTTATGGATGAGGGAACTAAAGCTCAGAGAAGCCAAGTGTCACCAAGCAAGAAAGGTGAGGAGTATGGGGTGGATGGTGGCGCACACAACTCTTGATCTCAGGATCATGAGTTCAAGCCCCATGTTGGGGGTAAGATTACTTAAAAATAAATCTAAAAAAAAAAGAAAGGAAAGAAAGAAGATAGATAGATAAGGATGTGACCTGGAGCCCAGGTCTTCTGCTCTGTCAGCGTCCTTCCCTCCTGTCCAGACCCTGAGAGGCTGGAGCTGTTACCTGGCAGTGTTCGACATCATCAGGCAGGACATGGATGACAGACTTGCGTCCTCCGTGCGCTCCAAAAAGGTCCAGTTCATCAATTGCCTCAAGGGCTGCCTACAAGCACAGGAATGAATCACTTTTTCTTTCTAGTAAACAAACACTCCCGTATCCAGTGCTCCTCCTCTGCCACTAAGCTAATCTAGCATACATGTTGTCCCAAAGGTGATGAAACACACATCTTTAAAATTCAGCTAAGGTGTCCTATAGACATGTTCTATCCTTATTTTCAGTGGAATCAGGCCTTTCCTACACATTGCTGCTCTTTGCAGAAACAAGAAAGAGAAAATAGACAAACATTTCCCCAAATGAAATCAGTATTCAACCGAAACATAAAATATGAACAAGTTCACAACATTGGCAGGGTTGTGGGGGGAGGGCACTAAACTCATGGACAGCTTTTCTTTCATTCACCTATTTATGTTAATTCTAATGTTAGCACACCTGCCACTTAAAGAAGGTTAATTCTTTCAGTATTAAGTATGTTTTCGGTCAGCTGGCCTTCACAGAACATATTTCCTGTCGCTCTGAAAATTCTAGCTCTGGAGTCTTTTTTCTATCTGAGGATAAACTTCAGTCTTGAGCGGGAGGCAGGAAGGGAGGCATGTGAAATGTCTAGGACAAGAGATGTAAATTAGTGGCTGAGGACTGACTCTGGCCCACAGCTGTGTTCTGTTTGGCCTAAAGAAATTTTTAAAATTGATTTTGAATTGGAATACCTTTCGAGAAAGTTCCCAGTGTCCCCAGTACCCTTCAATATTTTTCTATCTGGCTAGCTTCACTTGTTTATGTTACTTGCCTGACCTGACCCTCACAGACTTTTGAACTTGTAAGCCTTGCCCTACAAAGCAGTAATATTCTTTGGCCTTTTTTATGACCCAGAAAAGAAGAGTGGACATCACACACCCAGGTGCTCAGACAACAGCAAGACCTTAGACCTGTGAGTGATAATGATGGATAATAAGGAAGGAGGGCGCTTAATTTCTGGCTCATGCACATTTCAGAGTAGGAAACCTACATTCTTTACCTATAATCTCAGTCCGGCTGTGGTATACACGCCACTTGAATTTCATACCTGCTGCCAAATTTTGGGAAAAATATGCTAATCAGATTAAATCCCAACTCCTAAAGATAAGAACCAAATCAAAGCAGTAGAAATGCACAGAAGGACGAACAAACAGGTCAAGAGCGTCACCTTGGCCATTCCTACAGAGCTTGCATTCAATTCTGGAATGCCCTGATTAGTCTTATCTCCCCGTTCCCACATTCCATAATCCTGCAGAGGGAATAAAAAAAGGTAGTCATCAGAGCAGGAAAAAGAGGTACAGGAGCAGTGCTATGGAAAAATAATTCCTTTATGTTACCACAGGCACAAAGAAACATGAATATCTCTTCTCAAAGGTTCCTGAATTCATGGCTTTCTATACTCAGGCATGCTCGCCCTCAATTTCACTCCATTTGACCTCTGTGCAGAATTTTGCAAGTAAATACTCAAGTGGAACAAAAATGCATGCAAAGACACTCTCAATTTTCTTATTCTTAAAAGTTATCAATTTGTAAGAAACTCGCGATTTGTAGAGAACGAAATGTTTTATCTTCAAATCAAATGAAATGCTGCCCCTCTATTGAACTGATCCCTTTGAACTTGTATCAAATTGTAAGATAGAAAAAAGAAACTTTAACAAATGTATTCTAACTGCTTGAAGCCAACCAAATCATTTAATATAATTTAATACCTATTTCTAATATTACTTCTTGAGGGAAAATGCTGAGCAAATAACAGAGGCCAAAATCAAAATTAAGGTACAGAATACTGAACGTTTTTGGTCTTTTAAAACCAATTATTGTGAATTGGCTCAGAACACGCCATACAAAGGCTGTGATACATGCATGCCTAACTTATAATTCCTATTTTCACTGAAGAAAGGCAAGCGCTGGGTACTGTTTTGAAATAGTGTTACACACTACTGAAAAATTACAAGCCGACAAGAACAGAATCAGTGCCAAAATTTCAGTATTTATTATTTGATCTGCAAAGATGAACATTTCTAAAATGTGCAAATTTAGACATAGGCACACCAGAACGACGTTAGGCTCTTTTCTGCTGGCATGCCTGGTAGCTGAGCCACAGGACTCAAATCAGTGTTCCTCACATTCAGGCCTTTCCACATTCCAACCCATTCTCTTTCCAAGCCCAGACCGAGTGACTCATCCTCAAACACTGCTCTGATCAGCTCACTCCCCTAGAGAGGAATCTCCAAAGACCAATCTCCAAAATCTCCTTAACCCCCAGAGACTCCGGGCACCTCCCTGCCACTGGCTACACCTCCGTTATGTGGCCTCCACCCACCGCAGGCCCACAAGCAGACTTTGGTCTCTGCTAAGTCTCCAACTTCCCTCTGCACTCCCTCTCCCCAAGGACCCCTCCCACACTCAGAGCCCATTCCTGCCCATTCCTGCTTCCGGTCTTTCCACACCCTTCCGCTCATCCAAACCTGGCTCATCCTCCAAGGTCCAACTAAAGTCCCACCCTTTCCAGTCCCCTTTGGTTTCTTTAGATTTCGGCCCTACTGGCATCTTGAGCCGGACCATTCTTTGTTGTGAGGCTGTCCAGCAGAATCCCCCACCAACGCTTGCTAGATGCCAGTAGCTCCCTCCCCAGGGTGACAAGCAAAAACCATCTCCAGACATTGCCAAATGTCCCCAGGGAGGGGACGACTGCCCTGTACTGAGAATTGCCTCTTTAGACCTAGGTAGCCCTTGGACCAACCTGGTCTTCTGCCACCTATTTATGTAAAGAAGGGCTATCTGGGACTCAGCTATGCTCACGTTCATCTGTTGTCTAGCGTTGCCTTTTAGCGACAAGGGCAGAGGTGAGAAGCAACAGGGACCGCAGAGGCCAAAAAGCTATTTACTGTTGGGCCCTTTACAGAAAATGTTTGCTGACCCTGGCTTTTGACCATAGTGGCTTTTTTTTTTTTTTTTAAAACCAAACTCTACCCTTTCTTTACTGCCGTTATAGTCAGCTTTGCACAGATGAGTTGTTGTAGAACAACCAGAAGTGCATGAGGCTTCACGAGCTCCAACAGAGAGCAGCCTGGAGGCACTGGGCTTTGTACACATTTACAGCCACCCACACCTGGCCTGAGGCACACATCTGGCCCAGGCCCCTCTGCCTGTGGGCTGCCTGGAGGGGTCCCCTCTGCACTGCAGCTCCTACTGACAAGCTGACCCTGCTGCCCTTCATGCTGATTCCGGCTGGCCTGTGCACCTGCTATCAGACACGTTAGGATCTTATCTAAAACAAGCACAGGGACGCCTGAGTGGCTCTGTCAGTTAAGCGTCTGCCTTCGGTTCAGGTCCTGATCTCAGGGTCCTTGGATGGAGCCCTGCATCGGGCTCGTTGCTCAGCGGGGGGCCTGCTTCTCCCTTCCCCCTCTGCCCACTGCTCCCCCTGCTTGAGTTCTCTCCCCGCCTCTCTCTCTCTCTCTCTCTCTCTCTGGCAAATACATAGACAAAAATCTTTTTTAAAAAATTTTTTAAAAAGCATAAAGGATTCAAACAGAGCACGTGGTGCCTTCCAAACATATCAACTCCTCCATTGGATCCCAGGACAAAAATGCGTACTTTGTGTGCAGAGGTGACAATCTTAGAGCTCAAATTTTGCTAACCTTCTGATCAGGCCCAGACAGCCTGGCCATCCGAGACCTGTATGATTTTTATTGTTTTGAACTGGGACACCTGAAAAACTACGAGGTTGGATACTTACAGCAACTTTATATGCAGCTTCTATGTAAAAAACAAGATTCTGTATGAAGGCCACTTCGTCAAGGGTAAAAATAATACGTAAACCTAGTAAAGAGAAACAAACAATGAAGTTACGGAGTTAAGTTGTGGAAGGAGAGAGGTGTGCTGCCAATCCCAGATTACAAATATCCCACTAGGAAAGAAATTCTTGTACCCCTATTTTCATTTTTCTTTTTTTTCTTCTATTTTCATTTATCTTACTAGACATCAATAATTAAATCTGAAGTAAACTGTTAATGTCTAATCTCAGAAAGAGAAAGGAGGGAAGGCAGACAGGTGTGCCTATGGGTAGAAAAGGCTGAAAGGGGTGTGGGGCCTTCTGCTAGTGTTGGATTTGCACAAAGAAGTTTCCAACAAAGCACAAGTTTTAGCCCAGAGCAACCAGATACGGTTCTTATCATTGAGTGAGCCCAAGGGTGGGTATCCTTCCCCTGTAGCAGACAGGTAAAGTAGAGCCCCCAACTTCAAGAGAAAGCCTTTGACCTTGTGGAAAGGTGAGCTCCCCAGACCTCTCCGGGGGGACTACACTGACTCTCTGAAGTAGGTGGTGATAGAAAGAGCTGGATTTTTGCTGGGGCCCTTGAATGTTTAGGTGATTATGGCTAATGTACGTATTTTGAAAGTATGGATTTTTGAGGCTGGTAGGGATATGGTAAGATGGGAACTCTTACATCAATAGGGGGAGTTTAACTAGTAAACTGTTCTGCAAATGATTTGGTAATATAAGTAGCCTTTGAAGGCTATCCGACAGAAGGAAGCAAGTAGAGATGGGGTCAAAGTTGGTATTTTGGGGCAGCTGGGTGGCTCAGTCAGTTAAGCAGCCGACTCTTGATTTCAGCTTGGGTCATGACCTTGGGGTCCTGGGATCAAGCCCCACGTCAGGCTCCATGCTCAGCAGGGAGTCTGCTTGAAGATTCTCTCCCTGTCTCGTCTGCCCGTCTCCCCCAACCTCTCTCTCTCAAGTAAATAAATCTCCCAAAAAAAAAAGTTGGTATTACAATATCAGTTACGCTAGGGGGAAAAAAGGAATAAAGGAATAGTTTGATTATGGCACGTTCATTGATAAAGTCACTAAAATTATATTTATGAGGAGCTTGTAAGATCATGGGGAAAATGCTTAAGTTATAATGCTATATAACAACAGCTACTATTTATGTAAACAATATGACCCTAAATTGGGGGGGGGGAGACTTAGAGGAGACACATTTAAATGAAAATTGGCAGTGGAATTCTTTTCTATTTTCCAAACTATTTACAGCAAGCTCATCTTAATTTTCATAACCAAAAAGTATTTTTTTTAAATAAATGCCTGGTTTATTCACAAAGCTATAACAGTATTATTTACTGATTTCTGCCACCTTTAGTGTTTCACAATTGCAGACTGAAATTCATGGGAAGCCCCTAACTCAGAAGGCCAGTGTACTGGACTGGGGATAAGAACTCTGAGACACAGCAGCTAAATGACCTAATCCCCGGAGACGGTTACAGCAGACTGTATCGTGGGAGAGACCATTTGGTTAGCAGAAACACGCTGTGGTCTGGAGCTCAGGGGGCCTGGTGTCCAAGCTGCCATGGAAGCCAACAGCTTGGGCTGAGGAACAATGTTCACAGTCAGGGAGTTTCTGGCTCACTCCCAGGATGAAGGCTATGGACTGACTCACCACTCCGGGTGGACAGCCGGGTTCTAGAAATTATGTTGTTTGAATATAATTCCGGTAAATGAGGGTGTGTCTAGAAGAGGGGGTAAGAGGAAAAGGTGAAGGGGCCAGGCCAGCTTTGAGATCAACCAGAGATGCTACCAGAGCTGGCCTGACAGGTCAGAGTCCGCGTACATGACATTCTAAAGATGCACGCTTTTTCTTTACAGAAATAACTTATTTTGAATTTGGATCACTGCCTGCCACTCCCCACCCGCTTCCGGATTGCCACTCCCTGTGCAATGGGCTCCAAGGGCCCGGGCTCACCAGAGGCAGTCATCTGGGCCAGGAACAGGAGGAAGAGGGAGGTGGCATCCACCTGGAGGTGGCCCCACTGGTCGTCGCCCACCACGGTGCTGCAGGTGGCGGTGTTGTACTTGGCGTGCAAGCTATCTTTGGTACTCTGAGTGTGCTTGAACTTCTCCACTTTATCCACCTGAGGGAGAGAGCAGGCCAGCTCCACATGGTTAAGGGGCTTATGGCTGGCACAGGCCTCACCCGGGGTCTATTTCTTGGTCGAGACCTCTTAGCTGCTACCTCCGGGAGCCAGAGAGATGGAGGGCAGCACATGTCCAGTAGTGAGCACCACGCGGGGCGCTGTGTGGGGGATTCTCCCTGCCCACCTCAGAGGGATTTTAACAAGCTCTGCAGGACAAGGGGTCAAGCCAAAGGGTTTCCTTGTCTGCATAAGCCCAGCAGGAGCTGTGACACCCGGTAGGTGCTCAGCGAGAGAGAGGGGACAAAGAGGACTTATTTAAACTTCAGGGTCCAAAGGAAAAGACCTACTAGGGCTTTGAAGAGTAACCAGGCACATGCTGCTGAAGGGTGGGGCCAGCATCATTCATTTTGGAATCCTTACGGATCCTGGTATGATGCTCTGTGCATAGTATGAACTCAGTGAATTATTTTATTTACCCCTCCCTGAAATGCCACGTTTTAAACACTCAAGCATTTTCAACTCAAATGAAAAGAAACCCTTTTATAAACTCAACAGAATAAACATTACTACATGGCTGTCCGAGAGTGGCTTTTGAAAACAATGATTTCGTCTCAATTTTTAAAAAAAGGCATGTTCTCCTTCTATACAAGTAACTCTTCAAAAGAGATCGAGAAACAGGGTCCTCGGAGTCTGCGGTTCTATAGGAGGATAAGATTAGTGAAGATAATTTTAAAGGACAAAGCAAAATCTTCTCGATTTCTCTTCCACTTGAGAGGAAAAGCTCAAAACACTTTAGGAATGTTAGCTGTCACCACGAAAGTGACAGACTACCCACTCAGACGACCTGAAAACACACTTGTCATTTTCTGCCTACCTGTCTCATCATGCACTGGAGAAGACCCCGCATCAGTTTCACCACGTTCTGTGGAAATAAAGTGGGATCAGTGACAGGGTCGGCCTCCCTGCTCCATGAAAACCACCGCCTCACCACATGGCCCGTCAGCCAGGGCTGCCCCAGACCTCCCTGAGAAGGCGCGTCCTGAGCACACACAAGCGTTTGGCCTGTTGAGGCGATCTCCGCTCCCTCACAGAGAACGAAAATCTTGATGCAGTGACTTAGCTCAAATAAAGGGGTTGGACAGGATGGTACCTCCGGTTCTGAAATCCAGTGACTCCTCACCGGTATTTTAGCAAGACAAATTTTATAAGCCTGGTACCCTGATGCTAAATTCTGATGTAATTTTTTTTTTTTGTTATGCCAAAGATGAATTAAGTCTACCACGCTTGCCCTGAAGTAATGATGCTTCGCCAGAAGAGCCATCTGCGATGCCATCACAGGACTGTTGAGTAAAGTTCTTACAAAATGCAAGTAGCTACCACAGTTTCTTAATAATATGTAATGCAACCAACTATTGTCACTATCATTATGAACAATAGCCTTAGTACTAGGATAATCAGACATTCTGTCCAGGCACTGTACAAAAGCCTTGACCGGGATTGGCTTCGGTCTAATTCTTGCAACAACCTTATGAGGTGGGTGTTGTTATTGCCCCACTTTATAGATGAGGAAGCTGAGGCTGAGAGAGATGAGGCAACGTTGCTAAAGTCTGCCAGTGGGCAAGGGGTGGAGCAAGGACAGAGCCCACAGCCAGGGGTCTGACTCCAGAGTTTGAGCTCTTAGTCAATACGCTATATTGCCTCTCACTTCCTCCACAATTCAGACCCATCAAAAGGCTGGTCTTAATCCCTCCTGTTAAAAATAATATAAAACTAATTCACAAGTGGCTACAGAATGGGATATTCTGTAGGTCGAAGTAGCCTGGCTGAAAGAAGTTCCTCCCCCAGGACCATGAGCATCTCTTCTCTTGTAGAATGTACATGGTCTGCAGGGGAGGAATATAGTGAAAGCCCATGAAAGTTCATTACCAGAGAAAAATCTGGAATGAATTATCCTTCAGATCCTTCTGCCTTTAAAATCTGAGGATTCTAGGGCGCCTGGGTGGCTCAGTAGGTTAAAGCCTCTGCCTTCGGCTCAGGTCACGATCCCAGGGTCCTGGGATGGAGCCCCGCATCGGGCTCTCTGCTCAGCAGGGAGCCTGCTTCCCCCTCTCTCTCTGCCAGCCTCTCTGCCTACTTGTGATCTCTGTCTGTCAAATAAATAAATAAAATCTTAAAAAAAAAGATCTTTATAAAATAAAATAAAATAAAATAAAATCCTAGGATTCTAGAATACAATCTCATTTTAGGACATAAACTCAGGGCACCTGGGGTTGTTCAGTCGTTAAGCATCTGCCATCGGCTTGGGTCATGATCCTGGGGTCCTGGGATCAAGCCCTGCATCGGGCTATCTGCTCAGCAGGAAGCCTGCTTCTCCCTCTCCCACTCCCCCTGCTTGTGTTCCCTCTCTCGATGTCCCTCTCTGTCAAAAAAATAAATAAAATCTTTTTTTTTTTTTAAAGAGGATATAAACTCTTCTGAGGCAAAAAATGTTACCTCATAAGGTAGAAATACCAATGTTATAATTAAAATTTTCTATGTGTATAGCACAAATATTTGTCAACTGACTTCCCCTCAAATAAAGTTTCTTTCCATTACGAAGAAGCACAGCAGTTCCCAACTGGGGGTGATATTCCCATCCCCCAGGGGTGGAGGAACATCTTGATATGTGGGGCTAGAGGCATTTTTGTTGTCACCATGATGAAGGTGGGGATTACTGGCATCTAATGAGTAGGGCCCAGGGAGCCCAAGTATCTCTCAATGAGCGGGACAGTCTCACACAATGAATACTTCCTACACCCCAAAGGCAACAGCAGCCCTGCTGAGGATCATGGGAAGATTCTGTGTTATCCTCTATAATCAAGGGAAAGGTCCCTCTTTAGTTATTAACAACACTCAGCACAACAATGTGGCCTGTTCTTGTCTCACCGCTGTCAGTCACAGCGCAGCAAATCTAGTCAGCTCTAGCCTGCATCAGGAAACGTGACAGAGGAGAGGTACCCAGGTACCCGGTGTGTGCGTGTGCTCGTGTGTATAGGCAGGCAAGCTTTACTGTGATTTTGTCTCAAAGGAGGATGGGAAGTTTGATGAACATCCACATTAAATTATTATACTGCTAAAGAATGATTCACTTCCAAATGATTTTTTTTTTTTTTTTTGAATGATTCAAATCCAAACAGTCCTTCCCTTGCTCCCACAGACCGGCTTCCTCTGTTAAGTTTCTACTGCCGTCAAGGTTCCTGCCACTGCTGCCCATTTTGGCTGCTGTAGCAAGCACTGATGAAGCCCTAAGAACTCTTCCGGGACCTGATAACCCACTGGCTGTGAGGGCCAATGAGGAACATGTGAATCAAACATCAATCCCAAAGGCTCTCATGCTAAGAGAGCTACAGTGTTCTTCGTCAATGCTCCCCACCTCAACGCTCTCACTCAAAATATTCTGAAAACACCTCCTCTGCTCAAGGGCAGACTCTTTTCTTACATACTCAGTGATGGCAGATCTTTGTGAGTATGTCGCTTTCTCATTTGGGAAACCAATAAAAGGACTGCGTCATGCCATACGGTCACATAGGCCTGAATACTGGACAACACCGATGTGGTTCAAAATGAAAGGGTGACTGACTATAAATTCATAAGACTGCTTTGGAATGGTTCCATCGAGAAGGGAATTTCTAAGGGAAATTCCAAATTGTTTTAAGCAGTAGCAATACCATTTGGAGAAATACCCTTTCAACATGACTACTCTAGACTACCGCACTTTGGAATGGATATTTCTAGTGGCTGACTCTTTAAATACAATTGTATTAGTTTATAAGGACATTTTGTATATAAGTAAATATAAAATTGACAGAGGGTGTGTGAGAGAAATGTAGCTAGTTAGAAATTTGGATGCTTTCCTTTCCTTTTCAGAATCGTGTGGTTTGGCTATTTTTTAAAGCAGGGGAAAAAAAAATCTCAACAAGAATGACCAAGGAGACCACCTACGTGCCTCCCTAAAATACTCTACAGCAGAAATGGAGGCGATGCCTACACTGAACTGTTCTGCATAGCTACTTCTGGGCTTTTTTATTTGAGGAAAAGGCACTGAGCAGCCAAGACATGGCTGCCGGTCGGTATTACCTGCTCCAACTCGTAGGCTTTGGCCTTGTCCTCATCACGGTCGGCATTCTTGCGGTAGGCCATGCCCAGGCCCCACACGGCCAGAATGCTGTAGATGTTATCCCGCACCCAGGCATCCTTCTGCTCATGACTGGCCGACAGCAGCCCTGTGACGGGATTCTATTAGAGAAGAGACACAAAAATGACTCGGCACCACCCTCGCCCAGCTCTTGGCAAACGAATGCTCACCCTTCGGGGGCACAATGAGGGCTGGGGTGAGGAGTAGAAATCGGAGTTCTAGTCCCTGCTCTGCCACCAACAGCATGATCTCAGGTGAGAAGGGACATCACTTTTCTGGGCTTTGGTTTCCTCATCTGTATAATGGAAATATTAGACAAGAAAGTCTCTAAGGAATGTTCTAACTCTTATGTTCTTATTCTTTTCCTTTCCAACCAGATCTGCTGTTGTGACAAATAGAAGAAAGAGCAAACAGAAAAAGCCTACAGACTTTCACAGATCTGTGCACTGAAGGCTTAAGTCTTCTTCTGCCTTCGTGTTTCTACACCAGTTGGTGAAGCACTAACCCTGGGAGCAAGAGACCCGGATGCAGGGTCCCACTCCACCAGTCTAGCTCTGTGCACCAGGGGAAGCCATCTACCTTAACTGGGCCTCCACTGCCTTGTCTGTGATCTAGACACTTCACGTGCCTGAAAAGGAAGCACTAGGCAAGAGGACATCGGGGGTCCTACTTAGCTACGATATTTAAAAGGACAGCTGAGTCACTAAAAAGCCAGATCTTCACACCAAAAAAGTATACACAATATTCCCGACAGCATTATTCATAATAACCAAAAGTGGAAAGAACCCAAATGCCTATCAACTGATGAATGAACACAATGTGGTCTATACAAACAACAAAATATTATTCAGCAACAAAAAGGAGAGAAGTGCTAAGATATGCTACAGCACGCGTGACCCTTGCAAACATGATGAGAAGTAAAAAATCTGGTTACAGAGGACTGCATAATGCATGGTTCCATTTATAAGAAATGTCCAGAATAGGCAAATCTGTAGAGATAGAAAGTAGATTAGTGGTTGTCTAGGGCTGGGGTTGGGGGAAGGATGGGAGAAGTGGGGAGTGAGTGACTGATAACAGGTTTCTTCCTTTCTGGGGGTGATCAAATTGTTCCAAAATTGTGGTGACGGTATACAACTCTGTAAATATACTACCAATCATTACATTGTTTATTTTAAACAGATGAGTTATATGATAAGTAAATTATATCACAATAAAGCTATTTTTCTTAAAAGCCAGTGCTAATAAACTCTGTGCCTAGAAATAAAACGGTAAGGTAGAAAAAGAGTCACATAAAGATAAAGTCTTGTTGACCTTTCCTGAAAATACGCAAAGAAATATGTACCTAATAAAATACATCTAATAAAATACAGAGCTTTGCCAGCTTAAACAAAATTAATCAAAAGGGTACTTAATTATCTACAAGAAGGCTCATGAAAAGATTTGGGTCCTTTCAAAGTGATATTACCATGGATATTAGGTAAAAAAAAAAAATTGGCATAGTTTCAAATGGTCCCACATAAGGAAGTAAATATTTAACTTTCTCTTTTAACTAACCTATGCCCTCTTCAAAAACATCTAAAGCTTAACTGATACTGCCCTCAGGGGCAACAGCATTCTGTATTTTAACACTGTTTCATAGCCAACAATTACAAATCAATCATTTTAAAGTCTAGAACTTAAGTCTAGAAATGGCTGAGTGAAGGTACAAGTCTTATTCCAACATAAGCCACTGGAACTGTTCTGAGGCCGGCTGGCTAATCCCAGGACAGCAGCCAGTCAGGAGATCCAGGGAAAGAAATCAGCCCTTTCCTGGCGTACCCATCAACCGTGAGTCCACAAAGACAAACAGCCTTCCAATGACACAGCAGTGACCGCTTACACACAGTGCCAAGTGTGGTATGGATTATGAAATGTCACTGTCCTCTTAACTGAAAGTTACTTCTTTGATTCTTCACTTTGGGCTTAACTGTTGAAGTGGATTAGTTTATCCCTACCCAGAGCTAGAATGTCTGAACCCCTCATTCCACTACAGAGACACAGTCTAGGTGTTTTGGAGATCCCCACATTCAAAACTCCATACTCAAACCGTGTTAACTTGGGGTGCTGCTGCACTCAGTGAAAGAATCCTTACTGTTATGGAATGAATATTTGTGTCTCCCCATATTCATTTTATTTGATTATTATTATTTTTTAAGTGCACGGCTTGAACTCACAGCCCTGAGATCAAGACCTGAGCTGAAATCAAGAGTCGGACAGTTAACTGATTGAGCCACCAGGGCGCCCCTGTCTCCTCAATATTCGTACATTGAAATCGAATTCCCAATGTGATGCTGTTTGAAGGTGGGGCCTTTGGGAGGTGATTAGGTCATGAGGATAGAGCCCTCACAAAGGGGACCTAGTGTCCTTACAGGAGGAAGCCAGAATGCTAGCTTGCTCTCTCTCTGCACTCATGCAACAAGAAGCCACCTGTCTACAACCGGAAGAGGGCCCTCACCAGAACCTGACCACGCTGGCCCCCTGATCTCAGACCTCCCAGCCTCCAGAACTGTGGGAAATAAACCTCTGTTGCTTAAGCCCCTGGTCTGTGGTATTTGTTATGGCAGCCGTAGCTAACATTTGCTTCTCTCTTAAAGTCTATGAAAAATAATGTGTGGTGCCAGAAGATGTGGGAGGTTCCATTTTGATGTAATTCAGGACACCTGAAAAGAGCACAGACTGAGAGACAGTCTGGCGTGAAGGGGGGTCTGCTGTCCCTCCTTCTCAGGCCAAGCCAGTGGTTTCCCCTGTGGGCGCCTCCCCGACCTGGAGGCGGCTTACACGGTGCCACCTGCCCTCTCGCTCACCAGCTTCTGTGACCCACCTCACAGGTCCATCTCCTTCAAGCTCTGGGTCTTTTACTTGCCTTAGCGATCTAAATGGAGGGGGAACAAAAGGCCTCCGCAGCAGATGCAAATTTTACAAGCTAAACAGAAACAAGCAAACTGTGGACAACAGGAGGAAAGCGGGTAGATCTGCTCAGGCTAAGCCTGTGGCCTCAGACAGGATCATTTTAGCCTTCTGCTGCTTCCAGTCTTTTAAAAATATAATCTAATTCTGTGGATGCCCACACATAACCTTCAGTGTATTGTGTTTAAGAGCACAGGTTCTGGAAACAGATAGCTGTGTAAAAAGCTCTACCACCATCCAGCTGACCTGGAACAAATTACTTCTGTGTCTCTGTCTACCCATCGGGG
The DNA here is from genome assembly GCF_010015895.1 of Lontra canadensis. Lineage (NCBI taxonomy): Eukaryota > Metazoa > Chordata > Mammalia > Carnivora > Mustelidae > Lontra > Lontra canadensis. The sequence continues at coordinate 2,929,154 of NW_022631110.1, forward strand.
ATTAGAACAGTACCTAGACCTCACAGGGGTGTTTGTGAGAATTACAGGAGTAAATTCAAATCAAGCATTTTGGACTATGTCTAGCACAAATTAGTGCTCGATAACTGCTCACTATATTATCAACCTATTTGAACAGATTTCATTTATGTTACTTTTTCATATAATTATTTTAGGAAATCAGAGACGGTAGTTAGGGAGAAAATCTATAAGTTAGCTTAATGTAACATCATTAGTTTTTTTAGGGGGAATAAAAAAGCCTGGTGCCTTCTTTTATTTTTATAGTAAATACTGCTCGTGAATAGATTTATCCCATTGTTATGTTTGACACAAAAATCCTGGCGACTCTATATCTTCTCCAGGTCTTTGCCTTTCCTCTTCTTCAGCCCTGATTTTCGCTCATTCAAATAAATCTTCCCTTTCGGTTTATTTTACTAAACTCTCTATGTGCGTCACCTGAAAAAAATAAATCTTGGTGACAAATTCTGTAATAAGCGTCAAGAACACTCAACAACCATCTCCTGAGGTGACAGGTGTGGGGCCATGACGGAAGAGGATGGGGCAGATTGCAGACAACCGAGCTACTGGGAGAGCCGTGAGGAGTCAATGGAAGTGGCCCAGTGTGGGCTTAGAGGAGATGGCACAGGCCTGAGCCAGGGGACTCAGGACCCCTGCTGCAAGGGAACTGGCAATGACATCCTTAAGCTCGAGGAGAAGAGGCCTGAGACAGAGAAGCCCAACATAAATTGTGTCTCACTGAGGGCAAGGGGCCAAGAGCTGGGCATTCTGTCATTCAGGTTCAGTCATGTGTCAGCCCCGCCTACCTTCTCCACCACTTCTTCACTTTTAATTTAGAGAAGGTGCCCTTTTTGGCTCCTGTTTATGAGAGAAAGGCCTAGAATACATTGGGCCCAGGGCTTGGCTTCTGTGCTGTGGTAACAAACACCACTAAAATCTTGGTGGCTTATAACAACGAACATTCCTCCTCCACACCTTGTGTCCATCGCTGGTCGGCTGTGCTTCCTCTAGGAACCAGGCAACTGCAGCAGCCGGTACCCACAGCACTGCCCAGCTCGTGGCAAAGGAGAAGAAACACAAAGCAAATTGTGAGCTGCCTCTTCAGGCTGCCAGCCAGAACGGACACATTACTTCTCCTATCTCATCCGTGAAAGCAAGTCTCACGGCTGTTTCTGAGGTCAACGTGAAACCTGCAAAATCCTCCGCTAAAAATGAGAAGCAAATAACTGTGAACAACTATTATGTGAACAATTATGTTGCCATGATGACCTCACCTGCTAGCCATGGTGGGCTGGGACCCCCATCCTCACAGCCCACCCATAAGTGAATCTGAAGTGATCAGAGTTTAATATGTAATGAACAACTTGCATTTTGCTTTTTGGCTTAGAAAAAGCTATTATATAAAATGAAATTCCTACTCTTTAGGACGGGGGAAGAGGAAAAAGGAATTGAGATATTAATCAGACAAAACAGACTTCACAGAAAAGAATATTACCAGGGAAATGAAGAAATGTTATAAAAATGATAGGGTCAGCTCACCATGAAGACATAACAATCCTAAATGTGTTTGTACCTAATAAGAAGCTAAGGGATACAGGGGCGCCTGGGTGGCTCAGTAGGTTAAAGCCTCTGCCTTCGGTTCAGGTCATGATCTCAGGGTTCTGGGATCGAGCCCCGCATCGGGCTCTCTGCTCAGCAGGGAGCCTGCTTTCTCCTCCTCTCTGCCTGCCTCTCCGCCTACTTGTAATCTCTGTCAAATAACTAACTAACTAACTAACTAAATAAAGAAGCTAAGGGATACATACACAGTGGCTAGAATAGAGAATCCAGAAATAGATCCACACAAATACCACCAATTGGTTTTTGATAAAAGTCTAAAGACAAACAGGGAAAGGACAGCCTTTTTTTTTTTTTTATGATTTTATTTTTACATAATCTATACACCCAACATAGGGCTCAAACTTACAACCCTGAGATCAAGACTCGCATGCTGTACTGACTGAGTGAGCCAGGTGCCCTGAAGAATAGCCTTTTTTATAAATGGTGTTGGAATACAAAAATATAAAGGGTTATAAGAGAACATTATGAAAAGTTATATGCCAAAAAATTGGATAACCAAGAAGAAATGAATAAATTCCTAGAAGCACACAACTTTCCAGAACTGAATCACACAAATGGAAAGATGCACAATACTCACGGATTGGAAGAATTATTAAGTTAATTGAATTAAATTAATTGTTAAAATGCCCATACTAACCAAAGCAATCTACAGATTCAATGCAATCTCTACCAAAACACCAATAGCATTTGGGGTACCAGGGTGGCTCAGTCAATTAAGCATCCTACTCTTGGTTTCGGGCCTAGGTCACAATGTCATGGGTCATGAGATTGAGCCTCACGTTGGCATTCCCAGTCAGCAGGGAGTCTGCTTGAAGATTCTCCCTCTACCCCTTCCCCCACTTGTGCTCACTTGTCCTCGCTCTCACCCTCAAATAATCTTTTAAAAAAATACCAATAGCATTTTTCACAAATCTAGAACAAAAAATCCTAAAATTTCTATAGAACCACAAAAGACCCCAAAGAGACAAAGCAATCTTGAGGAAGCAGAACAAAGCCGGAGGTATCACAACCCCAGTTAAGATATACTACAAAGCTATAGTAACAAAAACAATACAGTATTGGCACAAAAATAGACACACTATAACAGAATAGAGAATCCAGAAATAAACCCATGATTATATAGTCAGTTAATCTACAACAAAGGAGGCAAGAATATACAACGTGGAAAAGACAGTCTATTCAATAAATGGTGCTGGGAAAACTGGACAGCTACATGCGAAAGAATGAAGGTGGGCCACTTTTTTACACCATACACAAAAACTAGCTTGAAACAGATTAAAGACTTACACACAAGACCTGAAACCATAAAACTCCTAAAATAAAACATAGGCTGTAATCACGTGGACACTGACCTTAGCATCATATTTATGGATAGGTCTCCTCAGGCAAGGGAAACAAAAGCAAAAATAAACCATTGGGACTACACCAAAATAAAAAGCTTTTGCACAGTGAAGGAAATCACCAACAAAATAAAAGACAATCTACTGAATGGGAGAAGATATTTGCAAATAATATATCCAATAAGGGGTTTATATCCAAAATATATAAAGAACTTATATAACTCAATAAAAAAAAACAAATAATCTGATTTAAAAATGGGAAGAAGATCTAAATAGACATTTTTCTATCCAGAGAAACAGACCAATAGACACATGAAAAATGCTCAACACCACTAATCAGGGAAATGCAAATCAAAACCACAATGAGATCACCTTACACCTGTTAAAATGGCTAAAATGAAAAAGACAAGAAATAGCAAGTGTTGTGGAGAAAAGGGAACATCTGTGCACTGTTGGTGGGAATGCAAATTGGTGCAGCCACTGTGGAAAACAGTATTGAGGGTTCTCAAAATATTAAAAATGGAAATACCCTATGATCCAGTAATTCCACTACTAGGTATTTATCCAAAGAAAATGAATACACTTATTAAAAAAGGTATCTGCACTCTCATGTTTACTGCAACATTATCTACAACAGCCAAGATATGGAAGCAATCCAGGTGATTCATTCATTCACTGATAAGTGAATGGGTAAAGAAGACATGGTATATGTGTGTGTGTGTGTGTGTGTATATATATATATATATATATATATACACACATACATACAATGGAATACTACTCATCCATAAAAAAAAAAGATATTGTGCCATTTGTGACAATATGGATGGACCTAGAGGGTACTGTGCTAAGTGAAGTCAGAGACAGAAAGACAAATACCGTATGATTTCACTTATGCGTGGAACATAAAAAAAAAAAGTAGAAAATAGATTCATAAATACAGAAAACAAAATGGTGGTTGCCAGAGGGGCACGGGCATGGGAGGATGAAACAGGTGGCAGGGATTAAGAGGTACAAACTTCCAGTTACAAAATAAGTCACAGGGATGAAAAGTACAGCATAGGAAATATAGTCAGCAATACTATAAAAACCTCATATGGCATCAGATGGTAACTACACTTATTGTGGTGAGCATTTAGTAATGTACATCATTGTTGAACCATTATACTATACACGAAATATCAATAAATACTCAAATATTACAGCCACTGGAGGAAAGAACAAAAATAATAAAAAGATGTATCTTTTAAAATATTAGGTGAGTAAACAAAAACAGTAAAACTTAGATGTCAAAATAGTTGTTGACATGGTTATAAAACAAGGCAAATACCAAAAGTAATGAGCAAAATAAAAGCTACATAATGGAAAAAATTTAAGAAATGGTGTTAGAACAACTGGACGTCCATACGCAAAAATATGAATCTCAATCCAAATCTCACACCTTATACAAAAGTTAAATTAAAAGGAATCTCAGATCTAAATGTTAAATGGAAACTTATAAAACTTTGGTAAGTAAACATAGAAGAAAAACCTTCATGACTTACAGTCAGGCAGAATTAGCTATGATACTAAAAATACGATCCACAGAAGAAAAATTAAAAATTGGACTTTAGCAAAAGTAAAAACTTTTGCTCTGTGCAGGACACTGTTAAGAGATAAAAAGACAAGCTACAGACTAGGAGAAACTACTTGTGAGTTGCATACTCAGCAAGAGAAATCCAGAATATATGGAGAACTCTCAAAACGCAACAGCAAGAAAACAACCTAATTTAAAAATTGGTAAAAAACAAACAAAAAGACTTGGACACTTCACCAAAGAGGATATATGATTGACAAATAAGTAAATCAAAAGCTCAACATCATTAGCTATTATGTAAATGCAAATTTAAGACCTCTAGGAGATACCACTACATACCTATTAAGATGGCTAAAATTAAAAACACTGCCAATACCAAGTGTTGACAGAGATGCAGAATCACTAGAATCCCCATACATTGCTGGTGGGAATGCAAAAGCAGTGCTGCCACTCTAGAAAACACTTTGACGATTTCTAATAAACTTTAACACTTATCATACAACCCAGTAATTCTGTCCCTGAATATTTACTCTAGAGAAATAAAAAACTCTACATGCATGTGTAAGGCAGCTCAATTCTTACCTTCCAAACACTGCAAACTCAAATGTCCTTCAATAGGCAAATGGGTAAACACAGTGACATGTCCTTATAATGAACACTACTCGGCAATGAAAAAGAACAAACTATTGACACAGACAGCAACTTGGGTGAATCTCACAGGCCTTATGCTAAATAAAAGAAGCCACTCTTAGAGGTTACATATCACATGATTCCACTCATATGGCATTCTCCAAAAGACAAAACTACAATGATGGAGAACTGATCAGCAGTCTCCAGGGCTTAGGGGCGGGGAGAAGGTGTGACCAAGGGGTAGCAGGAGGCAGATTTTGGGGGCTTGAAGGGACTGCTTTGTATCTTCATTATGGTTATGGTTACATGACCCTACATGTTTTAAAATTCACAGAACTATACACTAAATATATAATAAAAGGAAATGTATTGTGATTTCTAGCACATTATTTTTTTAAAAAGTTTTACTGAGGGGCGCCTGGGTGGCTCAGTGGGTTAAGCCGCTGCCTTCGGCTCAGGTCATGATCTCGGAGTCCTGGGATTGAGCCCCGCATCGGGCTCTCTGCTCAGCAGGGAGCCTGCTTCCTCCTCTCTCTCTGCCTGCCTCTCTGCCTGCTTGTGATCTCTCTATCAAATAAATAAATAAAATCTTTAAAAAAAAAAAAAAAGTTTTACTGAGATACAATTTGTACAACATACACTTTACCCATTTAAAGGATATAATTCAATGGTTTTTGCTATAGTCACATACTAACAGAAACATCAGGGTTAATTTTAGGATATTTTCATCACTTCCAAAAAGAAAGCCCCTACCTACCCGTTAAAAGTCATTTTCCATCTGTCTCCAACCCTCAATCCCCCAGGCCTAGGCAACCCTTAATCTACTTTCGGTCCTATAGTTTTGCCTGTTCTGGACATTTTGTATAAATGGACTCATACCATATGTGATATTTTATATGCTCAGGGTCTTTCAATTAGCATAATGTGTTCAAGATCTGTCAGTGTTGTAGATGTAGTAGTACTACATCCCTTCTTATTGCAAATAATACTCCATTGTATAAACATAGTACATTTTGTGTTCTCACTCATTAGTTGATGAACATTTTGGTTGTTTCCACTTTGGGGATATTATAAATAATGCTGCTATGAATATTCATTTATAAGTTTTTGTGTGGACATGTGTTTTCAGTTCTCTTGGATATATACCTAGGAGTGGAATTTCTGGGCTATATGGCAACTCTAAGTGTAACATTTTGAGGAACTGCAAAACTGTTTTCCAAAGAGGCTACAGCATTTTAAATTTCCACTGGCAATGTACGAGGGTTCCAATATCTCTTTATCTTGTCAAAATTTATCTGTTAAATGAAACAAGACAAGACCGGACCGGGAGACAAACCATAAGAGACTCAATCTCAGGAAACAAACTGAGGGCTGCTGGAGGGGAGAGGAGGGTGGGAGGGATAGGGGGTGTTGGGTGATGGACATTGGGGAGGATATGTGTTGTGGTGGGCGCCGTGTATTGTTTAAGACTGATGAATCAGGGGCGCCTGGGTGGCTCAGTGGGTTAAGGCCTCTGCCTTTGGCTCAGGTCATGATCTCAGGGTCCTGGGATGGAGCCCCGCATCGGGCTCTCTGCTCGGCAGGGAGCCTGCTTCCTCCTCTCTCTCTGCCTGCCTCTCTGCCTACTTGTAATCGCTATTAAATAAATAAATAAAATCTTAAAAAAAAAACTGATGAATCATAGACCTGTACCCCTGAAACAAATATATTATCGGTTAATAATAATAAAAAATTTATCTTTCTCATTGTATCGATCCTAGTAGTGTGAAATGGCATCTCAATTGTGGTCCTGATTTGCATTTCCTTAGCACAGTTTGTGAGAGCATCTTTTCATGTGCGTATTGGTCATTCATATATCACTTTTGGAGAAATGTCTATTCAGACACTTTTCCAATTTCTAAATTGTTATTCATCTTTTAATATTGAATTTTAAGAGCTCTTTATGTATTCTTGAATCAAGTCTCTTAACATACACGCGCTTTACAATTTTCTCCCATTCTGTAGGTTGTCTTTTCACTTTAATGGTATGGTTTGCGGCTCAAAAGTCATTTTTTAATAAAGTCCAATTTATCTATTTTTTTCCTTTTGTCACTTGTGCTCTTGTTATTGTACTAAGGAGTCTTTGCTTTCCCTAAAGTCAGGAAGACTATTCCTGCGTTTTCTTCTAAGGGTTTTATAGTTTTAGCTCTTACATTTAGGTCTATGATCCATTTTGAATTAATTTTTGTATATGGTACAAGGAAGAGGTCCCTTCATTGCTTTGCATGTGGATATCTAATTGCCCCAGTACTGTTTACTGAAGAGTATTCCTTCTCCATGTAACTGACTGGACACCCTTGTAGAGAATCACCTGACCATAAATGTGGTGGTTTATTTTGGAATCCCCAATTCGGTTCCCTTTTGTTTCATTGAACTGTATGTCTATAACCTTAGGCCAGCACCTTCTTCATTACGGTTAGCTTCCCCCACCCACAAAAATTTTATTTATTTATTTGACAGAGAGAGACAGCGAGAGAGGGAACACAAGCAGGGGGAGTGGCAGTGGGAGAAGCAGGCTTCCCGCTGAGCCAGGAGCCGGATGCTGGGCTTGATCCCAGGACGCTAGGATCATGACCCGAGCCGAAGGCGGATGCTTAACTGACCTAGCCACCCAGGTGCCCCAAATATATATATATTTCTTAATATAAATCACATCACAACTATATTCTTTCACGTCTGGCTTTTGCTCAGTGTTACGGTTGTGAGATTCAGGGTCCTGGGAACGGGCCCCGCATGGGGCTTTCTGATCAGTAGGGAGTCTGCTTCTCCCTCTCCTTCTGCTTCCCCCCACCCATGCTCTCTCTGTCAAATAAATAAATAAGATCTTAAAAAAAATACTGGTTCCTTCCAATCCATCCTCCACAAAGGAAGGTCACAGAAAGAAGTAGAATCTCAAGACTTCACTGCCCTGCTCAGAATGCTCCAATCCTATAAAACAGAATCTGAGTCTCTCAGATTGCCCTACAGGGCTCAGCAGGTGCGGGCTCTTCCTCTCACAACCAGCCTCACCACCTCACACACACGCCCTCCTTAGCCCCTGCCCCAAAACCTGAATTCAAGTTTCCTGCACAGGCTCTGCTCTCACACTTCTGGCCTGGGTGCCCATAGTGACCTCATGGCAAATACCTCTCCACCTGTTTGCTCCTCTGTGAGGCTTCCCCTATACTCCTATACTTCAGGAGACAGAGGTCAGAGGCGCCCAGCTGACCCATACCCTCAGTCCTTTTTCCTTTAGATTAAGAATGGCTAAGTACACGTCACTGCCTTGCTCAGCTCCAAGAGAGGAAAGTACAACTCAATCATTCAAATGAAATACCTAGAAGAGACTAGGACAAATGCTGAAAATAGAGGATTACTCGCCATCACCCCCCTCCACCCCCATGTTGGTAAAGCAAAAAACAGAAAGTGGAAAATTCTGTTATAAAAACTCCAAAAACCGGTTAAATTCATTTTTTGTGCTGAAATTTTATTCTGGCAACTACCACTTAAAATATTAAAGGGGATAGGGAAGGGCAATGCCTTGGACTTGAGAGGGTTTTGTACAGTGGGAATTCCAATAAACCTGTTTTAAAATGATTACACCTGGGGTGGCTGGCTGGCTCAGTCAGCAGAGCATGTGACTCTTAATCTCCTGGTCATGAGTTCAAGTCCCACATCAGGCGTGGAACTTAGTTAAGATAAAATTTTGTTTTAAATGTTAAAAAAAAATACTGTGAAGTGTGTAAACCTGGCGATTCACAGACCTGTACCCCTGGGGCTAATTATACATTATATGTTAATAAAAAAAAAAAGTATTTTTTAAAAGTTAAAAAAATAAAATCAAACGATTTTATCTGCAGTTGAGACAATGGGCTGCGTCACACTTTCTTTTTCCATTAGATTTAAAGATAGGTTTTGTATAGTTTGTTATGTAAACCTTGGGCATTCAGAGTAGTGCTAAGACTTAAGCTCTAACATGCAACAGCCATACGCTTTTAACCTAAGGAGACCACAGGTGTGCAACTTCCGAATGATGTCTTTTGCTAAACTCCTGCTTATCTGATTCCCCCCCCTCTGCATTTACAAATAATGCGCAAATTACAAGGGGCCCTGGGCCTGGGCCTTTGCACTATCTCATAGGACTGAAGGATTTCCACAGGGAAACAAAGTGGGTCAGGAGCCAAGTACTGCGGGCATCTGCTTCAATGCAGTTGTTTCCAGTTTCATCCCAGATCCCAGCACTCACCTTAAAACTTCTGAAACTTAACAGAAACCGTGTGGGCCCCTTAGGTACCATCAACTATATAAACCCCTTGACCACTGTTGGAAGACATTTTATTTCTTTGCCTCACTTGCCAATCCCAGTTGTGAGGTGGGGGATTACGGAGATGTTAGTCCTTAGCCTGGTGTGGTGAAAACCGACAGAACACAAACTCGGTGGGGTTGCTAGGATCCTCCTGGCCAACACCTCAAGTCTGAGGTGTCAAGGGATAACTGGCTGCCATGCTAGTAATGTCTCCCCAAACAGGAGAGCTGTGGGCCTGTTTATTTTCAACTCTAAGACTGACTTTTACTCTGTTGGGTTCAGAACACCAAAGGACTACACATGTCACTCTGAATCCGGACTCTCACTAGAGGATCTACGAGGAGGCCACCAATGGGCTTTGGTGAGGGTGGGGGGTGGGGAGGAGGGAGGAGAGATCCATGAGACTCCTGGAATTTCTGTGAGAGCATTTTTCTCAGGAGACAATAAAACACTCAGCTTTCATCAAATTCTCAAATGGGTCTGTAACTCATTTAATTAGGAGCCACTACTCCACATGTATGTTATAAACATAAATTACGTTCTCCCCACCTACTGTGAGGCAGACATGATCTTTACTTCACTCTGTGACTTTTACTAATAGAGTGAAATAAATACCACGTCTGCATCACAGTATTTAAAGAAAGGGCCTATTTAAAATTTCACTGAACAGACAAAAATCAGGAGAATACAACTTTATTCAGTGTTTTACAGCAATCTGGTGTATCTTAAGTATTTCTCTCCATTCCTCTGGCCTGTTTCCAAGACACCGTGCTTATCACAGGGCTGTCAGTGCACCAGAAGGATGACCTTGAAAAAGGTCCCCTCAACTCTCTTGGCTGAAGTCTTCAGCTGTAAAAGGAAACTAGGTGATTGAATCAGATGATCTTTTGGATCCCTGCCAAACCTGAATTCTAAATCTCTCCCTTGTACGCATTATTACAGTCCTCTATTTGTAAGTAGAAGATTCAAGGACTTTTTCATTCAATTACCCTAATGTTTCCATCTGGCACTCAAATTTTTAAAAGCTGTCCTGAAAAGGTTGTCCTGGCAACCAAAAGAGTTGAAGTAGGTGGTGGCAAAAGGCAGGGCACTGAATTGTATCAGGAAGGAAAAAATGTTATCCATTCAGTGGTTGCTTTCTCCAATCAACGCACAGAGCAGGCAACCATCTCTTAGCCCTGAAAGGGCTTCGGGATCCTAAGGGATCTGGGGACCACACTCCTGAGAACTGCTATACTACTTCAAAAGCTGGAGTGTATTTTTCCTGTCCACGTGTTAGAAATTCTTACAAGTATATGTCCCTAAGCAAGGCAGAATATTATCTGGGGTGTTTTTAAAGCATACTGTACTTAGTCTTCTATAACTTGCTTTTTTCACTCAACTTTAAATCTCTGAGTGCTATCCAATTTGATGCATGTAAGTCCAGGTCACTCATTTTAACTGCTATATAGTATTCCATCGTGTGGCTAGATCTCTGTCTGTCCATTCCGAAAGTGATGAACATTTAGAGTGTTTTGAATTTTTCTCTTTTACGAACAACGCTTCAACAAATGTCCTTGTATGTGTCTCCTTGGGTAATGTACATGTCTCCAGAGCACATCATTAGTATATAGAACTACACAGGGACCTCACAGGTCATATGGTACACATAGCTTCAATTTCACCAACATCTCCCAATTGTTTTCCAAGGTGACTGTACCAGTTAACAGTCGGTAACTTACATTCTATGGCATAGACTATTAGCTAATCACTAACTGAATTTCCTTTTCTTCTTAGGCCTTCAGCTATACTACATTTCCCATCCTCCCTTGCAGTTAGATGTGACCATGTGTTTGAGCTCTAGCCAAAAGAATGTGAATGAAAGTGAAGTACCCAATTTCCGTGCCTTGGCCATAAAACTCTCCCATAAACAATCTTCTATACTCTTTCCCTGATCCCCCAGCTAGATGTCTACATCCAGGGTGACCTTCCTTCAGAGCTGCATGTTGAAGATGGCAGAGCCACTGGTAGCCCAGATCTCTAGATGACACCCTTATTGACCTGGACACACACCCGGCTGTTGTAGGAATCAGAAATAAACTTCTGTGTTTATTCAGTGAGATTTTGGACTTTGAGCAGTTAGCCTATGCTAACTAATACCTCTTCCCATGAATAGCTTATGAGATTTGCTCCTTTTCTACAACCTTGTCAACACTTAGAGAATTCTGCTTTGAAACTGCTCCCCAATTGTCAGTCTGAATTTATTGTTTTGATCGGCTTTACTTTCTCAGGTTACTATAGTGAGGTTAAGCCATCATTTCACATGTTTGTTAATTTCCTCTATATTGTAGAATACAATCATAGAAATATAATATATAAAGTTACTATAAATGAGAAAGGGAGTCAACTTGATTAAAGGGAAACAATAAAGTAGGACACTTGGACAGAAAATATCTTTTGGTTATCCTGGCACTTCTCTTTGCTATTAAGAGAAGTACTGAAAAGAGATTATTTACAAACCCAGAAGCTAAAGAGTGATGTCACCTGCTATCTAATCAAATAGAAACAAGCTCTCAAGTCAAATTGAAACTTAAATCCAATCAACTCTAAGTGGCTGGTTCTCCAAAGACTCTTAGGATTAAGCCTCTGTATTTGTTATTTATTGATCACCCCAAAACCTTCTCTAAAAATTGAGAACCTAGTTTCAGTACTTTCGGGTTCTCTATGGTATTTATATCTGCAAATATCATCTCTATCCCGCTCGTTTTTTTTTAAAGGTCTGTTATGTGGGTCATAATTACAATGCAGAATAGAAGGAGTGAGAGTGGTGGCCCTTGAGGTCCCTGACTTTAAAGATATGGTTTCTGATCTTTTGCCAATACATTAGTTATGTTTGTAGATATTTAAAAAAAAGATTTATTGATTTATATGGGAGAGGGAAATAGGTAGGGACAAAGGGAGGGAGAGAGAGTCCCAAGTAGACCCCGAGCTGAGCACAGAACCGTCAAGGGACTCAATCTCCCAACTCTGAGATCATGACTAGAGCTGAAACCGAGAGCTGGACGCTTAACCAAATGCACCACCCAGGCACCCGTTTGTAGATTTTTTAAAACATTATGCTTTATCAAGATAATACAACTTCCTAGAATGCCTAGTTTGCCAAGAGGTGTTTTTAAAAAATCATCCTAGATGCTGAATCTTATCAAATGCTTTTCTATACCTATTGAGATGATCACACTATATTTTCCTTTATTAATGTGGTAAATTGCATTAGATTTTCTTATAGTAAATTTCCTTGTATTCCTGGGTAAACTCCACTTGATTATGATGCATTTTTTTAATACTTTGCTGGATTTATTTTATTAGTATTTTACTTTGTATTTCACATCACTATTCATACATGAATTTCCTCCACAAATATTATTTCTCATTATATCTTGGAGTTAAGAGTTATCCCTCTTTATCTTTTATCTGAAACAGTTGAAGATCAGGGTTATCTGTTAATCCTTCTCTCCCTCTCACCCCACTGCAGTCACTGGGCAAAGCCCCAGCACCGGTTAAATCCGACTCTTTGCCTTACTCTGGGGGTGCACCTGTGCAGCTAACTGGGGCTGGAGAAAAACACAACCATGCCAATGGAACTCACTGGAAATGAATGGCCCGCAGTGCTGTCCCCTAATCATATTAAAAATCTTTGGTTTCCTTCAGAAGGGAGGACTATTTTATACTCGCTCCTCGCTCTTCAAACCTCCAATAACTCCTATCTGTACTCTCAGCTGATGACTGTGCCTGTGTTTCACTGAAAAAGTGGAAACAATCAAAAGAGAATATGGTGCCCATGTACCCCACCTTCCTTCTTGTTTTGATGGATGAGCTTTCTGTGTTCCTCTTTAAGGTCGCCCACCGCACACGTGGGCTACACTCCAGCCCTCTCGCTCACTCTAGGACTTTGTTCCAGTGGTTCTCACTCTGCCTCTGCTCAGTCTTCCTTAGCAGCTGCTCTGGACCTTTGGGATCTTTCCATTTGTGTAAAGCTCCTCTTTGAACATCATCTTTTCTCTGTGTACGCTCACTCCTGTGATCTCATGCAGCCTCATGACCTTTTAAACACCACATAGATACCAATATAACTCCCGGATTTTTCTCTCCAGCTCAGACCTCTCCCTTACTTCAAGATTCAAATATTCAATTGCCCACTTACTGTTTCTACTTGGATGCCTCATGGGCACCTCAAACTAGATAAAAACTCCTTATCGTTCTCCCCAAATTTCCTCTTCCGCAACCTTCCCCGTCTCAGCAAACGTTAATTCCATCCCACTAGTTGCTCAAGCCAAAACCCTGGAGTCATTCTTGACTTCTCTTTTTTCCACACACCTTAGATGCAATCCATGCAATTCTGTCTCTGCAAAATTTCCCCCGGATTCCACCACTCCCAGCGGGCTCTACTGCAACCACCCTTGTCTGAGCGATCATGCTCCAGCTGCAGAAGCTTCCTCGCTGGCCACCCTGCTTTGCCTCGTGACCCCTTACAGACCATATTCTATGCAGGTGATGGAGTGATTCTTTTCCAGCGTTATTCAGAGGTCACTCATTTGCTCAAAACCCTCTCAAGGCTTCCCTTCCCACTTAGAATAAAAGCCATATTCCTTCACCTTCGAAGATGAATGAATAAATAAGCTTCTGGATGTTTCTCATTCCTTGTCTTGTAAACCCACCCTGGACTAGGATTTTTTCCTGACTCAACACATTTCTTTAATAGTTACAGGTTGAATTAGGATTTCATTTTTTCTTAACATTGTTAACATGGATCTAGAAAACTGCCATTTAACATCTCCAAATATGCTGACAAAAAGTATTTATAGCACTTTCCCATTTTCTCCTAATATTGTTTATTTGTCCCTCCTCCCCGGCTCCCATCAGTCCTGCCAGAAGTTTATGTATTTATTAGTCTTTTCTAAAAAAGAAATTTGGGGGCACCCAGGTGGCTCAGTTGGTTGGGTGTCTGCCTTTGGCTCTGGTCATGACCCCAGAGTCCCAGGATCAAGGCCCACATCTGGCTCCCTGCTCAGCTGGGAGTCTGCTTCTCCCTCTGCCCCTCCCCCTGCTCATGCTCTCTTGCTCTCTAATAAATAAATAAAATCTTTTAAAAAATAAAAACTAAAAAACAGCTTTTGGTTTGCTCAATCCTTATTGTGTGTGTGTTTTTTAAGATTTTATTTATTTATTTGACAGACAGAGATCACAAGTAGGCAGAGAGGGAGGCAGACAGGGAGGCGGGGAAGCAGGCTCCCTGCCAAGCAGAGAGCCCGATGCGGGGCTCGATCCCAGGACCCTGGGATCATGACCTGAGCTGAAGGCAGAAGCTTTAACCCATGGAGCCACCCAGGTGTCCCCTTATTATGTTATCTTACACTAACTTTTGCTCCTGTATTATTTCCTTTCTTCTGTTTTCTTGGCTGTACTGTTATCCTATTCTCAATGAGTTCCTTAACTTTCAAGTCTTTCTTCTTTTCTGATATTTCAAAACATAAATTTAAAACCCCATGTTAGCTGTATCTCATTTGTATTTGGAATGCTTCTGCTGTCACTCAGTTCTAGGTATTTCATAATTTCCATTATAATTTCTTCTTAGAGATACACACCCCCCCATGACATATCTATCCATGATCCATAGAGATATATTTAGAAGTGGGCTTAGTAAGATTCCAAACATACTCGGAGATTAAGCAGCTGCTTGTTATTGCTAACTTTCTTGCATTTTGGCAAAAACTGTGGTGTTCGTGAAGTTGATTCTTCAAATATTTTTGAGACTTTCTCATACCCTAATTTGTCATGAATTTTTAAAAACCTTTGCAAGTTTGAAACAAATATGTATTTTCTATTGGTGGGGTGCAGAGTTCTATGTATGTATACTTGACTGAGTTTGTTTCTCATGATGCTCCAATTTTCTATGTCCTAATTATTTCTCTGCTTGATCTATTAGTGTCTTAGGGGAGTATAAAAGTTCTTAATATGATTATGGATTTGTTAACTTCTACAGTTGGGTCAAGTTTTGCTTCAATCATTTTGAAGCAGTTATACTCTGCTGATTTAAAATTGCTTTATTTTCTTGGTGAATTATCCTTTTATCACTTAATAATAACATTTTTTTATCCCTAATGAAATTTTTTAAAATTTCAAGATCTACTGTTTGACATTAGTATGATCACACCAATTTCTTCTTTAACATCTGCCTATATATCTTGTCTAACTAAACTATAATCAACCTTTGAGGGCACATGGGTGGCTCAGTTAAGCGTCTGACTCTTGATTTTGGTTTAGGTAATGATCTCAGGGTGGTGAGATTGAGCCTCACCAAGTGTCCACACTCAGTGGGGAGTCTGCCTGGGATTCTCTCCTTGCTCACTTTCTTTCTTCCTCTAAATAAATAAACTATTTAAATCTTAAAAAAAAAAAAAAAAAACCCCGAAACTACTTTCAACCTTTGAGTATCCTGTTTAAGGTTGTATCTCTCGCCTTAAAAAAAAATAAATAAAAAGGTTGAGTCTAACACAGGGCTCAATCTCATGACCCAGAGATCATGACCTGAGCCGAAACCAAGAACCAACTGCTTAACTGTTTTATCTCTTATAAACCACATATATCTTGGGGCACCTGGGTGGCTCAGTTGGTTAATCGTCTGCCTTCTGCTCAGGTCATGATGCCAGGGTCCTGGGAAGGAGTCCCAGGTCTGGCTCCCTGCTCAGTGGAGAGTTGGCTTCTCCCTCCCCTTCTGCCCTGCTTGTATACAAGCTTTCTCTCTCTCAAATAAAATCACATTTATAAAAACCACATAGATCTTTAAAATTTTTTAAATAATTTCTATTACCGGGGCGCCTGGGTGGCTCAGTGGGTTAAAGCCTGTACCTTCGGCTCAGGTCACGATCCCAGGGTTCTGTGATCCAGCCCCACATTGCATCAGGCTCTCTGCTTGGCAGGGAGCCTGTCCCCCTCCCTAACCCCGCCCCCCACCTGCCGCCCGCCTCTCTGCCTACTTGTGATCTGTCAAATAAATAAATAAAATCTTAAAAAAAATAATTTCTATTACCTGGCTAATTTAAGCATTTACATTTATTGTGATCACTAATATAATTGTACTTATTTGTATCGTCTTTTTTTTTTTTTTAACTTCCCTCTCTCCCTAAGCACTCTTTTCCTTCCTTCTCTTGCAGTGATCAAATTTTCTTTATTCCTCCAGTGTTTGAAAAATTATATATTCCTGGGTAGGGGGAGGGGGAGGGTGATGTAGGTGATGGGGATTAGGGAGGGCACCTGTCATGGTGAGCACCAGGTGATGTACGGAAGTGTTGTACCACTGTATTATACACTGAAACTAATACTGTTTAAAAAAAAAGTTACACTTGCAAAAAATTTTTTTAAGGTTATATATTCCCTTCACGTTCAAGCATTACATAGAAATTCTTGATTTAAATATGTAATACCTCTCTCTTTCTTAACGTGATAAAAGCCAAAGATTGCTTTAACCCGGTTTCCATTCTTCTGCCGTGTTATTTCACAGTATTTAATTTTATCTTTTTTAAACTTGCCCCAAATTAGTCTTTATTATTAATACTATTTGTTCCTTACTCCATCTTTTAATTATCCCATTCTTTTCATTTTAAATTCCATTGGTACTGAATAAGCAATATTTACTTACTTTTCTGCTCCCTTAATTATCTGCTTTTTATACCAAATAATCTGCAGTTATAATTACTGCCTTGATCACCATTTCTGATCCATATTCTCTTACCACTACTTTGTACCTAACACTTTTGGTTATGAGCTTTCAAACAGAACTGACATTCAAAAAATGTATAAAATTAGTAATATCTGGACCAAAGTAAATCTAGGAATTTTTTTTCAGTAAATAATTATTTGAAGATAATCCCTGGAATGTACAATTATATTCTCTGTATACACAAAATCATACCTGCAAAAGGACCCTTTCATAAAAATAGCTCTTTTCTTCTTTGCCTTTAAGATTTAATTAATATTTAGTAGCAAATATATTTGACAAATGACCAATGAAAAAATTGTTCCCTTGCACAGATACAGGAAAAGGAATTAGTTTGACACCCTATTGCCTCAAACTGAAGAATAATTAGGAGTTTGACATATTTAACACTGAATGATTTCTAACAAGTGAAATCAATTTAAAAAGCAAATCAGGGGCACCTGGGCGGCTCAGTCAGTTAAGCGTCTGACTTGCGCTCAGGTCATGATCTCAGGGTCCTGGGATGGAGCCCCTTGCGCTCTGCTGGCTCCCTGCTCAGCAGTGGGGAGTCTGTTTGTCCCTCTCCCTCTACCCTTCTCCCCAGTCATGCTCATGCTCCCCATCTCTCTCAAATAAATAATCTTTAAAAAATAAAAATAAAAAGCAAATCAGAAACAGTTCAGAGCTTGTACCAGCTGACACTGAAAAATGCCTCTTAAACATCCGCATATATCTACGGGAAATGGGGAGATAGAGCATAAATTTTAGAAACCACTAGTCCAGCTCGTTCATTTTTTATGGTAAAATATGCATTAAGTGGCTTATTTGTTTTTAGAGTGGTTAGGTGACCTCAGAAAAGACGAGATGCTAAATAGATTAATGATCTACAACTGTGAAGACTAGCTGTTGGGGACAGGATGGTCGGGGGTGGGGGGGGGTTAGGAGCGCCCGCCTGTGAAAGCAGACTCACGGGATTTCCCAGCCGAATTCTACCTGGAGGACTCTGGTTAGCCACAAGCATAAAGAGGACAAATACCAGAGCTTCTCACCAACTACCCCCAAAATAAATACCACTAAAAGCTGAAACACCTTTTTTTCTTTTTTAATCATTAAAATGTTGGAGAGGAAAGTCCAACACTGCAAATTTGCTTTAATAAGACTGTTCTTTTGCTCCTGAGAGAAGGCAAGCCTGGATCAATGGCTGGGTCATTCGGATGGCTCAGAGCCTGCTGGAAGTATTTCATCAACAAGGACTTCACGGTACCTTTCATGTGCCAGGAACACTGCTTAACACAAAAGGAACAAAAGTGATGAGGCCTCTGTGCTTAAGGATCTCACTGCATCGATGCGGAAACAGAATTATGTTTATAGACTGAAAAGCAATTAGTAGTTGTACCAAGGCCTTCAGGAAACGGAGTAACATGGCCCATGGTGGTGAGGTGAGGACACGTGGCATAGGTATTTGTGGCCTATATTAAAGTCATAGCACCACCAATAGCGCTGTTTACTGATTGCCTACTGGATGCCAGGCAACGTACTAGGCACTAATTTTTTCTTCACAATACCTCCATGGAGGTAGGTGTTACTGTCCCCATTTTACAGATGAGTCCATGGACTTAAGAGAGGTTGAGTAAATGCTAATAGGTCATTCAAGGCAGAGCTGGGAACACAAACACAGGTGTGACACAAGAACCAAGCTTCATCAGCTCTCCTTACAGACACTTCCCTCACAGTAAGGCAGGGAAAAACCTTCCAACTTCAATTTTAAAATAGTCTGTAGATGTGATTATAATACATACTCCAATCAGGAAGGCAAAAATTAACCACCATTTGCCTGCCTAACTCTTTAATTTTCAACTTAATGTCATCTCTTCCAGGACTCCATCCCTGCTCCCCAAACTGGGTTAAGCTCCCCTAGTAAGGACCACAGTCGTTCATGTGCAATTTTAAAAGCCAGCAAGTTCTGAAAATCTAAAGTGTTTTCGTAAGTTTGCAGCAAGCTTGGTGACAAAAGGGTGACCTGAACTGACGTGAGGCTATTTTAAGTCTTTACTTTTCCTAGTCGGTGTGAATATTCACATTTGGATGTGAAAAAAATGTGTTTGACTAAGGGATGCTGCCCACTGCAGTTATTACAGAATACATATGTATATTATACCTTTCTAAAATTCAAACATTTCTGCCTTGCAAACAACACCTGGCCCCAAAGAGCTCAGACAAAAGACTCCAGAACTATACCCTACGCATAAATCTCACTGCATTACAAGCATTTATTCTTCTTTGTAAGCCCAGCTCCTGACAGAGTGTCTTGCATATAATAGGTACACAATAAATATTTCATGAATGAGGAAATAAGACTGAGAAATTGGCTAAGAAGGGAAAATGGTCAGTGGCCTGGGAATGACAATGGTTCTCATCGTGTAGGCTGAGCCTCTAACTATGGAATGCCACTCTTTCTCGGACAGCAAGGTCCTATTAATAGTTGCTGCTGATTGAGGGAAAGGGACAGAGTCACTGTCTTCATTAGGAATAAAAATAGTCCAGTTGTCTTACATGATGGGCCCACATAGAACTTTAGCCCAGTAATACAGAACAGCAGGCATATCCGTACCTCAGACCACATGGGCAGCCTCACAGGTCCCCCTTGAACTTGGGGGCAGAAGACCTGCATTTGCTTCTGACCCTGCTACATGTCCTAACCCTTTTGGCCTGTAGTTTCCTCATCTGTAAAGTATCAACCAGAGTAATCCTTAACGGCCCTCGCATGTGGGTCTCTAACAGGTAACTCACGGGAGGGGCAAGAACAGTTGCCCCACACTCTGGAGGAGCAGGATGCAAACCTCAGGAGGTTCTTCACGCCTGTCTACCACCCTGGCAGTCCTGAGTTCACCATCCCCGTCCTTCTGTCCATCCTATACACACCTCCTCTCTCAACCCGCCCCAAAAAACAGTCAACGCAAAAAGACGCATTTTTGTACCCAGGACACCGAGCGGGGGGGGGGGGGGGGCTCTTAGAACCCCAACAAAGGTCAGAGAATTGTGTGAAGAGCGGCCGCACAGCCCTTCGGTCCCCTGAAAGAGAATGGGGTGGAACGGGGGTGGGAGTAATCACTGGCCGGCAAGCACCGGATTTAAGAAAGAAAACCTCCTAAATGCGAAGTCTCAGGACCGGGAGGGGATTGGGTAGGGGAACTAGTGCCATGAGAGGGCTGCTCGGGTGGTCCTTCCTTACCTGGTAGCACAGGATGGTTTGCTGGACCAGCCGCGCGTAGCCATCCAAGCGGACCCCGGAATTGCTCCTGCTCCTCATCTCCGCGTGCTGCCGGGGCCGCAGCGCCCGACGGGCCGTGCAGAGGTGGGACGCCCGAAACTGTGGCCGCCGAGCGGGCCTGGTTCCCAAACACTACAGCCTGGGTTAGTTCTCGGGACAGTGCCCGGCGGTGGGCGGTCGAGAGTTTTTAAAATGAAAGAGCCAAAGTATGATTGGAAAGCAAGCCAACCAGAGTTTCACTCCTCTGCAAAGCGCGGGGGCGGTGATGAGGGCTGGCGCTAAGGCGGACCCTCCCCGGACCAGGCCGGCCGCACTCTCCACACCCGCTGGTCCCGGACAGCCCCGCGGAAGACGCGAGGAACTGGGTTCTGGACGTGAAACAACGAAGACCCCGGCGGGCCTTTTACGTCTTCGAGCGCTTTGCAGGGGCCCCGGGGCGGGCCGCCAGCGCTAGCCTACCCGCCCGCCGCAGCCCACGTTCCGCCCCGCCCCCGCCGCGGAACCCAACCCTCCGAGTCGCGGTTCAAGGGGGGAAAGGAAAGGGGAAGGCCCACAGGAGTACAGGACTACTATGTTCCGGGCGGGAACCAAATTGCCTCCCTGAGCCCCTTACCTCCCCGCCGGCCGTCGACCCCGGGGGAGGCTAGGAAAACAGGCCCTTCCGCGGTGACCACCTGGACGCCCTGGGCCCGCCTCCGGCTCCGCCCCGCCGCGAAGCGGAACCCACGGAGCCGGGCCTGAGGGACAGGGTAAGGGGGACGCTTCGCCGGAGGCGCAGAACGCCCCTAATACGGTCGCTTGTGGTCCCTCCCCGTCCTGGGATGAGCTCGCAGCCGCATCTGCGACCCCGCCTTCCAGTCCCGCCCCCGCAGCGGAGCGGAGCCCGCGCAATCAGGGAGATGAAAGACGGGTTCCAGGGTTCCTCCCCGAGTTGCCGAGAGGCCCGGGGAATGGGCAGCCAACCTCACGGGAGGACGGAGAAGTATGCCCGCCCACCGCGGCCACCTGGGCTGGATCCTGGGCTGGATCATAGTTATCTATCTGGCCGCGTCTCCACCGCAGTCTCCATCACTGAGCGCAAGCCGAGTAGTGTGGCCCCTCAGGGCAGGAAAGGGGGCACACCCCCTTCCCTCTTTCGCTTCCTGTAGGCCCTGCCCCAGATCACCGTTCTGCAAGTCAGGCCTGCAGTCCACCTCCTACAGGCCTACAACGTGAAATTGGCATTTTTGCAGCGGCTGATTACCTACAGTTCAGTCTTTGACCCAGTGTTCATTTTCCAACAAAATCTGTTCCACTGGACAGCTGGGCTAATGTAATTTTCAGAAGCCCTCTGCTAGTCTCCATGCATTTACTGTAAGCTTGACCAAGTAGGCCACTCCTCCTCTTCGCCTATCTGAAGCCTATCCTTTTTTTTTTTTTTTTAAGATTTTATTTATTTATTTATTTGACAGAATGAGCTAGGGGGAAAGGCAGAGATAGAGGGAGAAGCAGACTCCTTGCTAAGCAGGGAGCCCCTTGTGGGGCTCCATCCAGGAATCCTGTGATCATGACCTGAGCTGAAGGCAGCCGCTTAACCGCCTGAGCGGCCCAGGCACCCCTGAAGCCTATCCTTTAAGGGTCAACTCACTTCCCCACTCCTAGAAGCCCTCCCTATTCTCTGAATTGCCATCTATTTTCTTTGTAAAAACTTAGGTTTCGGAGTCAGTGCAAATTAAATTCAAATTCCGGTTTTGCCATTGACAAGTGTGAGCTTCAGCATTGCCACTGCAGCAGTTTGAAATTCACGTTCTCATCTATAAAATGGGGATAATACCACCTACTTCCAAAGGCGGCTAACATCAAGGGGATGAATGAAAAGCACTGAGCACCATGCCTAGCTCATAGAAAAGTATTTCATAAATCATAGCTATTTTCATCTGTCATTTGACAAAGTATTTCCATGTGTTATTTTTGTTTTCAGATGAGGCATGCTTTTGTAACTGGATTCTAAGATACTCATTCAAACAGCCTTTTGAGGGGTGCCTGGGTAGTTTGGTTGGTTTAGGGTTGAGGCTTGGTTTTCACTCCAGTGGTTATCTCAGGGTGGTAAGATCCAGGGCTCTCCCCCTCACCCACCCCCTAGGGCTCAGAGCTCAGCATGAAGTCTGTTTAGGATGGTCTCTCCCTCCTCCTCTTGCCCCCAACCATAAATAAAAATCTTAAAAGTCTTGGGGCGCCTGGGTAGCTCAGTTGGTTAAGCATCTGCCTTTGGCTCAGGTTGTGATCCCAAGGTCCTGGGATCAGCCCCATGTGGGGCCCTCTGCTTGGAGGGGAGCCTGCTTCTCCCTCTCCCTCTGCCTGCTTGTGCTCTCTCAAATAAATAAATAAATAGGCTTTGAAATCTCCTGCCATGTCTGAAGCAGTGTTGAGCATGTAGTTGTAACTCAGTGTTGAATGAATGAAAGAAAATCAGTCCTGCTAACTGGGTCCCCTTAACTGAATTCACTTTAGAAATTCCATATCATAAATTTGTCACTCAACTATAGCACCCAAAACCACATGTCACATACTTTCTTACTATTGACTCTTAAATTATTCAGCAATCTATGTGATGTGCCTCCATGCAGAATTTGTAATAGTCTAGGGGTAAATAAAATTAGACATTAAGTTATGACCATTGAATTTCTTTTGGACTCGGGAGTATGTAATCTTACTAGAATTCATATATTGTGCATCAAAAAGCCGAAATGGGATCATTTCTTCATTACTGTTTTTGTTCACACGGAGTGCTTCTTCAAGAGTCCATTTTGCAGCCATAGGGGGAAATGACGGATAACCTTTGCTCATTACCTGGCATTTCCATCCAGTATAGAAACATTTTCCATTTATCCCATTCTTAGTAAATTCTTCTATGCACGCATATGCCCCCTTTTGATGAATACCTAGCCTACATTCTTAAGCTTTGGTCTATGCTTTAATGAATATTATCATATCAGCTACATTTTTCCATAAGCTTGAAATTTAAGGATAAAACCAAGAAGGAAAGCTACTATTTTTAGCTTTTAAATTTTCATGCATATTTTGGACCATAAGCTGCACTATATAAACAACAGTGTCCTATCTCAGTATCCCTATGTCCGTAAGATGCAAAATTTCCATCTCTTGGTTTCTGTATTCATGAACCCTTTCTCTGGCTGTGATCCAATAGACAGAAACCTGTCTCCAAGTCATTTCTCAAATATTCATCAAGAATCAGATATGGAACATGATGGGGTTAAGTTCTTCTTTCTGAAGCTGATTCATGATCTTTGTAGATATGAAAGCCCAAAAGTGGACTCTAGGGTCCACACAGGACTTCTCTGACCTCATCCAGAGGGTCTGCCTCATTGTCCTGCCATTGCGGTTCAGGTCTACGAAGTTCCCAGAGAGCCCCATGTCAGCAGACCAAGGTAGAAACTATCCAGGGTTTCTTCTGGAAGGCTCAAATTTTTGACCCTAAGGAAGAGCACCCCATCTTTGACACAAAGGAGAGGGTCCATTCTGAATGAATTTTCTGAAAAGAGCCAATGTACTGAATTTCGTTATTTCTATGACAAATCTTTTTTGACTGGCAATCGTCTTTATTGTAGTATTTTAAAGAACGTACGATTTGTCTCTGTTCCAGATTCCTGTAGCTAGTTTGAGACTAATAGGTAAAGAGTAGAAACACCAGGGAGTGTAAGATTTCTTCTCAGTGAAGAATACACAGACATATTTAAAAGAATATATTCTGGAAGAATGTATACAATTTTTGTCTGCCCCAACATTTTGATGCCGTACCTAGAGAAAAGAAAAAAAGAATCTACTGACAAGAATTCTGCCCATTCAAGATTATGTTTTTATGTCCATCCAGTGCTTCCTTTTTCCTGTCCTTCAGACTCCAACCACATCAGTTGAAACTGAGGCACAAACTGAATAGTCCCTAAAACGCCATTATGGAGAAAAAAAATGTTAACACACTAGTCCATTCAGAAAACTGTTCATTTAGTAAAGTAGCCCTTTGTCAAAATGGCCTTCAAACTAACCTCCTTTCTAGATGACCTCATTAGATACAACCCAGTATCCCAAAGGAAGCCATTTCACCATTTTTGCTGAGGCTAGTCCTGATGCTGCTCCCTGAAGTTAAGAGCTACTCTGTGGGATTAATGATTGCAGTGTGTTTGGGGGAAAAACTTCTCGAATGTTCTGAGGAAATTCTTCAAATACTGGTCACTGCTGTGACGTGCCTTGCCTCCTCATACTAGCACTTCTGTCTCCTTCATTGGAGTCTCAGATTGTGAGACCAATTTTAAACTCAAAGAAGGCTGTTTCTCAGGAACATTCTCTCTATCCTGCCCCTTATCCGTGTGAAGGAAAAAAAGAGACAAGAGAATTTGGCTTAAGGACCACAGCCCAAACACAAAACATAAGAGGGAAAATGAGGGGGCATGGACAGAATCTAAAGAACACTGGCCACTGGGCATCCTCTGGCATACACTTTGATTACATCCTCTCCCTGAGATTCTGTCTCTGAGATTTCACACCCAAATCTCAGGTATCTCACCACCTTCCTCAACAATTTAATCTTCAACATCTTTGAGGCAGTGGAGCATCACAGGAGAGACTGCTCAAAGACCTCTTACGGAATCAAGGCCAACTTCCCCCAGCTGTGGCTCCCCCATACTCATCAGCTCCCCCAGAAGCCCCAAATCCTGTCTTCCCCTTCTCGAAATCCTACTGCTCAATGCTGAGGATGCGGAGACGTGGAGGGAGGGGATCTAAATCCGGGGCTGCGAAGGCCGATGGCAACATGTGTTAAAAAGGGAGGCTTGAAAGACTGTAGAGACCTCAGAAACTGATCCCGTGGGGAGGAACCTTGCTCTAGCCTCACAGTCACTGTGTGTCTGCTGTTTGCTAGAAGATGTTCCCGTCGCGTTCCTCCGTGTCAGGCCACTCACACACCACGCTGCCAGGGAAGGAGATCACGGTCGCCTTCTCTCAGTGAAAGCTTTCAAACTCAAAGGACTGAACTACAAATTTATTTTGGCGATCTTAACATTTTTGTCGATTTTGACATAAATACAAGACAATTAAATAAATCAGAGAAGAAATATCGCAAAGGCAAATCAGCACTCACAGATGTGTATTACATTATTACTGTGGTTAGCTGGGGCTACGACCGTCCCTTGAAATATATGCAAGGGAACCGCAGTGAAAGACCTAACTACGGGGTTTTGCAAGGTTCCTCATCAGGACACACCCGAGGCGTAGCTCAGGCAGCTATAGGCGGGAAGCACGATAAACCCTCCTTAACTAGGAGCAATCAGGGTTTGATACATATGGAAACGACAGCATTGCAGGATAGTTCACGCTCCCAACAGCTGCTCCCCCTTGTCACTATACATTCTTCAAGACTTGACACCTTTTAAAAAATAATCATAAGTCTGGCTGGGCCAGAGTGTACCAGTCATGACAACTAAAGTACTATGCAGTTGCCTTTTAAAGAACAGCAATAGGATTTTTTTTTCCTCATCTACCTCTCCTTTAAAAGGGAATCAATCCTACTCTCCTCCCCTTGTCTCAAAGGCTCTGGGGATGTGAGAAGTGGCAGTGTACGGATCTCCTCCACATTCACAATTTTCCTGACAGATGGTCTAGATTACGGTTCTATCCCTCTCTGTGGCCAAGGTACTAGGTGAAACATCTTGGTGCAGGTTCCATAATCTGCTTACTAGGAATGAGGTCAGGAGACGGGCACTGGGATTGGCTGCCATGTTTGTTGTACACGTGGTGCCCTGCACAAGGGTGCACCCAAGAGTATACGTGGGGCTAAAATATGGCCCCCACTTTGTCTGCCAAACCATGAGCGCTCGGGGCTGTGTCTGCCCGGGGAGGGGGGGCACATTTTTCCAACTTGCTCAAAGGCACTAATGAGCTAATTGTGGCACTGTCTGCGTACGTTTTTTCCAGTCGAGCTGGCACCATTATTTCTTGATTTCAGTGAAGCTTCTGTATTTCACATCCCATATAATCTCCAAAAGGAGCTTTAGAATTCACTGAACCAGCAAGGATTTTCTGAATTATCACATTAGACACAATAACACAACCACGATTCTACAAAGAAATTAATTTACACAGTAGAAAATAAATACAAGAAATGTTGAAGATATTTGACATGGGGTCACTAGAATTTAGCTTATTTACAACAAAGGCATGCACAACTGAACTCACCAACAGGTTGAAGTCAACAGTTGCTTTATCGGACCTTATCATAGATGACTCGGCCTCTTTAGAATACAGTTAGAAATGAACTACTTTGATTTTAAACGAGTCTTATTCTTACTGTATCGTTTAAACCCAACCTTCTTTTAAAATGAAGGTTAAAAACCGGATGGCAAATGTCTAAAAACCATGGATAATGTCTTGGGTTTCCTCTTCCAATAACCATTGCCCTCAATTAGCATATGTTCCTCCAGAGGTTGCGGAGTATAAAATTAGTTGATTTTCACACATCTCACATTGTGTAAAAGGTAAAATTGGACATTTTCACACTGTCAAGCATCGTGCTTTGTTTTTAGAAAAAGGAATCACATTTGCTCAATAAAGTGTAAACTTCCCCGCTTTGAAGTCCTTCTGAGAGCGATACGGCTTTTACCGTTGCACGTATCTTCTTTCTCAGTAAACATGTGCTGTTTTCCAGTGAAATCATGAAGGCACACATCTCCATTCTGAACACTGAAAGAAACACCATTCTTCTCTGTTGAAGCATTCCCTATAGAAGGAAAAACAAATCTGGGGTCACAAAGTATCCACAAAAAACAATTAAAAAATAAACACAGTTAAATCCCTTTGCTCTGAAGTAGGCACATGTAGTACGTGTTTTCTTTTTTAAATATATAATACTATATTATATAGAAACTAGAGAATGTGTCAGAAACCTGTTCTCTATGGCAATTTTTTTTTTTAATGAAATGGTCAAGTATGAAGGAAAATAATGTATTTGATTGGAAAAGGCCAATTTCCTAACTCTGGTTAATCATATTATCAAGAAGTAGCTTCTGAACAGCATGACCTAATAAAATATTCTGGTCTCCCCCCAAAGATTAAGGTTAACAGAGATCCCATATGTCCCCTTTTGAAGTTCTTGGTTCCTTAAGATGCCTATAAAATAGGGTGCCCGGGTGGCTCAGCTGGTTAAGCAACTGCCTTCAGCTCAGGTCATGATCCCGGGGTCCCAGGATCAAGTCCCACATAGGGCTCCCAGCTCCACGGGGAGTCTGCTTCTTCCTCTCACCTTCTCCTCGCTCATGCTCTCTCTCTCTCTCTCTCAAATAAATAAATAAAATCTTAAATAAAAAAAGATTTCTATAAAATAAAACTTTGTACCAGAGAAACTGAGAGCAAAAATAGTCATGGGCAAGACAAAACTAGCTCTGGTAGACTAAATCAGCCCCTCTGACTAAACCAGGTCAGGACTGATTCCCACGAGGAAACGACCAATTTATTACAACCTCAGAGTCCAAGCTAGGGTGCAGCTGGACATTCTAGAGACATCGTAGTTTTGACCTGGGCCTCCCACACGGCAAGCAGGCCTTCAACTGTGTGTGTGCAGGAAGCGCGGAACCATAGCTGCTAAGACCCTCCGGCTACTTGGCACTATCCTCCTGAACATTATCCTACTAGAAGATAACGTAGAAAACCAAATACCAGGAAGCCTGGGGGGTGTAGTCAGTTGAGTGACTGACTCCTGGTTTCGGCTCAAGCTGTGATCTCAGGGTTCTGAGATTGAGTCCCATGTCAGACTCTACGCTCAGTGCAATCTGCTTGAGATTCTCTGTCCCTCTGGCTCTGTCCCTTCCACTTGTACGCTCTCCCTATCTCTAAAATAAGTAAATAAATCTTAAAAACAGAAAGCTGAATAAGAAGCCCATTTTTTAGTTCATGCTATAATCATCACAATAATGACTAACAGTTTTGACAACTGTGTAAGTAATATCTCATTACATTACACGCTGAGTGCTTTTATTATCCCCATTCCACAGACAGTGAAACTAAGGTTTCAGAAATCAAGTGTTTTGTACAAGGTTTTGTGTGGCTCAGAACTGATGGAGTCAACAACATGTGACATTTCCTTCAAAATGTGAGCTTGTGGACAGACCCCCTCCCTGCCGTGTGGAATGAGATAGCTGCTCACGCATAATCAGATAGGTGGCATTCGCACAAACTAGGTGATGGATCCAAATAGGGTGTGTGACCATCTGAGGCCAGCTGTCCTGCTTTAGGCATTTTGGTTTGAGGACATTTTGGTGCAGGGACAATCTGACCTGGTGAAATAAACCATTAAGCTTCCACCTTCTTTTTTGGAGTGGTTCATCCCGTTCCTCATCCATCGCAGATCCTGGTGTACAGCCCCAGGAGTCAGGGATGCCCATCTGATGAGCTTGTTACACAGTATTAAAAACTCGGCCGTTCCAGTGGTGAAAAATCTACCCCCAACCTCACTGTCGGCCACCAAAAACAGCTGTGTCAAATCAGCCATGTCAAACAGCTGCACAAAAATGTGTTGCTTCCGTCAAATCTGACTGCCCGAAATATGGCAACACAGGCTAGGCAAGCGAGGCTTCATCTGTGAGTTGTTTCTAGAATATGGAAAACTCTGGCTTTAAGAGCACCAAACATTTCTGTCCAAGCCAACAGGCTTTCCAACATGTTGTGATTGTAAGGATTCATGATGGCTTACCTCACACCTCTTGAGTTCTCGGCTTTGAACTTGCTTTTTCATGCTAACTTACCAGCCAGTCTTAATCACTACTGCCTCTGTTTTCTTTACTTACAGTCATTCCCCATAGAGCCATTTGTCTTAGAACCCAGAGCTCTTACCCTGACAACTACAGTAAGGAGCTAAGGCCAAATGGTAGGTGTTTTTCCTCTTCTACAGTAATGGTTCTCAGTGAAGGGGAGGTGGGTGATTTTACCCCCCAGGGGACATTTCACAATGTCTGAAGACATTTTTGGTTGTCACAACTGGAGGTGAGGGAGCAGGTACTCCTGGTATCTGGTGGGTGGAAACCAGGGATGTTGCTAAACATCCCCAAACCCCAACCGCATGGGACAGGCTCCCCCCTCCCAAAACCAAACAGTTACCTAGCTCCAAATGTCAACTGTGCCAAGGTTGAGAAACCTCGACTTAGAGGCATTCTATTGTACTTTTAAAATTCTCTATAAACCAGCAGGACCTCCCATCTTTAGGAGATTAGAATATAATTAAAATAATTATATTAAATTAAATTAAGTAATTAATATCCTAACACAATGAATAAAGGCAAATTCTCCAGGGAAGGCGAAAGTATATGAGCAGAAATAGACGTTTTTATGAAAATGCAAAAGATGTATTAAGAAGCCAAAGACGAATGAAGTACATAAGCCTTTATGAGTAATGGACAGCCCCAGTGTATGAAAGAAAGAAAATGTAATGGAAGTTTCAGCTAGAAATGTCAGAATTAGTATAAGGAGGCGTTGCAGCAAAAATCTATTTGTATACTGGTGACACACATGGTCCCCAGAACTGGCCTCAATTCATCCTGGCAGTGTTTGATACATTAATGGGGATCTGGGCACTGCCACAAGGCAGCCATGCTGTGGAAAAGAATGGACAAACACGACAAGCAAAAAATAGGAAGGTTTAAAAGTATTGAAAATATGTATGATTACAGATGTACTATAAAAATCAGTATGGTCTTGGGCACCTGGGTGACTCAGTGGGTTAAGCCTCTACCTTCGTCTCGGGTCATGATCTCAGGGTCCTGGGATCGAGTCCCACATCGGGCTCTCTGCTCAGCAGGGAGCCTGCTTCCTCCTCTCTCTCTGCCTGCCTCTCTGCCTGCTTGTGATCTCTCTCTCTGTGTCAAATAAATAAATAAAATCTTTAAAAAAAATCAATATGGTCTTAACTATTTTCAGTACAGCTCATACAGCAGGAGCACAGCACTGAGGTTTCTGGACAGCCCTTAAATTAGGGTTTGCAACGTGTAACATTTTAGGTCATCATTAAGTCCCATCATGAAAAACTAAACCTTAAAAAAACTGCTTTTCCGGTATTTGCTCTCAACTGAATACATCTGAGTTAGTAAACTTTCTGTTCCGTAAGGGAGCCACATTTTGATCCCCTCGTCATAGGTACTTTTCCTCTTTGCTTAGCAAAAATACCACGAAAGGAGAAAACTACTTTAATAAAACAAACCCTGGCTTGAGAAGTACTACGTTGAGGGATACGTACCGTTCCCGCTCGCAAGGCCCGAGCAATCGGTATTCACCAGCAGCGTGGTGGAGTGCGTGGAGTTACTGTTTGACTGTAAGGAATTTGAAGAGCTGGACACTCCTTGGTTTACAGTCTGCTTCTTTAAACCATTAGTAGCAGTTTTACTCCAGTCTACAGCAGAATAAGCATTTCAGAGAAATAGGGCGGAATGTTGAAGCTCAAATGCAAGAGAACACAGTGGAACTCGTTCTCGCAACTGATCTCACTCCCAGATCTCACTCCCTCTTCTTACAAAGGAGTCACACACTTCACTAGTTGTGTGATCAATTGTGTGTGCATGTAAGACTATTTACACCTTTTTGTCCTCTAAAGGACCACCTAGTTAAAAGTAGCCTACATTCAGGCCACGCTGATTTGATTGTGTCTATAGATATCCGCTGAACTAGGCACTGCCCCAGAGCTGAGGACGGTCTTAAGAAGAACACAAGATTAGGGGCGCCTGGGTGGCTCAGTGGATTAAAGCCTCTGCCTTCAGCTCAGGTCATGATCCCAGGGTCCTGGAATCCAGCCCCGCATCAGGCTCTCTGCTCAGCGGGCAGCCTGCTTCCCCATCTCTCTCTGCCTGCCTCTCTGCCTACTTGTGATCTCTGTCTGTCAAATAAATAAATAAAATCTTTAAAAAAAAAAAAAAAGAAGAAGAAGAAGAACACAAGATGGGGCTCCTGCCTGCCTGGCTCAGGGGGTTAAGCATCTGCCTTCAGCTTGGGTCATGACCCCGGGGTTCTGGGACGGAGTCCTGCATCAGTCTCCCTGCTCAGTGGGGAGTCTGCTTCTCCCTCTCCCTGTACAGCTCGCCCTGACTCTCTCTCTCAAAGGAATAAATAAAATCTTAAAAAAAAGAACACAAGAACTGTGTTGTGGTGACGGGTGGCTCTTATATGACTTAAAAGGACCAGACTATATGTACTGCCATTTTCTGAGGGCAGATCTCCTGCCAACAGGCCTCTGCCATATGGTAAAGGTGGTATTCATGTAAAAGGGATTTATGTTTTCAAACAGTACTTCAGTTTTCTTATCTTCTTGAAAAGGAGCCATTTGCTCTGCAACACAGGGCACGCCTGAAAATAACTTCAAAATAACCAAGGTATGCTAAAATTCCTACACGACGTCTGGCCCACTAACAAATTAAGCAACAGACAACCAGGACCTGTAGAAAAAACATTTGAGCCAAAGGTGCTTTTTTTTTCTCTTTTTAAATAAGAAACTAATATGCTTTATTAAAGAATTATAGAATTCTTGTAATGCTTTTAAGTCCAGTTCGTTTACATATAGTGCACTATTAGTTTCAGGGGTACGCCATAGTGACTCAGCCCTTCCACACGTGCTGAGAGCTCATCACGGACACGTGCCCTCCAGAGTCCCCATCATCTGTTTCACCCCCTCCCCCCACCCCCCAGGTTGAGCCAAGGCTTACCAAGTTCTGAAGGGAAATAGGACAAATGACTTCAGGACAAATGGAAAACCTGAGCTCAAAAGGAAAAATTGACCTCTTGTTTCATTTAAGAACAATGAGCCCGTTAATCCTATTGTTCACAAAATTCCCAGATTATAAGCAATTATTTTTTAATTCACCACGGCTTTTCCCCCTAATGTTCACAATTGGAATCCATTCATTGATTTCCTGATCCGACAGCCCTTTGGCATGCATTGCTTTAGACCTTAATTTATGTCTTTTCCTCAAGATTTAAGAGGAGAAAAAGGTCAATCTTTACCAGAATTTTCAGCCAGCCGAAGCTTTCCACAACAAAGATACCGCCTCCATTGCTTTCTGACGTTCTCTTTTGCTACGCAGTAAAAGACGAATATGAAAAATCCTATGGAGGAAAAACAAACAAACAAACCTGTAACGTAATCCCAGACTGAGACCTGAATGTCAGGAGCTTCCTTAGCACAAAGATAAAATCTTTGGCAGCCATAGGCAAAGTGAAATTTTGCAAATTGGAAAAAAAAAAAAAAAAAAAAAGAAAGTCCAAAGCGTTTAGAAAATCTGCTATTGGAAGGCACCCTGAAGGGACTCTCTTTGTAAGATAAAAAATACTTATGAGAGGAACGATAACTCCCTGTTTCCAAAATTCAACTGTCTCTCCTCTCATATCCCATCCTTGGCATTCCCGATCTTTCCAAGTACAAGTCCTCTACTCCCCTCAGGATGCCAGCTCAGACCTAGGCTCCTCCTTCTCATGCTTCCGTATTTATGATCCGTCTTCATGCCCTGTCAAGTGCCACATCCTCCTTGGTCTCAAAGCCCCAGCTCTTCTTCTCCAGCCCTCGGCAGAGTCCTTTGCCTGGGCCCTTACCTCTTTCTCCCAAGCCCAGTACCGCACAGTGATGTCCCTGTCTGCTTTCCAGCCTCCCTCTAATCTGTTCAAGGAAATTCTCCACTGCTGTCCTGGCCACAAAGAGAGTAACACTACAAATGTGAAGAAGAACTCGGGTTTTGCCTCCTAACCCACCTTGTTCCTGGTCCTGCAACACAGGGTCCCAAGCTACTACCACGTCTCAAGGCTTTTGCCCATAAATATTTGCCGAATGAATGGACAACTTCTGAATTCTCCCTCTCCTGAAACCCCAACTGATCTTGTAAAATCTTCCTTTTAAGTGTCAGGTTTCCTTCCAGTACACTACACGTGCCCATCCTGAAACCTGCCATCTTGATTACTGCTCACCCCTGTTTATCAGCCACCCTTGGGCAGCCCCCGATGGCTGCGTAAGAGGAGAAATGGCAGGTATGAGAGAGATCCAGATGGGCCTACCTAAGTCCCAACTCAGAACCTACACTCAGCTTTCCTTAACCCCAAAGCCCAGTGAATTAGGCTTCAGTTCCCTTTTGTAAATGAAGGGACACGTTCTTTTCATCTATTCCTATTCTAATGAGAAGACATTCTGGGGGAAATGAAGAGGGAGAGGCAGGATTGGTTTCCGCAACAAACATGAGGATAGGTACCTTGCTTTTGTGTTTGTGATTAGTGTGATTTGGGCATATTTCTTTTTCCTTTTTTTTTTTTGCACGCCATTATGGCACATAAAACTTTCCTGTTTAATACTATGTAGTATAACACCTGGATGTACTTATTCAGGAACTGATACATTGTGACTTAAAATTAACAGGGGCTCCTGGGTGGTTCAGTCAGTTAAGCGTCGACTCTTGATGTTGGCTCAGGTCTTGATCTCAGGATCCCGTGATCAAACACCACATCGTGCTCCACTCCTCTCCTCTCCTTCCTCTCCCTCTGCCTCGGCCGCGCTCGCGCGCTCTCTCTCTCTCTCTCTCAAATAATAAAGAAATAAATCTCTAAATACACAAAATCTTTTTTTAAAAAAATCTAACAAACCATGTAACCAACAAGTATATTAAGTGGCTTCCTCCAAATTAGGCATTTGAATTCAATCTCAGCTTGGAATTTCTTTGAAAACCGGCAAAACCATCTACTGCTGGAAAGAACTACTGGGAGGGCGGGGAGGACCCTGTGGGAGCTAAAAACAACAGGAAGGAAAGGATGAAACTGGGAGACCAGGATGAATGGAAAGGCATCCCAGCAGATTTGGAATAAAAGGAAACCAAGGGACATGAATTATAGTTATTGTTATGTAAACCTATTAGCCTGCTTAGCATTTAATGCCCAAGTACCTCCATTGAAAATTAATTAGAGCTGACAAGTCTTTTATACAGTTAATAAGAGTCGCTGGGGCCAGGCTGTGGCCACTTGGCTCTATCTTTTGACTTCAGGTTTCTCATTGTCTTCATATCAAACAGACCTAGAAGGCAGGCGCAGCCAGAAGTCACTGGGAAATTTGTGGTTATGGAGGAGGAGGAAAAAAGTACCCGTTTCTTCCAAGGATCTCCAAGCCCCCTTTTTCGGAGATGAATCTGTTTTCAACAAGGAAGTGTTAAGCTCCGAAATTAGCCACTTCACAGATACTCTAACTCTTAAGACATTTTTAGCTCCACTGGGATCATTCATGCCCGGTTGGCACTCTAGAGCTCACCTTGTAAGGTGTTAAAGATGGCGAAGAGATACATGAAAGTGACGTTAACTGGACCCCAGGCAAAGAAGGCAAAACCCCAAGTAATGCCCAGTAAAAACGTAAGGCCGGCAACGCTCCTGAGGTCTTGAATACTGGTTTTCCGCTGGGCTCCCAGTTGTTTCTTCTTTTTAATTCGACAGAGCTGAACCAGGACCACGATGAACATGCTGACGTTCAGCAAAAATATCACACAGAAATATCCCACAACTGTAATATAGAATACAGCATTGCTGTTGATCCAGCAACTGGAATTTGGGGGGAAAAACAATGGGGAACATATTACAGTGCTGAAATATGGTTCAATATGATAAAATGAATCTTTATCGTTTTACTGAGACATCTCCTAAAAGTATAAGAGAACAAAAAGATAAAACCGACTGCCCTCCAACAACCACTTAAAGCTCAAAGGAAAAATAAAACCAAAATACTAGGAGTTTATTTTAGGATGCTTGCTGATTAGAAGTATTTAAAAACTATTCTTTGGAAACATTCAGGATTTTACCCCCTTTAAATCTTAGCAACTCTATCCATGAGTCTTTACTAATATAATGTAGCTGGTATTTCCTTTTTATCAGAGGCTTAGAAAAGTATTTTCAAAATACTTCCAATTCGTTTTTTTTATACTTGAGTAGGAGCGTGGCATTTCTGACTAGCTTATCTCATTACACACATAACTGAGAAGACTAGATTTTATTAGGATGAGAGTCGGAGTCGATACGCTGATTACATACTCCACTTTCTTGGAGAATTCTGTTTTCCAGTTCACTTAACATTCCCTCAGGGGCTTTGTACTCACAAGTCATCGGGTGAGCCATTGGGGAATTTCCCATAGGATCCGAGGCCATAGTTATTCGGGGATATAGCCAAGACGATGGTCACGACCACAGCTGGTACCCCTGGGAGATGGGAAAACATCAGTCACACTGAGTTCTAGTAACCAAGGTGTTGAAAAGAAAGACTGGAAATCACATTCTATTTTCTTCAGGTAGCAGACTGGTGAGCTGTTCGGCAAACCCTGCTTCTTCTTCTCCTTGGCACGTGGCTGGACCTCTCCCAGCCTGCTTTGCAGCTCGATGTATGTGGCCATGTGACCAGGTTGTGGCCAATGGGATATTGACAGAAGTGATCTGCTCTACTTCTATGCTTGTCCCACAGAAACTTCCTATATGAGATCCTCCACTCTTTCGTCTCTCAAATTCACAGCAACTTTGGAAGCCCTATCCTGAGGGAGAGTTTCCAATAGCTTGGATCCTGACTAACCTTGAGACCACAGACCTCTCCGGTCCTGCTAACTGGACTGTGTGTGAGAAATTATCTTCTTCTAAGGTTTTTTGTTGTTGTTGTTTTTGGTCGGCTACAGTAGCTAGAGTTACCCTTAACTTACACACACCTGGAATGTAATTTTGAGGCTCAGGTGGCCAGCAAAGTAAAGTACTCGAAAATGTAAACAACAGAGTAGGGTTATCAGCCACTCCTGGCTAATCTTCCATTATGAACCCCAAATCCTCCACTGATTACCTGGAACCCACTGACGGACTGGGGAGCAGGTCCGGTTGATCTGGGGGTGCTGACTGCCGCCATACTGGCTCTTTCAAGGACTTACTGGTGCTTCCACAAAGCAGCAGCACGATGAGAAGGCTCTTCCCAGTTTAAAATGGCATTTGGTTGAGAAGGAGTCCCTCTCACCCCCCATCCCGTCACCCCTCAGCCAACTCCATGCAGACAGCTCACACTCTGGGCACAAAGACCAGCCTGACATCCAATCTCAAGTCTCTGGTAAATAAAAAAACAATTCCTCCTCATAAGTTGGGGCGCCTGGTACAGTGTAACATAAAATTTCATTGAATTTTTTTGTATTTGTACCTTACAGAGACACTAATATACAGTGACTTCCTAAATGAAACACTTTCCTAAAAATAAAATATTGGGGTTGTGGAGCTTGTCTAGGACCGAGAATGTGGCCGTTTGGTATTCCACAAAGACTGAATCCATGCCCAATGTCAGAAGCAGTGGTTGATTTTTCTAGGAAGAAGCGACTCATCTCTCTGGAAAGGTGTTCTGTTATTCTCGACAGAGATATAATGACAGGTGGGTGACAAGGGTGGTAAAAGGTCTGCGGTACTGCTGTGTAGAGAATAGCTGAAGGAATATTTAGCCTGAAAAAGAAGACAGGGA
Source organism: Lontra canadensis (assembly GCF_010015895.1). Taxonomy (NCBI): domain Eukaryota; kingdom Metazoa; phylum Chordata; class Mammalia; order Carnivora; family Mustelidae; genus Lontra; species Lontra canadensis. The sequence goes on from NW_022631110.1 coordinate 2,966,178, forward strand.
GGGATGGCGGCTCTAGACACACATGAGAAATCAGAAAGCCAGGCAGGGCTGCTCTCAAACTATATGAATTGGGTAAATCACGTCATCGCTTTAAGCCGGTTTCCTTACCTGGTGTTAGCAATAAACTGCCTTGTGATAACCTCACCGGCTTGTCTTTCATGGGGTTACTTGTATGAAAATACATGGAAAAACAGGGCATTTTTCACAGTGTTATATATTACTTGTAGATTATCTAAAGGGCTCTTTGGCAGAGAGGTGTCAGCTTATTATTTTTTTGCCTTACAAAGCAAAAATAAGACCACTGGGTGAGTGCCGCTAGAGAGACAAGTGAACTTAATGGGAAATCAGAGCTGTAGGGCTTTAGAAAATGGTTATTGGCTGCTTCGTAAGGTATTAAAAACCAGACAACAGACCTAGAATTGAGTCACTTATGGTAAGCCCCAGGTCATGAAACTGAGACTTGACTTAATTACAATTTCAGCTCTCCCAGAAATGGAATCTTAAACCGGGAATCACATTATTAGCACTAGTTAGGTAATCTGCCTGATGGACACTTCTGTCATCCCCTAAGGGAAAGGAACCTGGCCATAACGAACTTGCTTTTTTGCCTAGCATAACTTGGTTATTCCTGTTTCCTTTTGCCTATCAACATCTTTCCTTTTGTACAACTCCTTTTTTTTTTAAAGATTTTATTTCTTTATTTTATTTGTTTGACAGAGATTACAAATAGGCAGAGAGTCATGCAGAGAGAGAGGAGGAAGCAGGCTCCCTGCTGAGCAGAGACACCACCCCCCCATGCGGGGCTCAATACCAGGACCCTGGGATCATGACCTGAGCCGAAGGCAGAGGCTTTAACCCACTGAGCCACCCAGGCGCCCCTGTACAGCTCCTTTCTGTCTGCTAGACTGGATGCTGTTGATTCATGAATTCCCTGAATAGAGCCAATAAGATCTTTAAAATTTAGTCAGTTGAATTTTTTTCTTTTTTAAACAAAGATAACGAGCTCCCTAATAACAGAAGTGTTCAAGCACAGGTTAGATTACCTGTCGGGGTTATGACATCGAGCCCCACACTGGGCTCCGCACTCAGCACAGAGTCTGCTCAAGGTTCTCTTTCCCTCTCCCTCTGCCCGCCCCTCTAAAACAAATAAACAAATCCTGAAAAAAAAAAAAAAGAGAGAGAGAGAGACTGGACAAGTTTGCCCTTTGGGCAGGGCACCATGTAAGGACAATACAGCTGTTTAAGAAACCTGCTAAGTATGACCTGCTTTACCATTGTCTCTACCTGATGAAAAACCAGAATAGCAGAGCAAGAGCTTTGGAGAAAGCCCAGGCTATGTGCAAGCCAAATTATACATACCCCAACCAACAATGCAGAATTTGAGGATGTATTTCCGGATGTAAGTATTAAACACTTTCACAAGGGCCAGGTACATATGGAATGCTTCCAGGCCCATCCAGGTGAATGAGACCAACAGAAAATAGTGCAGAAATACAGCCACGGAGATGCAGAGGCCTCGCATGTCGTACAGAGCTATCCACGAGTCCAAGAGGAACACCAGGTTCAGCAGGAGCAGAGCTGCACACAGCTGAATGAGGATTTTGGAAGGGTAATCCCTTCGAAGCTTCCTAAAAGGAGAGGACGAGAAAAGAATTAGCACCGTAATCTGACCAGCCTTATGTGAGCATATCTAAGAAATGTATTTGTGTTCTTTGGTCAATGTCTATAAGCCTCAATTTCTTCCCTGTGTGTGTCCTGGTGGGGCTGGGGGCAGGCATTAAAAATCAGCAACCCAAACAGCAACAAAGGAAAACTCGAAACAGAGTATCTGCTATCTTAACAATATGGAAAATCTCTATTCACAGTTCTGGGGAACCTTTCACGTGCTGACGGCTGACCCGTCCTTTTAAGTAATTTGTAGTGGAATCGACCGAGCGCCAACCCTCATTTCTCTCCAAATGACTTCGAGAAGCACTGCTGTTGCTTCTCCTACAACAGGCTCCTACATTCAGATCTTCAAAACCGAGCCAGATCCCCTATTATGTTATTAGTTAAAATGAGATCATGGAGAGAAGAGTTTAAACTATAGCTAAATGAAAGAGGCAGAGGAAATCAGAGTGAGCTGATAACATGTGCATGTCTATGTGTGAGAAATTGGACCTGGTGAAATCATTCTGAGTCATGGCTGGCCTGATAGTCATTTAGTCTCATTAATCATATTTCCAAAGGTCCACTAGAAGATCTATAGTTATAGCTGGACCCTAAGTTTGGCACTGCAAGTAAATTTCTACATTTTCTAAGCAGTGTCCAAAATCTAAACCCCAGAACTTACATACTCTTTAATTTAGTTAATGTAATGAAAGTGCCTATTTTTTTTCCCAACAGAATTTGTTGGAATCCGCCCCCCCACACTCCCCCATCCCAAAATGACCAAAGGGACCCTTCACGTAAACCAAGAAGGAGATGCCATTATTTGTAATGCATTCTGGTTGCACTTACAAAACTGCACTCATGAAATATCGATCTTTTTCAGGGAGGTCTTATGCCTCTTATTCTTCTTTATCCCCATACCTGCTACTGTTTTTAATCTTTTGTTTACTCAGTATAACTTAGAAACTCAGTAACTTAAAGAGAGCTCTTATGCTGTATGCAAAGCTATGGTCTATCATCAGATCAGAAGCTTTTGAGTTTCAAATCTGCCTCCATCTTTCATTTTACACCTAATGTCGGCTAGACAGCAGGCATCATTCTAGGGTAAAAAGATGATTAAGACACAACCTCTGCGGCACCTGGGTGGCTCAGTGGGTTAAAGCCTCTGCCTTCGGCTCAGGTCATGATCCCAGGGTCCTGGGATCGAGCCCCACATCGGGCTCTCCACTCAGCGGGGAGCCTGCTTCTCCCTCTCCCTCTGCCTGCCTCTCTGTCTACTTGTGATCTCTGTCTGTCAAATAAATAAATAAAATCTTAAAAAAAAAAAAAAGACACAACCTCTGCCTTCAGTAAGTGTACAAACTAGTAGAAGGAAGTGAGCATTTTAACCAAAAAGTCCCACGAAGTTTCGCATACAGGTGGCACCAATGGATGGTATATAGGATAATGTAGGCCAAAGAGCACACATAATTAATACATTTTGGCAGTGGAGACGGGTACTGCATCCTATACCCCAAGTGTCCGGTGTGGATACTTACTCAAAGGCTAAGTAGGTTACCAGAGTAACTGACAGAAAAATGGATGAAAGCCCACAACCAATATAGGTAATAAACGTCAGAGCCATCATCTGAGAAGGTGGCAAGGATGTCCGAGATAGATCCTGCAAAATAAAACACTGCTTTCAAGACCAAATATTTTCAATATATTAAAGAGCCATGGTTTACATTTATTATTGTAAACCAATAATAACCAATAATAATATTATTATTATTAGAGTGTTCAAAGTGCCCATCCATAGTTTAGTCAACAAACCTACAAGGTAGACCCAGTTATTATCACCACATAAAAATAGTGAAACCGAGGCCCAGAGAGGGTCAATTTGCCCAAGGGCACCCAAGTATGAAATGGAGAAGCCAGGACCCAAATTCTGGTCTGGTGGACTCCAAAGCCCATGTACGTGATAGGTACAGGCGGTTTCGTTCTACTTCCCGTCTTTCCCAGAGCAGCCACCCGACCAGCCTCCTTGGCCAGCTGTCAGCGTTGGGAAGAGAATCTGCCCAGTCAGTGAGGCGGCGGCATTATGATGCACTGGAAAAGCACTGGGCTAGGAGCCTAAAGACCTGAATTTGGCTTCAGACTCTTACACTTCTTAGTTCTATTACTAGGACACTGGCCATCCAAAGTCTAAATTCCAACTTCCTAAAATAACAGTAACAACACCCCATTCCACCTGTCTCGTAGGACTGTTGGAGAGATTACATAAGAAAACTGATGACAGAGCATTTTATGAAAAAAGAACTTTTTTTAAAGATTTTGTTTATTTGACAGAGACACAGCAAGCAAGGGAACATAAGCAGGGGGAGTGGGAGAGGGAGAAGCAGGATTCTTGCCAAACAGGGAGCCGGATGTGGGGCTCAATCCCAGGACCCTGGGATCATGACCAGAGCCAAGGCAGATGCTTAATGACTGAGCCACCCGGGCGCCCTTTATGAAAATTTTAAAGTGTGCAGTGCCTGGGTGGCTCAGTTGGTGAAGCGTCTGCCTTTGGCTCTGGTCATGATCTCAGGGTCTTAGATCCAGTCCTGTGTCGTGTTCCCTGCTGGGCAGGGAGCCTGCTTCTCCCTCTCCTGTCCGCTCCTGCTCTCTCTCTTTCTCTCTCTCTCAAATAAATAAATAAAATCTTTTTTTTTTTAAAAGGAGGGTTTAAAGGGCAATGCAAACTAAACAATTTTTCTTACCCATTTTAATCTGAATCCCCTAGGCCCTGTTATTTAAAAGAGGAAAATTTATGTGTAAAAATAGACTGGGGGGGGGGAAACATTCCACTGTCAAATACTATCTTTCTTTTCCTTTTCTTAAAGATTTTATTTATTTGAGAGAAAGAGAGCACAAGCAGGGGGAGCCACAGAGGGAAAAGCAGGCTCCCCGCTGAGCAGGGAGGCTGACATGGGGCTCGATCCCAGGACCCTGGAATCATGACCTGACCTGAGAGCAGACGCTAAACTGACTGAGCCATCCCAGTACCCCAAGTATTATCTTTCAAGTGCATTTGCTCATTGGAGGAGTAATTTCATTGTTCTGTAAGTTTGCTACGATATCCTATCTGCTGATCAAATTCATCCATCACATTAGACATCATGTCGGGACGCCCAGCTGCCCCGCAGACCCAGAGTCAAAAGCCATGTAGCGTGGGGTCGTTACCAGTAGGACGCCAAAGCTTGTAAGGTGGCTGCACGTACAGACGGTCTCATTCTGCTTCCTGTCTTTCACAGAGCAGCCATCCGACGACCAGCCTCCTCGGCCCCCTGGTGGTATTGGGAAGAGTATCTGTCCCGTCAGCAAGGCCGCGGTCTCAACGATTGCCCCTTCTTCCTCTTCTCCACCCCTGCCCACTCGAGACTGAAAAAGGTACAGCTGGTACCTACCATTTCTGCCCAAGTCCCAAAATACACATCTCACGGTTAATTCATCCTGCCGTGGAAAGATAAGTGACAAATAATCAATTCACGGAACTGAAAAAACTGAAAAGCAATTGGAAAAACAACATGAAATTTTCAAATTTCAGAATCTCATTCTTGATATTGGGAGAATTCTTATTTTATTCTAGTCCCTAGCAGCAAGTGAGTCCCTCATAGGTCAGCACTCCTTAAACTCAGCGGTTGTGCACAGGAACCACCTTGAGGCCTTGCTGAAATTCACGTTCTGATTCCGGGGATCAGCGTGGGGCCTCAAAGTGGGCATTTCTCACAAGTGCCCAGCGGATGCCAAAGGTACAGGCCTGCAGACCGGACTTTGAGTAGTATGGTCACAGGTGCTGCTCAATCTGAACGGAAGTGAGAGATGTTTTCCCTTGGCGGGTGAGAATCAGACCTGTAGCCGCAGATCTCAATGCACTAAACTGGATAGTAGCTGGCTTTTGCGCTGCACCTTCTTGGAAATGAGGCGATCAGTTATTAGGCACGCTAAAACCCAGCAGAGCGACCCTATGATCCTAGCCTCACACACTGCCTAAACCGAGTGTGAGGTTCCTCTCCATCTCCTTCTTTCAGGCCAAGTCTGACAGACGTGGTTTGCGCAAGTGCATCTGGTCCAAGGAGAGACCAGACGGGCCTCCCGCACCTGGCTTGGGGTGATGTGCTTTAAGGTGACCGTCACGTTTCTTGCCAAGTTCTTGACCGTCAGGTTTGCCACGCTGGACGATATGACGTAGCTGATCAGAGAGAGGTTCTCCAGGGCAGGGTCCTAGCACACCAAAGAATCAACAAGATGGCTTTTAGAGCAGGAAGGGACCCTAAAGAACAGTTAAGTTCACACGGTTGATTTTATAATCCAAGTGAGAAACTGAAATTGAGGGTCAAGGAGTAACCCTTGGGAAAGTCCCTTTACTCCTTGGTGGGCCCATGATTAGAAACAGAGCCTGCTCCGCCATACCGTGCTCTAGCTACTGACGGAAATTTCACAGACCGACAGAACAGGACCCTTAGGAACTGTCAAGAGAATCGAACACGAAGCTGCTTAAACTGTGTGTTCTCGAGCCAGTTAAGCTCTCTGCACTTCCTTGCCCTCATCAGCAAAGTTGGCATAGTGGTTGAATAGTTCCTCCCTCACAGGGTCGTTGGGAGGATTAAAGTTAACATTTCCGGGGCGCCTGGGTGGCTCAGTGGGTTAAAGCCTCTGCCCTTCGCTCAGGTCATGATCTCAGGGTGCTGGGATCGAGCCCCGCATCGGGCTCTCTGCTCAGCAGGGAGCCTGCCTCCCCCCCCCCTCTCTGCCTCTCTGCCTGCTTGTGATCTCTGTCAAATAAATAAATAAAATCTTAAAAAAAAAAAGTTAACATTTCTGAGTGCACAGTAGCAGGCTAACATTAGTTATCATTATTTATCCTTAGGTTCTGTTTAAAAACAAACTGGAAGGGCACTTGGGTGACGGCGGGTGGTTAAGCGCCTGACTCCTGGTTTCCGGTCAAGTCATGATCTCAGAGTCAGGAGATCGAGCCCTGTGTTGGACTCTGTGCTCAGCGGGGAGTCTGCTGAGAGTTTCTCTCTCCTTCCCCCTCGGCTCCTCCCCACTGCACGCTCTCTCTCTCTCAAATAAATAAATAACCCTCTGAAATAAATAAATCAAAATAAGCTGCAGAACACCATAAATAAATAAAAAAAAAATGCTGCTTTCATGGAGAATGAAAAAGAAACGAAACTGCCCCCCACCAAAATAAAACCTAAACCCAAAGCAGTTAGCATTAACCTTACCTGAAACAGGGCAGGTGTTTCAAAGAAGTTAAACTGAACCCTGGAAGCGAGCTCCACATCACTAGCTGGTAAATTACTCATCAGTGATGATGGCAGTGTAATAACACCAATACTGTTCTCAGGAGGCCGGGTTTCCAGAGAAACCTGAAAATCAAGTAAGAGATAATAAAAATGCCTGGGGCTAGTATAATGAATAGATGGAAAACGTAAGGACTAATTAAGGAGGAGGATCCTGTAAAGGCATTTATTTGTGGTAACCTCTGTCAAATCGGTTGTTGTCTCTCTGATCGCTATGAAACTGGAGGATGTATAATAGAGAGACAAGTCCTCAGAGCAGGAAAGGAAACATTTTAAAGATATACAGAAACCATCGGAAAGTGTAGGATGCTCTGTGTCAATTAGAGCTCAACAAAACTGGGGCTGGGTCGGAGGGGGGCAGTGCTGAAAACCGTTAACTCCAGACACACCAACTGGCCGCCTGTTAGGGCAAAGTCTTTGCAGAACCGCATGCACTAAACTTGAAAAGGGAAAACTATACAAATCAAGTTAAAAGGCAAAAAGGGCAAGACTTGGTCTGACTTGGGCTTTTCCAGCCCCTAATCCCTCTAATAGGTGGATAGAAAATGCTAGAAACAGGATTGATACTCAGCTCCGCTACTGACACCAGTGCAGTCCAAATGCTTGTTAAAATATTGAAATGGGTTGGTAAGTAGCTGATGTCCCTGCTCTCTTGCAACTGCCCAGAACCCTCTACTGGACACTTCTCCCCACCTGAGCCCCCCACCTCCCTGCAAAACTTCCATAATCTAGGTGCCAGAAGGTTAACACTGGGCCCAAGGACCTCTCAGATCCTGCTTCAGCCAAGACCAATGTCCTGTTTCTGATTCTGCGGTGCCGCACTGTTCTAGATGTTAAATATTTTGAGTATCACCCCTGACTATAAGCAGTAATTGCCTCTAGTACGAAGTACATGGAGGCTATAATCATAGACAAGAAAAGGGTTTTTTCACAAAGAATTAGGATGTACCTGAAGATTTGCAGGGTTTTGGGCAGCGAAGGTAGTTGTGTCGAAATTACTAGCATTCACTCTGATTACGGCCAGAGCCAAGGAAGGGGAGGTGAGAGTTACGGTCTTGGTGGAAAAATTCAGCTGTAAGCCAATGTCATCCACTATTTTTAGCAATCTGTAAAGACAAGTGGTTCAAATTCAACACTCCCACTTTGTCTTCCCCACTCGAAGCAGAATATGCAGTAGCAATGTAACAAAACATTATGAACCTTTTCTGTGGCAGAAAAATACTTGGCTGTAATTAATCCTGATAAGAAGTATCATTGTCATTAGAGGGTCCCCTCTCCTGCACACATCAGTTTGCTAATACCTACCTCTGGGCCAGAGGAGCCAGCAAGGCAGGTGGGGAATGAAGGAGTTTGCTGACATGGTTTATCATTTCTCCCGCGAGGTTAGGCTCCAAGCTACCCGAGGACAGAGCCTTTTCCATCTGGAACACTTGACTCTCAAGATCAGAATCACTGATGCTGCTGGTATAAACCATTTCTGCGACAGAGAAGCCAAATCATTCTATGAACACGTACTGGAAAAATCACTAATAAAGAAACACGACAGACTCCACGACTCCTAGGTATTTGCCCCAGGGAAAGAAAAACATGTCTCAAGAAGACTTGTTTGTGAATGTTTATAGAGGCTTTTCATTATACCGCCAAGCTGGAAACAACCCAAGTATCTATCAACTGAAGAATGGATGGGGGCACCTGGGTAGCTCAGTGGGTTAAAGCCTCTGCCTTCAGCTCAGGTCATGATCCCAGGGTCCTGGAATCGAGCCCCGCATTGGGCTCTCTGCTCAGCAGGGAGCCTGCTTCCTCCTCTCTCTCTGCCTGCCTCTCTGCTACTTGTGATCTCTGAATGTCAAATAAATAAATAAAATCTTAAAAAAAAAAGAAAGAATGGATAAACAAACTGTGATACCTCTCTACAATGGACTATTATTCAGTAATTAAAAGGTAGGAGACACTGATAATTGCAACAATGTAGACAGATCTCCAATTCTCCAATATATTATGTCAACTGAAAGCAGCCAGACCCAAAAGGCTGCATATTGTAGGATTCTCTTCATAAGACATTTTAGAAAAATCAAAAGTATAGGAAAACAAAACAGATCAGTCAGTGGTGGCCAGGGGCTGGGGGTAGTGGATAGGAGTTGACTACAAAGGAACATCAAGGAACTTTGGGGGTGGTGAAAATGTTACATATCATGATGGTGGTTGAGCGGGTCTGGGTATTTAATCCAACCTCATGGAACTATAAAAATTTCATCTATCCACAGATCTGGATGAATTTTATTGTATGTAAATTATACTTCAAAAAACCCAACAGAGGCACCCAGGTGGCTCAGTCTAAAAGAGCATGCGAGGGGCGCTTGGATGGCTCAGTGTATTAAGCCTCTGCCTTCAGCTCAGGTCATGATGTCAGGGTCCTGGGATTGAGCCCTGCATCGGGCTCTCTGCTCAGTGGGGAGCCTGCTTCCCCCTCCCCCTCTGCCTGCTTCTCTGCCTACTTGTGATCTCCTCTCTCTCTGTCAAATAAATAAATAAAATCTTAAAATAAAATAAAATTAAAAATTTAAAAATTAAAAAAAAATAAAAGAGCATGCGAGTCTTGATCTCAGGGTCACGACTTCAAACCCCACATTGGATGTAGAGATTATGTAAAAATAAAATCTTTAAAAAAATAAAAGAGGGGTGACTGGGTGGCTCAATTGGTTAAGCATTGGTCTTCGGCTCAGGTCAGGATCCCGGGGTCCTGGGATCGAGCCCCGCATCAGGCTCCCTGCTCAGTGGGAAGCCTGCTTCTCTCTCCCACTATCCCTGCTTGTGTTCCCTCCCTCGCTGTCTGTCAGATAAATAAATACAATCTTTAAAAAACAGTAAATAAAGTTCAAAATTTTCCTCTTCAGAATGTTGGAAACAGTGACCTCATAACCTTTTGTGGAAGAAACAAACCTGTAAACTAACTCATCTTGATAAAATGGGGTATGTATGCCTCAGAGCTATTTCTCCACTCTCTTGCTCAAAACAATCAAACTCAGCCATATCTATGTTCTATGAATGTCTGGAGGAAAGCTCTCAAAATCAAGCAGACATCATAAAAAGAAAGGGTCAACCTGGTCTTATTACAGGTATCTTGATTAGGCAGGCTAGCTCCTGCGTTTCCAGAAGCCAGATTGTAACAAACCGCAGCAGCCTGGCTCCGCCATACTTACCTGTCTTGTCAGGAGGTGAGGTGGCCGTGATGATATCCACAGGGGCAGACGCGGTGGGAGAGGAAAGTGAGGATTTCATAGGTGGCAGTGTGTGGGAAAGATCAGTTTGGGGCGTAGGGGAAGAGATAGTTCCAGAACTGGGGGGCGTATCAATGGCAGAGCTCGAAGCTAGGGGAGCTGAAGGCTGGGGAGAAGGAAGGTAAATCACTTGTGTTGGAGAAGGAGAGCTTTGGGTTATAGGTGGATGATTTAGAGGTTCAGGAAAAGAGAAGGCACTGGAGACCTGGGACAGAATGGTGGCCTGAGGAACAACAGGGATGGAATTGCTAGAAGAAAATGGTGAGCCATCTGGATGACCAGCAAGACATACAACGGGATCCTGCAGGTCACTAAAAGAAAGAATCAGAGAGAGGCACATGAGAGACAGAAGAGTGAGAGGCTGATCTCCTCTAGCAACCATCTGACACCACCATGGTGACTTGGCTTTGCCAGGGACCTGCCATTCCCAGCCTCTGCCCAGCATACTTTCTGTGCCCTTGCCACTGGCCCCCTGCCCCTGCCCGCGTCCACCACTTCCTCCCTGAGAGAGGAATTAGCCAGGAGGGATGCTGTTTTATGAATTTCCAGTTCTGGATGACTCATTCACCACTGCTCTCAGGCTCTTATCCTTTATTACTTATCACTCAGTTGAAGAGATCTTGTAACAACAATTCTATGTGCTTCTGGGGGAGGGGAGCTCTTACATGCTATTACCAACCTAGTTGATGTTCATGTATTAGGAACTTGTCTTAGGGTTTTTTTTTTTTTTTAGATTTTACAAAATGTATTCTCAAAAAAATAGAATCACACGCCCAAACTGTTCTTAACATACTGGAAAGTTTTCTAAAAACTAGGTGGTTGGGTGGCTCAGTCAGTTAAGGGTCTGTTTTCTGCTCCGCTCATGATCCCAGGGTCCTGGGATCAAGCCCTGCATCGGGCTCCCTGCTCAGCAGGGAGCCTGCTTCTCCCTCTCTCCCTCGCTGTTACCCCTGCTTTCTGTCAAATAAATAAATAAATAAAATCTTTAAAAAAGTTTTCTAAAAACTTAAATACCAAAATATTATTTTCCTTGACTATTTGAATCTACATTAATAAAACTGACTCATCATTTTTCGAACAATTGAGTTTACTTTGAAGTGAAAGCATCTCCATTTCAAAACCATATCTGTCCATAATAAATTCACAAACTCTTATGTCAACTCAGTATTAACACAGGGTACAAAAGGGTATGGCATAAATTGAAAAGCCAGCTCCAAATTTACCAATAACCATAAAATGTTTTTCAGATTTTTCCCGTAGTTTTTGCAAAGTACATAATTCTGTCGCTTACACTTACAATCTTCTGTGTATTGACCCATATTAGAAAAATGTGCAAAAATAATTATTATTGATTTGGATAATGGACTTTTTTATTTCAGCAACTTCTCATACTGGTCCTAGTGAGTCACAAGTAAGCCTTTCTTTGCCACGAAACCTCTAAGTTAGCTCACTCACATGCGGTGTGATATTGGCTGGGATCGGTAAATCACACTGCCTTTTTTTTTTTCCTTAGACCTACTGATTTGTTTCAAGAAAATCTTTTTTTTTTTAAGATTATTTATTTATTTATTTGACAGACAGAGATCACAAGTAGGCAGAGAGGCAGGCAGAGAGAGAGGAGGAAACAGGCTCCCCCGCTGAGCAGAGAGCCTGATGCAGGGCTCGATCCCAGGACCCTGGGATCATAACCTGAGCCAAAGGCAGAGGCTTAACCCACTGAGCCACCCAGGTGCCCCTCGTTTCAAGAAAATCTTAAACTGAAGTTAATAATACATAAACTTTTGTGAAGCCGATGAAGAGAGGAATCTGTCTGAATTGATCTTATACCACTATAGAGCAGTGTGAGGCTAACTGGCACATAGTGAGTGGCCAGGAAATGTTCGTTGAATAAAAAATGGATTAAGGGGGTGGCAGGGTGGTTTGGTCATTAAGTGTCAGCTCAGGTCATGATCCCAGGGTCTCTGGAACGAGCCTACATCAGGCTCCCTGCTCAGTGGGAAGCCTGCTTCTCCCTCTTCCACTCCCCTTGCTTGTGTTCCCTCTCCACTGTCTGTCTGTCTGTCTCTCTCTCTCTCTGTCAAATAAATAAATAAATCTTAAAAAAAAAAAACAAGAATTAAGCAGGGGCCACAGAATCCACAGCTTATAAAATCAGCTATGCCTCAGTATTGCTTTAGCTCAGTGGTTCTCAACCTAGGCCATGCATGAGAAAACCCAGGAGACTTTTAAAAAATATACAGAGATTTCCATGGCCTACTCCTCAGCGGCTGCTTCAGCTTGTCTTGGTGCAGGGGTTGAGGCCCCCAGGCCCATATATTTTCATGGCATGCAAGGTTGAGAAGAACTCATATACTCTTCAGATCCACCGGTCCTGGGGGGTGGGGGGGTAAGAGCAATCAGAGGGGGCCACAAACTATTACCTAGGGAAGCCTCTGACGGATCCAGTTTTAGGTGGTGACTTAGGAGCACCCACTAGAACGTGTCCTCAGAGCTTCTCTGGGGTGAGATGAGGCAGGAATACTGTGTTGAGGAACCTGAGGCGGGTCCTACCCTTAGCAAAAAATGCTGGCTTGGTCTCGTCTGGCCCAACACCCGCAGGAGGCCTCTCAACGCAGCCTGAGGTTAAGGGCGGCAGTGTGGACGAAAGGGCGCCAGACAGACACAGAACTGATGTGTCGAGAAGCCTTGGCTGAGGCTCCGGCTCTCATTAGTCCTCTAGGCGATCCACCCCAGTTCCCTGAGACTCCGTTCTCTGAACCGTATACTGCAGCCACTGACGGGGCCAAGTCATGGCAAAGGTGCTTTGCAAAGTATAAATGACATTTTCTTCTTATGTCTGGGGGTCTGCAGCAACCCAATCCCCCAGCACGAGCGCTCCCATTCACCGGGCTCTGCCAGGAAGAGGCTACCCTCTCTCTCTGATGCTCTTGGCACTTGGGCTACTCGGAGCCCTGGCTCCGTGGAGAGAGGCACACCGGGAGGGGCAGAACGGTGGCAGGCAATGCCCGCTACACGTTAGGAACCTCAGAGCACCGCAGCCCCGGGGCGGGGCTCCCTTCCCCAGCCCACTAGGGTGGACTCTCTGGGGTGGGGGGGCTGCGGGTATCCATGTTTGCTGCAACATGCTTCTCCTCCAACATGCAGCCTCCATACGATACACTGTGCTCGTCTTGAAGAATTCTTACACATATACACCCACATCGTCACCACCCAGATGAAAAGAGAGCATTTCCAGCACCCAGGAAGGCCACCCTGACATATCAGTAGGTTTTAAAAGGACTCAAAGTGGCTCAGTCAGTTAAGTGTCTGCCTTACACTCAGGTCGTGATCTCGGGGTCCTCAGCTTGAACCCCACGACAGGATCCCCACTCACAGGGGAGTCTGCTTGTCCCTCTCCCTCTGCCCCTCCCCCTGCTTGTGTGCTTGCTCTCAAATAAATAAAATCTTGTTAAAAAAATATAAAAATGGGGCACCTGGGTGGCTCAGTTGGCTACACGTCTGACTTCGGCTCAGGGCATGATCTCAGGGTTGTGAGATCAAGCCCTACATCAGGCTCTGTGTTCAGCAGGGAGTCTGCTTCTCCCTCTCTGCTCCCCTCCCCCACCCCTCATGCTCTCAGTTGCTCTCAAAAAAAAAAAAAAAAAAATCACCCCACCGAGGAATCCTGAAAATAATCCACAAACCTGGACTATACCCCAGACCAATAATAACATCATTACTGAGAGTGGGAGGCAGGCAGGGGCGTTTTTAAAATTCCTCCAATGATTCCAAGGTGCATCCAGGGCTGAGAAGCACTGCTCTGTGGGCTCGACCCCACAAGGCAAAGTTAGGTCCCCGAACCAGCAGCACTGGCTTCACCTGGGGACTTGTTAGAAATGCAGCATCTCAGGTCTTTCCCAGACCTCCTGGATCAGAATTTTAACAAGATCCTCTGTGACTGACACGCACAGTAACCTCTGAGAAGTGCTGACAGGGCTCACTTCCTCATTTTCCAGAGGAGGAACCTGAGGCTTATTTCTACGGATAAAGAAGCAACCACTGGATACACAGTGAGCTGAGGACAGAGCCCTAGCCAGAAAATGAGCTCATGCTCTGCCCCCTTCTCTGTGTCCTGGGGCTTCTTCCTCACAGCAATTTGAATGGACAACCCCCAGCAGTCTGTGGGGCTTCCTCAAAAGAGTTATGATTTCTTCATCTGATCTAGTACTTCTAGAAATTCCATCCCTCGAATGGGCCTCAACCCTCCAGCTTCATGGTGCATTTTAAGCTAAAACTTACATATTCTTTACTATTTATTACAGAAAGTGCTATAAATCCTAAACTCGAGTCCTTTAGCTATTCCTTGAGTCCAATGTTTTATTATATCCCAGAAATATAGCCCACACCGGGCAGACAGGCCACAATTTGCCTTTTGTTCCCATATGAAAAGGTTTAAGTTGAAAAATGTATGTCCTTTTGTTCAAATACAAATTTTACCCAATTGTAAGAAAGTACAGAAAACCCTACAAAGAAAAAAAAAGGAATAGTAAGCAAAAATCACCCATGATGACAGTTGGCAGGCCAGTCACTGAGAACCCCGTGACTATTTTCATTGATTCACTTCTGAGTTTTTTCTGTGTATATTTATATACACCCATGATCACATCATCCATGACTTTGGGGTCATCTGCCTCCCAGCTTCCCTCCATCACAGGGCTGAGTTTAAGGCAGTCATTGTCAACATTGGTTGCACATTAGAATCACCGAGGGGGCTTTTAAAACCCTGGATACCTGGACTGTGTTCCAGACAAATTAAATCAGAATCGCCGAGGGTGGGAGACTGGAAATCAGGATTTTCAAAAAATTCTTCAGTGGAATTAATTTGAGGCTTATAGAAACCCTGCAAAAATAACACAGAGTTCCTTATACCCCTCACTCAGCTTCCCTCGATGTTAACATCTAATGTCTGGAATTGGAACCAAACAGCTATCAATGTTTAACATATTCCAAAGATGGCATCTCAAATCACTGAGGAAAAGACAGACTTTTTAATAAATGGTGCAGGACCCCTGGCTAGACATTTTGGAAAGGATTAAGTTAAATCAATACTTCTTCCCACACATAAGAATAAATTCTAAGTGTATTTAATGTAAAAAAAAAAAAAAAAGGAAAGAAAGAAGGAAACCAAATAAATACTAAAAAAACTCAAGGGTGAATTCCCCTATAACCTGGGCATTGGAAAAGGCTTTCTAACGATGACTTCAAATCCACAGGCAGTAAAAGAAAAGACTGGCAAATTTAACTACAATTTTTTTAAAGATTTTATTTATTTATTTGACAGACAGAGATCACAAGTAGGCAGAGAGGCAGGCAGAGAGAAGCTCCGTGCTGAGCAGAGAGCCTGATGCGGGGCTCGATCCCAGGACTCTGGGACCATGACCTGAGCCAAAGGCAGAGGCTTTAACCCATTGAGCCACTCAGCCACCCCTAACTACAGTTTTTAAAAAAGATTTTATTTATTAATTTGAGGACAAGCAAGGGGAGTGGCAGGCAGATAGAGGAAGAGGAAGAAGCAGGATCCCCGCCAAGCTGGGAGCTTGGGGTGCAGGACTGGATCCCAAGAGCCCAAGATCATGACCTGAATGGAAGGCAGATGCTTTACCAACTAAACCACCAGGTAGGAGCCCCTTAACTACATTTTTTAAAAATTTAATTCGCGTGACAAAAACATGAAATCAAAAGATAACTGACAAACTGGGAGAAAATATTTGCAACATATACCACAAAGGGTTAATATCCCCCACTATATAAAGGACTCTTAAAAACTGATCAGGTGATCAGGGGCGCCTGGGTGGTGGGTGGGTTATAAACATTCATTCCTCCTTTTGGCTCAGGTCAGGATCTTAGGGTCGTGAGATGGGGTCCTGTGTTGGGCTTTGTGCTCAGTGGGAATCTGCCAGATGTTCTCTCTCTGCCTCTCTCTCTCTGCTCCTCCACCTGCTCTCTCTCTCTCTATCAAATAAATAAAATCTTAAAAAAAAAATCAGGGTGCCTAGGTGGCTCAGTGGGTTAAAGCCTCTGCCTTTGGCTCAAATCATGATCCCAAGGGTCCTGAGATCGAGCCCCACATCACGTTCCCCACGCCACGGAAAGACCGCTTCTCCCTCTCCTTCTGCCAGCCGCTCTGCCTACTTACGTGCACTCTCTATCAAATACATAAATAAAATCTTAAAAAAAATCCAGTAGAAAAGGTGGGAAAGACATGAATGCACAATTAACAAGAAAGATACAAAAATGACCCCAAATACATGAAAAATGTTCAAACAGTCCTCATCAGAGAAGTGCAAATTAAAACACCACTGAGTTGCCCTTTCTCAACTACCACACTGGAAGAATTTAAAAATATGATGACATTCAGTTGGTGAGGCTGGAAGGTTGGAGGGAGGTGGCCAGGATATTTCTAATACTCCCCAGGAGATTCTGATATGCAACCAAGATTGCAAACCATTATTTCAAAGTAATGGTCCAAGTGGAAACTTGATACAACAAAAAACTGCATTTCCCCTAAAACTGAAAGCCCTTCTTCACGGCCAAAATTCCAGAATTCCTTAGCCAACATGGCGATTAAATATTATTATTGTTATTATTATTATCATTATTACTTTTAGGAAAAAGGTCATCCTGTTTGCTACGTACCACTGCAGTTTTCCTAACTCTTCCGGCGAGGAAGGGCATGGTATCCTGACAGAATAGCAGCACTGTTCTGGAGACAGCAGTAAAAGAAAGAAGAAAACACATGGTCAAGAACAAGGCGAGGCAGAAGCTCAGATCCATCAAGTATTATGGTTTCTACAGTGGCTACATTTTATAAAGTCTTGTCTAAAACAGGTGATTAAAAAAAAACCCTGGATACTATTATACTAACAATCATACATGTACATAACAGGTGCTCAAAAATATTTATAGCAATTACTCTTCAGCAGCTCCTAAAAATTCTGAAGTAAACACACCCAGCAGCAATGCATCAAACACTCCAGACAGAAGTCCCTCTCAGTAGGGTTTTTTTTCTATCTTATTTTCAAATACAGTATACTGAAACTTTACTGAAGGGTAGGGGAGAATCACCTTTTAGAGCTCACTAAAAACTGTCCAAGAGTCAAAATGGAAAGCTATCACATACCTAATTTATTATATTTTCAGTTTTAAGAAGAACACATCAAAGTCATGTGAAAAAGAACACAGCAATAAAGATAGAGACAACTTACCCATCGGATGAATCTTTGCTCTTTTCAAAGCAACCATTACAGCACATATGTTCATTGTTTTATTCATTTTTATTGTGAATGTACAATTTAATGTGCTGTGAAGAGAAATATAGATAATCAGAATGTTACTAAACTGGAAATCTACCCACAGATTTGTAAATGCTTTTTCAAACTTGGGAGTGAGGAAAGGAGACACTGATGCTGTGAACTTGGTGACACCCCAATGAGCTTGCGAACACCCACCACTTTGACCATGAGACATTTATAGAGGTTTACGGTCACAGAGGTTGCAAACCAGAGACCCTGTGACCACACACAACTGTTGATTCATTTTGCCTGCAGGAACTAGGAAGTGGCAGGGGTGCAACTTGCTTGCAAAGACAAGCATCTTAACATCTAGAGTCTTACCCCTAGCTGGCTACTTGTCTATTATCTGTCGGTGTTTGAATTTCCATCATGAGAGCCCTGTCACATACCAGCCTGGATGAACATCGAGGTCTCTTAAATCCAAAACCTCTCTGGCAATTCAATCTAGATCATCTGATAACTAGCAATTTAAGACATTATCGCTTATTTTTTTTCTTTAGTCTTGATTTACGTGAAAAAATGTTAATGTTGTAAATAACCAAAAGTGGTAAATGACATGAACTCAATATATATATATATATGTAAATATACATATATATATATTTAGTAGATAGGGATTCAATCTACAGTTTTATGAGGAATTGCCATTATCTGTACCAATGAACAGCTTGATGAGCAGAAACGGTCACTTTCTGGGACCTGTGCTATCACAGAATGCTCAGGATTCAGGTGACGACATTACTGACCCATGTGAGCCATTAGCTTATGCAGCCAGGACAGTTGATGGACACCATGTAACATGATCATCTGTGCAACTTCAAATAATTGTCCGGCAATCTCTGATTCACCCCTGCACCTCTTTTTAATTTCTTCTCTTCTCCTGCATTCCCGTCTTTTCCTCCCTTCTCTCCTTCTCCCAAGCACCATATTATGTTCCTCCTTCTCTGTCTCGCCTTCACCAGACTGGACCACTGGGAGCCATTTCTTGGTTATACTGGTGGCCCTTGGGGCTAAGGATACTGACAGTTCTTAGCATCACAGCACCAGAGGCAAATGGCACAATCCTACCCACCCCTTTGCAATCCACAAAGAAACGGGAAGACGCAGGTGACAGAGCGATGAGTGTTTCAGAGACCAAAAACATATATCCAAAATGTATGAATATGTATGCATTTATTTTTTTAATATTATTTATTTTAGAGGAACACATTTAAAACCCCTCAATACCTTATTTCTCATAAGTAGCGAAATAATATGGATAAAAGTATTAAAAATGACTAACCTTTGGGCCTCTGCTGTGGCACACACGGTAAAATAAGTCTGGAAAAAAATACATACATATATATATATATATATACACACACACACATAGGTTCCTTTGACAGTTGTAAATGTCAGACAAAATAACCCAGCACTTATCACAGCCTCACAGAACCTTAGAATCACAATAACCCCTAGGGATGATCCAATTCACATTGCTGTTGGATTTCCGCCCAACTTTCAAAGCTACTGGGGCAAACAAGGTTTGCCTGCATCCTGCTACCGTCAAGAACTCACTACCACACAAGGGAGCTCAATCTGGGGCCCTCGTTTTAGGAAACTTTCCCTGTAACATCCACCCATGGTTATTTCCAGCTCTGACTCTGGATCCATCCAGTTCGGATTTCTGGGGCAACGGAATTAGTCTAGTCAATCTTTCTCTATGACAGATTTGGGGAAGTTTGAATACATTTCTCCTCAGGAACGCAGAACTCCATGCTTTCCCCCAAACAGAAACAGTAATGATAAACAAGGCATAGGATGTTCTCTGATTACCTCACTTAAGGTTTGCAGGATTTTGTTTAGCTCTGATCGTCTGTTAATAAAACAAGAGAAATTGACATGAAGGAGATCACTGGTGACGTTAAATTCAAAACAAGTTAGATTTTTAGCAATTAAATTAAGCCTATGGTATTTACTGTTTCCGGTGTTCACTTTGAAGTAACACTGGGTATACTAAGAGATTCCTATGTGAGAAAAATAAATTATTTATATGACAAGGGAAACTAACCAGACAGAAGCTGTATCAGTTCTAGCCAACAGCAAGATATAAATTATGGTTGAACGATCTTGTTATTCATTAGGCTCCTGCAACCCCCAGGCAGCTTCTTCTGGCAGAGGGCCCAAGGGACAGCCAGCCCAAGGCGAAATTTCTGAGAGGGGCTCACCAATCACCGTGGGGCCCTGCACCCCTGATTTCTTCCTCACTCCCTCTCCACCTGACCCCACCACCCTCTAGCACTCTCCAGCCCCCATTCCCCTCCTCACCACTCCTCTTCCAGAATCTCCCTCATTCCTTTCCTCCAATCCCTCTCAAACAACACCTTTATTTCTTCAATGTGGAAGAGTTTCACGAGAGGTTAGGATAAAAGAAACCTAGTTAAAGAATTCACTCTAGGAGTGCCTGGGTGGCTCAGTAAGTTAAGCATCTACCTTCAACTAGGGTCATGATTTTGAGGTCCTGGGATGGGCTATGTCAGGCTTCTTGCTCAGGGGGAGCCTGCTTCTCCCTCCTCTGCCCTTCTCTCTCAAATAAATGAAGAAGAAGAGGAGGAGGAGGAGGAGAGGGGAAAGGAGGAGGGGGAGGAGAATTCACTCTAAGGCAACCATTCTCAACTGGGGGCGGGGGGAGACAGACTCTGTCCCGCAGAGGACATTAGGCAATATCTGGAGATGTTTTTGATTGTCACAGTTGGGGGCTGGGTGTTACTGGCACCTAGTGGGTAGAGGTCATAGATCTGTTACAGATCCTACAGTGCAAACACAGCCCCACATACTAGAGGACAATCAGGTCCAAAATGGCAATAGTGCCAAGGCTAAGAAACCCAGCTCCACGGAATGGGCGATAGTTCTAGGTGGCTCCAGGGAAGGTCTAGAGGAAAGAAGAGAACAATTGTGACAACAATAAGTAATCAGCTAGCTTTTCTATCTGGCAGGAGCCGCTCCTCCTTAACTGTGCTCAGAGGGTACCTTCCCGGGGATCTCCCTGGTCCCTGGGTTCAAGTCCATCCACTCTGCCTGTTCTGTATTTAGATATGTAGAACATCCTTCGGTGCCCTAGACATATCGCATTCATTGTAGGGATTGTACTGTATCATTGTTTGTTTGCATCCTAGGTATATTCTACCGGACTCTAGACTCCTGGTTCTAAAAATTGGCCTCAGGCTAGAACCACCAGGGGGCTTTCAAAAGTACCAACTTCTGTGTCCCAGCCCCCAAATACTGATCTAATTGTTATAGTGTGCCTGGACATCAGGATTTTTAAAAGCTCCCCCAGGTGATTTTAATATGTGGCCAGGGTAGAGAACCATTGTTCTAGAACAGTTTTCCATCCTGAGAGTTGGGTTTATCCCAAAGGCCAAACCCATAGTAGGTACCCAACAAATGCTTTGTGGCTTTAAATGAATTCCTCTGTATTTCAAATCTAATAATTCAGATGAATTGTAAATATGCAAATTTGTGTTTTATTTACAAATTTGTGAGTTTAAAAAATGTATCTTGGGGTGCCTGGGTGGCTCAGTCAATTAAGTGTCTCCCTTCAGCTCAGGTCACGATCCTGGAGTCCAGCACCAGGCTTTCTGCTCACTGGGGAGTCCGAGTCTCCCTCTGATTCTCCTCCCTCTCGTGCTCTCTCTCTCTCTCTCTCACTCTTTCTCTCTCTCAAATAAAATAAATGAAATCTTTTTTAAAAGTTGAAAAAATTAAAAAATTAAAAAATGTATCTTATCCACATTGTTTCCCATCTAAAGTTTAAGATACTTCTAGGACATTGAGATTTTCTGCTTTTTATTTCATACATATACTCTGAATAGCTAGGAAAGCTACGTTTTTATTAGGAGTTCAAAAAATAGGAATAAAGGACAGAAACACCACTCCTGTCCATCCCAGTTCTCACCCAGTTCTCACCACTCTCACTAGGGGAGCCCTACAGATGTCTGATAGCCCCCAGATATCAGATATAAGAGATATAAGGCTCCCCTCCACCTCCGCACTGCTAACCCAGGGGAAGCAGCCAGGTCAAAATGCTAATTGAAAGGATGACCCTGAAAGAGTGTTCTTTTTTGTTTTGTTTTGTTTCGTGTTATTTTGTTTTTGACCTAGTTCAATATCATCACAGATACTCCCCGGACATTTTGGATTTAGTTCAAAATTTGATGCAAACCTCATTTGAGGGGTAGTAGCAAGGTTGAGAGCAGGTAAATTTTATCTTCGATGCTGCTTCCAAGCACAGGGATGAAGACAGGATGTTTCTGCTCCCAGTGACGCTCAGGTAAGACTGACTCCAGGCCTAGACTGATATTTTGACCTCATGTCTGACTGGGAGCACCTGTATTTGTAATGTATTTCTCACTGTCCATGCTTAAACCTGGAAGCTGGTACCTACTTCATGAAGACCTCTCTGACTTTTGAATGACTAAGGCTTCATGAAAGCACGAACAAATGGAACACATAGCATCCCACCTTGAACTCCTCTTCCAACCTTTCTACCAAATCATATTAAAGCTCAAATACCAATTCAAACTGACCTCTTAACGTATCTACGGAGTGTCAAGGAGAAGAGCCTCACAGGGCTATCTGATGACGGGTGACTACCGTCTATCCGCTAAGAAGTCAAGAACCAATTCTTTATAAGCTTTGGGTCTATTTCCCCTTCTCAGTTTCCAAAAGTAAAGACCACTCAACAAGCATCTTTCCGTGACTGATGTCTTAACTTTTAAATCAAGCAGCAGATTACTCACCTCGATTCCCTTAGAGACAGGATGCCCAATAAGGTGCCATTAGCCGCATTTTGATTCTGTTAGGGGCACAAAATCATTAAGAATATAACAAATACTGTTGTGGGTTTTTTTTTTTACACTCTAACAAGAAGTTGTTCTTCAGTTTCATTGGCCACCCAAAGAAATACACCCTAAAACGGAATGCTAACCAAAGATCAAATCCTATTGACTGAGCTGGTTTCTGTTTTTATATTTCCTTTAAAAAATATTCTGAATCAGCAAGTCCAATGTGCTCACTGATTTCATTGTTCCAAGGGTTCCCCAAAAAGAACATGTTAAAGCTCTCCACATTAAAAGGTCCCAGACATAAGTAAAGATCCCAGTGTAAAGAGGGAACTTGGTAGCAGACTCCACTGCATTTCTAGCACCTTATTCCTCACCTGGCGCATAGTGGGTGCTCAGGAAATAGTCACTAAAAGAACAAACCACATTTGGCTGGGATCCTCTGACCCGATCTAGGTCATGGGAAGACTGACACTACCGTCTCTAAATCCCCCGTGGGCTGAAACAGAATCAGATTCATAAGACTCCTCTTAGACTCAATATATTTCTTATTGCCAGAAGTTTCTACTATAATTTAAAATTTTTTTTAAAGGCAATAGGATTCCATCATATAAACATTCAGCAGCAAGCTTAGTGAAAACTGAAATATGCTTATTAACAAAGTACTGTGATTATTATGAAGACAAACCCTCTTGACAAAGCTAGTGATTCAACAACACGTTTTTATTTAAATTTGGTCCTAAAAGTAAATATGCCAAATACCACGAATAATCTGAACCTTAAACAAATCTTTAAATGCACAAGCACTTGCTTTTTAAAATTACAATTAAAAAAAAAATCTTTTAAAACCTACCTGGGTACCATTGCTTTCTTCATATGGAAACATTATTTCACCTCTAAAGAATGCTAAAAATAAATTTGGAAAATAAAATTTGAGACTTGCATCCTTAGAGCTTAAGGATTAATACAACACAGGAAAAGATTATCAGATTAATAATGAATAATCAAACTAATAAAATAAATGGTTTCGTCAAATTCTTCGCAGTTACTCACATTTACCGTCTTTTCTGTCAGAACCATACTCAATGACCATCAGTACAATTTTCAGAAAATGTGAACAATAAATTCTGTGTGGGAATGTGGAAAGAGAAAAACCTTGTCTCCTGGTCAAGAAATTTTAATCCTACATGCTGCTCATCAGAGCCTCATTTCCCATAAAGATGCTAACTTGGGGAACTGGCTCTAACATACAAAATACTTTGGGGGGCACCAGGGTGACTCAGTTAGTTAAGCTTCTGCCTTTGGCTCAGGTCATGATCCCAGGGTCCTTGGATGGAGCCCTGTACCCAGGCTCCCTGCTCGGTGGGGAGCCTGCTTCTTCCTCTCCCTCTGCCCCTGCTTGTGCTTGTACTCTGTTTGTCTTCTCTCAAATGAATAAAATAAAAATCTTTAAAAAATAATCTTTTGGGGGTTTTCTGGTTGTAGTTACATACAAAAAGGAGGGAGAGAAAAAGCATTTCTCAGAAATTAAGCAGCCGTATAACAGTCTAATTATTCCTTGTCATTTGACCTTTTTTTTTTTTTTTAAGATTTTATTTATTTATTTGACAGAGAGAGACACAGCAAGAGAGGGAACACAAGCAGGAGTGTGTGAGGGAGAAGCAGGCTTCCCCCTGAGCAGGGAACCCGATGCGGGGCTCGGTCCCAGCACCCTGGGGTCATGACCTGAGCCAAAGGCAGCCGCTTAACGGATAAGCCACCTGGGCACCCCTTTTTCTTCCTTTTAGAAATAGAGCTACCAAGTGCAATCTCTCCCCAAGAACAAAGTTAAGATTTTGCTTTTGAAACCTGAATAGTATGCTGGGAAAATCCTTTCTTCAGTTGAACAACTCACTGTGTCTTTCGTCCCAGAAATGCCAGAAAACTCTGTTCTTAAAATGCGCACTTCGGGAAAATACAGAACTCAATTTCAGTCAACCTGTTTCCTACAGGGTATACTTGGAGGGGCTCCGAGTCGATCAAAAAAGAAAGAAAGAGAGAGAGAGAGAAAAAAAATAGAGACTGCTTAACACAAGTACACTGTGTGCACTTCATAATCTACAGAGACCGAAAACCGGCCTCTTGAGCAGAAGGCAAAGAGGTCATACAAACTAGGGCAGGTGTCAGCCATTTTTCTGGTATCCGATCAGACATTTAAGGTTTTGTGGGCCATACATTCTGTCAGAACTACTCAACTTCGTAGTTGTAGCATGAGATGCCAAACAATATGTACACAAATGACATGGCTATGTCCCAATAAAACTTTATTTACAAAAACAGGTGGCAGGCATTATTTAGACTATGCGCAGTCGTTTGTCAACTCCTGAGCTGGAGGCTTAAATGCCTTCTCAGCCATCTCTTACAGCAACCCAAAGTACCACTGATGCCCACAGCCAAGAACCCAATGGTCCACTTCCACTTAAAATGGCCGACAAAGCCACAAGCCCAGTAACTAACAGGATTTATCTCTTTTAGCAACTTCCCTCCTGAGAACCTCAACTTTGGCGTATTGATACCGAAATCTCAATTAATGCAGCATACAATTATTAAAAGTAAAGATACTTGATATATGCATAGAATTACTTCTAAATTTGGGGGGAAAAAACCTTAGCTATTAAAAATGTATTTAGTGAGTGCATGCCAACACCCACAGTTTCTCTCCCTCACCCCCCTTGATTCTCCAAGTTCATCCTTCAGTCTTGTGGAACGCACGCTGAATTTCAGAAGCGTGCCCAGAGCCCAGAGGTAGCAGAGCAACTGGGAAGCTTCTGACCCTCAGCCTAACTCTGCCTGGTCAGCTCCCAGTTTTTTCACCAGCCTCCGTTTCCCTTAATGATCTCAGATTGGAACCTGAGAGAAGTGAAGGTTTCTAGTTTCTGGCAGGATACCATGGGATTTCTGGGGCCAAAAGAGTTGGTTCCCTGATGACGTTGTTGTTTTCACCAGACACTAAAACAAATGGTCAATTCAGTCACTTAATTGGGGAAAACATTACTCCAACCAGCTTCCTGGCATCTGTTATTCAAGATGACCATTTTTTTTTAAACTAAATGTTCAATTTGCAAAGTTATCAAACATCATGTAGACACAACACTAAACTAGACATTAGTCACCAGTCCAAAACACAGATGAAGCGTAAAAATAATGAAATGATGGAGAATTCAGTAAGAGAAGGGTAAGAAAAGAGGGAGGGAAGAAGAGGAAGAATTACAACATATGTGAAAGTGAAATATATCTAACCAGTCTTTTTTCTATTTAATCAAACCAGCTAATATCTGCCTACTACACTCTACCTGGTGCATTCTATCAGCAGAAAGTTCATATACGTAAATCTCACATTCACACAAGCAGAAAAGTTTTGGGGACCATTCTTTGAATACAAAGTTTTCTTCTTTTCTAATACTATCCAACCTTAAATTCTTTTACTTGAAGTTGTTTCCTATGTTTTTAAAACAAATTATTAAAGGAAACAGAACAAAAGGAACCAAAAAAAACGGGAAATATTCCTATAAGGATTATTTTTTAAGACTTTAATATTACAAAATACTTCACTACCTTCCTCCTCTCTCTTCCCGTGATCCAGTTCTGACCTGCCACACCATGTTTTTATGTTTTTCACATCTGCTTTCATTGGTTTTAATAAGGAAAGAAACCCAGAGAGCCAAACCAACGTGAGAAAAATGGCTGTTTCATTCCTTCTGGCCCATGGCAGAAGGGAAAATATTCCCATTTCAAAAACAGTGTGTTCTCAAGAGATTTCCATCTTCAATTCAAAAAATAGTGGGCACAGTCTGGGTTAAGGATGGCAAAGTACACTGTGGGCACTACTGGAATTAGCATCCAATTAAACTAGGTATACATGAGGTTTTCAACATTCCGGTACAGCGGTTTATTTTACTTTTAGCAAAAGACAACACCCTCTTTCTAAGCTATAATACTTAAGGGTCTATGGAAAAACTTGAGGGATTTATATACCAGAAGTGGCTTTCAATAATTAAGTTCATTACTAGTTAATATTCACAGATCAACTCTAAGGATATTAGTTATGGATTTAAAGCTATGGAGAAAAATATTTGGTGTAGAGCTTCATGTTCTCATATTAAGGAAATTCATCGCCATCTCACTAAGCAACAGGGAGATCATTTCAGGCAGATCTAAAATTCACTTTTGTTTTCATTTGGGACTTCTTACTAGCCAGACGATGTGAAAAGAGAGAGATCAAAGAGATACGCATCACATCCTCAACAGGAGAAAAACAAACCTTTTCTCTCTCTGGAGCTCATTTATCTGGTAATATGTAATGTACACAAGAACTAACCTGAGTCATTGCAAATAGACGACAAATTGCAGATATTTCTCTGGGGTTTGACTCCTGCAAAGAAAACAATCCAGCCGGTTAAATATGTCAACACGTACACTTACATCCTACATTGTCAAGAGAATTCACAAATTTAGGCATCAAATGTGGACCAAAAATATTGTAAGTTGGGTATCATTGGCTGGATGAATTCCACAAAGACTAGAGGAACAAGAGACTTTTCGTTTCGTAGCTGCCCAGCTATACAGCTTGACTCTTTACTATTCCTTAGTATGTCACTGTCTAATTCCCAAACTCCTCCCTCAAAATTTTTGTTGTCCTGTTCCCAATTAATCCCTCTCCCGTCTGACATAAAAAGAACAGTATGAAGGCAAATCGAGCATGGAGACTTTAAATGCAATAGCCCTTACTCATAGATCCTCCTTCCTTTCCTGGGTAGGGGAGTCCTTGAACACTCTAATGCTGGTCTTATTTCCCTATGCAAATATATTAAGAAATAACAGCAGTGTCATGATGTCATCACACCTAGGCAAAAACCACGAAATTCAAAACTATTTGCTCAACAACCACCATATTCTACAGGTTTTGGAAGGTTGCAGATACAGACCCTGCCCTCAACGAGCGTACAATCTAGTAAGTGATGGTGGCCGGTAAATAAAAAGTTATAGTGAGGGCAAAATGGAGGGAAGGCCAGGACAAGAGACCACACAGGCATACAAAGGAGGGAGAGACGAATGGGAGATGAAATAAGCCATGTTAGAACCAAAAACTTCCTACATAGTCACCTAAAAAACACTGCATCCTTTGGTGAAAAGAGAAGTACATCTCTTCTTTTGACTTGAAGAGAGCTCAAGGTTTACTCCCCTAAAAATCTTGCCTTAATTTCATCCTTTTGGTGAAGTATATGAAATCTATAGTAAATGAGGGGCAAATGCTGATAACACATTAAGCAAAGTGCCAAGGGGAAAAGACTTTAAGTTAAGGAATATTTTGCTGTCCTTGTGAGGTCTGGCTTGGTCAGAATTATGTATGCAATGCCCGATTGCTATTTTATTTCCATTGTACTTTAGGAGTGCATAATTTTTTTCTTAAGAGAACGAGTTTGGACACAAACTAAAATTAGAACTTGTGTTAGTGCATGTGAAATGGTTTCTGCGAGAACGATCTGGGTGACGTTTGTTGTATAGGTATCGTGCTTCAGCTAAGAGTTTTGATTCTGTGAACAAACTAAATTTAGGTGCCACAAGGTACCCGACATGTAGAATTCTATATTGTTTCACAGCAATGTTACCCACGCCAAAAGAGAAATTTCATTTTGAATATACCTGCTTTAGATGGTGGGTAGTAATGCTTTAAATGTTCTCTACAATCCTTGGTCTACTGTTCACTCAGTGTTACCTTCCATCTCTCATCTTTCTCTAAATTTTTGGCACCTTTGTTTCCAGCGATGTGCGTCTTTTGCTGCTCAAGAACCCTGAGAATTTTTTTTCCCATTCTTAGGGCTTATCTGTAATCTCCCCCGAGTACATGGCCA
Source organism: Lontra canadensis (assembly GCF_010015895.1). NCBI lineage: Eukaryota > Metazoa > Chordata > Mammalia > Carnivora > Mustelidae > Lontra > Lontra canadensis. Next base: position 2,994,475 of record NW_022631110.1, read on the forward strand.
CAGGTCATCCTTTAAATCGTGAGTAAGAAAACTTTATGAAGGGTCAAAAATAAATATTTTAGGCTTTGTGGGCCATATAGTCTCTGTCACAACTACTCGACTCTCCTGTTCATTGTACCGGAAAAGTAGCCATAGATAACATGTAAACAAACAGGCATGGCAGTGTCCTAATAAAACTTTATTTACAAAAACAGGCAGTGGGCCATATTTGCCCAGCAGGCCACAGTTTGCCAACCCCTATTTGAAATCAACCAGAAGCCTTTGTTAAGCAAATCGCGTATTCCTACTCTTGCACTAGGTACTTAAAAGTACATCCCTTTATTTGATTTCAAAAGAGTTTGAGATTGACTCCTCTAAGAAACCTTCCCTCATAAATTACATCCCATCGATAACCACTAGCACCAGCCCTTTTATTTCCCACGCTTCTTAACCATGTCAGAAACACCTGTGTTATCATTTGCCTTTATCTGCATACATGTTTGTGTTAATTATCTCTTTATCTGCCTAATCTCTCCCCAAACTAGAAGATTCTGAAGGGTGGGCACTATGTAACATCGTGAGTATATAGCCCCAGACACTTAGTACAACTTCAGGTACCCAGTGCATAAACATCTATTCATTAAGAACAGATTTCATTTTAAAAGGTAGGAGAAAAGAGAAAGAAAACATCAAAACCAGCCATTTGTTTCATTTTACTTTAGTTATAAAAAAGAAAAAAGTCTTGATATTGATAATAAATCATACCTGATGCATTGAAGGTTTTTACTATAGTGATTTTAGTTTTTTCTGCAAAGAAGCAATTTAAATATTAGAGCAGAACTGTTGCTTGTTTTTAAAAAACAATTTGCCATGAGTAGCATTTTAGTGAAGTGCTAAGAAAATCATACTGACACCTTTTGGCCACTATGGCTCTTCCCGGCAGCAGAATAAAGGGAAATCACATACCCAGATCCTATAGCATTGAAATAGGGTGGGTGTGGGCTTTGGATTCCCATGTTTACCCAGTTCTCTCCCACCCATTACACACCCCACTGTTTGTGCCATTCTACTGCGATTTCCACGTGCTGCTGCTAGACAAATTAATGTGGAATTACACTTCAAATATGTAGAATTAAGCCACTCTCAGGACCTTCAGGTGACAGGTTGCAAAGAAAAGGTGGTTCAGAATAAAACTTAATGGAAACACAAGATCTAAAATACTGCATACTCTATAATCAAGAAAATGCCCTGCTATTTTCTCTAGGAGCTAACATAATATTATCGCTATTACATCCGTAGATATAATTATTCTCAAAGAGGCTGAAACACTCGACTACGGTTGTACAATAAGCTCACAGCAGAACCAGGACAGAACTGTTCAAACTGCAGGCTAATAGGAACACGCTCTGAAGAAGCAAACCTTAGAAATGGCTTCCCCAGAGTATGTTGGGTTCATTTCTCAGATAACGGAGAACAGGTTTAGAAATCCTTGCCCTAAGGATGGCCAATTAGAAGAGGCTGTGATAGGGGCACAGATTTGCAAAGGTCTGTCTGCCTGGGTGAGTGGCAAATTCTGAAGAGAACACAAAGCTCAGATCTTAGAGAAGCACTTAAGAATGATAACGTTACACTACCAGCTTCTGAAACCTCGATTGTGTTATGTGTGACCGATGAGTTCCCGTTTTAGTGTGCGACTGACTCATGGGTAATGGCTGGTGGTAATTACAGATGCTGACAGTATTTTGCATTATCATATAGTATTTGGTTTGCCCTGATACTGTCCTTCCCAGAGCAAACAAAACACATCTATGAAATGAACTTCTGGTTCTAGAAACAAAAGTGCTTTTGGGGAAAAATGTTCAACCTCACTAATCGAGAATGTAAAACACAACCTACAGAATTGAAAGCTCTGATAATATGTGAAATAGTCTCAGCTCTCAGCAAAGGTACGGTGACACGGATATCCTCATTCACTGCTGACAGGAATGTTGCTGGGTACAAGCTTTCAAGAGGGTAACTGAGCAGTATATCTATCAAGGACCTTAAAATACTCGCCAACTGCTAACCCATTACATCCAATCCTTAGAATGCTTCCTACGGAAATCGGGAATGAACGCAAAATGTTCGCACAAGGATGTTCATTGCAACAATTTCTATTAAAAAAGTAGAAACAGCTTTAAGGATGTTCAACATATGGTACACAATGGAATATTATCAAGTCATTAATAGTAGTGGACAGCAGAAAATACTTATAATTTAATATGAAATCAAAAGGGCAAAACATAAAAATCTATATGCACTATGACTATTGCATAAAAGACACACACACACACATACTGCATATGTATATATGATCATGAATGGAAATATACCAAATGATTAACAGTAACAGTCTTAGAAAAGTAACATTAGAGATGATTTCTATTTTTTTCACTATATTTTTCTATATTCTCCATTTGTTATGAGCGAAGATAACAAAAATAAGATAACAAAATAATTAAAAATTACACTTTTTTAATGTTATTTTAAATGGAGGGAGTTCAAGAAAATGATAACACCAGAATGACACTATCAAAGTGAAATGAGTAGTAAATCAACAATTGAAGGCACAGGAAGTAGGCAAGGAGACAACATTTAACAACCCAGAAGGCTGACCACACAAGTGAGAAACCCAAGAAGGCAGAGGACGAGCTATTATATTTAGAAAGAACTTGGTATTACCTGTTTTGTTTAAAGTGGATAATACACTCGAAGTAGCATCTGAAATAAAATAATGAAAATTAAGCCTAATTATTGATACGCTTAACAAACACATGCATCTTCTAGATTCCTTAAACATTTCACTTTTCCCCAAATCCTAGAGAAGCTAGAGAGTTTTGCAAAAGCCAGCTGACACTATCGAATGTATTTGCTGCCCATCCCGCCACACACTAACCATTCTCCAAACCCCAGACACAAGTATTCATTCTTTTTTTTTTCTTTAAAGATTTTATTTATTTATTTGACAGAGGGAGAGAGATCACAAGCAGGCAGAGAGGCAGGCAGAGAGGCAGGGGGAAGCAGGCTCCCTGCTGAGCAGAGAGCCCGATGTGGGGCTCGATCCCAGGACCCTGAGATCATGACCCAAGCCGAAGGCAGTGGCTTAACCCACTGAGCCACCCAGGTGCCCCAAGTATTCACTCTTTTAAAATGTGTTTTCCAAACACAGGTGATATGTCTAAAATACAGCAACACTTCTATGATTATTAGATTTAAATAAATTCATTTATGTTGTTTAATATTTTATCCCTTCTATACTCCATTATAGTATAAGTCCCTAAGGGATATATTTCCAGTTAATACCAACTTTAACATACAGCCCTGCGGATGCCTGATGGTACACTCCTACAAAGCAATCTTCAAGTAGCTCTAGCTTAAAATTAAACTTCTTAAACATTATATTTAACTGACTTTTAGAAAAAAAAACTCATTTCGATCTTATTTCCCTTAAAATTCCATTGAAAATCTATTCTAACTGCTATTTCTTTAAATAGAAATCATGGTATCATTTATTATTCTGGATGAAACCTTAAGGGGGAAAGGCACATATTATCACACTTAAAAATCCACATACAATGGATCTAAAAACTACTGCCAAAGCTATTTTGAAGATGTTCTTTCCCTTTAAAAAGTAATTAAATGTAGGGGCACCTGGGTGGCTCAGTGGGTTAAGCCTCTGCCTTCGGCTCAGGTCATGATCCCAGGGTCCTGGGATCAAGCCCCACATCGGGCTCTCTGCTTAGCGGGGAGCCTGCTTCCTCCTCTCTCTCTCTCTCTGCCTGCCTCTCTGCCTACTTGTGATTCTGTCTGTCAAATAAATAAATAAAATCTTTAAAAAAAAGGGGGGGGTGGCCTTTGAACACTCTATGCCGAATCATTGAAGTCACTGGATGTGCTTTCCACATTTAAACCATCTGTCATATAAAATGTGCTGGCATTGTGTTGGAAAGCAAGAGAAATAGGGTACTCAGAATGGGATCAGCATTTCTTCTTTTTCACAGAACACTTAGCATGGTGGGGGGCTGGCCTCCTTCCATAAGAATGTTTTCATTTAACCAAGAACTTCAGGGTACTCTCCAGAGTCAACAAATTTGGGGATTTGTTTGATTTGGGGTGTTTTTCCTTCAGCATATTTGAATATGAAAACCTTCGACACCACTCATTATACTTATATTCATATTAAGGGTTATCAATTTTCACTTGCTTCAGAAAAATTCTTACCATTTAGGCTTGTAGTTTCAACCTCTTTTGTCCCGGGGGGGGGGGGGGGAACAAATAAAAGGCATAATTAAATCCAAAACTTAACAAATTGGGCTAAAACTAGGTTTGAATTTTTTTCAAAATCTTGCCTGGAGTACCATTGGTGTAGGGGACAAAACCAACAAAAGACGATTCAACTGCAAGAGGAAAAAACAAAAAATTTTCAAATTAATATTTTGAAACAATTATTTATTGAATTCTAAGGAGTTAAAACTTTTGAGATAGAATTATAAAAAGAAGTAGACAACACGTTATCAGACCAATATGAACCTCCAAGCCCCATAATCTCTCAGAGACTATACACTTAACCAGAGAATTGCAGAGAAAGAACCCCAAGAAATGAAATGAACACAGCTGTCTCATTTTACGGACAAAGAACTTGAGACTCATCCCTCAAAGCCTGCTCCTACCTATGGAATATTACGGAAATAAGTTTTGGAACCACAGCAAAATATGTGACATACCACTTCCAAATTTTTTCAGCCAGAGAATACAAGAAAACGTTTTATACTTTGAATAATTGTCAAACTACAATTATGAAATATATGAGCACATTGGCTCCACTCTGTTTTAGTAATGCCTGGCACTCTTCCCATTGTGAATTGATTTAAAAAACAAAAAACAAAAAACTTTGCTATCACTCAGTACAGTACCACCTAACACATTTTCCTGGTAAGTTGTTTTAAAATATAGCTGCTATTAAGACAATCAAGTTCTAAGTTTCCCATGGAGTAAATACACTTACGCTAAGAGGTCAATCTACTACACACATTTTGCATGTTTAAGTATTAAAAAGATCCTATGGCTTGACTTCTACATATACACAGCAAAAGTAAATGCAAACATTTTACAAGTAACACAAGCTCTGCCACAGGAGGCAGACTGATATATTCAGTGGGTAACGACAACATTTGGGTGTGTCAAGGCGCTTGGCTGGCCTGCCTTAGACTGCTCATGCGTTGGCTGAAACACACACACCCTGTCTTACATTATTGCTTTCATATTTTGTCATTGACTACATTTTTTTTTTTTAATCACCAAGGATATTTCTTAAGAAATCAGACGGTTTCTGAGCAGTAAGATTCAAAGTGTGGGTATGGAATCCTTTGCTGTTGGGACAAAACAAAATAACTGGCCAAAGCTGGTTTTTTAATGAATGAGTATCTGCTCTTCTGAAAGGTGATGAGTGGTGAGAAGAGGCCAGTATGCACAACCCCCTGCTGGTCCCTGGATGTGTTCCGGCTATTCTGTTCCAGTTAGTGTGGCTCTCCCCCGGGGAACCCAGGACCCACGCTTTGACTGGAACCAGTGGCTGCCTTCAAATCTCCATATCCTCTATTTCCATGCAAACAGGATTTTGCTAAGATATCACCATGATTAAGCCAGATGATGGCTACTGTACTAGGAGAAAAATACAGTGGTTCGTTGCACCCTAGGAACCTTTAACAGCAAGGGGGCAAATTGGCACAGTCCAAAAAGCTTGGACTTCGGAGGCTTGCAGTCCTGGTTTGAATCTTCACCCCATCCCCTTATCACTCAGAATAATGATCGTTATTACTTCTTGAGGGTTTACTCTGGGCCAGGTGCATAGGTCATCTCCTTTCACCTTCATGACTACTTATGAAGCAGATACTATTATATTCCCCGATTTATACATGAAGCAACTGGGGCCCAGAAAGGTGAAGAAACTTGCCCAAAGTCACACAGCTAAGCAGTGGGATGTGGAGGGTGGTGTCCAAGCTCAAACACAAGTAGTTTGCTTCCACAGAATGTGTGAACATGAGCAAGTTTTATCCTCTCTGACCCTCAGTTTCCTCGTCTAGAATGTGGATATAGTAATTCCTATACTGCAAGACTGGAAGCTGAACGAGATGTCTGGAGACTCCTAAGCATGTGGTATGTCCACAAGAAGTTAACAGCTATTGTTACTAATTTCATTTAAATGAATTAACAGCAGAAGCTCATTTTGATACAACTAAGGATACAATGTGAATTGACTGGCTCCTTACCGTAAAAGATTGTTCTACGATATATGGTATAGCAGGAAGAACGCAGAAGGAGGAGGCAAAAAAGCCACGTGCTGCCTGTGCCTGATGGGGGCAGGGAGTTGTGTGACCTTGGGTAAGTTACTGGGGCTTCACTATCCCATCGGCTCTCACCATATGGGGCTAGAACACTTTATCCCTGACTTCCGGTTCTGGTTCCAGCTAGCAGTTGTGAATGTGGGTTCTAGTCCTGGTTCCCGCCAACAGGGTCCTAGTGAAAAATTTCTCTTGATTGCCTTCCCATTCTCAGGAAGGCTAAGCCCTCAGAAATCCTTTGAAAAAAATTTGTTCAGAAGTGACTGAGGAAATATATTGAAGAGAACATCTCATGCCTCAAATATACAGGAACACTGGGCAGGTTTATGTTCTTAATACTCTACAGGAGACCTATGAACGAGAATACTAAAAATAACGTTGAAGAACTTAAGCAGTCCCCCAAACGAAAACCCACAATTTATTCCTCAGCTTCATCCATAAGTGTGGGGGCACCAATTTGCCTGTCCTCTTGTCTGTGTGTACTATTGACTTTTCAGGTGTAGGTTTAGTGACAGAATTAAATCAACCTGTGTGGAGAAAAGCAATTTTGCTGTACCTGACCTCATGCCCTATTGCGTGAGGAACATTGAGACTATTTTCCTGAAATTCCCCAAAGCCATGAAATAACAGTCTTACCAGATGGTGATAACAGACTGGAATTATCGGCATTCTCTGTTGAGGAAAAAGGTGATTTAAAGTTAGTTTAGTTTGTGCATGAATTTGCAGATGAACAGCTTTAACAGGAGCAAATGGAAAATGAATCGCAAATAGCTACCAAAAGAGGGCACTGTATGACCGTACGATTATTTCCAATGGCCTGTCGTCAGTACTTCTCGACTCCATTCTCTCCAGACACATCTCTGGTGAAGCAATTCTTCCAATTTAACCTGTGACAGTGCTCTCTGTATTCTGTCATATAATGATTTAGTATATTTGAAACTGAAAATGATGACTGAGAACTTCAGTTGTTGGCTGGTATTCATTAAAATTTGTAAAAGTAAAGGGGCGTCCGGATGGTTCAGTCACTGAAGCGTCAAACTATGTTTCCACTCAGGTCATGATCTCAGGGTAGTGGGATCAATCCCAACCCCCTCAGCGGGGAGTCCGCTTAAGATGCTCTCTCTCCCTCTCCCTCTGCTCCTCCCCTCTTGGGCTCTCCGTCTCTCTAAAACAAAAAAAAGTTTAAAAAAAATCTTTTTCGAGGGGCACCTGGGTGGCTCAGTGGGTTAAAGCCTCTGCCTTCAGCTCAGGTCATGATCTCGGGGTCCTAGGATCGAGCCCCGTGTCGGGCTCTCTGCTCGGCGGGGAGCCTGCTTCCTCCCCTCTCTTTCTGCCTGCCTCTCTGCCTACCTGTGATCTCTATCTGTCAAATAAATAAGTAAAATCTTAAAAAAAAAATCTTTTTCGAAAAACAATTTGTGAAAGTAAAGGTATAGGGGCACCTGGGTGGCTCGGTGGGTTAAAGCCTCTGCCTTTGGCTCAGGTCATGATTCCAGGGTCCTGGGATCAAGCCCCGCATCGGGCTCTCTGCTCGGCAGGGAGCCTGCTTCCTCCCCTCTCTCTGCCTGCTTGTGATCTCTATCTGTCAAATAAATAAATAAAATCTTTAAAAAAAAAAAGTAAAGGTATATATATATATGCATAAATGAAACTTCCATTAACTGTGCTTCCTTGTATGCCTATCTGCACAGCCTTCCTGTTACACCTAGCAAGACGCTACTTCTTTCTTAGGAGTTAAACCCCATCAGATGCCTCTGGGTTTATAAACTACAAGAACTGCTGTTATCTACTTTCAGAGGATGCTCAGGTCCCTTAAAAAGAATTCTATTTTTTCCTCTCTGAAAAACAACACACACTTACTAGCACAACCCGAGATAAATTACAGATAATAAACAAAAAAGAAAATTAAAACCACCTATAATTTCACCACCCAAATTTAAATGACATTAATATTTTGGCATATATGCTTTGCTCTATGTTTATATGTATATCTACATACATATATAGATTTATGGATATATGTGTATATATGTGTTTATATGTATGAGAAAGTTCATATCACATCAACGATTTGTATCACAATTTTTCTCATGACAGTATATCCCGAACATTCTTCTCTATCATTAAACAATTTTCCACAATACGTAACTTGTGGTCACTGTATAGCATTTTAGTGACTGGATATACCATTAATTTATACCACAAATTTCATTTTAGTGGTAGAGTTTTCCATGATTATCAACAATGTTGTAATAAATACTTTTGGCTAGGGGCACCCGGGTGGCTCAGTTGTTAAGCATCTGCCTTCAGCTCAGGTCATGACCCCAGGGTGCTGCGATTGAGCCCCGAATCGGGCTCTCTGCTTGGCGGGGAGTCTGCTTCTCCCTTTCCCACTCCCCCTGCTTGTGTTCCCTCTCTTGCTGTGCTTTCCTCTGTCAAATAAATAAATAAAATCTTTAAAAAATATATTTTTGGCTAAATTTTTGCAATACATACTTGGCTGCATCCCTCAGAAATTCCTTGATTTTATATGTTAATAAAAAATTTAAAAATTTAAAAAAAAAAGGAATTCCTTGATTTTGGCTTCCAAAATGCCCTACAGGAAACAAACCAATTTAGACAGCTCTCTGCAGCCATGAATGCTACTCTCCCGAACTCTCATCCATATGCGGTATTACCTTGAAAGTTTTAAATTTTTTTAATTACAGAGGGAGGAAAGATTATTTCTACAGAGGTATCTTGAAATACAATTTTAAAAATAATATGTATGTTTGGGGGGTGCTGGGGTGGCTCACTAGGCTGGGCATCTGACTCTTGATTTCGGCTCGGGTCATAATCTTGGAGTTGTGGGATCAAGCCCCATGCCCGCTCAGTAGAGAGACTGCTTGAGATCTCTTTCCTTGTCCCTTTGCCCTGCTCAAAAGTGCTCTCGCTAAGAGAAATAAGTTGATCTTTAAAAAAAGGGTGGGGGGCGCCTGGGTGGCTCAGTGGGTTAAGCCTCTGCCTTGGGCTCAGGTCATGATCCCAGGGTGCTGGGATCAAGCTCTGCATTGGGCTCTCTGCTCAGCAGGGAGCCTGCTTCCCACCCCCACCCCCGCCTGCCTCTCTGCCTACCTGTGATCTCTGTCAAATAAATAAATAAAATCTTAAAAAAAAAAGAATATGTATGTTTGGAAACTAAAATTGCACAGTGAAACATACCTGGTAGGCTCCACAAGCCTATTTTTCCAAAGTGGTGGTAGGGTACTGGGATCATTAAAACACAATTTGGCTTAAAAGCAAGACCGATTGAGTGTTCAAGTTCCCAACTGCGCTGCAGCCAACAAGGCAAATGTATGCAGTGGTTAGTGCCTCGATGCCCCAAATTAATTGGAAGCACCTCCTCTTAGTTCTCTGTCCTTCAGTATCTCCCTCAGGCTACTTTAATATTCCACCAATTAAAGAGTCAGTTGAGGGGCGCCTGGGTGGCTCAGTGGGTTAAAGCCTCTGCCTTCGGCTCGGTTCATGGTCCCAGGGTCCTGGGATCGAGCTCCACATCGGGCTCTCTGCTCCACGGGGAGCCTGCTTCCTCCCCTCTCTCTCTGTCTGCCTCTCTGCCTACTTGTGATCTCTGTCAAATAAATAAATAAAATCTTTAAACAGTCTGTCAAGTTAACCAGAGCTTAATTTTTTAAATACTCTTGGGAGCACTAAGGGAAAATCACTTGTTCACACCTTGGTATGAATTACCTCCAGTTGGCTGAATTCTTCTGATCGTGTAGTAAAGACCTACCATACTGGGCCATGCTGAAAAGTACTGGGAAGAATCAACATTCAAGTATGGGCTCCTCTGAGAGTGACACTTACCAGTGTGGGCAGGGGAGGTGGAGTGGGCCGGGAATGTGGCACAGGCCGGGAAGAGCATGAGGGCACTGAGAAGAGTTCAGTAACAGGAAAGCGGGGTGGAGAGTGATGTCTGAGGCCAGCAGAGGCTTATACTGCTGCCTCTACAATTTTGCCCAGGGGCTGACCATAGCTGCCAATGGTTCCAGCCTCCTTCACTGCCAAATCCCCTGACCCGTAGGCAGAGCTGGCCTCTTCCATCTTGGAACTGTGAAGGGTTCCCAGCAACGATCTACACTGATGAAGGGAGGAAATCTGGCTAATAAAAGCCAGAGATTTTTAAACTGTTATTGTCCTTTTTTTTTCTTTTAGCATTTTTTTTTCTTCTAGGGGCCTGATTGCTTAGTGACTAACATTTTATTCACTTTTTTCTGTCTCTCATTACAATTCTCCACATCACGCCTTCTAGTCCAAAATAGAGACGCCCCCATAGGCCTTGCATTTTCCTGACTATCAGCCTGTTTCTCTTGGGCTCTCTCCTAACTCACTTCCCATTTGTTACAACCAAAGAGGTGGTCGTCATTTCCACTGAGTCATATACTTGAGCTCCATGCCATTCTTAGGAGACAAAACATTTCCATTGTTACAAGGATTCATAAACAAAGAAAAGAAAAACATTTAAATTTTTCAGATTTTCCTTTGGAAACTTACAAAGAGCACATTTTAAAGCATTATTCATTTATTAAGCTCTCATTTTAAGTCAATAAATAAGATTCTTGGGGGCGCCTGGGCGGCTCATCAGTCGAATGTCCCACTCTTGGTGTCTGCTCAGGTCATGATCCCAGGGTTGTGGGATCCAGTTGGGGCTCCACGCTCAGTGGGGAGTCTTCTTGAATTTCTCTCTCCCTTGCCCTCTTCACCTCCCCACCGTGCTCCCTCTCTCTAATAAATAAATCTTTTTTTAAATTAATAAATAAAATTATTATGATCTGTCTATAAAATTTACTCAGTATGACTCTAGTGATTTTTTTTTAAACCAAGTGCATATATTCCAATTATGATGTCCATGCATATGCTTACAATGAAAGCCAAAGACAGGAACTGGAATCTCAAGAAACCGAACCCCTCAGTAGTCTATTACCCTCCGTCACCTCCCTGGCACTTTCTTTCCTCAACCCCAATCCCATGAGGCCAAGTGTGGTCTATGCACTGCCAAGTGAACGCCTTATTGTCTTTGCCTCTCCAACTCCATATATCTCAGAACTCCTTTATCACCAGGCATCATTTCTATACCTTTTGAGTTCTCGAATTTGATGGTGTTACTGGTAACATCTGCCAAATAATTTAAGATGGAAATCTCAGTGCATTAGCTTCCTGTTGCTGCTGTAACATATTACCATGAGCTTAGTAGTTTAAGACAACACAAATGTGTGATGTTAGAGTTCCGTGTCAGGAGTCCAATATGGGTCTCACCAGATGAAAATCAAGGTATCAACAGGCTGCATTCCTTTCTGGAGGCTCTAGGAGGGACTGAGTCCTGCTTATCTGGGTCACTACAGAATTCAGTTCCTTGCAGTTGTAAGACCAAGGTAACTCATTTACTTGCTGGCTGGAAATTGAGAGCCATTCCCAGATTCTAGAAGCTACCCACATTTCTTTGATCATGCCTCATTCTTCCATCTTCAAAGAGAGCAACAGTGGAATGGGGTGGAAGGGGAGACTCCTTCACCTGGGGCATCCTTCTCACTCACTCCTCTGTCTTCTTCTTCCACTTTTAAGAACTCCCAGGATTAGATCCTACCCACCCAGGTAATCCATGATAATCTCACACTACTTAACTTCCATCACACCTGCAAAGTCCCTTTTGTTATATAAGGTAAGGTATTTGCAGATCCTAGGCATTAGGACAGGGACATCATTGAGGAGCCATTATTCTTCCTATCGTACTCAGAAACCCAACTGTTTTTTTAATTATTATTATAGAAAATATGCAGGGTACCTGGGTGGCACAGGTGGTCAGGCAACTGCCTTTGGCTCAGGTCATGATCCCAGAGTCCTGGAATCAAGTACTACATAGGGCTCCCAGCTCCACAGGGAGTCTGCTTCTCCCTCTGACCTTCTCCCCTCTCACGCTCTCTCTCACTGTCTCTTAAATAAATAAATAAAATTAAAAAAAAAAAAAAGAAAAGAAAAGAAACAAAATATGTAGGGCACCTGGGTGGCTCAGTCGTTAAGCATCTGCCATGATTCCAGGGTCCTGGGATGGAGCCCCACATTGGGCTCCCTGCTCAGAGGGAAGCCTGCTTCTCCCTCTCCCACTCCCCCTGCTTGTGTTCCCTCTCTTGCTGTCTCTCTCTCTCTCTGTCAAATAAATAAATAAAATCTTTTTTTTTAAAAAGAAAGTATGAGGTGCAAGAAACCACCCTCTATGGGGGGGAAAAATCCCCCAGGTGAAGGGCCTGGAAACCTAGAGTTCGTCTCAGCGGTAGAGCTGAGTGTATAAATCACACGCTCACTCTTGGATCCTTACCTGACTCCTCCCTCCCCGCCCCCAGTACTCTTTTCCCCATAACATGGGGCTATTGCAAAGGACTAAAGTGAGATGTTGTCCATGTGATAAGCAGTGGCTGGTGCTTCCTATGAGCCAGCCTTAATGCCTCAATATGCACTTATTATTTAATGAGCCTACAACTCCATGAGATACGTGAATTCATCACCATCAGTCCATTTGAGTGCTTGAGAAACAGTCTGGGCAAGGTGCCCTGGGCCCCTTCAGTAACTCACTGTACAGCTGACATTTGAACGCAGCCAGTCCAATTTCAGAGCCAACCCTGCATCTCTATTCTATCCTGCTTCCAAACACAAACTCTCTTGACCATAAATTAGTATATAAATGTAGGGCATTACTAATATTCCCTAATTGCTCTCTTATCTGTCCCTTCTTCCCATGGCTGTTGTCCCCTTCTAAGCCCAGGCCTTGATCACCTCATATGTGAGTGAAATATGAGAACTCCAGAGTCTTCTCATTGGAAAGGATCAAAGGTTCTTGACATTTACCTTCTTGCCCATTGCAGTAATCCATTCAACACATGCATACCACTGGCTCACGATTCCAGTTTAGCTGCCAGACAAGCTCTATCCCACTGGCCAGGCAAGTGGAAATCACACTAAATTTTTTGAAAGTTTGAATTACTTACCAACATTTAGAAATCAAGTGATTTCAAATGGAATTCCAAATTTTCACCTCTTCCAAATTGGGAGTTTTAGAAGATAACCTCCTTGGGTCAGCCCTCTGGCCCCTTAGAGCATGCTCTGGCCGCAAAAGTCAGTGGAGGTGGCTCTCTCCTTTTTATCTTAAGGTTTATTCCTTGACTACAGCACTCACTGCTACTTGTCGGACACACACTATGGGGCACTGTTATTTAACTTTTCTACTGTATATCTCATTTTCCCAGCTAGACGCTAAGCAGCTTGATGCTTTATTATCCTCTAGGAATCCGACAGTCCAGGGCCCTGAATCTGGTAGATGTTCAAAAATATTTTGGGACTGGGGCACCTGGGTGACTCAAGTCACTTAAGCATCTGCTGGAGTGAGGCTCTCTGCTCGGCAGGGAGTCTGCTTCTCCCTCTGACTCTCCCCGCTCTCAAGCTCTCGCTCTCTCAAATAAATAAAATCTTAAAAAAATATATTTTCAGACTGATGACATCATTAAGGAGTCTCCCTCAGTCAGGGATCAGTCTGGAACCCATGAGTGGTAGGTAGTACAAAAGCAGGAATTTAACATAAATAGTGCAAGGAGTCAGGACCCTGGGGGTACAAGTCACAGCAGAGGAAAGACAGGGAATGGATCTGAGAGCCATGAGGCAGAGTCTATGAAGGAAAGACTTCAAAGTATTTCTTGGACAATTATTATTCAGAATCTGAAGTTTGGAATAGTAATCATAATTACCAATCACAGCAGACAGATCTTACAAATGTGTGCTAAAATGGCCATTCAAATACATATCATGAACAACAGAAAAAATTCAATGACCCTGAGCTTTCACTGCCTACAACAATGACCTCAGTTACATACCCTTTATTGGCTTTTCTATTTCTTCTAATGCCTTCTTCCTGTTCCTTCACTCCTGATTCCTGAAATCACCTTCCCAGCAAACGACCTGCATGCAAGTCAGGTGAGGTCACGGCTGACCGTTTCTGATGTTTTCATTCTTCTGCCTACTCTTGGATGCCGTGGGGGCCCGTACAACTTAAAATAGGAGGCGGCTGCTTGTCTCAGACCTGTGACTACAGGAACACGAATGAAGATTTCCTTCCAACACACGTGCCCCAAGTTGAATGGGAAAGATTAAGGCTTAATCTCTGATTAGTGCATCTGAAACAGACAAAACCAGCCCCCTCCTTGCAGGAATATTCTAGACCCAGCTGAAATTTGTAATCTGGTGGCCTTCCTTCCCTGGATTGAATTACTATTCCATAGAGAAATGATTCAAAACTAGGCGCCACGCCTAGGCACTCCTATATGGGAACCCCAAACAAAACAATATTGTTTTGTTATTACATTGGCTCTTCAGGGCTTGGAACAACAGATACTCTTCCAAGAACTGTATTTTCAGATTTTACTACATAACCAACAAAATGAACGAAAACATTTCTCCTCTGGCACAGCCCGAAGTGTTTACTCGAGCTGTGACCATCTCACGTCACGCTGCGCAGGAAGGTCTCTGACATACGTTTTTATTAAACGATTAATAATGACATCATTAGAGAAGACTTCAGCTGCGAGCTGGTGCAACTTCCCCAAGGGCAACGAATCAGCAGTTCTTGGTGGGCCTTGGCCTTTAGTGAACGCTTCTGAGACGGACAGTACCCTTGCTTCTTCACGGAGTCTCCCCGCATTCCCATGGAACAGATGCCCTTCTAGCCAGACCTCATCTCTGACTCTGACTGTCCCCTCACTCAGCCGCAGGGTGCTCCCTGCTATTCTGCCAACACACGGGCCATATCCACACTTCGCACTTACTGTTCCCTCTGCCCGGAACACTTGTCCTCCCAGGAGCCCCCTGCTTTGTGCCCTGGTGCTTCCTTGGAATTGTGCCCATCAGCTTCGCTGAGAAGCTGATCCAGACCACTCGATTTAAAATCCCCACATTTTTCCCCGTTTGCCTGACCCTTCCAATCTCTTTCTCGTTCTATCTAACGAGTATGTACACATTTATGTATGCGTGTGTTTTTCTATTTGTGCACACTCACATAGGTGGCGCTAAGAGTGGGCATCTATCTCCTAATATTTTGTGCTCCAGACCCTTCACTTGCCTCATCGTAGTCCCAGGCCTGTGTAATTGGTTAAGACTTTTTTTCAGCCTCCGAAAGCCAATGTTCACTCCCCTGGGGGCAATACTGTCCCGGGAGAGAATGCATGTTCAACGCTTATCTCCACTTATTCCCAGGAGAGATGTGGCTTAAGGAAAACAACATTCGCTTGGCTGCCCTTCTCCTGATTCCCACTCCCGCCTAGGGTAATTCTACTGTGAGCAGTTGACATACTCTTTCGCGCCAAAGCAACTCTACTTTATGGGTTAGCAAGAGTTTCTTGTAGTTTTAAGTGCAGAAGTACCTGGAAATGCAGGGTGGGGGCGCTACTGGCTAGGGCACAGAGTTTTTTCTAGTCTCCTCTAAATTTTATTCTTTTTTTTATGACTTTGCTTATTTATTTGACGGGGGTGTGGGGTGTTGAAAGAGAGGACAAGCAAGGAAGCAGCAGAGGGAGAGGGAGAAGCAGACTCCCTGCTGAGCAGGGACCCCCCCCCCCCAACCCCCGACTCGAGACTCAATCCCAGGACCCTGAGATCACAACCCAAGCCAAAGGAAGATGCTTAGCCAACCAAGCCACCCAGGCGCCCCTAGTCTCCTTTAGATCACACCACTCTATGCCAGCTCACAATCGAGCAGTGATCCACTTAGCATCTTGGTTTACGTTCTCTGGGGGTACAGAGGCTAAAATAAGGACTTGGGTGCAAAACACCCTCCCCACTCTCCCCAGCCCCTACCACAGAACGATATGTATTGTTTTACACAGCTCTGAAATAAACACCGTGGCCGGAGAGGAGGCTGCTGCAGGAGACTGGCCAGGCAGGACGTGATGAGGACCTGAACTTGTGCTTGGGAAGCTGGCATGAAAAGAGGTTCAACAGACATTCTAAGGTAAGATGAGAGGATGGGGGGGTTCCCCTGGATGTCGGGGTGTGGGGGAAACAGGAGTCAACTCCAGCAGTCCATGTGACTTTGCCCTGAATCCCTCAGGTGTGGTAAGTAGGTCATGAACGAAAATAGACTGTGAAGCCCAGACAACCTAAGTCCAAAGACACCACTTGTTAATTCCGCACAACTTTTGTAATCTACCACTACGTAACTCTGGACAACATCATTAACCCACCTGCACTTCAGCTTCCCCTTTGGAAAACAGGGATGACAATAATCACAATAGGACATACTTCATCGGTATGTATGAGGAGAGCACACAGAAAACCCTGCTCATGTCTGTAATTAACAGGATTGTGCTCTCTGTTCCTCGTTTTCCTAGTGACCTTTCTAAAAATGGTTTCTCCCTTCTATTGAGCAAGAGCTCCGCTTCACTTTCTTTCCGTTTTCTACCCTTTCCTTCTGATTATCAAATACCCTTGGAATCTCTTTGGAAATATAAGGAAAGAAGCAGTCAAAGGGTTTCAGGAGATCAGGTGACTGTATCTTTGGTTTCTTAAGTTCTTTTTTAAGATTTTATTTATTTGACAGAGAGAAATCACAAGTAGGCAGAGAGGCAGGCAGAGAGAGGAGGAAGCAGGCTCCCCACTGAGCAGAGAGCCCGACGTGGGGCTCGATCCCAGGACCCCAATATCATGACTTGAGCCGAAGGCAGAGGCTTTAACCCACTGAGCCACCCAGGCGCCCCGGTTTCTTAAGTTCTTGCACAAAGTCTAGACCCCGCACAGTTTCAGGCCCAAAGTGAAGGGCACATCCAATCGTGATGTTATTAGAGTGCCCTCTAGTGGGATGCCCGGTCTCCCCAGGGGTCACTGACAGGCTTCTGAAAATTAACATTAGTTTCTTTTCTAATTATAACAATAATAATGTGGGTTTATGTGGAG
Organism: Lontra canadensis; assembly: GCF_010015895.1. Lineage (NCBI taxonomy): Eukaryota > Metazoa > Chordata > Mammalia > Carnivora > Mustelidae > Lontra > Lontra canadensis. The sequence goes on from NW_022631110.1 coordinate 3,011,802, forward strand.
AAAATTCTAAACCACAGAAAAGTGGAAAGAAAAACTTTTTAAAAATACTCATACTCGGGGCGCCTGGGTGGCTCAGTGGGTTAAGCCTCTGCCTTGGGCTCAGGTCATGGTCCCAGGGTCCTGGGATCAAGCCCCGCATCGGGCTCTCTGCTCAGCAGGGAGCCTGCTTCCTCCTCTCTCTGCCTGCCTCTCTGCCTAGTTGTGATCTCTCTCTCTCTCTCTGTGTCAAATAAATAAAATAAAATCTTAAAAAAAAAAACTCATACTCTTTCTACTCAAAGATAATGTTGGCTGGCTGTAAGGCTCTTCGGAATATCTTCGGGCCAGCTGCAGAACAGAAACAATTAAATAGAGCCTTGGGAGATGTTAGCATCATGTTTTACTTAGAACTATTAGCAGATACAAAATTGAGCTCGTTAGCGTTCCAGTATGTGCGGTATCTCCGTAATGGAGCATCATGAAGAGGCTAAGCTGCAATTCCCAGAATCCCCTTTTCTGTAGGTTTCTGGAGAGCATAGTTCATGAGAGCGCTTCCTGTGGGACACGTGGACAGGAGCGGAGCAGCAGGTGCCTCCCTGCATCCGTGTGAGGGCACTGCCAGCCTGCAACTGCTCCAGCCGCCCCCCGCCCCCCACATCTGCTTCAGCTTCTTCAACTCCCGGGTGGGGTGGACATTTAATTTTGTGCTAAGGGCCCAGCTTCTGCGGGACAACCATACCACCAAGGTCACAGGTAACAAGAACGGACGTGAGTTTCAGTCTGTTTCATGACTACAACTCACGCCCATGGGTTCCAACCTGTTCCCGTTGTCACCCTTCTTCTTGCCTCCCTCCTGCCCACCCATCATGCATGGCAAGTTCTGGCACCAGATGTGAAGACAACAGCTTTACAGAGGCCGCTCAGCCAGCTCCCGTGGTCGTATAAGGTCAAATCCCTGTGACAAATTCCTTAGAGAGAGAGTGTGTGTGTGTGTGTCCCTCCCTAGTGACTCTCCTCCTGTGACTGAACCTTGACTTACTCCATATAAAGGAGAAAAATTCCGAAGCAATTAGAACAAATGGTCTAAGCTACACTGTTCACTACCACAGCCACTAGCCACACGTGGTTACTTCAATTTACGTTAATTCAAGTTAAATAAAATTAAAATCCAGTTCCTCAGTCATGTTTCAAGCGCTCAACAGCCCCATGGCGTTGGTGGCTACTGTATAGGGCAGCACAGATACAGAACCCTGCCATTGCTGGAAAAATCTCCATCACTGTGTTGGTCTCTAGGGATACTGGCTGGTATTCACAGAGTTCCCACATGGTGTCAGATGCATTACAGGCATCTCCGCAGGCATCACCTCCTTTAATCTGCGAGTCATTCTTTTTTTTTTTTTTTAAGATTTTATTTATTTATTTGACAGAGAGAGATCGAAAGTAGGCAGAGTGGCAGGCAGAGGAACAGAGAGGGGGAAGCAGGCTCCCTGCTGAGCAGAGAGCCCGATGCAGGGCTCGATCCCAGGACCCTGAGATCATGACCTGAGCCAAAGGCAGAGGCTTAACCCACTGAGCCATGCAGATGCCCCATCTGTGAGACATTCTTGAGAGATACTGCTACTTTACAGATAAGGAGATTGAACCACAGTGAGTAAATACCGTGTTAGAGTCAGAGTTAATAAATGGTACAGCTAAGATCTGACCCCAGAAAATCCAGAAACTGTAGTTTTCACCATATGCCAACTGTGAAAGTCCCAGTGGCCCAGGTTGGAGCAAAGGAAGTGGATGGCTCTGGTGGGCCTCCTGCACTCAAAGTACTCTCTCGTGATTGGATGAGGAGCCTCTCAGTAGCGACCATCACAGCCTCCCCCAGCTCGGACCTGGGTTCTTAAATGATCTCAAGAAAGAAGGGGCACCTGGGTGGTTCAGTCGGTTAAGCGTCTGCCATCAACTCAGGTCACGATCTCAGGGTCCTGGATCAAGCCCCACATCGGGCTCCCTGCTCAGTGGGGAGTCTGCTTCTCCCTCTCTGTTCCTCTGCCTGCCACTCTGCCTACTTTCGACCTCTCATTCTTCCTCTGTGCTTTTCCCCTCTCTCTCTCAAATAAATAAAATACTAAAAAAAAAAGAAATTATGAAAGAAGAGATGCCTACCCCACTCCACCACACCTTCCAATGGCAGAACGAGATGTACCAACAACCCTGGCGAGCAGGGTCACAGATGTATTAGTTAAGGTAAGGCAGACTGCTGCAATAATTAAATTCTAAAATCTCAGGGGCTCAAAAAAAATAGTAGTTTCTTTTCCATGTGTAAAGTCCAATCGGCCACCTAGAGTAGAGAGAAGGGTAGGGCAGAGAGAGGGGTATCTACTCCATGCAGTCATTGAGGGGCCCAGGAAGACAGAGGCACTGCTATGTTCAACATGAAAATTCCAAGTCTGCTCTGGACAGCAATATCCAGCCGGCAAACAGGGGAAGGGAGAGTGAGGGAAATCGGGTGGGAGAGTTTTATGGCTAAGCCTGGAAGTGGCAAACACTGTTTCCGCCGACACCTATTAACCAGAACTCATGGCAAGGGAGGCTGGGTGATGGGAGTCTAGCTGTGTGGTAACGAAGAAAAAAAATTAAAGTTTGGTGAGCTGCCAGCCAGTCTCTGCCACATCGATTTAATTTGAGTGCTGTGGAGTAATTAATATCCATTAAACTAATGATGGGACAAAATTAATGCTAAAATTACTCTCCCCAACCACTATTTCCTTTTCCTTTGCCATGATATTGACAAGTCAAAAGTCAAGGAATCAAGAGGAATTGGAAGAGGAGGGGTCCCTGCCGCTTTGCAGCTAAATCAATGAATTCCCTTCTTCATGCCTCGCCTCCCTAGTTTTGCTCCCAGCGAACCTCCATATCATGATTTTTTTCATCACACTCAAGAGTAGGACTCCCATATGACAAATCATCTCTGTAAACAGCCACATACTAGTAAAAGCCACCAACAAAGGCTGGAAGTACGGATATTCCTGTTGTAGCCTAAGTTAGAAAAGCTGCATTTTGGGGGCACCTGGGTAGCTTAGTTGGTGGAGCATGCAACTCTTGATCTCCAGATTGTGAGTTCAAGCCCCATGTTGGGCAGAGAGATTACTTAAGGACATTTTTTTAAAAATCAAAGAAAAAAAAAAGTTGTATTTTTGAGTTGCCTCTATTTTGAGGCTGTGTAAACCTTACCCTTTGCTGTAGCACTCCCGGATAGAAATCTCTCAGCAGGGCTTTTGGCCTGTGTACATTAATGGCTCGTGTTCTAATGTCCTCACCATGTATTTTCTGTGGCTTGTCATGAGCTTTGAAAGACTGATTTGGCGGTAATCTCCATATGAATAAAGTGCTCACGTCCCTTTATTTCCAATGGATGAATGAGCATGCCTCCTTAACCAAGCTTTAAATGTGATTAAGAGACGGGGCTCCTGGGACACCTGGGTGGCTCAGTTGTTAAGCATCTGCCTTTGGCTCAGGGCACGATCTCACGTGCATGGGATCGAGTCCAGCATCGGGCAAATCCTTTCTCAACAGGAAGCCTGCTTCTCCCTCTCTGTCTGCCTGCCACTCCCCCTCCTTGTGCTCACTTGCTCTGTGTCAAATAAATAAATAAATAAAATCTTAAAAAGAAGAGAGAGGCAGAGAGAGACTGGGCTCTTGAGGGAGACTTAATTGCGTTCAAATCCTGGCTCTGCCTTAAGTAAGTTTTTAACGTTTCCCTGCTTGTATTTGTGCATCGGTAAAATGGGGGTGATTACTTTGCATAAAGTTATACTTATAAAGTATTTTATCATAGTTCAGCAATAAATCGTAATTGTTACTAATACAGATTTTATGATTCTGTGCTCTTGGATAAAGTTCACTTTTATGTAATAATCTAGTTGGTTTTTTTTCCCCCCTTAATGCAAACAATAGATCAATAACTCACAGAGGGGAACTTAAAAAATCATGAAGCTGGGCTGAGCCTCCAACTCTTGATTTGGGCTCAGGTCATGATCTCAGGGTCACGGGATGGAACACAGGGTCGGGCTCTGTGCTCAGCACAGTCTGCTTCTCCTTCTTCTTCTGCCCCTCCCCAACCCTGGCTCTCTTTCTCAAATAAATAAACAAAATCTTTTTTAAAAAATCGTGAAGCTGGTTTTTGTCCAAAATTTGCACATATGTGATTTTCACCTAACCATAAAACATTCTTCTCTATTCACTAATGCTTAATTAGCGGGACTATCTATTACAACACTGTCAACTTTCCATAGCTTAGGACCATAGGAAGGCATCTTCTAGAAAGATCATGGGGTTCCATCTCTGCATTTCATGTCAGGAAACAGAAGTTCATAGAAACCCATCTCAGAGGTGAAGGAGACTTGAAGAACGACCTAGTACAATTTTGTAAATCTAGAAACCGGGCCTAGGTAGTCACTTGGACTATATAAAATTATTTCAAAAACTGTTTACTTATCCACGATAGGCCACATGAGAAAAACAGAGTGTGATTTTTTCAAAAATTATATCCATATTGCTTGTCTACTGCTGATCACAAAAACTGGATACAATTATATATGTCTTTGCTAAACACAAAAATGGGGAAAATTTTTTTTTCTTGTATTTATTTGTCAGAGAGAGAGAGAGAGAGAGAGAGAGTGAGAACTAGCAGGGGGAGTGGCAGGCAGAGGGAGAAGCAAGTCCCCCTACCCCAGAGCAGGGAGCCCGATGCAGGACTCGATCCCAGGATCCTGGAATCCTGACCCGAGCTGAAGGCACCTCCTGAACTGAGCCACCCAGGCAACCCAAAAATTTCTTTCTTAAATAAATCATTTGAAAGATAGTATCTTTTAGGAGTTGGGAGTTCATTGGAAGAAAAGAATTACAAAATATATCATGGAAATATTTTGGAATATTTGGAATATGGAAAAGACTAGAAACCAAACTAGTCCATCCCCGGCGGGCTGTGAGGAAGCAAGCTCAGAAACATGAAGGGATTTGCCCAAAGTTTATTCATTTGTTACAATTATTTTTAATGATTTATTCATTTTATTTGAGAGAGAAAGCATGAGCAGCAGACTACATGCAGAGCGTGGAGCACAATGCAGGGCTTGACCTCAAGACCCTGAGATTACGACCTAAGCAGAAATGAGGAGTCCGACACCTAACTGACTGTGCCACCCAGGCACCACCATTTGTTACAACTTTTTAAGGCCTACTGTGTATGCCAGGGACTGGGGTTACAGCAGAGAATAACACAAAGCCCCTGGCCTCAAACAGAGTTTACATTCTAGTGATGTTATGCAACCCGCTTGAAAGTTTTAAAATTCTATAACTGAAAATTTTTTGCTAATTCAAATACATCCTCTCCTGTCTGCCCACTAAAACCCAGAATGTTAGACTTTACTGTGGATCCAAATCAGTGTAATAACAAGTCATGTATTATATTAGGAGAAAGACTATATAGGTGTAATACAACACAGTATAAGAAGAGCCATGTGCTCAGTTCTTACTCATTCAATTAGTGAGATAATTATAAGCAATTCTAATTTATTCACCAAAGCAAGACTATTGCTGATTTCATATTTTCCACTTCCCTCTTCTTTAACAAAATTTTACACTATTATGAATACTACAACAACAAGAGAGAAACTTCTCCTTTCAGCTTTGTGTACTCCTAAAAGAAAATAACACAACTGCCACAGACGTCACCGTAAAAGCATCTGCGATTTATACTGATGCTTTTTTACAGCACTGTGATCTTATGAACACAAGACTTCTTGCCAAGATCAATGTGTTTCTTATGACTTCCTTGAGTAAGAATACACCTGCATCAAGGTACATTTCAACAGCGTGGTTTGTTTGTTTTTTTAATATTTTATTTATTTATTTGACAGAGACACGGAAAGAGAGAGAACACAAGCAGGGGAAGTGGGGGAGGGAGGAGGCTTCCCGCTGAGCAGGACCCTGGGATGGTGACCTGAGCTGAAGACAGATGCTTAACCCACTGAGCCACCCAGGCGCCCACAACAGCATGTTCTCTTGGACTATCAACTTACTCCCTAATAGACTAAATCAGTGAAGCTACTGCTTCTCAGCCACTGCTGTTTTTCATGCTCAGTCCTATGAGCTGTTGCTACTGGATCCTAACAAGAAGCCCTGGACTTTTCCATGAAGGGCAAGGCAAGGATAGCACCAGTGACCTGTTGATTGACCAGTTAGCAAAAGCCACTTCTGGAACTTTTATCAATTTAGCAAACAAAGAGATTCACTGGCTTCTCTGTAACTTGAAGAGCCTCTGAAATCACATTATGTTTAAAAAAAAAAAGTGGTTTAAAAAAGTATTTTCAATTGTTTCCAATTTCACATTAAGAATTTTGAATAGGAGGGGCGCCTAGATGGCTCAGCTGGTTAAGCGTCCAACGAGTTCAGCTCGGGTCAGGATCTCGGGGTCCTGGGACAGAGCCCCGCATCGGGCTCTGCGCTCAGCAGGGAGTCTGCTAGAGGATCTCTCTCCTTCTCTCTCTCTCTCTCCCTGCCCCCAAAATAAATAAAGAATTTTTTAAAAAAAATTTTGAATAGGAGAGCAGTCGTAAAATGGAATGGCAAAGAAGAGTGGTTCTCACTTTGAAGAAGACCCCAAGGACCTCTGGTCACCCATGATAATGAATTAGGAATCCGAAGACTCTCCCTGCTGGGTAATTGAACTCACAGAATGTGAGTGTGTGAAGGAATCCTAATAGGCGATCAGCTGAGCCCCTTCATCATATGGAGGAGAGGAAGCCATTCTTTAAAGGTAATCTAGCCAACCGACAGCCACTTCATTGAGGTCTATGCAAAATGTTAGAGGAGTAACGGATGTTGTATAAGAAATCACTGGGTCCAGATGAGGGTATTGCTGGTGATGTAAGTCAGCTGAAGGCAGAGGCCTGCATTTTAGAGTATCTCTAGGCTTTACACTAGAGTCAAAAATCAAAGCGAGTCAAACAACCAGTTTACTGAGCACTTACTATATGCTGGGCTATGGAGGATACAGAGAGGAAAGGGTTGTCCCCCTTACCCTCAAGGACCTGACTAGGTATTTCTTCATACCTGAAAAGATAAAACCAGGAGGAGGAGCGGAATTCAGGTTATAATGATCACCTTCAACAATCCCTAGCAGAGTGCCCTAACACATCTTAATATGTATTCGTTTTACAGTTAGTTTAAAATTTATAAATAGAATTTAGATGTACAAATAATAGCAACAATAAACAAACACATTAAAAAGAAACTACCTGAGCTTCCACGTTATTTTGCAGCCTCCACTCCAGAGGTACAGGAAAGGGATCCCTAGACCCAATGATTTAAGGTGGCTCTTTCATTTGCTCTGAAATGATCTCCAGCTAAATCAATGTCTTTTGGATAAATGCACCATCTCTGTTTTGCCTCATCTTCCATTTGGTAGTCAAGATGGCTTCCAGGTTGAGAATGGGGCGCTAGTTTCCTTCTGGCAGCAGGGAGAAGGGGTCCAGCTCTGTGAGCCCACCCTGTGTTGAACACTGGGTTCTCAATGGCCTCTCCAGAGATCTCCCTCCCCCTGTGGGGTTCCTGAGCATCCAGCTGGCATCCACCACTGAAGACTGTGCCCACTGGCCCCCATGGTCTATGCTCTCAGTAGCTCTCCCTGGCCTGGGGGGTCCCTCTCTTGCTGACCCAGGTCTCCTCAGGTCTCACCTCTGAGTGTCTGTCACATCCTTCATCAGACCCCTAGTCTAAATTGTCCACACCATCGCTTTTGCAGCCATGTCCCTGCTCCTGGCTCACAACACAGTCACCCACAAGGAACATGAGGGCCACTTAGAATCCATCCCCTGCCCACAAGAGACAAGAAAGACTTGAAAAAGACACAATCTCCAGTCTTCTCTCTGCCTAGACACACTATGCCACCATCTTTCATCTGTACCATGGCCTCCCTGTTGATGTACAGGCTGCTATGAGTTCTGACCAGGAGTTCTAAGCACTAAGTGGGACACAATGTCCTCTGCTTTCAGTTTCCTCCTCCACCTACTCAGAGCCTCTACCATTCCCCGTCAGAACTTTGATCTGTCAGGGAAAGAGTCAGGGTCTACTAGCAGTGAACTAATGCCTGTCTGGGGGTAGCAGGAATTGGGGAGGCTGTAAGACTGGCTGAGCATCAGGTCAATGTCATGGTATTCATAATTTCATTTGCACAGACAGAAAGTTGAGAGAGAAGGAGTGCACAAGTGGTTTGGTACTGGAGGACAAAGTCAAACAAGACAGGTTCCCTGCCTTTCAGGAGAGTTACGGTCTACCCTCCTACAGCTTTACCATGAGCTGTACAAGGAGGAACAAAGACTTGGATGGACAAAGCATGAGAGTGTAAGAGGAAACAAGAGAGTGAGGCCTTGGGAGACAGGAATTATAGAGGAGTCTATCACTGGAAATGCCTGCGGCACAGAAAGATCTAGGTCCAGACCAGAGAGAAGGTTGGGGGATTATAGCTCATGAGCTCACCAAACTGGCTCAAATGTGTAATTGTTTCCAAATGGGGAAGACAGACAACTCTACAAGGATGAAATTATAACCATCTTCCACTATTGTGTCATCTCACCCTCTGGAAAACAGTTGTACCTAAAAGAAGACCTCCTTCAAAGCCAAAAAAAAAAAAAAAAAAAGTAAAGAAAAAAGGCATTGGCATGGGCCAGGAGATCTAGAGGTTAGAGAGAAGTATAGTCACCTACCAAAGCTCATGTGGGCTTCTGGTAGACCAAGAATGATTCCCTCACGCATTGCCAAATTACACAACTGAAAGTATTAAGGTCTAAGAGTTCTCTCTGTTGGCCAGTGGCCTAACAAGAGAGTGTCAGACCTACGTCTCCTTACTGTCAAGAGCTACTGAGTCATCTCTCAGGCTTCCAGGGTAAAGCTACTGTGTTTGCAGTCCAGATCCCCCAGAGTCTGGGGGAATGGCTGCTCTCTAGCAGCACAGCCCGACTCCTTCTCTATCTTCTCCCCTCGCCTCAGTGACCTGTTCATTCAGTCTTCAGATACCTACCAGGCAGCCTGGTCGAGTATGAACAAAACAAGCTATGTGCTGAAGGGAATCCTCTGAGCTGTGAGACTCTGCACAAATGACTTAATCTCTTTGACCCTCCATTTCTTCATCTGTAAACTGAGACTAAAATTATCTATCATGATGAGTTTTTGTGAGGATTAAATGAGATGCTATACAGCAAGCACTTAGCAGGGCGTGGCCCAGAGCAAGTTCCCTGTCCTCATTACGTTTCCACCCATTCGTTTCCCATCCGCCTCACAAACCCTCCTTCTGCCTTCTCACCTGGCACTGACAATGTGCTGAAAGGACTTGTGATGCAAAGGAAATGCCTAACGCTGTAACAGAAGGGTTCAGGAATAAAAAGACATGGATAAAGAGAAAAAGGAGCTCCGGGGAGAGAGATTTCTTTCTTCTGAAGAGATCAGGGCAGGTTTTATAGAGGTAGTAATATTGGGCTGGACCTTGGACAGTTCATACGGTTGCAAGTGGGGAGACCCCAGAAAGCAGAGGGAGGGAGTAGGGAAGTAAGATAGGGAAGTGAGTAAAGCCAATAATGGGTACATTGATGAGTGGATTACTACCGGGGGGCAACTGGGGCACAACCCAACTATCTACTAGGTGTGTAGAACACAGCCCACCAAGGGACAAGGAAGCTGGCATAGGTCAACACCGACTCTCATCCCTCACTCTTTTGGAGTGTTAACTCCCTGGCACTTCTGGCTTGTTCCAAGGACAGGCCATGCTCGGTCGTCTAGGCACAGATCATCTGCAATCAGAGGGACATGGGAGCCATCAGCACGCAGGCACTTTCCTGTTTACCTGCCCCATTTTCATCGCTCTTAAATATATTTTTCACAAAGACGTATTTCTCCCGAGCTGCTTTCATTTTGATGACTTTTTTCCCCTTATGTTTCACTTTCCTTCCTCAGCAACCCCCGCAGTGGAAAAGGCACTGGAACGTGAGACTGAAGATCTAGTATCTAGTCTGACTCCACCACTTCCCAACCCATCATGCCCCTGGAGACATTTAGTCATCAGTAGAGTGGGGACATTTGATTTCTGCTCTGCTGATCCCACAGTGATATTTTCATGCCCCAAGAAGATGACGTGCGAGCACAGTTGACAGTAACATCACAGAACCACAGCAGACTCTATACCCCGTGATAGTTATCTAGAGAAGTTTTCTCTCCCTACTTCTGCCTTCTGCCCATTGTGGTCTTTGAAGACTCACACTGTGGGCAGTGGTCTTCAAAGTGTAGTCTCTGGGTCTGTCACAACAATAGCACCTGGGATCTTCTTAGAAATGTCCATTCTCAGGTCCAGCCCTATACCTAATGAAGCCTCTCGGGGAGGGACCCAGAAATCTGTGTTTTAACAAGCCCTCCAGGGGATTCTTATATTTTGAGAACTGAGGTTTTCAGAGTTTGAGAACTCTGGTTTGCGGGTTATGACCACAAAATTCGGAGCTGGCTACAAATTCCAGTCAGCCACTTCCTTGAACAACTTACTTATCTCTCGGAGACTCAGTTTCTTGACCTGGGAAATGAGGCTAACTTTAGGACCTCTCCTTCACAGATGTGGTTGAGAAACTGAAGAGAGTGACTATGTGTAAAGCAGGAAGGACCCGGCCCATCATAAGCAGTCAGGACACGTTTGACTCTTACCACTTCTTTTTGTAAAGTATTGTGGCTTCTTGACAGGCCCCGGTGCCTGCTTTTTGAAGGACTGCCAATCGGGTTTTAACCTGTTGGGAAGTTTTCCATTTAGTTCGTGTGTGTCTGTTTTGTTTACATGTCATTGTTGGCTGTAAGTAGGTATTTGCTTTATCCAAAGATTCCTTGATCCTGCCACTCTCCTCCAAGTAAGAAAGGCATTTCTCTGTGTGTCCTTGATAATTCTTCTTAAATAACATTCCTGGTGAGGATTCTTACCCTTTGGATAGCACTGTATTTTTTTTTTGGCAGTTGTACCTACAGATTTTGCTGCCAGGATAACTGGCCTTTTTGCTGCCTTCCTTAGGTAACTTTTCTCTTTATTTCATTCTAAAGATCCTCTCTTGTGAAAACCATGCTGCTTCATTTGGCTGATTCTCTACCTCCCTTAACGTTTCCATGCAGAAGTACCTTCAATGGATGCTTTTATGAACAAATAAACACCAGAAATAGACCCTCACATATGTGGTTAATTGATTTCTGACAAAGGTGCCAAGACGACTCAATGGGGAAAGGACAGTCTTTTCAACAAATAACACTGTGAAAAGTGGAAGTCCACACGTAAAAGAATGATGCTGGGCCCTTACCTCACACCATATACAAAAATGAACTCAAAATGCATCAAAGCACCTGACCACAAGAGCTAAAACTCTACAACTCTTTGAAGAAAATGTGGGAGAAGTCTTCATGACATCAGATTTGGCAGTGGTTTCTTGGATAAGACAGGAAAAGCACAGGCAAAAAAGTAAAAACAGATAAATTGGACTTCTTCAAACATAAAAACTTGGGTGCGTCAAAGCGCACTATTAAGATAGTGAAAAGACAACATAAAATTGGAGAAAATATTTGCAAATCACATTAACTGGTAAAGGATTTAATATATCCAGAATATATAAAGAACTCTTAAACTCAACAACAACAACAAAAACACCCAAACAACCCAATTCAAAAATAGGCCAAAGGTTTGAGTAGACACATCTCTAAAAAAAAGACAAACATGTCCAATAAGTCCATGAAAGATGCTCCACAACACTAATCATTAAGGAAATGTAAATCAAAACCACTACGAGGTACCAATTCACACCCATTATCAAAACAACAGAAAATAAGAAGTCTTGGTGACGGGCGCCTGGGTGGCTCAGTGGGTTAAAGCCTCTGCCTTCAACTCAGGTCATGATCCCAGGATCTTGGAATGGAGTCCCGCATTGGGCTCTCTGCTCAGCAGGAAGCCTGCTTCCCCCTCTCTCTGCCTGCCTCTCTGCCTACTTGTGATCTATGTTTGTCAAATAAATAAATAAAATCTTTAAAAAAAAAAAAGAAGAAGAAGAAGAAGTCTTGGTGAGAAACTGGAATCCTTGTGCCCTGCTGGTAGGATGTAAAATGGTGCTGCCACTGTGGGAAACAGTGTGGCAGATCCTCAAGCAGTTAACCACAGAGTCACCATGTGATCTAGCAATTCCACTCCCAGGCATATGTGCCCAAAAGAACTGAAAGCGCGGACTTGAACTTGTACACCAATATCCACAGCAGCATTATTTACAATAGCCAAAAGGTGGAAATACCTCACACGTCTATCAACACTGAATGGATAAACAATGTGGTCTATACACGCCATGGAGTATTATTCAGCCTGAAAAAGGAATGAAATGCTGATACATACTATAACATGGATGAACCCTGAAAACATGCTAAGTGAAAGAAGCCAGACACAAAAGGACAAATACTGTATGATTCCACTTATATGAGGTACCTGGAATGGCAAATTCATAAAGACAGAAAGCAGAGAGTATACCACGGACTAGGGGGAAGAGGGAATGGGGAGCTACTGTTTAACATGTACAGAGTTTCTATTTGAGATGATGAAATATCCTAGAAATGGATAGTGGTGATAGTTGTACATAATTGGGGATATATTTAATGCCAGCAGTTCAATGGTTAAAATGGTAAGTTTTGTGTTATGTTTATTTCACAGTGTTTAAAAAAAAAATCCTAAATAAACACATGTACACAGAGATAAAACAGGGGAAAGAATGAAAAAAACAAGACAAGACAAAACACAGGCACCTTACCTTCCAAGGATGTAACCAGGACAACATGAAGAAAAATGATGATAAGAAGTATCTTGAACAGCGGCAAAACTTCTTCAGGTCTGCCAACATGGCCACACTGTCTGCCAGAGAAAAACATCCTGGAATAAAATAAGGCGAAAACATATCATCATGGCACGCCATAATCACAACACAGCAAAACCCAAGAGGTCAGTCACTTTACCAAGGCAACCTGCACTCCTGCTTCCTTTAAATTACTCTGGTTCCAGAGAATTGGCAATGCCAGATGGGACACGGGTGTTTACTAAAAGCAAAACCTCTGTTTATTATGGGAGGACCACCCAGTAGGGTATCATATTACATTGAAAATTATTTTTTAAAAAAACAGAAACAAACTCACAAATACAAAGAACGAATTAGCGGTTGCGAAAGGAGGAGACAGGAAAAACAGGTGGCCGGGATTAAGAGGTACAAACTTCCAGTTACAAAACAAGTAAGTCACAGGGATGAAAAGTACAGCATCAAAAATACAGTCAGTAATATTGCATTAAATTCATATGACATCTGATGGCAGCTATGCTTATCGTGGTGAGCATTTCGTAACATACAGAATTGTCAAATTGCTTTGTTGTATGCCTGAAACTAATGTAATACTGTATGTCAACTATACTTCACTTAAAATTAAATTTTTTTAAAAAGATAAGCAAGGGGGTGCCTAGGTGGCTCAGTGGTTTGGGCCTCTGACTTCGGCCCGGGTCATGATCTCAGGGTCCTGGGATCGAGCCCCGCATCGGGCTTTCTGCTCGGCGGGGAGCCGGCTCCCCCCCGCCACTCTACCTGTCTCTGCCTACTTGTGATCTCTCTCTCTCTCTCTCTCTCTCTCTCTCTCTCGCTGTCAAATAAATAAATAAATAAATTTTTAAATAAATAAATAAATAATTTTTAAATAAATAAATAAATAAAAATAAATAAAAAGATAAGCAAGGTGGTCCCTGTGAATTTACGGAAAACATCAATACATGCAAAATATCAAGAGAAGAAATGAAAAATGTGAACGCTGCACATATAATTATTACCACTATATAAAGCCTGGTTCAAAACTATACTAAGAACCAGAAGGCGTCAGAGAATCCCATAAATCATTCTACTCCTGTTTCTGTCTTATTCTGCAGAAGAATTTCCTCTTTATCACACACAAATCCATTATCATTGCTTGATCTTGAGTGGTCAGGACAACAGAGTCAACATTTTTTAAAAAGCAAAGTTCGCATCAAAACTGAATTTCAAAGCCCCATTCGCCATTCATGGATTCATTCATTCAACAAATATTTCTTGAGAGGCAATAAAAAAAAATGAGGAGGGAGCCCGGCACCCAGAGAGAATGGCAAATCCTGAAGCTGTGTCTGTTCCTCTCATGGTGGAGGAACTGGCCAACAGAACCCCATGACAGCCAGTCAGCACCAGCAGCAGTGGCTGGCACGGGATGCCAAGGGAGGACAAGCCAGCCAGGAAATCACAATCAGCCCACGGGCGCAGGCACAAGCATGGGGAAGGGAGATCCCACGAAGCAGGCTCCCCCTGCACAGCCCCAGGGCGAGCGGCCAAGGCAGACCAGACTGTATGTTTTCAGCTGGCAGAACTCCTGACCACAGAGCACCCACGAACCCAGCCATCACTGTGGCTTCTGCCAGCCTCAGAACGATCAAGTGCGCATGCCCAGTGGCAAAGACTAGCGAGCAGGCGCTGCCAGGTTCTGGCTCTGCCGTGCAATGTCTGAGTGACTTGGGACAAGTTCTTTCCAATGGCCAGGATTCCGCATCTAGCAAACCGTGACAACAGCACCAACCAGAGGGTGTGGCTGTGGTGAGAGAGCCCTGTGAAGCCACTGTGAACGCTAGCTGTACTCTTCCTTCCTTCGGTAGACAGACAGTCTTTTGCACCCAGCACGTGCAGGGTAGAACAGAGCAGGGACTATGGGGACAAGGGCACAGGAAGATGGGGATAAAACACAATTTCTCAGCCTCAAGGAAAAACTGGCAATCTTTAAGGATCCTATAACTTAACAACCATCACCAGCACCATCACCTGGGAATTCTTTCCTTGGACGTGGCGTGATAATGTCTTAGGCAGGAGGTAAGTCCTTCTCCTTCCAAAGAGGGCTTCTTTTTTCTCAATCAATAAACTGTATTATATATTAATAATACAGTACGTTAATAAGTTATCACATGCCTCTGGTTTGGCTCTCCTCTTCAGCACTTTTATTCTCTGTTCATAATGGCGGATTATCGACCCTCCCAAATGAGTCACTCAAACCAGAATGCAAAGATGTAACAATGTCTCTGGAGGAAAATATAAGCATCTGCTACAGCTACTTACCACAATATTGATGAATCTCTGAGACATAAAGTCAGAGAAAGCAGCCAGACATGAAAGAAAGCATAGTGCACAGAATTCCATTCATACGAGGTATAAAAGCAGACAAAATCAATCGATGGAGCGAGGAGTAGGGAAAGTGGTTATCCTTGGAAGGGGGTGCAGGTGTAATAATTAGAAGGGGGGTGCCTGGGTGGCTCAGTGGGTTAGGCCCCTGCCTTCGGCTCGGGTCGTGATCTCAGGGTCCTGGGATCAAATAAAATCTTTAATAATAATAATAATAATAATAATAATTAGAAGGGGGCATGAAGGGGTTTCTGAGGTACAGGTAACATTCTGTGTGCTGGTTCCACAGGTGTGTTTGGTTTCTGAAACTCATCTTATTATACAAGTGAGTGTATGCCACAAGAAGTTTCATTTAAAAGTTTAAAACTCAATCTATTTTTTTATTTCTGAACTCAGTTCCCCCTCCAAAAGCACTGTTATTTTTTTGTTAAATCTATATCTAGTGAACCAGACCTCTACAAACAAAAACCAACCAACCAAACAAACAAAATAAACCTCTCTCCTATACAAACGCGTTGACTCAACTCTACCTGGAATTTGCAGAACTGATTTAGAAGATTGACTGTACAAGTACCTAATTTTAGATCTGGAAAGAGTATCAGAGCAGTTTAGCTTTGAAAAGGAACTCAGAATTCACCTAGCTTCAAACCCTCATTCTTCAAACCCTCATTCTACACACGAAGAAAGAGGTCCAACATGCTCCAAGAGATGGGTCAAGGTCATTTGGCTGTTTGGTGGGACTTCTTCTCTTTCTACCAGGCCACAGTGCTGGCCTCCTGAGAATGTGTCTCCTTAGGAGGAAACTTCTAAGTCCATCAGGTGAAATAAATCAACAAATTCAAAATGCTAAAAAATAATATCAAAATTTCTGCAAACTCATTCTTAAGCTTTGCTAACTCCTAGGGCAAGACTTCCTGAGTAGTATATAAGATATGGTCAAAGTTAAATTAGTCACGGTATATAGTGACTGGTTATTATGTGCTGTAACTTGGGCCTCTGATCAAAATAAACCATGCCTTTTCACTGAAGAGAGCTTGTACTCAACTCCCAAATGAGAGGAGGAAAGGCCAGAATGAAGGGCGATGCAAGCAGTCATCTTGGAAAGAGAGTATGGATCAAGAAGGACTTACTACAAACCAGGTGCCACTGACCTTTAGGTTATCAAGCCTGATGTGTCTTTCCTTAAGACTGAGGGGTGCCTGGGTGGCTCAGTTGGTTGGACGACTGCCTTGGGCTCAGATCATGATCACGGAGTCCCGGGATCGAGTCCGCATCGGGCTCCCAGTTCCATGGGGAGTCTGCTTCTCCCTCTGACCTTCTCCCCTCTCATGCTCTCTCACTGTTTCTCTCAAATAAATAAATAAAATCTTTAAAAAAAAAAAAGACTGAATATATATTTCCTAATAGGAGAAGTTTTATGGTATTTAAAATAACACAGCTCCCACTGCTTCTGTATAAGCTAGAGGACATCCTGCTAAGCCTTAAAGTCCTACCATCACTGATCAAAGAGGGAGAGCAGTGGATTTTGTTGAAAGCCTTATTCATTATCCATGAAAGTCCTTTCTACCTTTCTGAGCTGGAAATTTTCCTCACCTTCCAGGGTAACTTGGGTTAGCTCAATGCTCACCAGGTTATCAAGAAAGAGGACTTAAACAGCCACTGATTCTTAGCAAATTTCCAAAGTGCTGAGGATGGTTGGTAAGATCACATCAATTACAAAGAAAACCATCTGCAAGCATTTGAACAGTAAAGCCTAGCCCTTGATGCTACACAACCTCTCACAGAGGATTTTCCCAAGGTTCATCATGGCTCTGGGCCCCCTTTTATGGTTGCGAACTCTGATGTACCTGGCAACCTCTGGGGTTGTATGGTACACAAGCAACACGACTGTAGTCCATGGCCTTGCTTGTAACCCTCCAAGAAGTTGTTCTAGATCTCTTCAATTTCTTTAGATATACTATCACTTATCATATTTTTGAAGACACATAGGTCATCAGTGCAAACCTGAATGGCAATACACAATAAATTTATCATTATCTAAATATAGAATAATTAAAGAATAATTTAAAAGGGGGGGGTAATAGCGTGGTATCACTTCAGGGCAGGTCTGGGTAAAGGTTATTCTCTATTACCTCTGATTAACTGGCATAATTTGATTTTACCAGGGCAGCTGGGATATATGCAATGATCAATATTTTTGACCAAAGTAACAAGAGTTGTGGTAATTGTTCCCTAGGTCTCATTGAAAACTTTATGATTTTGAGACATTTACATTGAGTCTAAGTGTTGGTTAACCAGACTTGCACAAGGGGAAATTTAAAAAGGAGGTACTGAAGAGGTTCTCAGTGCAAATAAAACAATTGACTTAGAACATTCAACTGTCAAAGAAGTCAGAGAATCCCAAGGTTGCTTTTATTTCCCCCCTGGAATCTCTGGTTATGTGTTTAACTATTCTAAAAAAGGAATCGAGAAACTGTTAGTAAAAGCATAATTAAATTTTTTGCATAATTAAATTTTACTTGAACTCTACTAAAAGACCCTGATAAAGCAAACACCTCAGAAAAAAAAATTTCTTCAGTGTTCCAAGAATATGTTGGGTTCAGTTATTCAGACCAAACCTTCTGCTGAAGACAATCAAAAATTACAAGTGAAATATTAAGAGGATTTTCTTACATATATCAAAGAGCTGACAAGATAGAAAAGAATCACCAGGCCAAAGGTAAAGTGAAAGCAGGAACTCAGGGAGGTAATATAAACAAAGGAACCACTTATGCCTGAGGTAATGGGCCTAATTGAAGTAAACCTAAGCTCCAAATATGAAATACAAAAGAAAAGTTCAGAGACATGGAGAAAAAAAATACAAGGTCTAACATACACTTAAAATTCAAAAAGGAGGGGGTGCCTGGGTGGCTCAGTGGGCTAAAGCCTCTGCCTTCAGCTCAGGTCATGACCCCAGGGTCCTGGGATCGAGCCCCACATTGGGCTCTCTGCTCAGCGGGGAGCCTGCTTCCCTTCCTCTCTCTCTGCCTGCCTCTCTGCCTACTTGTAATCTTTGTCTGTCAAATAAATAAGTAAATAAATCTTTTTAAAAAAATTAAAAAAGGAGGGATGCCCGGGTGGCTCAGTCAGTTAAGCGTCTGCCTTTGGCTCAGGTCATAATTCCGGGGTCCTGGAATCGAGCCCTGCACTGGGCTCCCTGCTCAGCAAGGAGCCTGCTTCTCCCTCTGCCTGCTGTTCCTCCTGCTTCTGCTCTCCCTCTCTCTCTCTCCCTCTTTGACAAATAAATTTAAAAAAAAATTTTTTTTTAAATTCAAAAAGGAAGAAAGAGTCAGGTTTTAAATGGAATGACTCAACGACCCCAAACTGGTGAAAACCATCTATCCACAGATTTAAGAAACCTAAAGACTCTCTACAATAAATAAGAGGAAATCTACACCTAGACACAAAATAGTGAAACTGAAGAAAACCAAAGACGAAGAGAAAACCTTACAAGTAACCAGAGAGAACAAGACAGTTAACCTTCAAAGGAGCACATGATAGACTGACAGCTATCTTCTCAGAATCAACAGTGGAAGCCAGAAGACCTACAAAAACTGTGATATTGTTCACTAACTGCAAATCCTCCCTAAGCAAATCCTGAAAGATGTACTCAGGCAAAAGATGTAAGCTCTGAGATGCAACAAGGAATGAAGAACAAAGAAAGTGGTTCGCCTGTGATCAGCCCTATCCTTAACATTTGTGATATACAGGTTAAGAGTTTAAAAGGAGGCCCACGGGTACCCAAAAATGTTTTAAATAAAAAATAAATAAATAAAAGGAGGAACAATTTGCCCTTATTCTTCCACTAAGACTCCATCTCAAAATACAAGAGGTTTTGTGCACAAGTATGTGGACAGCCCAGCCTGTACATCCAAACCACCCTCTCTTCCTGCAAGCAGCTACCCCTTGGTCATCGTTTAGGTCTAAAGGTGAGGACACCTGCAGCATGACTTGCCTGTGGGGAAGAGGCCTGCTCAGGTCCTGGAAATAGGCACACAATGCCTGAGTAGGGAATTACAGGGTCCCAGGGTCCCATAGCAAGATCTAGGAGTAAGGGTTGGGGGCAGAGTGAGGCAGGTTCCAGGCGGGCATCAGTTCTTTGTGTCATAAACTTCTCACCCTTAGAGAAGGGTATGACTAGAGAAAGGCCAGAGAGAGGACCTCTAAAGCATGAGACACAGGCCAAAGGCCCCAACTGCCAGAGCTAAGGGTGGCACTCTATATTGGTAAATTCAAACTAATGTTTTTTTCTAATTATCTCATTTTATTTAAATTCAATTAATATATAGTATATCATTAGTTTCAGATATAGAGTTCAGTTACTCATCAGTTGCATATAACACCCAGTGCTCATTACATCACGTGCCATCCTTAATACCCATCACCCAGTTACCCCATCCCGAAGACCCACCTGGGTCCCTCCCCTCTAGCAACCCTCAGTTTGTTTCCTATTAAGAGTCTCTCATGGTTTCTCTCCCTCTCTGATTTCATCTTGTTTTATTTTTTCCTCTCTTCCCCTTACGATCCTGTTTTGTTTCTTAAATTCCACATGAGTGAGATCATATAATTGTCTTGCTCTGATTGAATTATTTTACTTAGCATAACAAATGAATGTTGATTACATAAAACATTAATAATAATATCTTGCAGGGATAAGTGAGACAAAACAAAAATGACAACTATATTATTTACATATACATTATATAATATAGGAGATATATATATATATATATCTCAATTAGGAAACGAAATTAAGAAATTAAAGTCTTCCAAAGTCCTTGTATTAGAGGAGTCTAAAGGTATGAATTATCTATAGACATTGAAAAGTTGGGTAGACATTGTGATTTTTATAGCAGCTACTAAAAAATAGAAGTGGGGTATGTAACTTCCTAATAAGTGGGGGGGGGGTGTTTAGAATATTCAGTCAATTTGAAAGGAGGCTCCAAAAGGGAGAAAAAGAAACAAAAATGATTAGGAAGAATAGAAGGTAGTAAATGTAAACACACATGAATAAATGATTCATTAAATATAAATGGACTAAATGATTCAATGAAAAGGCAACGATCATCAGACTGAAAAAAGAAAAAAAAGCAAAATCCAAATATGCTATTTATAAAGACACACCTAGAACATAATGATACAATAAATTTGAAAGTAAAAGGATGGGAAAGAGTGGCTGCACCAGCTTGCATTCCCACAAACAGTGTAGGAGGGTTCCCCTTTCTCCGTGTCCTCACCAACATCTGTCATTTCCTGACTTGTTAATTTTAGCCATTCTGACTGGTGTGAGGTGGTATCTCACTGTGGTTTTGATTTGTATTTCCCTGATGCCAAGTGATGTTCAGCACTTTTTCATGTGTCTGTTGGCCATCTGGATGTCTTCTTTGCCGAAATGTCTGTTCATGTCTTCTGCCCATTTCTTGATTGGATTATTTGTTCTTTGGGTGTTGAGTTTGGTAAGTTCTTTAATAGATTTTGGATACTAGCCCTTTATCTGATATGTTATTTGCAAATATCTTCTCCCATTCTGTCAGTTTTCTTTTGGTTTTGTTGACTGTTTCCTTTGTTGTGCAAAAGTTTTTGATCTTGGTTCCTCAAAAAGTTGAAAATAGGGGCACCTGGGTGGCTCAGTGGGTTAAGCCTCTGCCTTCAGCTCAGGTCATGATCCCAGGGTCCTGGGATCAAGCCCCGCATCGGGCTCTCTGCTCAGTGGGGAACCTGCTTCCTCCTCTCTCTCTGTCTACCTCTCTGCCTACTTGTGATCTCTGTCAAATAAATAAATAAAATCTTTAAAAAAAAAAAAGTAGAAAATAGAGGTACCCTATGACACAGCAATCGCACGACTGGGTATTTACCCTAAAGATACAAATGTAGTGATCCAAAGGGGCACATGCACCCAAATGTTTATAGCAGCAATCTCCACAATAGCCAAACTATGGAAAGAACCTAGATGTCCATCAACAGACGAATGAATAAAGAAGATGGGGTACATATATACAATGGAATACTATGCAGCCATCAAAAGAAATGATATCATGCCATTTGCAACAACATGGAAAGAACTAGAGGGTATTAAGCAGAACGAAATAAGTCAATCAGAGAAAGACAATTATCATATGATCTACCTGATATGAGGAATTTGAGAGGCAGGGTGGGGGGTTTGGGGGGTAAAGAGGGAAAAAATGAAACAAGATGGGATCAAGAGGGAGACAAACCATAAGAGACTCTTAATCTCACAAAACAAACTGAGGGTTGCTGTGGGGAGGGGGGTATAGAGAGAGTGGCTGGGTGATGGACATTGGGGAGGGTATGTGCTGTGGTGAGTGCTATGAAATGTGTAAGCCTGATGATTCACAGACCTGTACCCCTGGGGTAAATAATACATTACATGTTAATTAAAATAATTAATTTAAAAAAACTTTTAAAAAAGGATGGGAAAGATATGCAATGTCAATACTAATCAAAAGAAAATATGTTTATACTAATATCAGACAAATTATACTTTAAAGCAAAAAGCATTACCTGTAAATAAAATGGTTCATTCATAAAAGGTTAAGTTCAACAGGAAGATGACAAATTAATATCTCTATCGTCAACTGGTAAAATTCAAATAAGAAAGTCACTAAGGATACAGAATATTTGAATGACACATTTAACCAACCCAACCTAGAGATCAGGCATAATCCCTCCATTCCACTTGGGAGTGCTTATTCAAACCAAGTCATGCAACAAGTCTCAAAAATATTTTACAGAATTAGAGAAGGGAAAAGGAGCATGTTCTCTGACCACAAGATAATTTAACCATAATAAAAAGGTAAATTGTTATTTAACAATTTACATTTAGAAGAAGTCATAACATATATTAAAACATGTTTGACTTGATCAATAATAAAGACTGTATTGCAAAGCATGTAGGATAGAACTAAAGATCTTTAGAGTGAAATTTACGTTTTAAATGCACACATTAGAGGAGTGCCTGGCTGGTTCAGTCAATAGAGCATATAACTCTTGATCTTGGAGTTGTGGGTTTGAGCCCCACATTGGGTGTAGAGATTACTTTAAAAATAAAATCTTTTAGGAGTGCCTGGGTAAGCAATGGACTCTTGATTTTAGCTCCGGTCATTATCTCAGGGTCATACGATGGATGGAGCCCCGTATCGGGCTCCACACTCAGTAGGGAGTGTGCTTGAGATTCTCTCCCTCTGTCTCTGCCCCTACTCACCCAACCCACCCCTACTCAGCCAACCCCACCCCTACTCACCCAACCCGCCCCTACTCACCCAACCTGCCCCTACTCACCCAACCCCACCCCTACTCACCCAACCCGCCCCTACTCACCCAACCCCACCCCTACTCATTCTCTCTCTCAAGATAAGTAAAATCTTTACAAAAATAAAAAGGAAATAATAAAGACAAAAACATAAAATAAGGATATAGGAAAAAGACATAAAATAAAAGTTATTAACATAGTCAAGGGTGTTCTTTGGAGAGACAATTCTGGCAAAACTAAGAGGAGGGGAGGAGGAGGGGAAGGGGGAGGAAAAGAGAGAGAATCCCAGCAATTAACCAATGGAAAGAATTTAAAAAGCAACATAAATGAAAATGCTATAAGCATACAAGATAAAAGGATCTTAGGGATAATTTTATTCAATAATTTTGAAAATCTAGATAGAAATGGGCAAATCCCTATGCAAAACACAAAACTTAACCAAAAAGGAATCAAGAAGAAATCCTGAACAGGAATAGATGTATAATCATTAAAAGTCTCAAAAATTTTCCCAAAGACAAAGGAAAGTGCAGTCCCAGATGTTTTCACTGGTGATTCCATCAAATATTTAAAAAACAGGAATTCCAGTCTCACAAAAACTCCAAGAATAGAGAAAGAGAGCACAACCTAACTCATTTTTACCAGCTAGGATAACCATGGTGCCAAAACCTAACAAGTAAAATCCTCACATTTTACCCATTTTATAAATCAAATGAAACTATTTACAGAAGTCTCTGGACTGCCCACAGAAATGTCTAGCAGCAATTTCAAATCTTGTAAACGGGGGTAATATGAATAAATATAGGACAAAAGGAACCATTCTGAACCTCAGCAACAAAATTTTTTGAAGATGAAGTCAGCAAGAACTAAAGCCAGCAGTGCTGTAGTAAGAGAATGACATCTCATATGCCCCAAAAAGCCCATGTCCTAACAACAAGACAAACTGGGTTAAGTGGTAAGTGCTGCATATGAACTCCAAAATGGCAGCTTTGTGTATCATTTGTCATAGCACAAGGTCAGGTCAACGGGGAACCATCCAGCATGATGGTAATATGAAGCTTTCATGTCTCTGGAAGCAAATGGAAGGACCTGATTTGTTTGGTCTTTGCAGGGCAAAATCATTTTCTTAATAAGCATTAAGTGCTTTCTAATGCAGGGGTGGGGAAAGCTTTATTCAATAAAACAAGAGAATCAATATCAGATGTGCAAGATTAGAAATAAATCATGCACTTAAAGTAAACAAATACTCACAAAACTCTGTGGAAGGTCTGATATTTTCCAACTCCATCACTCATGTCCAAACTCCTCTCCTGTCCTACCTGCAATTGACCAGCCTCTTAATTCCCCAGCGTGTGAATACTCAAGGCCAAGTGGAAGCCCGCTTCATCTCTCCCCTCATTCTTCAGGCTCCTTTCCCAGTGCATGGTAAATATGTTGGATAAGAACATGCCTGGTAGAGCCATCTGCCTGCCTTCGAACCCAGGCTCTACCACTTACAGTGTAACCTTCATCTGTCCCTTACGCTCTCTGGATCATCTAAAAATTGGAGGTCATGACAGCATCTACCTCATAGGGTTCTGCAGAAATGAAAGGAAGTACTATAATGAAGGTCTTAGTATAGTCAGCAAGTGTTAGGTGTTCTAAGCAGAATTATAAGACAAGTTTACAGTATACTCTGATGCTAAATGTAAACAGATTTGAGAATTAGTTCCCACATTCATTCACCTAGTTGACAAAACTGTGTTGAGGTTCTGTTACATGCAAGGTACTATGCTTGGGACTTAGGATACAATGAATAAGACAGGTATCTTTCCTGCCCTCGAGAACTTACAGCCACTATGTCCTTAGATTCATTGGTCATTGGTGTAGCCAAATAAATAGTGACTTTTTTTTAGCTTTTGAACTTCATGGTCCACGAGACTCAACTCAGCCTAAAAACAAAATCAAGGCAAAGGAACACAGTATCCTCGCCTCTATGGACTTGGTCTCTGCCTCACCCCAAGCCCAGCAGCATGCAACTCCACCCACAGCAGGCACTCAAAAAAGATTTTTTTTAATTGATTTGGTCTGGAATCTCTTGCTGCAGGATAATTCCATCAATATGTAGAGGAGAAAAATAGGAAACTCCTTAAAAGCATCCTCAAGGTGGTGATCTACACTGGGGGATGGGGACAGGGATGGGGCAGAAGAAGTACATGGTTTGTGAAATTAGATGATCATATTTGATTAAAAGTGAGGTATAAAGAAAAGCAAACTGCCCACCAATATTCTGTGCCCTTCCTTGCTTTTGTCATTGCATCATGTCAACTTTTTTTTTTTAAAGATTTTATTTATTTATTTGACAGACAGAGATCACAAGTGGGCAGAGAGGCAGGCAGAGAGAGAGAGAGAGGGAAGCAGGCTCCCCGCTGAGCAGAGAGCCCAATGCGGGGCTCGATCCCAGGACCCTGGGATCATGACCTGAGCTGAAGGCAGCGGCTTAACCCACTGAGCCACCCAGACGCCCGCACCATGTCAACTCTTGCTTCAAGTCCCAGCTTGGCCATTTACTAGCTGCATGACACTGCTCTGATATTTTAACCTTACCTATAATAATAATGTGTCGACATTTAACTTAATAACTATGTTGTTATTTGTCATTTAAATTATGATAGGATTCTTATAATTTGTAGTAATTGCAATAAGTACTTGCATTGGTTGCAAGATTTCTATTGTTTATACCAGTGAAGTTCAGAAATAGCCAATATTTATGAGTCTCAAAGGAAAGAGAAGTGTAAGTTAGTAGTGGTTTAAAAATTTCTGTGTAGAAGAGTTGGGAGCAGAAATCTGGTTAGGAGCAGACTTTGGAAGCTGCACAGGCACAGCACTTTAGGTAAAAAAGAGACCATTCAGGGGCCCCTGGGTGGCTCAGTCAATTCAGCGTCTGCCTTTGGCTCCGGTCATGGTCCCAGGGTCCTGGGATCGAGCCCCACATCGGGCTCTCTGCTCCGCGGGGAGCCTGCTTCTCCCTCTTCCCCTGTCTGCCACTCCCCCTGCTTGTGCTCTCTCTCTCTCTCTCAAATGAATAAAATCTTTAAAAAAAAAAGAACCCAAATGTGTTAAAAAAAAAAAAGAGAGAGAGAGAGAGAGAGTGTGTGTGTGTGTGTGTGTGTGTGTGTGTGTGTGTTAAATAGTCCATTTCAAAGCATGAGAAAAGCTGTTGGAGACAGGGAAGCCAGTCAAGGGAGAAAGAAGGAAAGAAGAAGAGTGAAACCAAATCTCAAAGTGTTCTCTGGAAACGATCACTCTCCTTCCCCAGATTTTACTGCACTTCAAAATGTGTAACCATTTCTGAAATTTCTTAAACAATTGGATTAGCAAGAAGAAATGGGTCCACGATAGAATCGCCAAGGAAAAGAAAATGTCTAAAGAAGAAAGAAGGCTCCAATAGTTGTGAGGAGTTCAACACGAAAAGAAACAAAACATACAGGGGATAGGGGTCTGAAAGGAAGAGACATTGTGGGGGTGGGGGGACAACCAAACATGTTATTGCTACATTATCATGTTAAAAAAAAAAAAAGCCTCACTCACCTGCAGCAGGAAATTCAAAAGAGAAGATGGAGGGACTCTGTACAAATCTGAAAATGAGAAAAAGAAAATCAGATTAATGGAAAGTGGCCCTTCTTGGTACCATAATGTTTCTAGCTACTGTCAGCCTGTTGACTATGGCCTGCAGACCCCCCAGCTAGATACGAGGACTTAAACGTGGAAGCAGAGATAAGAAAAGAAATGCTGGAAGCAAACCCTGCTCCTCAGGAACTCATTTTAAACCGGAAGGCCAGTCCGAAGCCGGTGTCGGGGCTGACGGTGTTCGTGTTTTAGGAGCGTGTACCACTGCTCAGTCTCAGGGCGCGTTCATAGCACGACAGCGACACTGGACAGTGCAATGATCGGATCTGGGGACGAGGTAGACCATTTGAGAGACCATGCTTTGTTAGACACTTCTACATGGTTTTGGGACTTAACTTCCCTAGAACCTAAACTCCTTGATAGCAACAATCGGGTCATTTATGTCTCTTATGCCCCTAAAACCAAAGGCAGAATTCTTTCTCCACAGAGGGGACAAATAAATAACTCTAATGAGTGTTAAGTTTGGCTCAGAGTTGCAAGGAGATGGTGGGGGTACCGGCATGACAAGAGTGAGGGGCAAGGCGGGTACGTACGGGTGAAAAGGAAGACCCCACCCACCGGAGGAGACAACCCGACTTGGATCTTTGAGAATATTCCACTGTGCTTTACTTCAAAACCGAAACACTGGCATAGCTATTAACTCGAAGAGGACAGTCCCGTCACACAATGGTATCCCCTAATGTGAAATACAGGCATAACGATTTTCAAATCAAGACTTGCAAAAGAAAACAGTCCATAGGGGATTTTGGAACCAAATGACCTACTTCTGGCTTCAGTCAATACACAGAAGGTCAATTCTCAAGGAGGAATCTAAGATACGAATTCAAAGAAGAAATAAGTCATGATGAGTTTCTATTGATTATGATAGGTCCTTTTGGTTTTTTTTAAGATTATTTATTCAGAGAGAGCACGAGACAGCACATGAGGAGGGAGGCAGAGGCAGAGGTAGGAGCTGACTCCCTGCTGAGCAGGGAGCTGGGACATAGGGCTCGATCCCAGGACCCTGGGACCATGACCTGAGAGGAAGGCAGATGCTCAACCCACTGAGCCACCTAGACACCCTGATATGTTCTTTACAAAAAAAAAAAAAAAAGTTCTTGGGGCATCTGAGTGGCTCGGTTGGAGCATGTGACTCTTGATCTTGGGGTTGTAAGCTTAATCCCCACACTGGGTGTAGAAAGTACTTAAACATAAAATCTTTTAAAAAGTTCCTAATAAAGCTGATATGTCAGAAAAACTTCATTAACCAATGTTTAAAGAAGACAAAAATGAAGGCCAACTAAGTTGTCCTGTCCTAGGATGAACAAATTACAAACATATGGCCCAAAGCTCAATGTGGAATGAATGTAGGATTAACAACTGAAAAACATCCAAATAATCAAAGATACAAATTGATTGTGACGAGTATGGAAATAATTTCAGTTCATATTTGTGCAAACAAAGATTTTCTACCTAGGGATTTTTGATGAAATTTCACACTTCAAACACATTACTTTTTCAAAACCTGACAGCCACAATGAAGCACACTTCATGGTTCCTGGTCACCAAGTTTATTAATAAACAACACGAGGCTCTCTTTGCTCCTTTGGAGTACTTTCAGGTAGAAAAAGAAGTCAAACCACAATAAAATTTGTTTTGCCCACTGGATAAAGAAATGTAAAACGCTAGTAATATCCAAAGCTGTAGAGCATGTGGGGAAATGAACACCCACATACACTGTTGGTGGAAACATCAGTTTTGGGGTACCCGGGGGGTCAGTTGGTTAAGCATCTGCCTTCAGCTCAGGTCATGATTCCGGGGTTCTGGGATCAAGACCCACATCAGGCTCCCTGCTCAGTGGGGAGTCTATTTCTCCCTCTCCCTCTTCCGCTCTCTCTGCTTGTGCTCTCACACTTGCTCTGTCAAATAAATAAATAAAATCTTAAAAAAGAAGAAGAAGAAGAAGAAGAAGAAGAAGAAGAAGAAGAAGAAGAAGAAAGAAAGAGAGAGAGAGAGAGAAAGAAAGAAAGAAAAGTACAGAAACCTCAACCTTGAGAGAATAGTTTAGGTTTTGAAATGTTAGGTGTGCATACCTTTTGATCCAGAAATTATTCCAGAAGTTGTCCCCACAGAAATACACACCAAAAAAGCTATAATTGCAGCTTTGTATGACTGGGGAAAAAGCCCAAGTCTCCATCAGTAAATGAATAGTTAAATAAATGATGGTCCAGCCATATTATGGACCATTACGCAATGCTTAAGAAAATGAAGTTGATCTATATGTACTGACATGGAGATTGTGAATACATGTAACCCAAAAGAAAAAATCAAGTTTCTTAATAATAGTATAGTAAGATCTGTTAAGAAACAAGCAAAGCTATACATATGCATGCCGGTGTATGTAGTGACAAGTAAGAATGCACACAAAAAAGCCTAGAAGGAAATCCACAAGTCTCCACAAAAAAGCGAGGAGGGGGGCGGTGATTGGAGGTTTGTGGGGGTTGGATATGAAGCCCAAGAGAACACAAGACACATATCTGTGTATTTACTTGTGTAATTAAATATATTTGTTATAGCAAAGAAAAGCAGAAGTCAGAAAGTGGGCCACGCGATCCAGGTTCTCCAAAAGGAGCTCCCAAGTTGAGGTCAGAAGGAAACTAACTAGGAGGTAAAGCCTTCCCTGGCTCAGCGGGAGGCCATCTCCCCTGGCCCTGCCCTAATCCAATTAGAAAGGCCCCAAAGAAAGCACGAAGCCTTCCGGTCACAGAGCCAAGAAACCAGCTTCCCAGCGGGGGAGCAGGAACTCACTTGAGCAAGTTGTGGAAAAGAATGTCAAAAGCAATGCTGTGCAAGGCCTGATGGACAGAGAGGCCTACACTTAATGAAAGAGCTCCAGCCCCTGGGGTCCCTCCTGGGCACTGTCACCACACACGCACCATCCTTTATCTCCCACAGAAATTAAACAGGAATCAGGACCCAAAGAGCGCCGGCCTCTGGGAACAAAACATTAGTGACTCCAATGTTCGAGCTTCTTACATCATTGAAAGGAAAGGGCAAGTCGTAAAAGGAACTGTATCGACTTATTGTAAGACATGGCACAGAACAGAGAAATTGCTCAGAGGAGAACAGCAAATTCACCAACTGCTAGGATTAACTGAAACCTCCCCCAGTTGCAGACTGCCCCAAACCATGACATCAGGGAGGCTGGAAAGGCATCCAACTTCCTCTATTTATCAAGCTGGCTAAAAGCCAGGGTAACACCAGAGCGAGCGGAGGGGGGAAAAAGGGCAAGCAGACCGTACAGGTGGTTTGGGTGGGAAGTAAATGGTCTCTGTGTGCAGTTCAAGCCTTGCTCCCCAAGAACCAGGACTCTTGTGCTTGGACACTCCTCAGAGGCCCCGGTGCTGGCCACAGGGCCCAAGCATCCTGTGGATAATCAGCAAAACAGGCCAAGTACACAGGTAATGGCCAGCCAGCCCCAGGCAGTTGTACCCCTGCCCTCTGGGGTAATACGATGCTGGTCCAAGGATCAATTAAAAAAATGAAACAAAAAGAAAATGCTGATGACATACAGCGTCCTAAAAGACTCAGCACTTCATCTGAAGCCTAATGATTAACGAACGAGTGGCCCAGACTGAGGGGCAGAGTGGCCAACAGTTCCTGGTGTTCACACCACCATGGAAGAAACAACCAGAGAACAAAGAGGCTTTGATAATTTGGGAACAAGGGCAGAAAGAAACAAAGAGAACCTTCTCCATGCTAGTAGGAAAAGCAAATTGTGTGGATAGAGATGATGGTGAAGGTTAGGCTTGCGGGCATATACAGGAGAAAGTCAGGGATATGCAGGTTCTTGACTGTAGAGTAGTACGTATTACCCTCAAAGAACAAACAGGAGTGATTCTAGAACTTTCTGGTGGCCCCATTGCTAGTCAGACCCAACCTAGTAAGATCGTTACCTACACAGACTGATGTGTTCCACTCTGGATGCCACCATTTGGCTTTGGGAAATTCTAAAGATACTTCACTCAGTGAATATTTACTGAACGCCTACTACATGCCCATAACAGGGCCAATCCGTATGGCTGTGCAGCCTGCACCGTGGCCAAGAGAATCAACAGAGCCTGAATCCAGAATGTCAAGTTTTCTGGAAGTGCCACATGAACAGCTGTGGGCTCTGTCACAGACACTGCAGGAGCTCTGAGGAAGGGCAGTAAACCAGTGCAGGGAAATGGATCTAGGAGCATTTCCTCAAGGAGGTAACAGTCACGCTGCATCCCAAAGGATACACAATGCCCTTTATGTGATGAAATGGGAAAGAGCATTCCAGAGAAAAAATAGCTTAAACCAAGACACAGAGCCAACAACCGGCATGAGTGGGCAGGACTTGGAATCCATTGGATGTGGGTGAAGCATGAAGAGCGAAGCGGAGAGGATGGCCAGGAAGGACCAGGAGAGATGGAGCAGAAAAGCAATGGAACGTATTAAAAATATAATCTGGCCAGGCTGGGGGAAAGTCATACTGCACATCCACATGGAGGTTGTGGTGGATTATGAAAACAGCTGCTAAGTACACAGGGCCCTCACAGAAAGAAAATGGCGGCAAGGTGTTCTCCAGATCTATCACGGGCAGAGAGGATGTCGAAAAGGTGGCTTAAACCGTAACCCCAGATGTAAAATAATCAGGAGGAAGAATGTCCTCGTATTGATCACTGTTCTACTGTAGAAGTGACTATGAGAGCACTTTTGGAATTGCTTTCTGAAACATCTAAAAAGATGACCTCGTAGTCCCTGCGGTGAGGCCTCGTGCTGAGATGGAACAAACCAGGCCAGGAAAAGTACCTGGTGGGCCTCCTGCAACCACCAGCACTGGGCCACTTTTCTCTGCAGCGCTAGGGCTTTCTTTTCTCTCCTCCCCTCTCCCCCACTGTTCTCTTCTGCTCATCCCTTCTACCGGCATAACTTGTTTTATTGCACTTTTCTTTATTGTGCTTCAGAGATACAATGGGGTTTGGTGGGAGTCTTTTGTGGTTTTTTGGTTTTGTTTTGGTGGATTTTGTTTTTTGTTTTTTGTTTTGTTGTTGTTGTTGTTGTTGTTTTAGATTTTTTATTTATTTATTTGACAGACAGAGATCACCAGTAGGCAGAAAGGCAGGCAGAGAGAGAGAGAGGAGGAAGCAGGCTCCCCGCTGAGCAGAGAGCCCGATGTGGGGCTCAATCCCAGGACCCTGAGATCATGACCTGAGCCGAAGGCAGCGGCTTAACCCACTGAGCCACCCAGGCGCCCTTGTTTTTTGTTTTTTTAACACATGGAAGGGTTGTGGCAACCCTGCAACAAGCAGGTCTCTCGGCATCATTTTCCCAGCTGCATCTGCTCACTTTGTGTCTTTATGTCCCATTTTGGTAATTTCCATAATATTTCAAACTTGTTCTCTATTATTGTATTTTTTATAGTGATCAGTGATTACAAGTTGCTTAAAGCTCACATGATGGTTAGCATTTTTTGCAATAAAGTATTGTGGAATTAGGTATATACATTGTTTCTTAAGACATAACACTAATGTATACTTAATAGAATACACTATAGTAGAAACATAACGTCCGTATGTGCTGGGAAACCAAAAACTTCACTTGACTTGCTTTGTTGTGGGGGTCTGGAACCAAACCCACAGTATCTCTGATGTATACCCGTACTCTCTCTCTCCTTCATCCTATGGTTTTCCCTCTTTTCCTTCTCTCCCCTTACCTAGGTTGACACTTGCCCAACTATCCCAGGGCCTAGAATGTGGATGGTTACTTCTGTCCAGAGCTGGAGAAATAGTACTGAAGACCACATGATGAGAGACCCACCTTGGAATGACTCCCCGATAACCAGACTCAACCTGCTGAGGGACATGCCCACAGACCTCCACCAAACATGGTGGAGTAAAGGTGTTTCAAAAAGGGCACAACTTGGTAAAAAGCAAGATGGCAGAGGAGTAGTACATTGAAATGACATCAGGTCCCAGGAGGTCAGCTAGTTATCAAACCATTCTGAACACCTACAAACTCAACAGGAGATAGAAGAGAAGAAGAGCAGCAACTCTAGGAACAGAAAATCGACCACTTTCCAGAAGGTAGGATATGCAGAGAAGGGAATCCAAAACCACAGAAGATAGACTGTGGGGGAAGGGGCCGGATCCTGGCAAGCAGTAGAGCAGCAGAGCACAAAATCCGAACTTTTAGAAGTCAGCTCCGCTGAGGGACATCACTCCAGAGGCTAAGCAGGAGTGGAACCCTTGTGGGGACAGTGTGGTCTCAGTACCCACGGGGTCACAGAAGAATCGGGGGTGTCTGAGTGTGGCAGAGCTGCCAGGTATCAGAGTGGGGAAGCCAGCTACAGAGATGGAGCCGAGAAGTGAGCTCTCAGCTTGGGGTTACCTTAAACCATGATCTAAGGCACAGGTCTTTGAGCAGGGACCCCACAAGTGGCAGATCTGAGGAGACGCACCTTCCATCTCCGGGAGGAGCAGTGTGGCAAGAAATTGCTGGGCTTGGAGACTCCAAACGGGGCTGTGTGCCAGAGACAGAAATGCTCGGTCACAGGCCAGGTGAGCTCGGAGTGTGGCTGGAGACCAGGGAGACAGGAGGGATTGACTGTTTTTCTCTGACAGCGCACTGCAGAGTGGGGCCCCAAGCTCTTGGTTCCTCTGGCCGGAGACTGGAAGGCCACCATCTTCATTCCCATCCTCCAAAGCCATAGGGAAAGCGTTCAGGGAACAAAAGCTCCCTAAGAGCGAACCCGAGCAGATTACTCAGTCTAGCCCCTGGCAAGGGTGGCGTGGCGCAATTCCACCTCGGGCAAAGACATTTGAGAATCACGGCAACAGATCCTACCCCCGAAGATCAACAAGAACATCCAGCCAAGACCAACCACACCAACCAAGGAAAACAGTGGTACTCCAGAGCTAGGGGAAAGCAACGCATAGAATTCATGGCTTTCCCCCCAGGATCCTTTATTCTTGCAAAGTAAAATTTTTTTTAATTTAATTTTTTTCTTATTCTATTTTTTAACTTTCCCTCTTTCCTCTTTTAACATTTTCTAACTAGTTTATCTTAACAATACCTTTCTAAAAAAACTTTTTTAACCTTTACTGTTATAGTCATATTTTATCTCTTCATTGTATTTAACCTTGTTTTTTATATAGTTTTTTTTACCCCTAAAAAATTTTGGGATACAATTTCTTCTAATAGATCAAAATATACCCTAAATCTGGCACATGGCTTTGTTCTACTCTCCAGCCTGAGCACATTCTCGTCTTTTTTTTTTCTTTTTCCAACCAACTTATCAATTCCTTGTTTAGAGTTTCTTTTTAATTTTCATCTTTACAGTCATATTCCATCCCTTTATCATGTTTACCCTTGTTTTTGTATGTATATAAGTTTTTCTCTCTTTAAAATTTTGGGAGGTAGTTTCTTCTAAGAGACCAGAATACACCCAAAATCAAGTGGGTGGCTCTGTTCTATGCACCTATATGTGTGTGTATATGTATATGTATATGTATGTATGTATGTATGTGTGTATATATATACATATATATATATACACACACATACAAATTTTTTTTAATTTCTTTTCCCCTCCTTTTTTCTCCCCTGGTTTTGGGTCTCTTCTGATTTGGTTAGCGTACATTTTTCTGGGGTCTTTGCCACCCTTTTAGTATTTTATTCTCTCCTTCATATATTCTTATCTGGATAAAATGACAAGGCAGAAAAACTCAACACACACACACAAAAAAAGAACAAGAGGCAGTACCAATGGCTAGGGACCTAATCAATATGGACATTGGTAATATGTCAGAACTAGAGTTCAGAATGATGATTCTCAAGGTGCTAGCTAGTAGGGTTGTAAAAGGCGTGGAAGATATTAGAGAAACCCTTTCTGGAGAAATAAAATCCCTTTCTGGAGAAATAAAAGAACTAAAATCTAACAAAGCTGAAATCAAAAAAGCTATTAATGAGATATAATTAAAAAATGGAGGCTTGTACTGCTAGGACAAATGAAGCAGAAGAGAGAATTAATATAGAAGACCACATGACAGAGAATATGGAAGCTGAGCAAAAGAGAGACAAACAACTACTGGGCCATGAGGGGAGAACTCGAGAGAGAAGTGATACCATAAGACAAAACAATATTTAGAACAATTGGGATCCCAGTAGAAGAAAGAGAGAGGGGCAGAAGGTACTGGAGCAAATTCTAGTAGAGAATTTCCCAAATATGGCAAAGGGAACAAGCATCAAAATGCAGGAGGCACAGAGAACCCCCCCCCCAAAAATCAATAAAAGTAGATCCATACCCCATTATCTAACAGTAAAACTTACAAGTCCTTGTGACAAAGAGAAAATCCTGAAAGCAGCTCAGGACAAGAAGTCTGTAACATACAATGGTAGAAATATTAGATTGGCAGCAGACTTATCCACAGAGACCTGGCAGGCCAGAAAGAACTAGCATGATATATTCAGAGCACTAAATGAGAAAAATATGCAACCAAGAATACTATATCCAGCTAGGCTATCACTGAAAATAGAAGGAGAGATAAAAAAACAAAAATTAAAAGAATTTGCAAACACCAAACCAGCCCGATAGGAAATATTGCACCCTCTGAGCAAGGAAAAAGGGGTCCTCTAAGCAAGGAGAAAGCCTAAAAGTAGTAGACCAGAAAGGAACAGAGACAATATGTAGTAACAGCCACCTTACAGGCAATACAATGGCACTAGATTCATATCTTTTCAATAGTTACCCTGAATGTAAATGGGCTAAATGCCCCAATCAAAAGACACAAGGTTTTAGAATGGATAAAAAAATAAAATCCTTCAATATGCTGTCTACAAGAAACTCATTTTAGACCCAAAGACACCTCCAGATTTAAGGTGAGGGGGTGGAAAACAATTTACCATGCTAATAGACATCAAAAGAAAGCTGGGGTGGCAATCCTTATATCAGATAAATTAGATTTTAAGCCAAAGACTATAATAAGAGATGAGGAAGGACACTATAACATACTTAAAGGGTCTGTCCAACAAGAAGATCTAACCATTTTAAATATCTATGCCCCTAACATGGGAGCAGCCAACTATATAAACCAATTAATAACAAAATCAAAGAAACACATCGACAATAATACAATAATAGTAGGGGACTTTAACACCCCCTCACTGAAATGGACAGATCATCCAAGCAAAAGATCAACAAGGAAATAAAGGCCTTAAATGACATACTGGACCAGATGGATATCACAGATACATTCAGAACATTCCATCCCAAAGCAACAGAATACACATTCTTCTCTAGTGCACATGGAACATTCTCCAGAATAGACCACATCCTGGGTCACAAATCAGGTCTCAACCAGTGCCCAAAGACTGGGATGATTCCCTGCATATTTTCAGACCACAATGCTCTGAAGCTAGAACTCAATCACAAGAGGAAAGTTGGAAAGAACCCAAGTACATGGAGGCTAAAGAGCATCCTACTAAAGAATGAATGGGTCAACCAGGAAATTAAAGAAGAACTGAAAAAATTCATGGAAACAAATGATAATGAAAACACAACTGTTCAAAATCTGTGGGACACAGCAAAAGCAGTCCTGAGGAAAGTACATAGCAATACAAGCTTTTCTCAAGAAACAAGAAGGGTCTCAAGTACACAACCTATCCCTATACCTAAAGGAGCTGGAGAAAGAACAGCAAAGAAAGCCTAAACCCCGCAGAAGAAGAGAAATAATAAAGATCAGAGCAGAAATCAATGAAATAGAAACCAAAAGAGAAGTAGCATAAATCAATGAAACTAGGAGCTGTTTCTTTGAAAGAATTAATAAGATTGGTAAACCCCTGGCCAGACTTTCAAAAAGAAAAGAGAAAGGACGCAAAATCATGAATGAAAATTCATAAAATCATGAATGAAAGAGGAGAGATTACAACCAACACCAAAGAAATACAAACAATTATTAAGAACATATTATGAGCAACTATACGCCAGCAAATTTGACAATCTGGAAGAACTGGATGCATTCCTAGAGATGTATAAACTACCAAAACTGAACCAGGAAGAAACAGAAAACCTGAACAGACCCATAACCAGTAAGGAGTCTGAAGCAGTCATCAAAAATATTTCAACAGGGGGCGCCTGGGTGGCTCAGTGGTTAAAGCCTCTGCCTTCGGCTCAGGTCATGATCCCGGGGTCCTGGGATTGAGTCCCGCATTGGGCTCTCTGCTCAGCAGGGAGCCTGCTTCCTCCTCCTCTCTCTCTCTGCCTGCCTCTCTGCCTACTTGTGATCTGTCAAATAAATTAAAAAAAAAAAAAGTTCCAACAGGGGCACCTGGGTGGCTCAGTGGGTTAAAGCCTCTGCCTTCAGCTCAGGTCATGACTCCAGGGTCCTGGGATCGAGCCCCACATCGGGCTCTCTGCTCGGCAGGGAGCCTGCTTCCCTTCTCTTCTCTCTGCCTGCCTCTCTGCCTACTTGTGATCTCTGTCAAATAAATAAATAAAATCCTAAAAAAAAAATGTTCCAACAAACAAGAGCCCAGGGCCAGATGGTTTCCCAGGGGAATTCTACCAAACATTTAAAGAAGAATTAATACCTATTCTCCTGAAACTGTTCCAAAAAATAGAAATGGAAGGAAAATTTCCAAACTCATTTTATGAGGCAAGCATTACATTGATCCCAAAACCAGACAAAGACCCCACCAAAAAGGAGAATTACAGACCAATATCCTTTATGAACAGAGATGCAAAAATTCTCACCAAAATACTAGCCAATAGAATCCAACAGTACATTAAAAGGATTATTCGGGGCGCCTGGGTGGCTCAGTGGGTTAAGCCTCTGCCTTCAGCTTGGGTCATGATCTCAAGGTCCTGGGATGGAGCCCCGCATCATGCTCTCTGCTCAGTGGGGAGCCTGCTTTCCCCCCACTCTCTCTGTCTGCCTCTGTACCTACTTGTGATCTCTGTCTGTCATATAAATAAATAAAATCTTAAAAAAAAAAAAGGATTATTCACCATGACCAAGTGGGATTTATTCCTGGACTGCAAGGTTGGTTTGACACCTGCAAATCAATCAATGTGATATAATACATTAATAAAAGAAAGAACAAGAACCATATGATACTCTCAATAGATGCTGAAAAAGCATTTGACGAAAGTACAGCATTCTTTCTTGATCAAAACTGTTCAAAGTGTAGGGATAGAGGGTACATACCTCAATATCATCAAAGCCATCTATGAAAAAACCACAGCGAGTATCATTCTCAAAGGGGGAAAAACTGAGAGCTTTTCCCCTAAGGTCAGGAACACGGCAGGGATGTCCACTATCACCACTGCTATTCAACATAGTACTACAAGTCCTAGCCTCAGCAATCAAACAACAAAAAGAAATAAAAGGCATCCAAATCAGCAAAGAAGTCAAACTCTCACTCTCTGCAGATGATATGATACTTTGTGTGGAAAACCCAAAAGACTCCCCTCCAAAACTGCTAGAACTTGTACAGGAATTCAGTAGTGTCAGGATATAAAATCAATGCACAGAAATCAGTTGCATTTCTTTACACCAACAACAAGACAGAAGAAAGAGAAATTAAGGAGTCGATCCCATTTACAATTGCACCCAAAACCATAAGATACCAAGGAATAAACCTAACCAAAGAGGCAAAGAATCTATACTCAGAGAACTATAGAATACTCACGAAATTGAGGAAGACCCAAAGAAATAGAAAAATATTCAATGCTCATGGACTCCAAGAACAAATATTGTGAAAATGTCTACAGCACCTAGAGCAATCTACACATTTAATGCAATCCCTTTCTTTGAAAACATGTCACCATGAAAACTGAAATTAGGTAACTATCACAGCCTTAAATCAATCTCAGTTGTCATACCTGATATTTTCTCTTCACTTTTCTTCCCACTGGCAAGTGACAAATGCTGGGCATTTTTCTCTACTTAAACTAAGTTTTGATATTGTATTTTCAGTAATGAAATAAAATACAACAAAAACATACATAAATGAGGATAAAAACAAAATAATTGTGCCCGTAGGAGGGATTCCACCAAGCAACTAAGAAAACTATCACATCAATTTCTCCTTTGTTAAGTTGTTGTACACTTGATACTACATTGGGGCTAGAAATAAAGTCTAGTGCATTAAAATCTTTCTGTTTCCAAAAATATTTGCCACATGAGAGGCACTAAACACTTAACTGTTCCTTAGTCCAATTTCAGGGAGTAAAAGACAAAGAAACTTTTTGCCCATAAAGATTTCATTGTTCCCACTTGAAATGAGTAAGAATATACATTATTATCCAGCCCTAATTGACATATAAAGTGTGGAAAATAGGAACCTGGTGATTCATTAATATCTTTTTTCGGGGCACCTGGGTGGCTCAGTGGGTTAGGCCTCTGCCTTCAGCTCAGGTCGTGGTCTCAGGGTCCTGGGATCGGGCCCTCCATCGGGCTCTCTGCTCAGCGGGGAGCCTGCTTCCTCCAATCTCTCTCTCTGCCTACTTGTGATTTCTGTCTGTCAAATAAATAAATAAAATCTTTAAAAAATATATCAATTTTCAATCCAGTGCAAGAGCCTCACATTCAACCTCTATGCTGTTGTGTCTCTGCCAACCATGGCCACGAAAGAAATTTCTAGTCCTTCCCTTTGGTGGTAGGTTATAAAACTAGCCATGCATTCTTGCTATCTCAGTATGCTTGTCCATTTGCAAAGTGACTTCACAGGTCCGGCTATCAAAAGGTGGAGTCTTTTGCTTCAGCCCCTGAAGAACATGGGCTGGCCTTGCCACTTGCTATGCCCAATGGGACATTAGCAAATGTGATACAAGCAAGAGCTTGAAAAGTGCTTGAGCATGGAAGTTTGCGCTGTCTTGCTGCTCCTGAAACCTGGCTCTATTGAGCCACCAAATTTGGGGGCATTTTGTTACACAGGAAAAGCTAATTTATGTACCTATCCTCTCTTCCTCTCCTTCCTCTTCATTCTTTCTTTCCTTTCTCTACCATTCCTTCCTTTCATTATTTCCCCCCACGCTTCTTGCTTTCTTCTTTTCCTGATACAAGTACTACAAAGTACCCATTTCGGACCCATTGGTACTAGCCACTGGCCTGGGCTAGTTCTAATTCACAGTCTGCCTCCTTTTTTCCTCTAACTCACTCCTTTTGAAGCCCACCAAGCCGACTCCATAGACCCTGCAAGGTTGATGGCCCTACTCTCTCAGAAAGTGATTCAGCAAGATGTTTCTAGGGACCAGCAGACCATAATGCAGACCCTTGGCAGAGTCTCCAGCCTATCTCTGAACACTTGCTGATGATAATCTCCCTGCAGGAGTCATCTGTCACTGTGACCTGTTGAGTAGGCTATGGAGGTTCAGTTCTAGCCCTCCCCTCTACCCACCAGAGTGGAAGTGTCATAAGAAACTGGACATTTCAGGGTGCTGGGGTGGCTCAGTGTGTTGGGCATCCGACTCTTGGTTTCGGCTCAGGTCATGATCTCAGGGTCGTGGGATCGAGTCCCACGCTGGGCTCCACAGATCATCATGGAGTCTGTTTGTCCCTCTCCTTCCCCCTCTGCCCCTCCCCTTGCTCTCTCTCTAATAAATTCATGAATATCTTTAAGGAAAAAAAAGAGAAAGAAAGAAAGAAAGGAAGGAAGGAAGAACGAAAGAAAGAAGGAAAACGGACCTTTCAAGCCAGACACGCAACGGTTACAGACACGCATAGCCCAAGACCCCTTCTCCGAAATGGCTGCTCAGGCTAAGTAAGCAGAAAATATATTTATAACTACAGGAAACACCGCATTGTGAGTGGTAAAATGCTTAGATTTCCATTTGTTTACTACAAGAATAAAAGACAATCAATAGGATCATCTTGCTAATGACATCAAAGCACTCAGTACAACCCAGAAGCCAGAAGGTCATTTCTTAAAATGCTTTTTTTTTCCACTTCCATATTTATAGTGTGCACTTTATTCCCTTTCTAACTTATTTTTCCCCTGAATGATGTTTTTTCAGACTTTTAAAAAGCTTTCTTTTCCCTGTGGGCCTGGAACCTACCATTTGTTTGTGGGTCCAACATTAATGTTTAGAAAGGTCAAATCAGATGTCAGGTTGGATGAATATTCGTGTGTGTGCGTGTGTGTATGTGTGTTTGAGAGAGAGAGAGAGAGAGAGAGAGAGAGAGATGTTTTCAATGGAACTCTCTCCCTTAGGATTCCCTGGAGTTCTGTTCTTCTCTAGGTGCATGCATGAATGTACTTCTGAATTGAGCACCAAAATGTCAGGTGGATGGGAATTTTAACGGTTTCCATCCATGAGTGTAAATTGGAAGCAGACCCTCCGGTACAGATTTCTAAGATTTTTCTTAATTTCTTAATGCTGCTGTTGGCAGAGCCGAGGAATATTGCTGCCTCAAACGTCTTGCAGTATTTCCCTTCCTATGTTCTAAAACTGTCTATAGAGCCTTCCCGTTTAGAGAGAATTAGTTTTGCTCCTTTACATCTGCTAATAGTAATAACCTCTTCCATCTGTACGGTGGTTCATGATAAGGAAGCTGCTTTTACATACATTATTCCAACTGACCCATAGACATTTACGGAGTAGATGCCAGGCAAACTCCTAGCCCCATGCTAGGTAGTGGGGGTACACTGCAAAGCTAAGTTAAGTCCTGCCTTCAAGAAGTGTACTGTCCGGTAGGGAAACAAAGATGTGATACCAAAAATTAACACCAAGGGGGCACCTGGGTGGATCAGTGGGTTAAAGCCTCTGCCTTCAGCTCATGATTCCAGGGTCCTGGGATCGAGCCCCGCATTGGGCTCCCTGCTCAGCGGGGAGCCTGCTTCCCCCTCCCTTTCTCTGTCTGCCTCTCTGCCTACTTGTGCTCTCTGTCCGTCAAATAAATAAACAAACTCTTTTTAAAAAAAATTAACACCAAGAAATGCAAAACTGCAATTGTGGTAAGTGCCACCAAGAAAAGCCTGTGGCTCTCTGAGTGAAGACAGTAGGATTTGACCTAGGGGGTGAGGGAGGCTTCCCTGAGGAAGTGATGCTAAAACCTGAAGGATAACTGGGAGGACTTAACCCAGAAAAGAGTCAGGAAATGAACATTTAAGTAAAAGCAGTTGTGCAAAGGCACTGCAGCTGGAGAGAATACAACCCATGCGAGGAACTAAGACCATGTCAGAGAGGCCAGGACACAGAGGGCCGAGGGCGCACTCAGGGATGAGGCTGAAGGAGCAGGCAGGACTCAGCTTAGAGTGGCTCTTGGTGGCCAAGGTGAGGATTTGTGTCTCGTTCTCAGAGCAATGGAAAGGCACTTAAGGATTTTAAACTGAGGATGCTATGTTCACATATTGACAAGACTGTTGTGGCTTTTGAGTGGAAAATGGATTACAGGGGGGCAGAGTGGAAGTGGGGGTTCCAGGTTGGGATTTCTGCTCTCCATCTCCAACACTGTTCTAAAGGTCTGAACAATCCAATAAAACAAAAGTCCAAAGTAAGATGTATAATCAAGGAAATGGAAACTACAGATTTATGTCATAAACACACACACACACACACAAACGGAATTAAGAGATCAGAAAAAGAGGAAGATTTAAAATAATTACACAAATATTTAGTTTCAAAACCAAGGGACTAATGGGAT
Organism: Lontra canadensis; assembly: GCF_010015895.1. Lineage (NCBI taxonomy): Eukaryota > Metazoa > Chordata > Mammalia > Carnivora > Mustelidae > Lontra > Lontra canadensis. The sequence continues at coordinate 3,053,675 of NW_022631110.1, forward strand.
CTGGCCCAGAGGCGGTAGTTGGTCCAGCTCTATACCGATGAGGAAGGGATGGTTGTATCTGAGAAGAGAGATGCTAGTTTGGCCAAGGAAGGTGGTGGTGGTGATGGTAATTAACAACCAAGACCACAGATGACAAAATGGCTCTCTGTATGCCCCACCCCCCAAAAAGAAGAGCAGCTTCAAGGAGAATATATGAATCAGAGAAGGAGGGGGTGCCTGTGTGGCTCAACTGGTTGGGCATCCAACTCTTGATTTCAGGTTGGGTCATGATCTCAGGGTCATGATCTCAGTGTCCTGGGATAGAGCCCCTCCTTGGGCTTCGTGCTCGTTGCAGAGTCTGTTTGTCGCTCTCCCTCCCCCACTTGCTCTCTGGCTTGCTCTCTCTCAATAAATAAAATTTAAAAAAAAAATCAGAGAAGGAGGTCAACCAAGGAGGGGAACTAGAAAACAGATAACTAGGTCCTAAGCCCTTCCTCCTTGTATTATCAAACCGCAAATGGTGGCTCTTTGGTGCCCAGATAGAAAAAAAGAAATCAATCATATTCCACTCTGAATTCTTATCCATGAAGAGAAGAAAACAAAAGAATCCTTCAAGAAAACAAAAGAATCACCTGGCTGACTCAGTCGGTAGAGCATGCAACTCTTGATCTCAGGGTTGTGAGTTCGAGCCCCACATTGGGTATAGAGATTATTCAAAAATAAAAAAAAAAATTTAAGTCCTTCAAGGAAGCGAAGATTTTCCTAAGCTAGTCCTTAAACAGAACCCACTTAGGGGCCATACTCAGTCTCCCCACTTCTCTCCTCCAGCATCTCTTGAATGGATTTCAGTCAGGCTTCTGGGCCACTCCTATGAAGGTCACCCATGACTTCCACCTCACCAACCCCAGCCGTCACCCCTCCACTTGTCCTTTCAGCTGCCTTGGACAGCTGATCACATCATCTGCAGTTAATTGTGGCTTCCAGTTAAGACTCTTCAAAATGGAGGCTAGTGTGTGTTTGCACAGGGAAAGGACAGAGGGACATGTTCTGAGAAGGGAAGAAACATCTCTAGGCAGCTCCTCCGCATGGATCAATGGTGTCATACCACATGCTCACAGTCACAGGAACACTGCTGTGAGGACGCCAAGATGTACATATCAGAGAGACTGAAGATGACAGCGATCTGGAAGGTGTGTAAAATACTGCCTGGAGCAGGACTCCTCTCCTACCCTAAAAGTTCTTAGTTCTTAACTGCTGTCTGAAACACCACCTCTCAAGGACTCTTTTGTAAGGCCTTGCAACCCATTACAGAACACTAATCTCAACTACTATGGTCACCAACAGGTAAGTGTGACTCATCTGATCATGTCAGCTTCGATGGTGACTAGGGATACCACAGGCACCAATGATTGGGGAGGGCCCAGCAGGGTTAGCCATGGACAACACAGGAGCATTGAAATGGGAACATCCTGTTGACGTGGAGAGGGCAAAAGAAGAGGGATGGGGAAGAGATTCCCAAGGAGGGGCCTTGCCTATAGTACAGGTCTGCTTGGCTGCTCCTTAGAAACTGGAAGTCGGGGAGCCTGGGTGGCTCAGTGGGTTAAAGCCTCTGCCTTCGACTCAGGTCATGATCCCAGGGTCCTGGGATTGAGCCCCACATCGGGCTCTCTGCTCAGCGGGGAGCCTGCTTCCCCCTCTCTCTCTGTCTGCTGCTCTGCCTACTTGTGATCTCTGTCAAATAAATAAATAAAATCTTTAAAAAAAAAAAAAGAAACTGGAAGTCAAGCAGCTCTTGCCCATCCAGGAAAATCTCCCATTTGAGACTGGCCTTCTAGTTTTATTTTGTTTCCTCCCTCATCAGGATGTCTCTCAAAGCATCAACACTACCTTTTGCTCATGGGGCCCTCAAATGACTACTTGGCTCTTCCGGAAGTGGAGTTATTTTTGCAGACTGGATGGTGTAAGATAGGGTGGGGAAAGCCGGCGATGGTGGAAACTCCTCTCTCACCAGTGAACTTGGCTGTGGCACCAAGCCCTGGCCTCACACCAGAGCAGGCCATCCATTTTCTTCTTTTTTTAGTACTATCCTCTTTGACCCACCCAGTGCTGTGATTTTGTCGGTGTGTTTTTCCAGGAGAGCTGGCAAACAACTTGACAGGTTCAATGGTTTTCATTGACAGCCCCAATGGAGTCCTCTCTAGACTGCGAAACTGGACACACAAATAGCCCATAAAAATCCTACCTCCCACAAGTGTCTGAACACTGCCTTTTCCCAAATGACCCTCCAGCACTGATGCAGCATGGGTGGCTTCACAGTATTTTTTTAATGATTTTTCCAAAACTGAGGTGTTCCAAGTGGGAGTATTACTTTTTTTCCCTTGCAGTACGAGTCTAAACTCCCCAGATATTTGGGGAAAATGGGAGCGTAAGTCATGAATGAAGCGACTTTCAAAGTTAATCACCTACCACCAGAGAGACCCCAAAGTCTCCATGAAATGTGAGATGCACTGAGCCCACTGGTTAAAAGGTCTGTAAGTCACTTTAATACACTGCAGAGAAAGCAGTGTGGTAACAGATGTGCCATCTAGTTTGACCTCGAACTCCCCCCTTTTTTTTTTTAAGATTTTATTTATTTATTTGACAGAGACTGCGAGAGAAGGAACCCAAGCAGGGGGACTGGGAGAGGAAGAAGCAGGTGCCCCAGAGATCAGGGAGCCTGATGTAGGGCTCGATCCCAGGACCCCAGGATCATGACGTAAGCCGAAGGCAGATGCTGAACAACTGAGCCACCCAGGCTCCCCAATTGACCTTGAACTCTTAGGAGGGGTCGGTAAACTTGACTGCAGAAAGGCCACTCTCCAAAGGAAGCAATTCCAAGTCCTTCTGCATCCAGACGTTGACCAATAATAATCCACACTTTGCTCGTCAGCATATGGAATGCCAAAAACCTTCTACTGGTAAAAGTAGTGACTCAACAAGAGAGATGAATACGATGCAGAGGGGAAAAGCAAACATTATTTCTCTCATCTGAAGTGTAACAGTCACCCAGGTTAGTCTCGGAGGTGGATGGAAAATCTTACAGTAAAAATAGTTCAGGGTGAATACAAAACAGTATTTCAGACAGTCTCCCAGGTTCTTCTTGGAAAGGGTCAGGTTGAAAGGAAATGGACCAAAACGGCAAAGTCAGTTTATAGCTGGTGGGCTTCATCAGGAATATTCACTAACTTACTAACTCCCTGTAAACTGTCAAGAAATGTTAACCATAGTGAAAAAAGGTCACCATGCCCACTCATGAAGTAAATGGCAGTCGTTTCAAGGGACATGAGCCTCTGCCTTTGAATTCTCAAGATGCCACCGTGGCTGCCCCTAGAACAGGCAAGTCAGTCAGTCTCTCTCTACACCTCAGTTTCCACATCTGTACAACGGAGAGACTACCAGTAGTGCTCATCTCACACTTGCTGGGACACATAAATGTATAAACACATAAACAACGGCTAGGGGGCTCCTGGTTTCACTCCTCTCAGGTCCTGATTGCAGGGTGGTGAGAGCAAGCGCTGCATCTGCTTGACAGTCTCCTTCCCTCTCCCTCTGTACTCCTGCTCCTGTGCTCATGTTCTAAGGCCATATGTCTTAAAAAAAGAAAAACAGCTAAAACAACCCCTAACACATAACAATTGTTCAATAAAGAGTAGTTACTGTCGTTATAGTTAGAAATATAGATTGAGGGGCGCCTGGGTGGCTCAGTCATTAAGTGTCTGCCTTCGGCTCAGGTCATGATCCCAGGGTCCTGGGATCGAGCCCCACACTGGGCTCTCTGCTCAGCGGGAAGTCTGCTTCTCCCTCTCCCTCTGTTCCTACCCTCCCCCTGCTCATTCTCTCTCTAAAATAAATAAATAAATAAAATCTTTAAAAAAAATGGATTGAAAAGTAACACTTGATATAAAAAATGATCTTGCCTGAATAAAGAGGTAGTATGCTCATGCAAGTAAAAACATGTGTACGCTGTTAAAACTCACGTTCAGAAGTATTATAAGCTGCCTTTAGTTATTCTATAGTAATAATGCCAAATTACGGACAAACTTGACAAAGCATTTTCACATGTAGGATATTGCAGTAAAAAGGGAGGTACAGGGAGACAGCAAGATGCTTTCACTGCGTCATGAGAAGGATGCTCAGTATTTAATGTCAGCCTATCTCAAGTCGCAGGACGCAGTGGTCACGGATAGGCAACGCCTCTCTACCTCGGATTCCTTACCCGTAAACCAGGGATAATCACTGTATTTGTGTCCTGAAGTCCTCGTATGCAAGAGTGAGTAAATACAGGAAAAGCGCTCAGCGTAGAACCCGGCTCACAGCACGTGCTCAAGGATATCAGCTCAGGGTGCGAAAGGGCTGTAACTGCTGGGGTGTGTCGGCACCCCGCGAACTGCGTCACACGCCTGGGCTTGGGGGAAAGCACATGTGCTTCTCCAGAAGAGGCTGTCAGCGGTGGGCCCGCTGCCCTGTCTGCACGCTTTCCTCCCGGACCATCCCCCCCCCCCCCGCCCCCCCTCCCCCACCCCCCCCCAGAACGTAGCCGACATCCACTCTCCACCCCGAGTGTGAAAGCCTAACGAGCTGCCCGACTCCAAAGGCACTGGCACTTTAAACCCACTCTGATGGTCGAATTGTGGACTTTGTCATTCGCTAAAGACATTCGGAGACTAGAAGAGAAGTGTATTTGAGGGGCCAGGGCCACTGTGGGGGGCTTCACTCTTGCACAGCCCATGGGGTCGTCCCCACCCTGATGCTGGTGGAGGACAGCCACACTGCACGGAGGGCAAGTGTGCAAGGCCCTCCTCAGGAGCCTTCCCATTCAACAAATATTTAGTGAGTAAATATCACATGCCGGGCACTCCCTGACACACTAGGAACACACCAGTAAGCAAGACAGATACAACTGTGCCCTTCTGGAAGTTACATGCCAGTGGGGCACTCAAATAAAAATGGAAATAGACAAATATATGCAACAATGACAGGTTTTAAAGAGCACTGCGAACCAACACAGCAGATGGATCACAGTCCTAGAGGAGATGGGGACAGCAAGAGAATGTGCAACTTGCTCCATATTATAAAGAAAGTCAGAGCACCTGGGTGGCTCCATCAGTTAAGCATCTGCCTTCGCTCGGGTCATGATCCCAGGGTCCTGGGATCAGGTCCCGCGTCGGGCTCCCTGCTCAGCCGAAAGTCTGCTTCTCCCTCTCCCACTCCCACTGCTTGTGTTCCCTCTCTCACTGTCTCCCTCTCTCTGTCAAATAAATAAATAAAATCTTAAAAACAAACAAACCAGGAATAGTGTATTTCAGGGGAGGGGGTCTTATCCCAGTAACAGCAAAACGAAACTACACTAAAAACATTATTAACTGTTCATTTAAATCTACACGTTATTAGGAGTAAGTCTCAAGTAGAAAATCAAAGCCAGGGAGGGGTATAAAGTGGATGCGGCAGGGAAGACAGTTTTTGAGAGGTGGACTGCAAAAGATGCCTGGAGGCTCGCTGGGGGCTGAGCGCTGCAGACAGAATTCCCGGGGCCCTGGAAGCAGGCTCCCTGCGTGGTGATCTCCCCAGACACGCAGCATTACTTCTGACCCGAATCAGCCTGGACCTAAGGGAGCCAAGAGAGTCCCAGGAAAATGAAGTGATGGGTTGGCACGGCGCTGAAATACACAACAGCCAGCGTCTAGTGAATGCAGGATCCTAAGTGCTGTGTCCGTACTAACTCAATCCCTGCAGCAATCCTAGTAAGGGAACATACATAATTTACTGTCCACACTGGGGTGCTGACGAGGAAAAGGAGATGCTATTAATGCAGAGAAAACAGGCCTAAATCAGGGCTGCTTCAGGCAAAGGTATCACTATGCCACCCAGAAGGCATACAATTAATTATAACTGCTTTATAGAAAAGGAAACTGAGGCAAAGCACAGAGAAGTTAAATAACTTGTCTGGGTGGCTCAGTTGGTTAAGCGTGGGCCTTCGGCTCAGGTCATGTTCCTGGACCCTGGGATCGAGCCCACACCGGGCTCCCTGCTTAGTGGGGAGCCTGCTTCTCCCTCTTCCACTCCCCCTGCTTGTGCTCTCAAGCTCTGTCAAATAACTAAAATCTAAAAAAGGTAAGTAACGGCCACAGAGGTAAGTTGTAGAGTGAGGATTTGAATCTGGATGGCCAATCTGCAGAGCCCTCATTCTTCATGCCCTTTCTGTATCGCCTTTCTGTGTTTTGTAAGCTAGGAAGCTCTTGGTGTTTAAAACCTAGGTCGTGTTTATCATCAGGAGCAGGAAATTAAGCCGGAAAAAGCACCAGCTTTTAGAGTCAAACACCATCACCTGACAAGGTCTGCAGCCCCAGACAACTGCAGTAACCTCCCCAAGCACGGGTCAGTCACCCATAAAACAAAGCTACTGACACGCACCTCACGACACCAGTGCAATGCGCAGATGAGGCAGCATTTGTGGAAATGTTTGGAAGCTAAAGAGCACACCATGGACATGAATTCTAAAAAGTTGTAACATATAAAAATAGCATCTTTTCTGCAAAGGGCCAGATAGTAAATATTTTCTCTAAAAGGCCAGATAGTACATATTTTCTCTAAAAGTCCGGATAGTAAATATTTTAAGCTTTGCAGTCCATCTGGTCTCTATTTGCAACTACTGAACTCTACTCCTGTAGCAAGAGAGCAGTCACGACAAGCCGTAAATGAATGGGTGTGGCTGGTGCCAATAAAACTTTATTTACAGAAACATGTAGAGGGCCACAGGCCATTATAATTAGCCAACCCCTGATCTAGAGAAATGCTATTTACAACTGCAATCCCTCATGCTCCTTGTGCCTCTTTTCTGATTCATTTTCCTCCACCATCTAACATAATGTCTATTTTACTTATTTATTATCTGCGTCCCCCACTAGAAAATAAGCTTTTTGAAGGCAGAGGTTTTGTCTGCTTGGCTCACTGTTGAGTCCCCAGTACCTGGCACATAGTAGGAACTTTATCAGTATTTGTTGAAAGAAAGCATGGATGAAGGAACACAGCGATTTTGAAGAAGTTGGACATATTATTGGGGGAAAGGGCAAATCCACGGCAAGTGAAAAAAAAGAAATAAGGAATATCTGAAAGCCTAGGGGAAGAAAAACTACTGTAACTCAACTCCAACTCGTTTGCTGTTCCTCGCAGGCAAAAGGAAATAACAGGATTCCGGTTTCCAAGAAAGTTCCACCACTTCACTTTCTGTCATGCTAGCTGCTTTTCCCCTTTCGGCTTTACACCACTTTGACGTATAAAAGGTTTCACGGGCATGCTCTGCTTTCGGACAGCACGAGAAACCTGTACTTCCAAAACCAGTTTTGTGGGTTGTGAACATTTGGAGGAACTGAAGCCTTCCAGAAGGATCTCCAAAACAGCTAGTTAAAATCTGAATGAATTCTTGGCTTGATTTAGGTTTAGTTAAGAGAATAGCTGGAGGTTTGTTGGAGCTCAACTGATTGTGAGTGTGTGTGTGTGTGTAAACCCTCCTCTCCCCCAACCCTAGCAAATGCACGTCAGTTGCTCACAGGGAGCCATCTCGGGAGCAGTGAGCAATCGCTTCAGCGGACCGTGCAAGGAAACACACACATTTGTCCTTAGCTTGGCTCAGGTCTTGGCAAGTGGTGCTGTCATCTGTTCTGCTTGTTCTTCATAGTTCAGTTCAAGCTCATGGTTCCAGTTAACAGCAAAATGCCGCTTCACTGAACAGGCACGTTTTTACAGAGAAGATTCTTTTTTTTTAATATATATTTTTTAAGATTTTATTTATTTATTTGACAGACAGAGATCACAAGTAGGCAGAGGCAGGCAGAGAGGGAAAGTGAAGCAGGTTCCCTGATGAGCAGAGAGCCCGATGCAGGGCTCGATCCCAGGACCCTGAGATCGTGACCCGAGCCGAAGGCAGAGGCTTAACCCACTGAGCCACCCAGGAGCCCCTACAGAGAGGATTATTTGCAGGAGGCGCTTCACACCTGAATTTCGAACCAAGCTCTACGGCAGCACTGAAGGCGATACCCGATGTTCTCGGGAAGAAAGTGCTACTGCGCAGCGCCCAAAGCAAGTGTGCGTGTCTCGTGCACAGCTCACGACCCGAAGAGTATTCAGCTGCCCAGGCACGCTGTTTAGCGAAAGTGTGGCCTGGCAAAGAGCAAACAAACTGGCAAGATGCTTCTAAAAGAGCTCTGCCGCTGACCCCCTACTCTGGCGCACCCTGCAAGCACACGGGGAGGCTAAAGGACTCTGCTGTTCGGCTCATGAGTGATCACTTCACTGTGGCCTTTAACTTCTTGAAGAAATAAATTTCCACTTACTGATTGGTTTAATATGGCAACTGTGAAAGGAGCTGCACCCAGAGTCAAAGGACTTGGCTGAAGGACTGAAGGAATGAAGGAAAGGAATAGAAAGAAAAAGGAAAGAAGATGAGAATGAGATGGGGCGCCTGGGGGGCTCAGTGGGTTAAAGCCTCTGCCTTCGGCTCAGGTCATGATCCCAGGGTCCTGGGATCGAGCCCCGCATCGGGCTCTCTGCTCAGCGGGGAGCCTGCTTCCCCCTCTCTCTCTGCCTGCCTCTCTGCCTACTTGTGATCTCTCTCTGTCAAATAAATAAATAAAATCTTTAAAAAAAAAAAAAGAAGAAGATGAGAATAAGGAAAGGAAAAACTGAAGAAGGAAAAGAACAAGGAATGAGGTTCTGATTCATGACAGGGAGGACCCTAGAAAACATGCTGCGAAGAGAAAAGAAGCCAGACACAGAAGGCCATACGCTGCATGACTCCACTGATCTGAAATGTCCAGAATAGGCAAATCCTTAGAGACAAAAAGTAGATGAGTGATTGCCAGGGGCTGAGGCGGGAGAATTGGGGCGGGGGCGGGCAGGGTATGGAGAGTGCTTGCTAATGAGTCAGGGCTTCTCTTTAAGGTAATGAAAATGTTCTGGAATTAGATGGTGGTGAGAGTTACACAACCCTGTGAATACACTTAAAAAAGACTGAATTGCAGGGACCTGGCTGGCTCATTCGGAAGAGCATGCGACTCGATCTCAGAGCTGTGAGTTCGAGCCCCATGTTGGGTGTAGAAATTACTTACAAAATAGAACTTTAAAAAAGTTCATTGAATGATAAAAAAGTATCATTGAATGATACACTTTAAAAGGGTGAATTTTATGGTATATGAATTATTTCTCAACCAAAAAAGGGGAGACAAAAAGAAAAAGTTAAAAAAAAAAGGGGCGCCTGGGTGGCTCAGTGGATTAAAGCCTCTGCTTTCGGCTCAGGTCATGATCCCAGGGTCCTGAGATCAAGCCCCGCATCAGGCTCTCTGCTCAACAGGGAGCCTGCTTCTTCCTCTCTCTGCCTACTTGTGATCTCTGTCTGTCAAATAAATAAAATAAAATCTTAAAAAAAAAAAAAAAAGCCCTGGCTCTGCTGTTGACAATCTTTGTGAGCCGTGGCCAAGGCATTTAATTTCTGTAGTATGTTTCCTCTTCTGAGAAATGGGGATAATATTAACCTACCTCCCAAGTGGTTGCAAGGTGCAGATGAGATTATCTATGTCAAAGTAATTTTGGAAAAAACGTCTAATGCCACAGAGGCATGTGGGCGTGTGACTCTTGATCTCAGGGTTGTAAGTTTGAGCCCCAATTTTGGTGTGCAGACGACTTAAAGATAAAATCTTGGGCGCCTGGGTGGCTCAGTGTCTGCCTTGAGCTCAGGTCATGATCCCAGGGTCCAGGGATCGAGCCCCACGTTGGGCTCCCTGGAAGGTGGGAAGCCTGCTTCTCCCTCTCCCTCTGCTGCTCCCATGCTTGTGTTTCCTCTCTTGCTGTGTCTCTCTCTATCAAAAATGAATTAAAAAAACATAAAATCTTTTAAAAAAATGTATAATGCTACAAATTCAAGGCAGTTTCACTCACATCTTAATGAGGTTCTTCATGGAACTCTATGGTGATTCTAAGGTGTATACATAAAAGCATGCCCAAGACGACTTAACAAAGAAGAACAAGAAAGGAAGCCTTCAACTACCAGACACCAAGACTCATTAGAAAGCTGTAGCAATCAAGGCAGTGTAGTATTCTCTCACAATTAGACAAATACAGCAGGGAAGGCAAATTTGGGCAAACCCAGAAGCAGATTCACACATATAAGGGCACTTGGTTAATAAAGGAAGTACGAGGGTAAAAGCAGCTCAGGAGGGCAAGGATCCTGGAACAACTGGTTTCCAAATGAAGAACAATCCAGATTCGTCCCTCAATTTCAGTTAGACAGTGCAGTGTAAAAGCCAACATTTAAAACTTTTAGTAGACAATACAGAACAATATATTTAGATATTCAGGAGAGGAACACAGAAAGAGCAAATCAGGGGCGCCTGGGTGGCTCAGTGGGTTAAAGCCTCTGCCTTCGGCTCAGGTCATGGTCCCGGGATCCCGGGATCGAGTCCCGCATCCGGCTCTCTGCTCAGCAGGGAGCCTGCTTCCTCCTCTCTCTCTGCCTGCCTCTCTGCCTGCTTGTGATCTGTCTGTCAAATAAATAAATAAAATCTTTAAAAAAAAAAAAAGAAAAGAAAAAGAGCAAATCAATCATAAAAGAAAAAAAAAGCAGAAACTACATTAAAAGTAAGAACTTTATCAGAACACACCATAAAAAGTGACAAAATAAGCCACAGCCTGGGGGTCACTGTCAATTACACATATCACAAAAAATTAATTTCCAGAATAAAGACCGTCTACAGATCAATACAAAAAATACTAACAACCTGATAGAACATAGGCAAAAAAACTGGAACCAAAATTTCATAAAGATGAAGCTGAAACAGCCAGTGAACAATGGTACTCAAGAAATACAAATTAAGGGGCACCTGGGTGGCTCAGTTGGCTAAGTGTCTACCTTCAGCTCAGGTCATGATCCCAGGGTTCTGGGATCGAGCCCCATAACAGGCTCCCTCTCCCTCTGCTTATTCTTTCTCTTTCTCTCTCTTAGTCAAAGAAATAAATAAAATATTTAGAAAAAAGAAATGCAAATCAAAACCAAAAGACAGGGGCGCCTGGGTGGCTCAGTGGGTTAAAGCCTCCGCTTTCGGCTCAGGTCATGATCCTGGGGTCCTGGGATCGAGCCCCGCATCGGGCTCTCTGCTCAGCAGGGAGCCCGCTTCCTCCTCTCTGCCTGCTTCTCTGCCTACTTGTGATCTCTGTCTGTCAAATAAATAAATAAAATCTTTAAAAAAAAAACCCAAAAGATATACAATATCGTACCTACATCTTAGCAATATTCAAAAGTCTAACTATGCTAAGTGTTGGCAAGGATTCTGTTGCTTAGGAAAGTAATCTGGCAATATCTAGTACAGGTGAAGAGGCATATATCCTACCATCCAGAACTTCCATTTCTAAATATAATGTCTAGAGAAACATTCATATATCAATACAAGGAAATATGTTCAAGGCTGTTCATAGTAGCTTCATTTTTAAAAAATATTTTATTCATTTATTTGACAGAGAGAGATCACAAGTAGGCAGAGAGGCAGGCAGAGAGAGAGGAGGAAGCAGGTTCCCCGATGAGCAGAGAGCCCGACGCAGGGCTCGATCCCAGGACCCCGAGATCATGACCTGAGCCGAAGGCAGAGGGTTAACCCACTGAGTCACCCAGGTGCTCCAGCAGCTTCATTTTTAATAACAAAATCTGAAACAACCTAAATGACCATCAATAGAAGAATGTATCAATACATATTTACATAACAGAGTAACACAGAGCAGAGAAACAGAAATGACCTAGAGCTACACATAATGAGGATATAGCTCACAAAACATGTTTGAAAATGAAAACTGCAGAGAATGGGACAGTAAAAAAAATACCAAAATATAAAGTTTAAAAGTGGGGTGCCTGGGGGCGCCTGGGTAGCTCAGTGGGTTAAAGCCTCTGCCTTCGGCTCAGGTCATGGTCCCAGGGTCCTGGGATAGAGCCCCGCATCAGGCTCTCTGCTCAGCAGGGAGCCTGCTTCACTTCCTCTCTCTGCCTGCCTCTCTGCCTACCTGTGATCTCTGTCTGTCAAATAAATAAATAAAATCTTTAAAAAAAAAAAAGTGGGGTGCCTGGGTGGCTCATTTGTTAAGCATCTGCCTTCGGATCAGGTCCTAATCCTGGGGTCTTGGGATCGAGCCCTGTGTCAGGTTCCCTGCTCAGCGAGAGGCTTGCTTCTCCCTCTCCCACCCCACCCCCCACTTGCGTTCCCTCTCTTGCTGTGTCTATATCAAATAAATAAATAAAACATTTTTTAAAAAATAAAGCTTAAAAGCACACAAGTAGCATTCTCTTTTGTTTAGGGAAGTATACCTATGTAGGATAAGTGTGAGGAAATATATGATGAGAAGATAAACACCAATTTCAGGATAGTGCTGACTTCTGTGCACTTTTTTAAGACTAGTGGATGGCCAGGGTTGAGGACCTCCTGATGACACCATTGATGGAGCAGGTCCAAAGGAGATAGAATTCTATGCAGTTTCCTCAGCAGAATTGAACCAGCACTGACCCGCCCCAGTGGGTCCCCAAAGGAGCAAAGGCCACATAGCAGTCACAGCCATGTGCCTGACTGATATACACAGTGTTCTGAGGACCTGAGCCAATTTTCCATAAGCAGCTGACCCCAGCAATAACCCAAAAGAAGGGAAGTTCACCTCAGGTACCATTTTGGTTCTAGCCAGGGAGGAAACTGGACTATCGAAGTGGAAATATCCTGGTTAATAAAGGGTTACCATTTAGGGCCACCTGGGTGGCTCAGTTGGTTAATTGTCTGCCTTCAGCTCAGGTCATGATCCCAGGGTCCTGGGATGGATCCCCACATTGGGCTCCCTGTTCTGTGGGGAGCCTGCTTCTCCCTCTGCCCTTGTGCTTTCTCGCTCTCTTAAATAAATAAATAAATAAAATCTTTTAAAAAATAAATAAAGGATTACCATTTAGTAACAAACATTAACAAAGATCATCAAAACCACAGTTAATATGACAATCATCCCATACATAATTTAATCTTCAATAACTCAAAAAGTACTTTAGACTCCAGGAGCACGTAAGAGGCCTTATGAAAACATCTATTGTCATCAGACATAATTTTCTGGCTAATAGAATGTCCGTGTTGATAGAAGGCTGGATAAGCCAATGCCAAGTTGTACTTCCACTTCTCCCTTTGCACAGAGTCAATAGAACTCCTTCTTTAAAAGACAGTGTCTTTTGGGGCACCTGAGTAGCTCAGTCAGGCGACTGATGCTCGACTTTGGCTCAGGTCATGATCTCAAGGTCTTGAGATCGAGCCCTGTGTTGAGCCCCAAGTCTAGCTCCACACTGGGGAAGTAGACTACTTAACATTCTCTTTCTCTCTCTCTCCCTCTGCTTCTCAGGCCCCTCCCACATTCTCACTCTCTCTCTCTCTCTCTCTAAATTAAAAAATAATAATATATAAATAAATAAAAGTCAGTATCTATCAAATCACTCACACATCCAAGAAAGCAGGGTCAAATACTCAATTCTCTTATCTTAAGGTTATTTTACAGGAACCAATAAGAAAATAATTCTGAGGACTTGAACAAGCCTTGGCAAAAATCAATGGACAGACACTGCTTGGAGAAAACCAACTTCATTTTTAGTACCCTTTCTGTCCTCTCGGTGGGGCCCATCCCTAGTCTATAGGTGTCCTGTGACCTCATACTTTTTGAGCCCCTACCTGCTCTTAGAAGACTTCACAGCAAAGCACATAAATCAAATGCTATGTCCATTTACATTTTAACAATTCTTTAAACCAAAGAAAGACTCCCTAATTGTGAAATTTCAGGATCCTTTGAGATGAATAGGAGAAATGCTGAGGTGGCGGGGATGGGTGGAGCTGGGCACAGTTTTTGCTACGGACTGGACTGTGTACCTTCAAAATTCTTATGTTGAAGCCCCAACCCCCCCCCCCCCCTCCTCCCCCACCCCCCCCCGTGACTGTATCTGAAGATAGGCTCTTTAGGAGATAATTATGTTAAATGAACTCATAAGGGTGGGGCCCTAACCCAGTTGGGTGTGGCTTTATGAGAGAAAGATCTCTCTTTCTCTCAAACTTCCACCTCCCCCACCACCATGTGAGGGTACAGCAAGAAGGTGGCAGTTGGCAAGCCAAGAAGAGAGCCTAAAGTCACAGGGAAGTAGTCGCCTAGCCATCCTTCCTTGATGTTTTTACAAATGTTTATGTTAAAGGGAGCCCTGCTCCCAAGTGGCTCAGTCAGTTAGGCATCCGTCTGCTTTGGCTCAGGTCATGATGCCAAGGTCCTGGGATCGAGCCCCATGTCAGGTTCCCTGCTCCTGAGGAGCCTGTTTCTCCCTCTCCTCCCCCTGTTCATGTTCTTCTCTCTGTCTCTCTAATAAATAAAAATCTTAAAAATAGACAGAAATCAGAGAGGGAGAGAAACCATGAGAGACTCTAGACTCCAGGAAATAAACTGAGGGTTACAGAAGGGGGTGGGTGGGATGGGGCAACTGGGTGATGGGCATTAAGGAGGGCACAGTGTGGTGATGAGCACTGGGTATTACATGCAACTCATGAATCACTGAACACTACATCAAAAACTAATGATGTACTCTATGTTGGCTACCTGAACACAATAAAAATTTTTTTTTTTTAAATTTTTAATTAGGGGCACCTGGGTGGCTCAGTGGGTTAAGCCGCTGCCTTCAGCTCAGGTCATGGTCTCGGGGTCCTGGGATCAAGCCCCGTATCGGGCTCTTTGCTCAGCGGGGAGCCTGCTTCTCTCTCTCTCTCTGTCTACTTGTGATCTTCCTCTGTCAAATAAATAAGTAAAATCTTTAAAAAAATTTTTTTAATTAAAAAAAATCTTAAAAATTACTTATATAAACAAACAAAGCTAGCCCTGTTGATGTAGCATGTACCCTTAAAATATTAAATCTAAAGGACTAAGGGAACCCCAGGAGGCCCAAACAAATACAGGGTGTTCCCCTGGTAGGCAGCAGCCCCTGGCAGAGGTACAGCAAGATTTTGAGAAATCCAGTCCAGAGCGGCAGTCAGGCTACCCTCCCGAGCATCCCTGCACGTTGTGAGTTCCAACGAGGCAAGGAGCCACAGAAAGGGAGATTCTGCTTACAAGGTCTTGAGGGGGAAAGGCCGGGTCATCACATACCTTGTGAGATTGAATTACACTAAGGCTCAGACCCAAATCCAGTTTGGGGAGCGGGGGGAGCAGCTGAAGGCGTGGCTAGAAGGAACACAGATCCTTGATGCAAAGCTTGGGAAACAGGTGTGGGTACATCCTTGAAATTTAACATCCAGGGCCCTCACGGTAAAAGGAAGGTCCAAAAAAGAGTTTCTTGTCCAAGGGACTGGAGAGAGAGCCCACAACAGAAAATCACAGGGAGAGGAGCATGGAGGAGGATACAGCTAGGATGAGGTTTGTGGGGGCCATATGATGTAGTCAAGAGCTCTGCAGACATGATCCCCAACCAGCCCAGAAACACAGACGCATTCTCTCCATGATTGGGTGTATTTCCAGCCATGGAAATGGTTAGTGCCAGGCCAACAAAAGAACTAGGCCCTGGTGAAACCTCCTTGAGTGAACCCCATGGGGTTCCCATGCTGTCTTCTTGTAATGGGAGTTTTATTAAAACAAACGAAAGTACTTCCTGACTCCTGGCCTCGAAGAACCTTGCCATAGTTGGGGTTCCTCCAGGAGGTGACTGCGGAAGGATTCGAGGGCATGTAGTTAGTTGACTTAGGATGTGATCCCAGTGAACAGGAGAATGGGGAAGTGAGACGGGAGCAGGAATCCGGGAATACGGGTGCATTTCCTGTTACTGTCTGGGTCAACTGAACCTCAATCCTGGCAAACTCGGGGGGCCAGTGGAGAACGCGCTTCTGTCTCCGTTATCCCACCTACGGGCGAAGGAGCTGGACTGTTTATCTACGACTGTCATCAGGCATGGGTGGAAGGTGGCTCGAGGAGTGGGATGGGGAGTGTTAATTCCCTGGCTCTCCCAAGGCCCCCACCCCCACCCCCAGGGGCAGGCAGAGTGCGCTTGGGGCAGGGAAATGCACAGCTGCCACCTGGAAGGGGGCTGCTGTGCACCAAAGCAGCTGGGGGGCCGGGGATGTCGACATAGACACCCGGTCTCTGGGGAACGAATGAGGAAGTACGAGATGTTGAAGCCAGGAGAGAAGAGCTTGGTTTTATGCCTGCCCTGCTTCACACCTCTCTTCAGGTCGGCAGCTGGGATTTCGAGTGTGCGTGACTGTGTGTGTGTGTGTGTGTGTTTTGGTTTGGTGTGTGTTTGAGGCATTCAGCAGTTTCTCTTTGGGTGTCTGGAACATTTGAGAAGAGACCAGATGAGGGAGGTTAATTTCTACTGGAGGATAAAAGAAGCATTCAAAGAGCACTGGCTTTGTCTACCCCTCTGAAAGGGACTGTGCAGAGCTGGTTCTCGGGCCAGCACTGTAAGGACTAGCCGAGAGGCACTTGGGCCAGCATGTTCATCATCTGCAAATGGGCAATGGACAAAGGTTCCACATAATCCCCAACTGTGCTCCAAAGCCTCGCTATTCAGTGTGGTCCTCTCTCCCCCAAATCTCCAGCCCCATCCCAGAGCTACAGAATCAGCATCTGCAGGTGATTAGTTTGTACGTTTGGAAAGCACTGCTACAGATAACACTGTTCGCGAACACTTCTCCGTACAGAGCTCATTCAATGTCTGTGTCTCCCGCCAAAATCAAGTAGAAGGCAAGTGCCTTCAGTCTATATTCGCTCTCTCCAATTTGTGGAATAAACTTCAGATCTGCTGAAGGGAGGAAGTTAATGCAACTTGGGACAGTGGAAGAAACTCGGGGCAAAACCTGCCGACCTGGGTGTAATTGCAACAAAATAAAGCAAACTTTAGTTTTCCAAAAACTTTCAATTACTTCTTTCTGCTCATCCTTCCTTTTTTATTCTTGGCAAAATTAGGAATCAGTGCTTAATAAGCCTGTACCATTCCAAGTCTATTCAAGTGGGTAAACCTTTGCCTCAACATTTGCAAAACACGTTCAACAGTTTCAGGAGTGTTTTTCATTTCAAAATGTGTGTGTGTGTGTGTGTGTGTGTGTGTGCGCGCGTGCATTAGGAAAAGAAAGAGCACGCCAAAAATTCTTGGGATTTTTTTTTAAATGACACTGCATATAGATAGTAAGGGAATAAGTGAGCACAGAAACAGGCTTCTTAGAAAAAAAAAAGAAGAAAAACAACTGATGCCAAAACTGAATTCAAGTTACAAATAAAAAGCTTCAATATTGTATACGGATACAGACGTGTATGTCCAAAGGTGGCTACTAATCCTAACAGCATGCAGAGGAAAAAATAACTGACAACTGTGAAAATGATTAGAAATGGTTACCCCTTGAATAATGCCTGGCTTAGGGGTATTTGGCCCTCCTCTCCCCCCCACACACACAGCTGATAGTCTGCATATAATTTTTTGACTATCCCAAAATTTAATGACTAATAGCTAGCTGTTGATCCAAAACTTTACCAATAACATAAGCGGTCAATTAGCACATATTTTGTATGCTATATTGAATTATATACTGTATTCTTACAATAAAGTGGGCTGAGAAAAAAAAATTAAGAAAATGATAAGGGGGTGGTGGTATGCCTGGGTGGCTCAGTTGGTTAAGCATCCAGCTCTTGATTTCAGAGCTGGATTTCATGAGGTCTGGGTTGTGGGATCGAGCCCTGTGTCAGGCTGTGAACCCAGCCAGCAGTCTGCTGGATATTCATTCTCTCTCTCTCTCTCTTTTCCCCACGGCACCCCTCCCCCTGCTCCCGCTTTCTCAAATAAATAAATCAATCTTTAAAAAAAAAAAAAAAAGAAAAGAAAAGAAAATCAGGGCACCTGGGAGACCCAGCAAGTTAAACATCTCCCGTCAGCTGGGGTCATGATCCCAGGATCCTGGGAATGAGCCCATGTTGGGCTCCCTGCTCGGTAGGGAGCCTGTTTCTCCCTCTACCTCTTCCCCTGTTCATGGTCTCTCACTCTCTCTCTCTCTCTCTCTCTCTCAAATAAATAAATAAAATCTTTAAAAAAAAAAAAAGAAAGAAAATCAAAAGGAAAACACATTTGCAGTACTATATTGTAAAAAACCCACATATTAAGTGGACATGCACAGTTCAAAAACCCACATTGTTCAAGGGTTAACTATGTATTTAAAGCATTCTTTTATGTATTTAAGGGAAGCAGAATAGGACACCCCAAAATGTGCCTGTTTGGCATAAGGATTACTTTGAGGCTGATTTTTTTTTTAAAGATTTTATTTATTTATTTGACAGAGAGAGATCACAAGTAGGCAGAGAGGCAGGCAGAGAGAGAGAAGCAGGCTCCCTGCTGAGCAGAGAACCCGATGTGGGGCTCGATCCCAGGACCCTGGGATCATAACCTGAGCCGAAGGCAGAGGCTTTAACCCACTGAGCCACCCAGGCGCCCCAAGGCTGATTATTTTTAAGAAACAGCAGACACAGGAGGAGTTCTGAAAACCCAAGTTACCCTTTTGTAAGACACATCTACATTTATAAAGGCAATATCAATTTGTAAGGGAGTTTCCCTTCCAGTACCAGGAATATACCCCAATCTCTAGAAACTCTTATCAATGGAGAAGGTAAGGACTTAGAGCTGCATAACAACCTTACCCTTGTCCATTGTGGTTTTCTTGGTAACCCCCCATAACTGACTCCCCACCACCCCAACATCTTCTTTTGTCTTTAGCTGGAGATGGCATTTAAGATGATGTCTTGCACAATTTGGGGGAGTTACTCAGTTTTCCTGTGTTTCTGCCATGCAGGCAGGAGGTATACATGTTACTAAATTTGTTTTTCTCCTGTTAATCTGTCTTTTACTCCAGTGAGGAGCAGGGGAGGTCTCAGTCTCTCCTCAAAGTGTAGACAGGAAATTATTTTCCTCCCCTATGGTATTTACTAGATAGTAATGCACACATGTGTTCATCAAAAGATATGTCCAAGAGTGTTTCTCACAGCACTATTTATAAAAGCCTAAGACCAAACAAGTCAATGGTCCACTGACAGCAGGAAGGATAAATCGTGGTACAGTCATAACAGAATATGGCAACTTGAGTGCACACAACAATACAGATGAATCTCACAATCACTGAGTGAAGACAGTCAGATGTTCTGGGTGGTACCATATATATGAAATTCGAGAATGGGCAAAATCAATCTGTAACATCTGAATGAGAAGAGCAGTTAATTTGGGGATGCAGTGACCAGAAGGAGACATGGAAGGGGGCTTTCCGTTGCTGCTCATGTACTAATTCTTCATGTGGGGGGCTGGTAGCAGGTGTGTGCAGTTTGTGAAAAGTCACTGAGCTGCTCATTTATAATACATATAATGTGTGTTTCAATTTAAAGTTGAATTTTAGGGGCACCTGGGTGGCTCGGTGGGATAAAGCCTCTGCCTTCGGCTCAGGTCATGATCCCAGTGTCCTGGGATCGAGCCCCGCATTGGGCTCTCTGCTCAGCGGGGAGCCCGCTTCCTCCTCTCTCTCTGCCTGCCTCTCTGCCTACTTGTGATCTCTGTCTGTCAAATAAATAAATAAAATCTTAAAAAAAAAATAAAATCTTAAAAAAAAAGTTGAATTTTAAAAATATATGTAAGGGTGCCTGGGTGGCTCAGTCAGTTTAGCAGCCAACTCTTGACTTCGGTTCAGGTTATGATGATCTCAGGGCTATGCGATCAAATCCTGCATCCAGCTCTATGCTCAGCGGGGAGTCTCCTTGAGATTCTCTCTCTCTGGTCCTCCCCGTTTGTGTCCTCTCTTGTTCTCTCTCTCTAAAATAAATAAATCTTTAAAAATAATAACAAATTAAAAATATATGTATATACACTTAATCCATTTTCACAAATGAGTCAGAAAAAAAAAAAAAAAGGTAAGACCCAATATATCCATATCCATGAAATGGTACCTGACACACTTGTCTCCTCTCACTAAAGATGGATGCTGATGAGTCAAAGAAAATGACTAATAATGATGCATAGGTGACAAATATCACAAGAGTGACTAACGGTACACAGCTGCAGACTCATGTATGAACAATGAGGACAATGAGCATCGATTCACTTAAAGAATGTAAATCCTACTGGGTCAAGGGTAATGGTTTCTCCAAATAGCCTAAAATATGTGATACATTCTATCAAAAATTTAATCATCTGTATAACAAAATCACTAGTAGAGTTTATTGGTACTGATTTTTCCTGGAACCTTTAGTACCATACAGAACTACAAGAGTTTACAAAAGACCCACAGCGAATCTTCAAACAATGCCTAAAAGGGAAACTACTTCAGCACATATCCTCCCAATCTTTCTCTCCCTCTCCCACATATTCAATTCACGAATATCCAGAGGGTTTAGAAAATTCACAGGTCTAAATGCCAAGGTAAACATGTCAATTCTTCAAAGATCTGTTTTATTTATTATTTGAGAGAGAGAGAGAAAGAGGATGGGGAGGGAGAGAGAGAATCGCCAGCAGATTCCACACTGAGCGCAGAGCCCAACACGGGGCTCTGTCTCACCACCCTGAGATCATGACCTGAGCTAAAATCAAGAGTCAGATGCTTAACTGACTGGGCTACTGAGGCACCCCAAACACGTCAACTTAAAAATCTGAGACCTAGTCTTACAGTGAGGAAGGCCAGGAAAGTCCCACACTGAAAAATGTTGACACTGTTGATTCCTGGAATTCTAGCACTGTTTTGTTCCCCCTCCTTGGTAAAATGTAATTCCCCTTTGTCTGGAAACTCTAATAATTAGGATCCTAACACATATGCATCTGTTTATCAAATCACTGTTCTCACCAGAAGCTTCTGGACTTAGCCCCAGAAGAAGATGGACACTCATGTTAGAAAAAGAACATTTTCTGTCTTCAAAGTGTTGGAAATTATGTTAGGCAATTTCAGTGTATCATTCATACATCAAATATTTATTGAATACCTACTATATACCAAATACTGTTCTAGGCACTACAGATAAAGTGTCATTCCTGCTCACATTCTAGCTGAAGGAGAAAAGGAGAGGGAAATACACGAATAAGAAAACGAATAGAATGATAAAGTGCAATGTTGAGAATTAAAGTAAGAGGAGAAGGATACAGAGGGTAACATGTTGGCTATTCTAGATCAAGTGATCATAGGTGATATTTAAACTGAGATATAAATGATGAGAAACCAGCCATAGAAAGATTGGGGAGGGGACAAAGAGAACATTCCAGGGCCAAGAGTTAGTACAAAAGACCAAAAGGAGCTTGATGGGCTGGACGAATGAAAAGGATAGTGGTCCTCAACACAGACAGGTGAACAGTAAGGGAGTGACAGCCACTTAATGCTTCTAAAAAGATTCTCTAGCTGCTGTATGGAAAATGGATTATAGGAAGCCACTGCAATTATCCAAGAACGAGATGGTAGCAGACTGACACAGAGTGAAGGCAGAAAGAAGCCGGAACACCTGGGATATACTTTGGGAGCCAAATTGACAAGATTTGCTGATGAGCTTTGGATGTGGGGCATGAAATTTGTAGGCTTGGGGCTTGGGCAAGTGGGTGGATGGTGGTGCCATAGACAGACATGGGGAGAGAATCAGGTTTGGTCTGGAGCGCTGGTGGCGGGGGGGGGGGTGGTGGTAGAGAATCAGGATTTTGCTTTGGAAAGGAGGAGTTTGAGGAAACATGGAGTTCGGGACTACAATTAGATATCCATGTGGATTAGTAAGTCTTTTTGTTTCAAGATTTTTTTTAAATTTTAATATTTCAAAAACACAAGGTGTTTAAGGCATAACTTTTTCTGTGCTTTCTTCCCCCTTTTTCATTTCTACAGCTCCCATTTCTCATTTCTGAGCCTTTTCATGTTTTAAGTTACCCCCAAAACTTTCAACATTCTTAGAACTGGTCAATTTATCATCATTGTTTTGTAATATTTCTCAATGATATTTTTGAGCCAGTATAAAAATCGCAGATATTTTCTGAGACAATGAGATCGACTCTACATTTTAATCTCACAGAGGTTAGTGCGGGATGAATGCCATGCTAAGAAGGCTGGAGTTCACGTTCTAAAATCAGTGCAAATGAATGAGTTCCGGAGTCCAGTGTACAGCGTGGTGACTCCAGATAACACTATGTACTGTATACTTGAAGTCTGCTAAAAGGGTAGATCCTAACTGTTCACACACACACTAAAACAAAGGTGTATGGTGGTGGATGTTAGTTAACTTGAGTGTGGTGATTACTTCACAATGTATACCTACAACAAAACAGCAAATTATACACCTTAAGCGTGCACAATTCCTATTCGGCAATCATACGTCAGTGAAGTTGGGAGAGGGGAAGAGTATATACAACGTTTTTAAAAATATGGATCAGTGACCCTTGAGTGGTAGGAAAGGTCATGGCTGCAGGCACTGGCACCTGGATGAAATGCAAAGCCATGAGACTGGTGGGGTCATCTAAGGAGAGGCTGTAAAGAGAAGAAAAGGCGTCCCCAGCCCTAGAGGGACACCAGCCTTTGTAGGTTGAGCAGAGGAGGAGGAGTCTGAAATGAAGGCTTAGAATGAGTTACCAGATAGAGTGGAAAGTGTAGTACAAGACAATGTAGAACGATGGAAGCCACAAGGAGGAGGTGTTCATGGAAGGAGGGGATGACCGACTTCTCAAATGCCACTGCAGAGTCAAGCACAGTCAGTCAGAGAAATGGCGGCTGCCGTATTTGGCAACATGGCGTCCACTGAGAATCAGGACAGGACCCTGATTAGATCAGACAGGGGATGAATGTGTGGTGATGAAGTATGTACAGTTTTTTAAGAGGCTCCTCTGAGAAGGGGTGACTAGTAATGGGGAGACGACAGGACGGGGCTGTGGAGACAAAAGAGATATTCTCTATTAGAACATGACTGTGAGCTAATGGAAATGATCCAGACAAGAGAGAGGGGTGCACTGAAGCAGGAAAGAATGAGGGGGACAGGATTAAGAATTACATCCTTAACAACATGAGAACAAAAACAATTAAGTACAGTAATGAATTACAAATCACTGAAAAAATAGGAATTCTGGAGTCTATACCAATAATAAATACATAAATAAAAAATAAATGGGGAAGGGAGGAAGGGGTCTTGGTGAGGGCCAACTGGTAAATATGGAGAGAATATCAGAGTTGGAAACTCATTATTTTCAGGCATATTAAGGATTGGATCAGGCAAAAATCACCACTGAATGCTAAATCTAGAGAGAAATACTGATGAGAAGCGGGCTATCTGTGTCTTCCCCCAGATGACTAAGAGTAACCACACACTGGAGAAATTAGACAACACCTTGACCAGGTGATCAAAATTAACATCGCCAAAGAGGAAGAGGGACATCTGCGTGGAGGCCACTTTTAGGCAAAGAGGCTTGAGCAACAGGATGCAGACAGGGCCACAGTGACGTCCTCGCTGCATGCAACAGGCCCATCAGGCCACGCACCTCAAAATACCCCTAGGCCCTAACTAGCCAATGGGCTACTTACAACTAGGCACAGTTCCCAGAAGAGGGGAAAGTTCCATATGTCTCCATACCTCGTCATCTTCCCCCTTTAAAAACAGCCCCCACCCACTGCCTCACTGCAGACAGCCTCCCCTCTGCTGTCCTGCCCACCACCCCCTGGGTGTAGCCAGTAAACTTCTATCTCCTTCGCTCTGCCTCAAGTGAACCCTTTCACCTCCTGCACCATTGGCCTCCACCTGATTGTGGCCCCACATTGGCCAGCCCCCATTCGATCGAGATACCCCATTTAGGCACCAGATTCTGGGGACTGTGGGCCTCCAGATGTGATACCCTGAGGACATAATATCACCTATGTGGTATTCTGACCCAAGATGCATCATCTGTATCTAACCACAAGAAACATCAAACAAACCCAAATCGACCAATGTTTCTTAAAAATACAGGGAGATGGTCTGCATGCATCCTAAATGCTGAAGGGGAGAAGCATCTGCCACCCCCAAAACGGGCTTCTTTGGCCTAAGGATGATTTTAAACTGATTATTTCTAAGAAAAGCAGATGCAAGAGAAGCTCAGAAAACCCACCAACATTACCCTTTTGTAGGAGACATTTACACGTATAAGGGAAATGTCCATCTTTAAGGGTGTCTTCCTCTCTGCCCCAGGAAGAGGGGGGTGACTCTAGATCTCTAGGATCTCTCCCCAACGGAGAAGGCAGGACTTAAATCTGCATCACAGTCCTACTCCTGTTTACTGGGCTTTGCCTGCTCACCTCCCACAACCACCTCTCCGCCCTCCGCCCCCAAATTTCCTCTGGGCCTTAGTTGGAGATGGTGTTTAAGGTGGTGACTTGGGCCATTTCACAGAGTTACTCAGCTGTCCCAGGTGCACATGTTATTCAAGTTCTTTGTTTTTCTCTTGTTAATCTGCCTTGTATTGGAAGGGAGGGGGGGTTTGTAGAGGAAAAATTACTTTTCCTTCCCCACACTGCCAATGTCATAAAAGACAAAGAAAGGCTGTGGAAACATTCCAGACTAAAAGATGCTAAGAGAGGAGACCACTGTCAACACCCCTCGGGCAAATCCTGTGCCAGAAGGAAAAAAATGCTATAAAGGATGTTATCCTGTCCATTGTCTAACTTGGAAGATCAACAGCAGAGTAGGTAAACAAACAGACAAAAATAAATAGCAGATTAGGTAACAGCATAATATCCATGTTAAGTTTACCGAAGTTGACAGCAGAGCTGTGCTTATGTAAGCAAATATTCTTATTCTTCAGAAACCCATTCCGGAGGGCCTAGGAGTAAAGGCCACGCTGCATTTAACACCATCAAACAGCTCAGACAGGGGATGTGGGCGCGCAGGAGTGCAGAGGAGAGAGCAACTGGGTAAGAAGAGAGGAATCTGGACAAGGGGCACATGGGTGTTCGCTGTACAATTTTTATTTCTGCAACTGACTTACAAGGTTTGAAATTATTTCCAAATAAAAAGCTTTGATTTATTTAAGTAGGTGCCACACTCGAAGTGGGGCTTGAACTCATGACCTTGAGATTAAGAGTCGAGTGCTCTACTCTACTGACTCAGCCAGTCCTGTGCCCTTCCACATAAGAAGCTTTTAAAAGGTGGGAGGGGAAGAATATGTCCTTGAGAAGGCAAAGAGGGTAAGAGGTCTAGAGCCCAGAAAAGCAGCCAGTCTCTGACACACCAGGCAAGTTTCATTCGGTTTCACAGCACCAGTGGGGAGCACCATGAGTAGTTACCATCTGTACGAATGTGGGCATGTTGGGAGTTTGGGCGGAGGATCTAAGGAGGCTGGGTCAACAGCTGGTGTAGGAGGACTGACACAATAAAAGGGGCCAAACAGCTGTTTTGGCGAAGAGACAAGGAAACCTACCACCCAGGCAGAGTAGGCTTGCTGGGCATTGCTGAAAGCGCCGTCGAGGTTTGCTAAGGTTGGGACCTGGACCTAGACATCCGTATGGATTCTGAAAACTCCCCAAGTGATATGAGCGGGCAGCCAGCTTTCAGAACTACTGTGTTAAGGCAGGATTTCTCAAGTCCAACACTGTGGGCTTTGGGGGCAGATCATTCTCGGTGGGGGATTATGGGGGGCGGGGGTCCCGTGCATCATGGGATGTTTAACAACATCCTGGCCCCTACCCACTAGATGTCGGTAGCACCCCCACCTCTGCCAGTCACAACAGGCAAAATTCGCAAAATGTCTCCAGTAAGGCAAAATTGGCCCTGGTGAAGAACCACTCCGTAATGGGGCGCCTGGGTGGCTCAGTGGGTAAAAGCCTCTGCCTTCAGCTCAGGTCATGATCCCAGGGTCCTGGGATCAAGCCCCGCATCGGGCTCTCTGCTCAGCAGGGAGTCTGCTTCCCCCACCCCTCTCTGCCTACTTGTGATCTCTGTCTGTCAAATAAATAAATAAAAATCTTTAGGAAAAAAAAAAAAAACGCTCTGTAAGAGAATAAAGGCCATAAACATGACGTGTTGATAAAAGTTAGGAACTGTGTATGCTCCCTGTTGCCATGAGCACTGTGTAGGCTCTGAAATCACGTGGTTTGTGTTCAAAGCCTAGATCCATTAGTTACCTTTCTTATGTCCTTGGCCACATTACTTAACCTCTTATGCCTCGGTTTCCTCATCTGTAAAATGATAGCGCACGTGCCTCAAGAAGTTGGAAGGATTAAATGAGTGAATATGTGTAAAGCAGGAAGACCAGTGCCTGCTCATTAAATATTAGCTATTAAACTATCCTTATTACCATCGAAGAATCAGAAATGCAGTAGACACCAGATGTCTGTTGATTAACGAACAGCTTATATTAGAATATACTCCATCCTTAACCAACAGAAAGTGCTATACTAAAATGGAACAGAAAAGCAGAGAGTACATTGAAATTCTCTTAGGATTAGTGGCCTGATTTCTTCTAGATTCCAGGCAGCCTCATTCATCCGGTTGACCAATACTTATTGAGCACCTACCATATCCCCCATTCTAGGTCCTGAGAACACAGCACTGAGCAAGACACACAAAATCCTCGCTCTCTGGGAATTTATATTTCAGCAGGGGAAAGAAGACAAGGAATCCGTGAACCAATAATTAAATGATACAATTGCAGATAACAAGTCGTTAGGCAGAAAACAAAAGCAGGATGTGGGGATGGCCATTAACAGACCATTCACAGCGGTTAGCAGGGAATGTTGTTTTGGAAGGATGGCAACAAGTTATGTGAACATTTGACGAAATGGTGCTCTGTAAGGGCAGCACAGCAGACGCGCCCGTCTGTTTGGGGGAAGTGTGAGAATGAGGGTGAAGGCCACATAGGGCCTCAGAGGCTACAGTAAGGAACCGGGGTCTTATTTGAAGTGTGGTAGAGGTTATTAGAGGGTTTGGGGCAGTGGGTTTCCAGAGGCTGCATTTGCAAGCTGTTCTTTGGGGTGAAGGGTGGACGCTGGTTTAGAGGTAACGCAGTAATTCAAGAGTGAAATGTCTCACTTTGCAGCACAGCAGGACCTGATATGAAATAAATCTGTCTAGGACATCGGGCAGCAGTCGGGGGGCTTAGACACTAAAGGGACAGGTTTATAAACCAGTGTTTTATGAAAGAGTGTTGCATCCACTTACAGGGAAATGATCATCATTTTTAGATGAAATAGAACAGACGGAAGGAAAATGAAACTGTCCAGAGGACACTGCACAAAGCCAAAAATGCATAAGACTTTGTAAGATCCTATTTCAATCTTATATAGGTAGGTTCATACTAGGCTGAGATGTAAAACATACTTCTCACTATGGATGGCGGGCAAGAAAGTTTGAAAACACTACCAAAAGTTAGCTTATTTATTCATAAGTAGGTTATATAATCTGTCCCTTTATTTTCTCCCTTTCTTGCTGTACCTGGCATCCTCCCAAATGAGGACATTATAAAAAGCTCCAAAGGTAGTATCTTCATAGTCTAAATGAAACAACTGACTTGTATTACACTTTAACCTTCACCTCCAGGGAGATCAAAATATGACCCTCTGTAGAAGCTGGGAAGAGTGACTCACCTCTAAACTGTTAGGCTTTTTCAATGGAAAAAAAGAATCTAAGCAGAACACGAAATTTTAAAATTAAACTTGAGATGTTTAGGGGCGCCTGGGTGGCTCAGTGGGTTAAGCCTCTGCCTTCCGCCCAGGTCATGATCCCAGGGTCCTGGGATCGAGCTCCACTTCAGGCTCTCTGCTCAGCAGGGAGCCGGCTTCCCCCCCTCTCTCTGCCTGTTGCGCCGCCTACTTGTCATCTCTGTCTGTCAAATAAATAAATAAAATCTTTAAAAAAAAAAAAAAAACTTGAGACGTTTAGAAGCTCCAAATGCAAAGAAACTTCCTGACAATAGTAAGAATAAGGACCAGAACGTTAGAGCAAGCACAATACCCAGTAGGAAAGCGTCAGACTCATTCCCACCCAAATCAGATACTCCTCAACAGTGCCCTAGAAGGAAGCCTAGCCACTAAGGCAAGCAAGTAAAATGAGAGAAAATATGGGGAGTGAGGAGGGGAAATCCCTATATTGTTTCATTTCCAGAAAGTTTGATTGTCTACCTTAAAAATCCAAGAAAACTCACTAGAAGAACTTTGAACTAATAAAAATTCAGTAGCATGGCTTGAATATGGATGGACCTACGAAAAAATAAATAACCTTTCTACTCTACACAAGAGTACTGGAAGTATAAAATGAAATGGGAATAAATGATACAATTTCTAAAAGCAATAAAAAGTATACCCACAAAACAATCTAGGAATTCACCTTGCAAGAATGTGTAAGACCTACAATGTAGTATAGGCATGAGGCCAGACATACAGATGAATGGAACAGAAAAGAATTAAAAAATAAATGCACACAGGGGCACCTGGGGGGCTCAGTCAGTTAAGCGTCCGACTCTTGATTTTGGCTCAGGTCATAATCTCAGGGTTGTGAGATCGAGCCCCATGTCAGGCTGCACTGGGCGTGGAGCCTGCTTAAGATGCTCTTCTCTCTCTCCCTCTCTCCCTCTCTCTCCTCCCCTCTCTATCACACCATACCCCCTCCCACCCTGTCTCTAAAATAAATACATAAATAAATAAACAAACCCACACATATACAGTCAATTAATTTTTGACAAAGGGACCAAGGGAATACAAGGAGGTAAGTATGGTCTTTTCAACAAATCGTATTGGAAGGACGGCTATCTATATGAACAAAAGTGAATCTTGACCCTCACAAAAGTTAACCGAAATGAAGCCATAAAAAGATAAAACGATAAAATGTCCAGAAAAAATCCTGGTAAAGGTGAAGTAGACAAAGATTTATCAGGTTACTAAAACTGCTATCTACAGAAGGAACAAAACCTGATAAATTAGACTTTATCAAATTGAAATCTTCTACTCTGGGGCACCTGGGTGGCTCAGTGGGTTAAAGCCTCTGCCTTTGGCTCAGGTCATGATCTCAGGGTCCTGGGATCGAGCCCCGCATCGGACTCTCTGCTCAGCAGGGAAGCCTGCTTCCTCCTCTCTCTCTCTTGGCCTGCCTCTCTGCCTACTTGTGATCTCTACCTGTCAAATAAATAAAATCTTAAAAAAAAAGATCAAAGCTATTCTTATTTAAAAAAAAGAAATCTTCTACTCTTCAAAAAACATCATTAATTCCACTTTTATGATGTATAAGTCAAATAAAATAGTCAAACTCATAGAAACAAAGGGTAGGATGGTGGTTGCCGGGGGCTGGGGGAGGGGGAAATGGGGAGTTAGCATTCAATGGGCATAAAGCTTCAGCTGTGCACAATGAATCCATTCTACTAGATTGGCCACTTGACATGACACCTATAGTGAACAGTGCTCTACTATACACTTAAAAATTTAAGAGAGTAGCTCTCAAGTTAAGAGTTCTCACATCACAAAAAGAAAGAAAATGCAAAGGCAAGCCACAGACTTAAAGAAAATGTTTGCAATAGATATCTGACCTGTATCCAGATATATGATATATGCAGAGCTCTCATGACTCACTCAGCCAATACAATCTAGAAAAACAGACATTTCATAAGATATACAAATGACCAAAAAGCACATGAAAAGATGCTCAACATCACTAGTCATTAGGGAAGCGCAAACTGAAACCACAGAGCGCGGCCACCACAAACCCACTGGAACGGCTAAGACAAAAATCAAACTGACAATACCAAGTGCCGGGGGGGCAGCCCACGTAGCTGGACCTCTCCTACATGGCCGGCGGCAGTGCGCTGGCATGTAGCCGCTTGGGGAAAGTCTGGCCATTTCTTACAAAGTTAGATTTACCATATAACTCAGCGGCAATCCTATTTGGAGGTATTTACCTGAATGAAAGTGTATGTTCACACAGGAAGCTGTCTGTGAACGTTCACAGTGGCCCTATCCATAAGCACAGAAAGTCAGGGAATGGATAAACTGTGGAATAGTACTCAGCAATAAAAAGGAACACATTACTGATTCATGCGACACTGAGAAATCTCAAATGCATTACGTGAGGTGAAAGAAGCCACGCGCAGAAGGCCACATCATGTATGAATCCAGTCGCTGGGCATTCTGGAAAAGATAAAGTTACAGCAACAGAAAGTAAATCAATGGTTGCCAGGGGCTGAGTGTGGTGGAGGCAGCTGACTACAGAGGGTCAAAAAGGAATTTTCTGGAGTGACCAAATTCTTCTGTCTTGCTGTGGTGCTCATTAGATGGCCATATGAATCTGTCAAAACTTTTAAAACTGTACACAAAGATGGTGAATATTGTTATACATAAATTATGCCTCAATCTCAAAAACATGGAGTCAACTCAAGAATTAATTAACTAGATTTATAAAATGGAACAGAGTGTTCAGAGACTCTTATTTGATTGAGAGAATTTATTTTAATTTTTACCAAATGTTAAGCCCATTTCTTAATTTCCAGTGCCCCCCCACCTCATACCATGTTCCCAAAACAAGTTCCATGTGGATTAAAGACCCACATATTTTTAAAACCATACACATTTTATTTATTTATTTTTAAGATTTTATTTGTTTACTTGACAGATCACAAGTAGGCTGAGAGGCAGGCAGAGAGAGAGGGGGAAGCAGGCTCCCCGCTGAGCAGAGAGCCCAAAGCAGGGCTCGATCCCAGGACCCTGGGATCATGACCTGAGCCGAAGGCAGAGGCTTTAACCCACTGAGCCACCCAGCACCCCACCATACACATTTTAAAAGAATTTTTTGCCCTCTATCTGGGGTAGGGAAGGCCTTTCTCAGCAAGGCCTCAAAAGCAGCTCCTAGGTTTTTGCTAAAGGTGGAATCTCATTTCTAGCTTCCAAATTATTAACATATAACCTTTTTTTTTTTTTTTTTTTTTTTTTTGTTAAGGGTGCTCTTCCCAACTTGTAGGGAGTATTTGAAAGGGACTTGGCACTCTCAGGTCGCAAAATGGAAAAATGTGTTTGTCAGTTTCTCGTGAGCAGTGAAAGCACCAGGAACCTATGTAGTGATGTCCCCCTCTGAGTCCCAAATCAGACTCAGCCACGCCACAACCACACCAGAGCCCCTGGAACCAACCCATAGGCCACACAAAAGCAGCTTCTTAACCGGCTCCCTAACACCTGAGCAAACTCACTTTGCCATTTCTGGAAGGCTGTTCATGGTACTAAAAACACAGCAGCTCTCCTTTCCCTGCCCAACCTGCCAATGAAATTCCAGTTCTCAAGATGTTTTCTCCCCCTGAACAAAATCAAATCCATAATTAAAGTTCAGCTTCTTTTTCTTTTCTGTGTTTCCAACCATTTTTTTTCTAGAAAATCAAACACACCTGGAGTCTGTGGGCAAGAATTACTCACACGGAAAACACGCTGCATTCCTTCAGTGTTTTTCTATAGCAGAATCTGCTCTATCCCCCTTTTAAGGAAAGTCACCTTGCAGGGATGTGAGAATGTAAAAGCGGTGGGAATCCGATCAGGGCTTGGCATCGCGCTGAGGCCCTGTAAAACAATACCCCTGAACAGCTACAAAATTTGGCCACTTTTTGTTTTCTAGATTTGCATTTGAGCTGTAAAAGCAGCCAAACCAAGCAATGTCCAGCTCGTTTCAGATCTTAACTAAGCAAAACTCTGAGACACTGAACAGGTCTCCCCAAATACTTTGGGAATAACACATATTTTGTCACTTAATTTACATAATTATGAGGTCGAACTTAAAACTGTATTGCCTATTAATAACAAAGCTCTTAATAAACCATTAGTTATTAATATTAATAAAGCAATACATATTGGCATACCATGTATAACCGAGGTTACACTCCCAGGCTTATCTCTTAAAATAGCCAAAGAGAAAGGAAGAAAGACGGGAGGAACGGCAACATTCGGCTAGACTTTGGCTTAATAAACCTTCACTCTCCATCACCCACCAGCTTCTAACCCTGATCAAAGAAACAGGTGCTACTTCTGCCAACGGGGACTATTAGGATTCACTACATAATTTGTGAGCCCCAGGGCAGAATGAAAATGCGAAGCCCCTCGCTCAAAAAATGACTAAGAATTTCAACAGCGACAGCAAAGCGTGAAGACCAAAATACAGGTTGCATGCCCACGAAGCCAGCTCGACCCACAGATAATGTATTTGGGTAGTAAGCTAGTAAGTAAAGCACTTCGCTTCTTTACGCGTAGCAATAATTTTCATGTGTGTGTTTGGGGTGGAGCTGGTACTGGTAAAGTCTTAGGACTTCTTCCTCCCGTCTCTCACTTTCTTAGGTTTTCAGCCTGTTGGACAGAAAGTACTTCTGCTGTGCCTACCGTAGAAAATGTGGTCCATGGAGCCCAAGCATCAGCATCACGTGGGGGCTTGTTAGAAATGCAGGCTGTCGGGTCCCACCCCAGACCTACCGAATCAGAATCTGCAGTTTAGCAAGAGTCCCAAGGGATTCGTGGAGAGTACAAACTAAGAAGTGTCACTATCCAGGCAGCCACGGAAAACCTCTGCCTCCTGCCTCATCTGACGCGGGCAAAGCCCATCTCCTCCTCACCTTGTATATAGTTCTGGAGTCTCGAAAGGGCGAGTCCCAGCCGGAAAGCGCTCGCCCGAGACCTCCAGCCTCCTCCTTGCTCTCCATGCTCACTCCCAGGATTCGAGCTGCAGCTGCATCCCGCCGCGCCCCCCGCCCCCGCCACCTGCTCTGGGTCCCGCCAGACCGCGCCGCGCCGCGCTGTGCCGTCTGGGGTCCGCGGCGCGTTCGCGCTCCGCAAGCTCCAACGCACCCCACGGCCGGAGCGGTAAACTGAGTCCCCCAAGGGTCTGGTTTCGAGGGCCGTCCGCGCGAAAGAGATGCGTGAGTCCGTCTCCCGGATGGGCGGGGAGAGTTGGAGTCCGTTTGAAGCTTTTAGATACACACGCCGTCCCCCTCACCCCTCCGAGAACGCGCCGCCGGAGCCCCTTCTCCCGTGGCGCACACTCTCCCACGGTCGGGGTGCCGGCCCCCGGGGCTCGGCCTCTGCCTCACAGGGCGGTCCCGGCTCCGACTCAGAGCCGAAGCGGGGCGGAGGGAGCGTTCGCCCCGCTGTCCCGTCGCCCTCCAGGTCCAGGCGCTCCGCCCGAGCTGCCCGCAACCGCCATCGGCTCCCGGGCTGGGTCTCAGGAGCCCGAGGAACAGCCTCACCCCGGCGCTGCGCGCTTACCTGCCAATCCCGGCAGACCCGCTGGCCGCTGGCGCCCTCCGGCCCTCCTTTTCCCTCCGGCCGCGTCCCTCCCCCTTCCCGCGGGCTGGGCGCCGCCCCCGCCGCTCCGGGACCGCTCGCCCTCCTGCTCTCCAGCAGCCCAGCGCGGCGTGGCGCGTCCGGCGCTCGGCGGCGGCGAGGCTGGGCGCGGAGGCCGGACTCGGAGGTGGGGAGCGGGCGGGGCGCCGAGGGGAGGAGGGCGTGAGCCAGTGGCGCAGCCGGCCAAAGCCCGGCGGGGAGCTCGGGGCAGGGGGGCGGGGAGAGAATCGCGGCCCGCGGGCTGGGCGGTCCACCCCACCCCTGCAGAGGCCCCCGCGACGCTTCGAGACTCCCCGGACCGCGCGACCCTCGGATGCCCGGCGGCGGGTCCGGCGCGCTCCTTGGAGACCCACCAAACCTCCAAACCCATCCTCTCACCTTTAGGGGTCGCCCTGGTACCCAAATGCCTGGTTCACTGTTATCGGCGCCGTGCACTGTGATGGGTGGGAGCCCCAGGTCTCCCCTCTGCCACAGGATTCCCAATGCAGAGATCATAATGTCGAACCACTGGAGGGGGATTCGGAGAGATCCGTAAAAGGAAAATTCTCTGGGAAAGGTTTTAGGTCCACGGCTATTTGGTGAATGACAGGTTACACCGGATACCTAGAAACTGGGATCCCCAGCACTCTACTTGCTGAGTGTGTGCGTGTGTGCTGGAGAGTATATGGAGTGAGTTGTCTCTGGTCCCTTCTATCATTTCTGTTAGCATCTTCTCCCTGTGCACGTTCACAGAGTTAAGAACTAAATCTAGATAGGACTTACAAATCACCTAACCAGCTTGTCGAAGTACCCCATGTTACAGATGGGAAAATGGAGGACTAAGGGCCTGGACCCGGTTGTACAATTCTAATTACTTGTAGAAACAGAGACTGGGAGGGGTGGGGGTGGGGGTGGAAATAAGCACTCTGAATTCCCTCCCTGCTTCCTTCCACTGCTGCCCAACCATTCACTTCCACCCTACCCTTTATAGTCAAATAGTTCCTATATTTGCAAAACGCTTTATCACTTTAAAGGTACCATTCTCCTTTGTTAAAACCCGCAGGAGAATATTCCATTGTTCTTTACCACCAAAACAAGATTCTAGTCTGAATTGCATTCACAGCTCTGGAGAAGGTGTTTATAAAATGCAGGTCTGCAGAACACATCCTCTGCCCCAGGTTAAGAGGGACTCAGGTTTCCGGGAGGGGTTGAATTTGTTTTGCAAACGCCAGCTTATTAACACTCACAACATTCTAGGTGGATAAATGAATGGAAAGTGTTTTGAGAGAGACTTTTGACTGGTTGGATTAAGAGAGAGTAGAGGTCAGGAAACTCACCCAGGTTACATGACAAGTCGGAGGCACAATTATGATAAGGGGGGAAACAGTTTCAATAAAGGGGTTTAGGATGCTGGGGGGAGGGGGTTGGGAGAGGGGGGTGGGGTGATGGACATTGGGGAGGGTATGTGCTATGGTGAGTGCTGTGAAGTGTGTAAACCTGGCGATTCACAGACCTGTACCCCTGGGGAAAAAATATATGTTTATAAAAAATAAAATAAAATAAAAATAAACGGGTTTAATGATATGCCAAAGGACTTAATTGTTTCTGTTTGCATTAACTTAACACTTGTATATCTTCGACTTACTAGAAAATAGACTTCATATTATGCAGAGCCGCCAAAAATCTCATACACTACCATTTGGCAGAATCGATTGAAACTGGGCATACAACTAACCCCACGGCCGGCAATTGCCCTTCTAGGTGTATACCCAACAGAAAGGAGTGCGTATGTTTGCCAAAGGATATGAACAAGAGTGTTCAAAGCAGGGTCTTTTTAATAGCCCTAGATTGAAAGCTACTCAAATGTCCATCAGCAGTAGAATGGATTGAAAATTTTCGGTGGTATAGTCACAAAACGGAATGCCAAACAGCGAGGAGAAAGCGTGAACGATTGAGGACAGACGGAATTCATAAACGATACTGAGCAGAGGAAATCAGACATGAAAGCATGCACATGATGTGATTCCGTTTATGCAAAGTGTAAAACAGGCCAAACCAACAATCAGATTAGCGGACTTGGAGAAGTTAGTGACTGGCGGGAGTTACAAGAGGGATAAGAAGGTGATGTCTTGTTTCTTTATCTCGGTGTTAACTTCCGTAGATGTATTAGGTTTGTGAAAATTCATCGAGCTGCTCGCCTGTGATATGCGCACTTTCCCTATGTAGGTTTTACTTCAAGAAAGGACTTCAAGTCTGTCTACATCATATTAAAAGATGCTTAAATTTCTAAAGTAAGTGTGATGCCAGAATAAATATGCTTTTCCTTTAAACAACCTTGCTGTTTAAAAAAAAAAAAAAAGGACACTCGAAGGAAGTATGTCTAAAACACAAAAATGAGAGAAGAGACTCCTTTGCCTGAAATTAAAATTCAGATTTTGATGCACTTTCAGCCGAAATTCTATTCCCCTTGGCACACGCTGTCGGGTCAACATAACTCTGCCATCCTGACTGAAGGAAGAAGAAAGAGGCTGGGACTGAAGAGGTGGCCGGCGCTCCAGCCAAGGGGCACTCTGCCCCTTCGGTGAGAAGGGCCCTGGTCACACACCTCCGCGGGCACTCTCTGGTGACAGGAGGAAGGCTGAGGGTGCCCACGATCTGCAGTCCAATCTTAAATCTATGGGAGCACAACCCAGAGGCTGCCGTCCCAGCGACTGGAGAGTGGGCGATTTGGATCTTGCCCCACAGGATATTTGAGCCCGTGATAGAGTTTGAGCCCCAGCATCAGTCCTTCAGGAGACATGGCAGAGCCTGAGTAGGGAGGGCACAAGTCCTCGTTCTCCTTGTCCCCTCCCTCTGGTGGACCCCGGAGTATGGGCTCTCAGCAGAGGGAGGTGGCAGAAAAGGACAGCTCACCAGGGCTCAAGGCCCAGTTCTTTCCTTAGAACTTCAACTGCAGGGTGGCTCAGTGTATTAAAGCCTCTGTCTTTGGCTCCAGTCATGATTCCAGCGTCCTGGGATCGAGCCCCCCCCCCCCCCCCCCCCGCCACATCGGGGCTCTCTGCTTAGCAGGGAGCCTGCTTCCTCCTCTCTCTGCCTGCCTCTCTGCCTACTTGTGATCTCTATCTGTCAAATAAATAAATAAAATCTTTATTAAAAAAAAAACTTCAATTGCAACTTCCCCTGGGGCCAAATAGTCTACAAAGATACCACGCAATGGTCTCTAACAGATTTATTATTTTCCAAGGGAAATGAGCACAAAGAGAACATGGGACTTGGGGGTAAGTCAAGATGGTGGGATGAGAAACCACAACAACGATAATGGCCTTGATGGGGATGAACGTTATACTTGCTACATGCCAGGCATGTCAGGTCCTTCCCTACTCTATAGTTTGTTACCAAATCTTCATGGCAACCCACTCGGGATTGTCTAGCTGAAGAAACTGAGGCACAGAGAGATTAAGCAGCCTCTCCCAAGACCCACAGCTAGTAAGTGGTAGAGCCAGAAGTAGAACCAGTCAGAGTGTGACTCTCAAGCTCCTGCTGTCTAAAGGCCAGGTACAAAAGGTACAATGTTGGGGTGGCAAAAACACTAGGTAGAGGGGCACCTGGGTGGCTCAGTGGGTTAAGTCTCTGCCTTTGGCTCAGGTCATGATCCCGGGGTCCTGGGATTGAGCCCCGCATCGGGCTCTCTGCTCTCTAGGGAGCCTCCTCTCTCTCTGCCTGCGTCTCTGCCTACTTGTGATCTCTCTCTGTCAAATAAATAAATAAAATCTTAAAAAAAAAAGCACTAGATAGAGAATCGGGAAACCACACCACACTGAGTCTGGGTCTCAGTTTCCCCATCTATAAAACACATAGGAGGTGACAAGTTCAGTCTAAACTCTAGTGATAGTGCCAAGGACTGCTTTGGGGTATTTTGGGCTCCTCATAACCTCATCAACATTCCAACACTCCAAATAAAAGGCATCTAACAAAACCAGTGTACTATATGAACGAAACATGAAAAGTCCTCTAGCCAACATGGCCCCTACTTCCCACACAAGTGTCACCTGATTACCAGTACTGAATTTCTCCTTTCTAGAAATTCTAGAGCTACCACTGTTCAGAAGGCCTTTCTGGCTTAAATCATTCATCCATTCAGTAACAAATA
This sequence comes from Lontra canadensis, assembly GCF_010015895.1. Classification (NCBI taxonomy): domain Eukaryota; kingdom Metazoa; phylum Chordata; class Mammalia; order Carnivora; family Mustelidae; genus Lontra; species Lontra canadensis. Next base: position 3,091,136 of record NW_022631110.1, read on the forward strand.
TCTATTTTAGGCCTACAGTGTCAGTGAGCGTAGCCTACGTTTTGCTGCAGTAACAAACAACTCAAAATCTCCACAGTTCACATAACAACCGTTTATGTCTTACTCATGCTGTGTGTTCATTATAAGTTAGAAGGGAGAGCTCTACTTACCACAGTCGCTCAGGGACCCAGGCTGACTGAGGGGCCTTCTCTTAAATGTTCCTGGTTTCTCAGTTAGAAGGGTAAGAGCGCCTGGACCACAAGCTTCAGCCCAGGCTTGATCTGCAACGCTTCTGCTCCCTACTCATCAGCTGGAACCGTTCTCAGAGCTGACCCCGGGCACAAAAGGCCGGGCATGTAGTCTCTTAAGGACCCAGGAAGTGGAGAGGTAGAAATACTACCATACCTACCATGGCTGACCCCTGGGCAGATGAAGGTGAGCAAGACGTGATCCCAGCCCCCAGGCACTCAAAGTCAAAGCAGAGAAGCCCCTGGTCCCACCATTCCATCCCTGTAGTGTAGGCTTTGGTGGATCTAGGTGAAAAGCCAATCACTGCCGATGTGAGTGATGTCACCATGTGATACAGCAAAATTTTTCTCTAGAACATTGCGTTAGTTGTCATGATGGTGAACCGATTGCACAATGGAGGAGATAAATAAATCACATGTTCTCATGGGAGGCAAAAGTCTCTCTCCTGTGAGAATACTGAATGAAGACAGTTGGACATGTTGTCATTCTGTTCGATGAAAGTTACAAATAGCAGTTTAATGAAAAATGAAACCAGACTTTGGCCTCTAGCAAGATGAGGATGGTGGGACCAGCCCTTTCTGAGAATGTGTCCCAACTTGGGAAGAGCTGAGCATGGCGCCGTGCCAACACAAATAGTCCCAGAATCAAGAGGAAACTAAACGCACCCCAGTAGATCTGCACGCTGGCATTAGCTTGTGTAACTCATCACAGCCCTGGCAACAATGAGCAATCCGGGGCCTTGGGGTAGAGACCGGGGAGGGGGATGGGAATGAGCCCATCTCTTCCGAAGTGACACAGGGAACAAGTCTCTGGGCCAGGCCACCTTCAGCTCAGCCGTGACTAAAGTTCTCTGAACAAAGATGGCCCTGTTTGTTTCTTGGAAGGACGCATGAGGTTCTGGCTGTGCAATTTCTTTCTTTCTTAACAGTTTTATTTTTGTTATCCCTACACCCAATGTGGGGCTCGAACCCCCAAGCCCGAGATCAAGCCTGAACCAGCAAGGTGCCTGCCAGCCACGCAATTTTAAACCGAGTCTCTGGTTTACCTGTCTCTGAAACCACAGGGCATATTTCAGGAGAAAACTCAGGACAGACACACCCCTAGAGCCCCCTAGTCTGTCTTACACGTCCATGTTCCCTCTTGGGGAAGATACTTTGAGACTGTGCCAATACCCTGTTTCTCCTCAAACCTTCTCTTATTAATGTTAACAACCATCCGTGGGTCATGTTCACGAGAGTGACCACTGTGGTGTGCTCATGGTAGCTTCCTCTTTCCCCCATAGCGTCTACATGCATTCACTGGGATTCTTCTATAGGGAAGAGCTATGCCTTCTCTCCTGTTACTTTACGTATTCAATTATTCAATTTATTTATATCACTATGGACTCATGGATAATTATTTTAGCCTTTGGGTTATAATCCAATGTTACCATTTTGTTGTCAAACTCTCTTGGCTTGTCGATCACTTGTCAGTTCTTTCAGGTCGGTTCCTGTGTCCATTCCTTTTTTGAGCACTTCCTTCCTTTCTGGAACCACGGTATGTTTCAGGCTCATCTCGTATATGACTCCTTTTTTTTTTTTTTTTCATTTCACCTAAGAAGACACCATAAGTCCCCCTCCCATTTAAAAATAACTGTTTGGGGGCACCTCGGTGGCTCAGTGGGTTAAAGCCTCTGTCTTCGACTCAGGTCATGATCCCAGGGTCCTGGGATCAAGCCCCGAGTCGGACTCTTTGCTCAGCGGGGAGCCTGCTTCCTCCTCCCCTCTGCCTGCCTCTCTGCCTACTTGTGATCTCTGTCTGTCAAATAAACAAGTAAAATCTTTTTTAAAAAATTAAAAATTAAAATTAAAAATTAAAATAAAAATAACTATTTATTTGTAGCCAATTCTCCAGTTGGAGATCCTCTGCATGAAGTAATCCTCCATTTTATTTGTCCTAAGTTGCTGTTCACAGGTTACAACAGTTAATCTACCTGGATCTAGTTTTGGGGAACTTAGTGAAAAAAAAATTGTAAGTAAATTGTAAAAATTGTAAGTAAATACAAGTAAATACAAAAATAAAAAATTGTAAGTAAATACATCCTTCATCCTAGAATATTTTTGGTATGCCCATTGGCCCCATACTTCCTTGACCTTACCTGTAGTTATAACGTTTTTGGCCGTAAGTATAAGAAACCACAAATCCACAAAACCATAAGAAAATGTGTTATTTCAGGAAACAGGAAGATCAGATGCACAGTGCAAGGATTCTGGCTCCTCTTCGCTGTGATCCTTTGAGCTCTGCCCTCAGCCTGGTTTCTCTCGTGGTTGTATGCTGGCAATCAGCAGCAAAGGCGGCAACGGGCTACCTCGCCTGTGCCCATCAGGAGGCATAAGGGAAGGAAGGAAAGGAAAAAACAAAAACAAAAAACAAAACAACAACATAAATAGCCTTTTCTTTAGTCCGATGGAGCCAGCTTAGGTCATATGACTGTCTCTGGACTGATTCAGCTGCCCGGAGAACGCCAGAAACTGATCGGCTTAAGCCTGAATTCAGGAACCAATCACTCTCGTCGGGAATGTGATCAGCATGACTGGTGAGGACAAGCGGTTCTCAAATATAAGCCTGAATCAGAATCACCTGGAGAGCTTACCAAAATACAGATTGCAGGGCTGACAGCCACAGGATTTCTGATGCAGTAATCTTGGATGGGGCCTGAGAATTTACTTCTCTGATTGTACATTTCCAACAAGTTCCCAAATGATGCCGGGAACCACACTTAGAGAACCGAGGGGTAGATCCACAAGACTAACTCTACAGCTGGGGGAAGGATCCGTGTACCCTGAATCACATGAGCTGCATGGAGGACGGATGAATGCCTAAAAGAAACTAGGCGGAGAGAAGAATGGGTTGAGGGCGGATCATCAGCTGCTGTCTGCCAAACTATCGTTCCTCCAACTTTAATGTGCAAGCATCGCTTGAGGATTTTGTTAAAATGCAAATTCTATTTCAGTAGGTCTGGGGTGGGACCTGAGAGTTTGCACTTCTACTAAGCAATGCTGATGCTGCTTGTCCATGGACCTCACTCTGGAGAAGACAGTACACCCCCTTTCCCTGTTTCAGACCTCCCATAGCTACATGCAATGTATGGAACATCCTAACAGACTCCCCTTTGTTGCAACTGTGAACAGCCCAAATGACTCCTTAGACCGGTCCCCAGCATTCCCTACCATCTGCAGAATCCAGCTCAGAATCCTTCACTGGTCATTCATAGCCCAGTTGGGATCTTTCCTCAACCTTGGTCTTCTATGTGAATCCTCAGTTCTGATCAGAATCCCTGCACACTCCACCTAGAATGTGCCTTGCCCCATTTCCATAACTTTTTCTTTGCACTTGCTCTACTTCTCCCCCAAATTGTCTTTCCTCATGCTCTGTTTCTTTGAATCCTACTCTTCTCTCAAGAGCAAGTTCTTCAAAGCCTCCCCTGCCCTTCCTTCTATGAATTCTACAGTTATTTGCCCATCCCCAGGGTGCCAGGCAGCTTGAGCTGTCCTTCCCTCCCCTGAATTCCCAAATCCTCATTGTTTGCACATTCATTAAGCTCTGATGACTCATGGCCTTGAACTTTGAAGCTAAGTTGCAGTTGTAGTTGCCAGTTGGAATAGAAGTTCCTTAAGAGCATGCCCTGGTATTTCCTTTTTCTCCTAGAGTGTTCACCTCTGAATCTGGGTGTAGTAGATGTGTTTGTCAGGTGAAGTTAGGCCGGGCCGCAGTGACAACCCTAAATTCGATGGCTTAACTTCATAAAGGTGTATTTCTCCCTCATGTGAAGTCTGAGGCAGGACAGGATACCCTCCTCCATCTTCAAGGGAAACCGTCAGGAACATGTGTCACCAAGATGGCAGAGGCAGGGAAGAAGAGGGGAAAGGAGGCACCTGGGCTTTTAAATGCCACAGCCCAGAAGTGATCATGTCATTGATGCTCATAATTCATTGACCAGTATTAGTCCTATGACTCCAGCCTAACTGTATGGAATATTTGGTGACATTTGTCTATACAACAGTAGTTATCAGTAGTTATTTCTTTTCTTTCTTTTCTTTTTAAGATTCTCAAGTCATCTCTACACCCAACGTGGGGCTTGAACTTACAACCCTAAGATCAAGAATCACATGCTCCATGGACAGAAGCAGCCAGGTGCCGCTCGCCGTTATTTCTTTTCTTTTCTTTTTAAGATTTTATTTATTTGACAGAGATCACAAGTAGGCAGAGAGGCAGGCAGAAAGAGAGAGGAAGGGAAGCAGGCTCCCCGCTGAGCGGAGAGCCCGATGCGGGGCTCGATCCCAGGACCCTAAGATCATGACCTGAGCCGAAGGCAGAGGCATTAATCCACTGAGCCACCCAGGTGCCCCTCGTGTTATTTCTTAATTAATAGTTTGAATCTTTTTCTCAGGGTCTTTTCTAGCTTCAAGAGGTCTTTCCCAAGGACTGATGACAAGGACCACACTGGATTCCAGTGAGGCCTTCCCTGACTACCTTATTTATTTACATTTTTTAATTTCCTCTTTCACCACACCCAGCTCTCTCCCTCTCTCTCTCTGCTCTTTCCCTGCTTTATTTTTTTCTCCATAGCCCTAATTGCTAACCAACTTCTTTTTTTTTAAAGATTTTATTTATTTATTTGACAGAGAGAGAGAGATCACAAGTAGGCAGAGAGGCAGGCTCCCTGCTGAGCAGAGAGCCCGATGAGGGCCTCGATCCCAGAACCCTGAGATCATGACCTGAGCCGAAGGCAGAGGCTTAACCCACTGAGCCACCCAGGTGCCCTGCCAACCAACTTATGTTACTTTCTTGTGTTGTTTATTAACTGTCTCCCCCCAAAAAACAGAAAGCAACCTCCATAAGGTCAAGGATGTTTCATCTTGGCTTGTTACTATTTCTGTTGCTGTGTCTCCAGTGCCTAGACCTCTGCCTGGCACGTGGTTGCATCCAACAAATAATGAATGAACAAGCGAACGGATGGAGGAATGAATGTGTGAATCACGGGTTTATATGAGAGGAGGTGATGCTTTTGTTTTTTTTAACAGGTATCTTCCTAGAGGGCATTGGCCTTGCCCGAGTAGATGTACCAAAGGAAAAGTATATAGTGACTATAAAAGCTTGTCCTCTCTACAATTGTTAGTACCAGCAACCTCCCTTGATCCTTTGCTCTACTACCTTCTATGACCATCTGTCTACTCACGAGTAGCAAAGGAGAGACTAAGAAAGGCTTCAGAAACATTGGTGCCAAGGCCTTTCTTCTCTTAGGTTTGCCTCTGGATAGACCAAGTCCCCAGGGCAGGCTGGACAAATCATCGGAAAGTAAGGTACTAAATAGTTTCCAGGGACACTGTGGAACGCTGCTGATCTCTCCCTCCACCTGAAAAAGAAAGTTCAAGAAACGCAAGTTGTTCTCCAAGTCACCAGGTTAGGTGCCCAGTTTCCCTCCGAGGAACTTCTTCCCTGGCCAGAATAACGATAAAACCCTTTTCTCCCATCTGGAGAGGTGGGACTGGGGAAAAACTGTCGTCCCTTGTTTTTTGCTTCAACTTCTTCATTCCCTCACTCCACAACGTGAAATGTGATAGTAGCATAATTTCTGTAGCTTTTCTAAGAAATTCCTCTTTGCTGGCACATAAAAAGGACTCTCCTGGATTCCTGCCATTGGCCATGGAGCTTTAACACATTGTTGTTGGCTCAGCTGGGGAGCCAAGATGAGTAAAATATTCTCCAAACTCCTGTGGAAACACACAGCAAGTGTTTCCAACCGTACTGTATTATTTGACCCAAAATATTTTCCCCCTCCTATTTGCCAATCCATGTGTTACTTCCCCCAAAACTCCAAGTGACCTTCCTTTTCCAAACCCTATAGCCCTTGGATTACTATGAGGGTATGAGGCCACTTTTAAATAGTTTGATAATCTTTAGCAAGTTACCTCCCATTTCTGAGCTTCTGTTTTCCCATCTCATGGAAAGAGACATATTAGGACAGAGTTTTTCAGATTTCAGTACGGATCAAAATTATCTGGAGGGCCTATTAAAACTGATGGCTGGACTCTCCCTTCACACTTACTGATTGAGGAAGTTGTGGGGGTAGAATTCCAGGATTTGTATCTCTAACCTGTTGTCAGTGGCCCCAAGGTTCTGGCTCAGGGACCCCACTTTGAGAGTCACAGTATTAGACGAACTGTGAGGTTTATGTACTTGTTCATATAATGAGTCTGTAAGTCTGAGTCAGGGCTCTCTTGGTTGCAAATGACAGAAACTTGACTCAAATTAGCTTAAGTAAGAAAAGGGGAAAAATGAAAAAGAAAAGGGAATCTATCAGCTCACATATCTGGGAAAGACAGAGGTGGAGTGGATTCTGCATACAGGAATTCAAATTATGTCATCAGATTTCCCTGCCCCCTCTCTCTTTCCCTTTTTTTTTTTTTTAAAGATTCTATCCATCTACCTGACAGACAGAGATCACAAGCAGGCAGAGAGGCAGGCAGAGAGAGAGAGAGAGGGAAGCAGGCTCCCTGCTGAGCAGAGAGCCCAATGTGGGGCTCGATCCCAGGACCCTGAGATCATGACCCGAGCCGAAGGCAGCGGCTTAACCCACTGAGCCACCCAGGTGCCCTGTCCCTCTCTCTTTCCCTTTCGTTCTCTCCCTCTCTCAATAGCTCCAATCTCATCTTTCTGCACAGGACTTCTTCCATATTAAGCGGCATGAGGCATGGCTAGACCCTTCATCAGCCCAGGTAACAATCACAGAGAAGAAAGAGAACTTCCGGTTTGGCAGATAATAATGCCAGGGACAGGTTCTCATTGGCCTGGCTTGGACCACTGTATGGTAAGGAGGATGAAGTGTTATGATTGGCTAAGCCTATGTCATGTGCCTTCTCTTGAAGTTAAGATCTAGAGCGTTAGGATGGGCAGCACCTTTCTCAGATGTAACTGCTGTCTCTGTCATGTTCATTGCTGTATTCTCAGGATCTGGGACCTAGCACATGGCAGGTGATGAACAAATTTTGTTTGAGTAAATGGATGAATCATTTCATGAATATTGTCAACTTTTCTTAGGGAACCCAGAATCTCCAAAATTGGTGATCCTATGTGAAAGGGTCTGTGGACAAAAGGACGAGACTGATACAAAGCGAAGGTCAAGCAAAGCTTTATTTCACGCCAAGCATCGAGAATCAAACTGACCAGCCAGGGCCGTCTCTTGCAAAGAGGCGACGCCTCCCAGTCTCACAGACTAACTTTTATACAGTAAAGGCCATGTGGTTGAGCCCGGCCACACACAGGTGGCCAGTTGAATTACAATTCACCCTATAGTAGTTATTTGAACTAGCCTATCACTCTGGTCAGAACTGGCACCCAAAAGGCAGGGCCCACAATTTTGGGTGGTTAGGGAGGTACTTTCCTAATTGGATGTCTCCATCTGGCCTGACCCACCTTTGTATCTGGGCTTTGTTACCTGAAGCTGGTTTCCGGGACTTGTCTCCAAGTAAATCCCCTGGGGGAAGGGGAGCAGGGACAGTTTCTGAATAGGTCCTTACATTCCCCCCTTTTCTTTGGAGACTAGTCAAATCTTTGACTTTTTAGCCAGTTGTATACCCTCCTTTTAACCGCTGCTAGACTGTTTTAATGACTCCAGTATGATTTACCCAGAAACAGTATTTCTCTCCTAAGGTTGTGCAGAGCCCCCCTCCTCCTTTCATCAGAAACAGTAAGTTAAGCGCCCCCCTTTTTTATTCGCAATTGCTTATACCTCCCGCCTATATCTTAACAGCAGGGCCAACAATGAATTTAATGAACACATTGTGTTTTGAGTCTCAGTTTTAGTCCATGATCAGCGGGGTCCATGGGCAGCGGCATCCACCTTTCGGGGGGCGATCTCGTCCTTGGCTCATTTGATGTGACCCGCATGAATCCAGGTCCTGACGCCGTCTACTTTTATTGCCATGGGGGTGGTCAGGATGACAGTAAACGGTCCCTTCCAGCGAGGATCCATGCCTCCCACTTGACGGCAGCGCATCCAAACTAAGTCCCTAGGTTGGCGAGGATGTGGTTCCACCTCCGTCTCCAGCCCAGTGTGGGGAGTCCGGATCCCTGCATGGGCTCCCTTTAAGACAGACTGTAATGCCTGCAGTGACTGGAATACAGACTGATCAGTCATTTCTGCTAGAGCAACCTCTTGTAATCGAGGGCAGAGGGGGGTGTCTCCCGAACATTATTTTAAATGGGGTCACCTTATTTAAGTAGGGTGTACACCGCGCCCTGAGGAGGGTGAAGGGAAGATCTACCCATCCACCACCAGTCTCCAGAATTAACTTTGTCAAGGTCTCTTCAAGAGTCCAATTCATTCTTTCTACTTGCCCCGAGCTCCGGGGCTGGTAGGCACAATGTAGTTTCCAATTAGTGCCCATGGCTTTGGCCAATACCTGTGAGACTGAACTCACAAATGCAGGGTCATTGTCTGACCCAATCGCAAGAGGTAACCCAAACCTCTATCTCTTTTCTCTCTTCCCATTTTAGTTTTTCCCACATTTACCACCTGACATTGAACACATCTATCAACCACATCTTGAGCTATACGCCCAAATTTAGAAACCTAGAACTGCTTGCCCATAAGCTCTTTAAACTTGCATGTCTCCAAATGAGTGCCCTGATGTATTTGGCTTACTAATTTTCTTCTAGTCTTAGCCCAATCTCCTTTATAGTCTAATTTAGTCCACTTCTGTAAATATACTTGCATCCTTGACCAGGAAGGCCGTGGCAGAAATTCTGCGGAGGCAAGGGGGAACCCAGCTGCTACTGGATCTAGTTTCTTGCTAAGATAGGCTATTGGCCTTTGCCAAGGCTCCAGAGTCTGAGTCAAAACTCCTTCAATCACTCCTGTCTTTCCATCCACATACAAGTGGAAGGGCTTGGTAACGTCTGGGATGGCCAATGCTGGGGCACTCAGTAAGGCTGTTTGTAATTCCCGAAATGCTACTACTGCCTCAGCTGTCCACTCTACCATAGTGAGTCCTCCCTTAGTCAGTTCATAGAGAGGTTGCGCCATCTCCGCGAACTGCGGTATCCACAGCCTGCAGTAGCCCAACGTCCCAAGAAACTCCCTCATGGAGACCAAAGCCTAAGTAAGTGGCATGGCTCTTACAAAGCTGTGTTTTCATTGCTGACACCTGATACCCTTTTCCCTGCAGTCTGTAACAGAGCTCTCATCCCCTGCAAGCAAGACCCATAGTCCTCAGCAGCTATCTCTACTATTCCCACTAACTCAGTCAGATTCTTCCTTTCAAATCCTTCAATTTTCTGAAGTTTCCTCCTTATATCTGGGGCTGACTGACTGGCAAAAGCAAGATCATTTACACGAGTTATCGTGCAACTTCTCTGAAGTTTACCTTAAATTGTCTAGCTTAGGTAAATAAACATGTAATAACAATATAATCTAGAATTTAACACCCATAAAGCCATGTTATTAAAACATAATTTTTCTCTCTAAAATAACCCTCATTTCCAGAGATAGCCAAATCAGGACTAACTCGTTTGAAAAACAAGTCCAGTTTTAACAAACTTGGCCTAATTATTTACGTAAGGTCAGCAAGAACAGTGAGTAATCATATAGATCTTTTAGAATCTGCTTTGCTGGAACTTTTTATAAGGAATCTCTAGGTTGAACTTTTAGTAGCCTCTCTGGGCCAGAAGCCAAGCCATGTACTTGCCATCAGACATGCCTGCAATACCTGTCGATTTGGGCGAATTCCTCTCCCTGAGGTACCCAAAGTAATCTGAGGCTCCTCCTCCTACCAGGGTGTGACATTCTTTACTCACCTGGTCAGGCTGCTGGGAACTCTGTAAGCAAGGTATCAGGCCAACAGTTCCAAGGGGCTTTACGGCTCCAGGTTTTATAAAGTCAACCTTAGCTCCTTTAAGCTCATATCTGAGTCTTTTCAAATATGACGTTCCAGTCAAAGCCTTAGTAAAATAACCAGTGTTTCCAATGCTGTCCTGTTACAAGGAGAACAGATTCTTATTGAACTTATGCAAATGACCGATTGCCAAGGAAGAATACTTATTGAGCCCTTTTGGTTTCAGGGGGTTCAGATAGAGAGAAAAGTTGAATGTCTTGATTCGTTTACAAATGAACACCTTTACATCTCTATAAGTTACAGGTAACTTAAGAAAAAGTTTCCCTAGTCTAGAGGAGCAAACATTACAGAACCAGTCATGTTTAAAACATTAAGAGACACAACATTACAACCTTTCAATTCATCTAGTCCCATGTTACTAATTCTGGTTTAGTCTGAATGTAGCCCTTACTTCCGTAAATCTTTACCCATTTCAGTTCCCAGGATTTTAACATATCAAAGTCTTCCCATATGAATTTTCTTTAAGGCGGAATTAATCTTACAAGAGAATTAAAACAGTTACAAATGACAAAAACTCAGAATAGATATGGTTAAAAATCAAGTGATGACCCTTATCAAAACATTAAACTCTAGGAACTGTATAGAACCTCTAGAGTAGCTACAAAATGTAACCCAAGGTTTGTCATTGGTTTAGCAGTACTCCGTGGGTAACTTAGCATATCAAGGAAGCCTTATGAGCCAAAGAGATCTCATTAACAACTCTGGGCAGGCAAAGAGAAAACCATTTACATTTCAATTAACTGAAGAAAACTTTGCCCTTTTAAACAGAGAGAAAACCAGCTTTTCTATACCAGTGTCTTTCCTTTTTTTTTTTTTTTAATTTTTTATTTTTAAGCGTGCAGTCTTAAGATATGAGTTTTCTGGGTTTCCCTCCCATCATGAATGATGTCGCAGACAAAGGGAGGGGGATCTTTCAGATGCTGTCCTGCTCGCGTCCCTCATGGGAACTTAGGAGCGTCTTAGCTAATGTCTGTCCGTATAAACCCCGGACCAGGCTATTCCGTGGAGTAGATGACCGTTATGCCATATGACACCCCGTGAGACTCAGGGTGCAACCTGCTCAGACTCCGTAGCTGAAGCGGTGGAGCCATACAGACACATTCACACGATCAGGCACTCTTCAGATTTAAACTGGTTGGACACCTCCCCCTACGGGGTCTCCCCTTCCATTCTTTAGGAATGGATCTAGCTCATCAGACAATGGCCCTGGGACTGTTTTTCTTTCTTATTCAAACAGGATCTGGTATTTTTCTCTCCTTTTTACATATTTCCTACTTTTCTACAGAGTTGTTTCCCTTATTTCCATCAGCCTTAATTACACTTAGCAGAATTTTGTACTCTTAGAAATACCTTAACCTCTACTGAAGATTAAATATAAACCAATTGTGAACTGTTACAACAGAATTCTTTAGATGGCAAATTTATCAATCAGTTAAGCACAAAACATGTTTACCAACCGGTTTCAAAAGCACAAACCTAGTTCCAGCAACCAGCGCTCTAGCATTTTATCCCATTTGGTTGAAGTTTCAGGTTAGCAAAGACTTTGAAAGCTACTTTAACAATTACCCATTAAAATTTTGAGACAGACAATTAGCCATCAGTTCTAGTCATCTCTTTGCTAACAGATTTCAACACAGACTTTTTTGACCTTAAGTAAAAACTCTGAAGTTTCACATTTACTACTGTTAACTCAAAAGACATGTTTATCCTAATTAACTCAACAAACTTAACTTAGTTCAAATACTGATTTACGTTCCACCTGGGCCCACTCCACTTCGAATATTTACCTGAGACCCAGGTGGGAAGATCCGGAGTTGGGGGGGGGTGTTAGGTCCAGGGGGCGCTCTTCTTGTTTCCTGACAGTGAAGAACAGAACAAGGTGCCACCAGAAGGCAGAGGAAGGGTTCCCAGTTCCAGGGCTCACCAGCTCCAAGAGAGGAGCCCACACCATGCTTTCCCGCCAGCAAGGGGGAGGAGCTAGGCAGTCTCCGTCAGGACAGAGAGGGCAAGGAATGTCCCCGAAACAAAGTTGTTTCGGCAGCTGCTTGGGAATATTCCTTAAAGTCTCTGTCTTGAGTTAGACTACCCCTAGTTGGCTCCAGTTATAGCCATTAAGAGTCAGAGTCCACTTACTCTCTGTTTGCCCCATTCCATCAAACACAACAAACAGCACAGCAGATAACAAAATGACAAGACAAAGACAACTGCAGGCCCAGCAGTTCTTACCCAGAACCTGCCTCCGGAGGGGACTTTTTGAACTTCTGGCCGTCCAGGGGGACTCGAACCCTGGCTGCCTAGGGTGACTCAAACCCCCGGTGAGCACCTGGGGAGACTCGAACCCCATGGCTGCCTAGGGGGACTCGAACCCCCTGACCACCTAGGTGACCACCTAGGGGGACCCAAACTCCCTGACTGTCTAGGGGGACTCGAACCCCCTGGTGATCTACCAGTGGAGGGAAGGGGCGTCCCCGCATCCTCTCCAGCCCTGGGGAGCATGGCCGCGTCCAGCTTCACCCCAGTGGGCTATACCCGGAGCTCCACCCAGACAGACCGACCGATCTCACAGAGCATCTGCAGATCGGCAGATCCCACTGAGTAAAATCTGTGAGATCTTACCTCGAGGCTTTTCCCAGAAATTCTGATGCTGGCTCAGTTCTCGTCGTTTAATCCCGGACGAGCCCCCATATGTTATGCCCCAATAATGGGTCCATGAGTAAAGGAGCGAGACTGATATAAAGCGAAGGTCAAGCAAAGCTTTATTTCGACCAAGCATCAAGAATCTAACTGAACGTTTGGGGACACACCTCTTACAAGAGAGGGCGACCCTTCTCTGTTTCACAGACTAGCTTTTAAGGGCAAAGGCCGTGCGGTCGGGCTGGCCACGCACAGGTGGCCAATGAGATTGTAACACACACAGGAAACTCCACAGTGATGCTAGGACCAATTGAGTTACAATTTACCCTAGTAGACATTTGAACCAGCCTATTACACCTTGATTGGGATTAGTGCCCAAAGGGCGGGGCCCATACTCCTTGGTAACCAGGGATACAGTCTGCATCCCCCCCCACACTCATCGGATGTCTCCACCTGGCCTGACCTACCTTTGTATCTGGGCTTTGTTACCGGAAGCTGGTTTCTGGGACTTGTCTCCAAGTAAATCCCCTGGGGGAAGGGGAGCAGGGACAGTTTCTAAATAGGTCCTTGCAAGGACATAAGACTGTTCCTCAGAGCCACCAGGGACCATGTATAAAAGCATCTGTCACACCCCTTATGAGGCAACTAACTTCTTGCTGTCAGTGTGAGGTTTTTTTGTGTCCTCAAGGACGGCTTTTGCACACAGAAAACATTATTCAGAGGCTAATTTGGTTCTTGGAACTAATAGTCCATTCACATTAAATTAACAAAATTTAAAACTTAAAAACATCTTTCTTAAGCTTTTAAATATTTATTTATTTGACAGACTGATCACAAGTAGGCAGAGAGGCAGGCAGAGAGGGAGGAGGAAGGAGGTTCCCTGCTGAGCAGAGAGCCTGATGTGGGGCTTGATCCCAGGACCCTGGGATCTTGACCTGAGCCAAAGGCAGAGACTTTAACCCACTGAGCCACCCAGGTGCCCCTTTCTTAAGCTTTTAAGTTAAACTTACAAATCTTGTTTTCTTTATAAATATAACGGCCTTTTATCAATAATTTTACAGGGACTTTTACAATTTGTTAATGAAGTCCTTTTAAATACTTTTAAACCAATTTTATACATCTAACATATTTTATTTTCTGTTTAAGTGAATCAGTTGTTTCCTACCAAACAAGTTCCTCATGAATGCCACTGATTCTAAGAAATGTAATAAAAAAAACTTCTAAGTAAGTCCTTTCAAATGTTCTAATGATGAGGGAACAGAAGGCAAGCTGAGGACAAAGCAGAAGCTGACATCCCACAACCTCCTACCCCCGAGATGGGATATATGTGACATTCCTCAGGCACTCCTGGGTATCTTAAAGGAAAAACAAATAGTTAACTTTTTGAAAGAAAAAAAAAAGATTTTATTTATTTATTTATTTATTTGACAGAGAGAAAGAGATCACAAGTAGGCAGAGAGGCGGGGGTGGGTGGGTGGGGTGGTGGGAAGCAGGTTCCCTGATGAGCAGAGAGCCCATCTTGGGGTTCAATCCCAGGACCGGGAAATCATGACCTGAGCTCACGGCAGAGGCTTAACCCACTGAGCCACCCAGGCACCCCAACAAATAGTTTACTTATAGAGATCACAATCCTACAAGACATGGGACTCCCTCAGTTTACCCAAATCTTAGCAATTTACAAGAACAAAGCATTTCTATCAAGGGCCTTCCTTCCAGAAAAGAACATAGATACAGTTTAATGACCTTATAATCTGCAGCCCATTGACAGATACTTGATGCGAGCTGCCTGTACTGCTCCTCCTGGAAGCTCCCAACCATCTCACTGTTAATGCCTTACAAGGGGGTAAACAACCTAACTTGACAATAGCAAGGCCTCCTGTATCCTGTGAGCCTTCTCTAGCATACAAAAATCTTTTTGAAACCTCCCTTTTCCTTATCTTCCCCAACTCCCAAGTATACAATCAGCTACCTCTCACAACCCTGGGGCAGCAGCTCTTTCTGCCTATGGGTCTTGCTCCCATGTTTTAATAAACCACCATTTTGCACCAAATACATCTCGAGAATTCTTTCTTGGTCATCAGCTCCAGACTCCACCCCACCGAACCTCACCTGTATTCCACCACCTCATCACTAACACTGTTTGCAAACTTGGTAAGCTGATCATCTCAAGCCTAAATCAATTTCTCCTGTACATACTTTAAATCAGAAACATAAAAGCTAATCTATTCGATAATTAAATATTCAAAATTACCTTAAACATTTCCAAGTAGATACATACGGAGAATTCCCACACATAATGCAAAAATACTAATACTATGGGTTTGATTTATTCATCTATCTCTATACTTAACCATAAATCTTCTTAGGGTTAAAGCAGTGGTTCTCAGTAAAGGGTGATTTTTGCCTCCCAGGGCACATTTGCCGATGTCCAGAAATATATATCTTTTTGGTGACAACTGGGATGGAGGAGTTCTGCTGGCATCTAGTGGGTAGGGAGTAGGAATGTTGCTAAATAATCCTACAATGTGTAGGATAGTCCCTCACAAGGAAGAGTCCCACAGTACAAAGTATCAATAGTGCCAAGGGGGAGATACCCTGGGTTAAAGGCAAGGAGACAAGTATATAAGGATACAAGTATGGGGTGCCTGGGTGGCTCAGTTGGTTGGGCGACTGCCTTTGGCTCAGGTCATGATCCGGGAACCCCTGGATTGAGTCCCACATGCAGCTCCCAGCTCCTCGGGGAGTCTGCTTCTCCCTCTGGCCTTCTCCCCTCTCATGCTCTCTCTTGCTGTCTCTCTCTCAAATAAATAGATAAAATCTTAAAAAAGAAAAAAAAAAGGATACAAGTATGAACCCAACCAAGTGTCCATCAATCATTGAATGGATAAAGAACTGTGGCATGCACACACACACACACACACACACACACACAAGGGAATAGTACTCAGCCTTTACAAAGAATGAGATTTTGCCATTTGTGACAATACAGATGGACCTAGAGGGTATTAGGCTGAGTGAAATAAGTCAGAGACAGGCAAATACCACATGGTTTTATTTAAATGTGGAATGTAAAAAACAAAACAAATAAATAAACAAAGAAAAGGCAAAAACAAACCCACAAATACAGAGAGCAATCTGATTATTGCCAGAGGTGGGGGGATGGACAGAAGGGGTGAAGGGGAGTGGGAGGTACAGGCTTCCAGTTATGGAATGAATAAATCACGGAGATGAAAGGTACAGCACAGGGACTATCGTCAATGGTTTTGTAATAATGTTGCCTGAGGATAGGTGGGAGCTACCCTTGTGGTGAGCACAGCGTGACCTATAAACTTGTTGAATCACTATGCTGTACACCTGAAACTAATAACACATCACATATCAACTATACTCCCATTTAAGAGAAGAAGAAAAAGAAGAAGAGGGGCACCTGGGTGGCTCAGTGGGTTGAAGCCTCTGCCTTCGGCTCAGGTCATGATCCCGGGGTCCTGGGATCGAGCCCCACATGGGGCTCTCTGTTCAGCAGGGAGCCTGCTTCCTCCTCTCTCTGCCTGCCTCTCTGCCTATTTGTGATCTTTGTCCGTCAAATAAATAAATAAAATCTTAAAAAAAAAAGAAAGAAAGAAAAAGAAGAAGAGAATTACATGGTCACAAGCGATTTGGAGTTACTCCCCAAGTGAATTTTGAGGTTACCTTGGCTGAGATTTGATCAGAATGTGAGAATTGGATCTACAGACGTTCAGAGGCATCTTTCTTACAACCCAAGCTGCCTTACAGTGCCTCCTGCTACACACATAGTTTTTCATAGTGGCTATCTCAGTGGGCAACTCCAAGTTCAGATCCCAAAAGTGTGGTTAGTTTTGCTCTCAGAATCCCCTGAGTAAATTCAAGTCAAGGTTTACTTACATATGTAACTGCTTTTGCCTTTTTCATCTGATAAGTCAGAAAATCTGAGATGCATCTGATTGGATTTACCCAATCTAGTTACAACTTCACTCTTCTACCAAATGTTATCCTAGCTCAGAAGGCTGAAACACTGAAATGCCTCTTACTGGATTCTGTGTATTTGTCAGGCTTACTCTAGCTATACAGTCAAGTTCTAAAGTTATTCTAATGCCAATTATGATGAGAAACATATATTTATGTAAATAATTTAGTAAAATTATACTATATTAAACTATTTAATATTATTATATATAATATGGAATGTATGATATATATAACACATACATATTATATATATATAAATGATTTATATTATTGAATGCCTACATGTACAAGGCACTAATATTTTACATTCAATATTGCTCTAGACATAAGAACTGTAGTTTAAACTGCTGATGGGTTCTTGTAAACCTCTCTTTCCATGCTCTCAGCCTACTCAAGTTTGCCTATCCATTCATTCAGCAGGTTTTTACTGAGTACGTAATGTGCCAGATACTGTGGGAGATGCTGGGGATTAGAAGGTGACCAGCACATACACATTTGCCATTTTCACTGATGTTATATTCTAAGACTGCTTTTGGGATTAAATGAGATAATATATGACAGCCCTTTAAACCTCCTAAAACACCATGCAGATTTTAAAGATTCAGGCACACAGCAGCTACAGCAGACTCAAGTGTGAGGACTTTGCATCTACAGTGTTTAGAGTCATCTAAATTCTAGATTGAATTCTAGAAAGTTTCAATTCTTTCTTTATAACAAAAATCCCCAAGGAACTTGGTTACATGTCTCTTGACTATTGTTGAATAAAGTAGACACAACCAGTAAGAAAGACTCTACCATCTTCAATCTAGGACTTTCAAGAATGCCCTGAGGGCAACATCCACCCTGCAGATGGTAGGAAAGGAGAGAAGAGATTGGGTATTTCTGGGACAGGTCTGAATGGTGCATTTGTCTTTTAGCTTGCATTTTATTGGCTAGGCTAGTGTTATATGGCCACCTAACTGCAGGGAGGCTGGGAAATGTATTCTACCTAGGCACCCAGGAGGGAGAGGATCTAGTTTTAGTGACCAACTAGTCACTCTCTAACACACTCATTCATACAGGGTTAATTAACTATGGTGGACAGAGTTACATGAAAACCCTTAATGGTGCATCTTGAACCTTGATACTTGATGCATTTTATTCTTCCAAAGCTTAAGACTTATGTTTAAAAGGAAGGATGAAATGTACGAGTTAATTTCTTTTCTTTTCTTCTCTTTTTAAGATGTTCTGTGTTTATTTGACAGAGAGAGAGAGAGAGAGATCCAGAGAGCACAAGCAGGAGGAGCAGCAGAGGGAGAGGGAGAAGCAGGCTCCCTGCCAAGCAGAGAACCCAATTTGGGGCTCCATCCCAGGACCCTGTAATCATGACCTGAACTGAAGGCAGACACCCAACTGATGAGCCACCCAGGGGCACCATGAGTTAATATTTTAGGACAAAGCTCTTTGTCTCTTAGAGTCACAGTTTTTTCATCTATAAAAGAAAACATTGAAATAACAAATATTAGGGCATGAATTAATAAAATAGAAGAACAATAGAGAAAATAAAAGTTTGTTCTTTGACAAGATCAACAAAAGTTGACTAATCTTTAGTTACATAGACCAAGAAAAAAAGAGACTCAAATTACTGAAATCATGGGGCGCCTGGGTGGCTCAGTCGTTAAGCATCTGCCTTCGGCTGAGGTCATGACCCTAGGGGCCTGCGATCGAGCCCCACATTGGGCTCCCTGCTCAGCGGGAAGCCTGCTTCTCCTTCTCCCACTCTCCCTACTCATGTTCCTCTCTCGCTGTCTCTCTCTCTCTGTCAAATAAAGAAATAAAATCTTTAAAAAAAATCAAATTGCTAAAAATAATAATAATAAAATAAAATAAAATTAAGGAAATCAGAAATAAAAGAGGGGACATTATATCGACTTTAAATAAATAAGGATGATTATAAAGGAATACTACAAACAATTATATACCAACAAATTAATAACTTAAGTAAAATGGACAAATTTGTAGAAAGGCACAAACTGCTTAAACTGACTCAAGAACTAGATGTCAATTACATTTCAGCTTAAAGAAGAAATAAAAAATGTAAGCCACTCATAACATGAGGCTGAATAAGTAAAACAAAATGAAACAAAAAATCAAACACAAAAACCCTACCCACAAAGAAAAATCCAGGACCAGATGGTTTCACTGGTGAATTCTACCAAGAACTGAGAGAGGAACTGATACCAATTCTTCACACACTCTTCCAAAAAATTCCCAACTCAATATATGAAGCCAGAATTACCCTGATAACAAAATTAAACTAAGATATCATAAGGAATGAACAGACACTTCTCCAATGAAGACATACAAATGGCTATCAGACACATGAAAAAATGTTCATCATCACTAGCCATCAGGGAGATTCAAATTAAAACCACATTGAGATACCACCTTACACCAGTTAGAATGGCCCAAATTAGCAAGACAGGAAACAACATGTGTTGGAGAAGATGTGGAGAAAGGGGAACCCTCTTACACTGTTGGTGGGAATGCAAGTTGGTGCAGCCACCTTGGAGAACAATGTGGAGATTCCTCAAGAAATTAAAAATAGAGCTTCCCTATGACCCTGCCATTGCACTACTGGGTATTTACCCCAAAGATACAGATGTAGTGAAAAGAAGGGCCATCTGTACCCCAATGTTTATAGCAGCAATGGCCACGGTCGCCAAACTGTGGAAAGAACCAAGATGCCCTTCAACGGACGAATGGATAAGGAAGATGTGGTCCATATACACTATGGAGTATTATGCCTCCATCAGAAAGGATGAATACCCAACTTTTGTAGCAACATGGACGGGACTGGAAGAGATTATGCTGAGTGAAATAAGTCAAGCAGAGAGAGTCAATTATCATATGGTTTCACTTATTTGTGGAGCATAACAAATAGCATGGAGAACAAGGAGAGATGGAGAGGAGAAGAGAGTTGAGGGAAATTGGAAGGGGAGGTGAACCATGAGAGACTATGGACTCTGAAAAACAATCTGAGGGTTTTGAAGGGGCGGGGGGTGGGAGGTTGGGGGAGCCAGGTGGTGGGTATTGGAGAGGGCACGGATTGCATGGAGCACTGGGTGTGGTGCAAAAACAATGAATACTGTTACGCTGAAAAGAAATAAAAAATTTAAAAAAAATCATAAGGAAAAAAAATGTACAGAGTACTATCTATCATAAATACAGACATAAAAATCAAAAAATACAAATCCAGCAACATAAAAAAGGTATTATATTACCACAACAAGGAGCAGTTTATCACAGGAATGCAGGTTCATTAACATGCAAAAATTAATTACTCTGGGTTACCTGGATGACCCAGTTGGTTAGGGTCTGCCTTCAGCTCAGGTCATGATCTCAGGGTCCTGGGATGGAGCGTCATGTCAGGCTCCTTGCTCAGTGCAGAGCCTGCTTCTCCCTCTCCCTCTGCCTGCTGTTCCCCTGCTTGTGCTCTCTGTCAAATAAATAAAATCTTTTTTAAAAAATTAATTATTCTAACCCAGTATATTAATAAAATAATGACAAACAACCACATAATCATCTCAAAAGAGGCAGAAAAATCATCAAAATCATTCAACACCTCTTCATGATACAAGCATTCAGCAAACTAGGAATATAAGAGAATGTTCTCAGTCTGATAAAAAACATATGTGAGGGGCGCCTGGGTGGCTCAGTGAGTTAGAGCCTCTGCCTTTGGCTCAGGTCAGGATCTCAGGGTCCAGGGATCGAGCCCCGAATCGGGCTCTCTGCTCCGCAGGGAGCCTGCTTCCTCCTCTCTCTCTGCCTGCCTCTCTGCCTACTTGTGGTCTCTGTCAAATTAATAATAAAATCTTTAAAAAAAAAAAAGAGCATCTGTGGAAAACCCACAGTTAACATTATACTTAATGGCTTCCCCTAAAATCAGGCACAAGACAAGGATATCTGCTCTCAATACTTCAACATTGCGCTGGAGGTTCTAGCCATGGAAATTTAGGCAAAATAAATGAATAAAAATAAAAGGCAGCCAGACCAGGAAAGAGGTAGTAAACTGTCTCTATTTACAGAAACATGACCGTACATATAGAAAATTCCAAATAATCCTCTATAATCTGCTAGAACCCATAAACCAGTTAAAAAGATTTTAGGATATGGGACGCCTGGCTGGCTCAGTCAATACAGCATGAAACTCAATTTCAGGATCATGAGACTGAGCTTGAGCCCAATATCTGGGGTAGAGTTTACTTAAAACATACCAAATAACAATAACAAACAAAAAAGAAACACAAAAATAAAGTAAAATCTTAAAAAAAAAAAAGGTTTGGGGCTTCTGGGTGGCTCAGTCTGTTAAGCATGTGACTTGATTTCGGCTCAGGTTATGATCTCAGGGTCATGGGATCAAGCTCCACATCTGCTCCACCGTCAGCAGGGAGTCTGCTTAAGATTCTATCTCTCTCTTCCCCTCTGCTCCTCCCCCTCCTCGAGTGATTTCTCGTTCTCAAATAAATAAATAAATAAGCCTTTAAAAAAAAAACTTTGCCTTTAAAAAATAAATAAAATGGGGGCATCTGGGTGGCTCAGTGGGTTAAGCCTCTGTCTTCTGCCCGGGTCATAGTCTCAGGGGCCTCGGATAGAGCCATGCATCAAGCTCTCTGCTCAAGTGGGGAGTGTGCTTCCTCCTCTCTCTCTCTCTCTCTCTGCCTGCCTCTCTGCTTACTTGTGATCTCTGCCAAATAAATAAATAAAATCTTTTTTCAAATAAATAAATAAATAATAAAATGAAAAATTTTAAAAGGTTTCATAATATAAAATCAATATACAAAAATAAGTTATATTTCTTTTTTTTTGAGACTTTATCTATTTGACAGAGAGAGACACAGCAAGAGAGGGAACACAAGAGGGGGAGTGGGAGAGGGAGAAGTGGGCTTCCCGTCAAGCAGGGAGCCCCACACGGGGCTTAATCCCAGGACCTCGAGACCACGACCTGAGCCAAAGGCAGACACTTAACAACTGACACACCCAGGCACCCTGAATGAGTTGTAATTCTGTATACTTACAATGAACAATCAGGGGCACCTGGGTGGCTCAGTGGGTTAAGCCTCTGCCTTCAGCTCGGGTCGTGTTCTCAGGGTCCTGGGATCAAGTCCCGCATCCGGCTCTCTGCTCAAAAGGGAGCCTGCTTCCCACCCCCAATCTTTCTGCTTTTCTCTCTACCCACTTGTGATCTCTATCTGTCAAATAAATAAATAAAATCTTTAAAAAAAATGAACAATCAGAAAATGAAATTTAATAAGAAACTTCTTTTACAATAGCATCAAATAGAATAAAACACAGGAATAAAATTAAAGATTCAAAATTTATATTCTAAAATGCAAAACATTGTAGAAAGAAGTTAAAGACCCAAATAAATGGGCAGATATCCTTATTCAGAAGAACCAATATTGTTATGATGGCTGTAGTTTCCAAACAGATTCAATGCACTCTTACCAAAATCTAAGCTGCCTTTTTTTAGAGAAATTGACAAGCTGTTCCTAAAATTCATATGGACATGAAAGGGACTCAGAATAGATAACACCATCTTGAAAAAAGCATAAGAAACAAAAGAACAATGAATTTACACTCAAACTTACCAATTTCAAAACCTACTACGAAGCTTCATTAATCAAGATAGTGTGGTGCTGGCATAAGGACAGATGTATAGATTCATGGAATAGAATTAATTTGAGACCAGAAATAAATTCTCACATTTATAGTCAACTGGTTTTCAATAAAGGTGCCAAAATAACTCAACAGAGCAAGAATAGTCTTTTCACGGGAGCCTGGGTGGCTCAGTGGGTTAAGCCTCTGCCTTCAGCTCAGGTCATGATCTCAAGGTCCTGGGATCGAGTCCCCACGTGGGCCTCTCTGCTCAGCAGGGAGCCTGCTCCCCCCTCACCCTGGTCTGCCTCTCTGCCTACTTGTGATCTCTGTCAAATAAATAAATAAAATCTTAAAAAAAAAAAAAGGAATAGTCTTTTCAATCAGTGGTGCCAAGACTGCTGGATACCCACACGCAAAAGAATTAAGTTGTATCCCTACTCTGCACTATATACAAAAACTAACTGAAAATGATGAAAGACATAAATATAAGAGCAAAAACTATAAAACTCGGGAAGAATTCATAGGCCTAAATCTTTCTTATCTTGGATTAAGCAATGGCTCTTAGTTATGATACTAAAAGCAAAAGCAACAGAAGAACAAATTGAGGAGCATCTGGGTGGCTCAGTCTGTTAAGTGTCTGCCTTCAGCTCAGGTCATGATCCCAGAGTCCTGGGATCAAGTCCCTCATCAGGCTCCCTGCTCTGTGGGGAGCCTGCTTCTCCCTCTGCTTCTCTCCCTGCTCGTGCTCTCTCTCTCTCTCAAATACAAATAAACAAATCTTTAAAAAAAAGGAAAGAAAGAAAATAATAAGACAACTTACAGAGCAATAGAAAATATTTGTGTAGGGGAGGAAAAATAATTTTCCCTCTACCCTTCTACAGAGGGCTGAGACCCCTCTGTAATAAAAAATAGATTAACAGGAGGAAAACAAACAGACATTTAATAACATTTATGCCTCCTGTACACATAGGAGAAACCCAAGACAACTGAGTAACTCCTAGAAATGGCTGGATCAACCACCTTAAAATAAATAACATCTTCAGCTAAAGACAAAAGATGTTGGTGGGGGAGGGCTGTCAGTGGGAAGATGCGGTAATGGGAGGTGACCAGGAAAAGCACAGTAAACAAGGGTAATGTTGTTATGCAGACCCAAGTCCTTACCTTGTCCGATGATAAGAGTTTCTAGAGATTTAGTCATCCTTCTCTTCCTGGTACAGAGAAGGAAACACCCTTACAGATGGAGATTTCCCTTATACATGTAAATGTTTCTTATAAAAGGGCAATTTCCAGGGCCCCAGGGTGGCTCAGTCAGTTAAGTGTCTGCCTTCCATTCAGGTCAGGATCCCAGAGTCCCCGGATCCACCCCCCCACCCAACTGGGCTCTCTGCTCAGCTGGGAGCCTGCTTCTCCCTCTCCCTCTGCCTGCCGCCCCCACCCCCAGTTTGTGCACTCTCACTCGTGCTCTCTCTCTCTCTGTCAAATAAATAAATAAAATCTTTGAAAAAAGAAAAAAAGGCAACTTCCACTCTGATTCCAGATGTTCTCCTAGGTCTGCAGTCTCTCAAAAATAATCAGCCCCAAATAATCAGTATGTCAAAGATGCATATTTTGGGATGGCAAATCCTGGTCCCCTCAATCTGACAAGAGATTTGTATCTAGAAGATACAGAAAACTCCTTTTTAAAAAAATTTATTTATTTGACAGAGACCACAAGCAGGCAGAGAGGCAAGCAGAGAGTGAGGGAGAGGGAGGGTCCCCGCTTAGCAGAGAGCCTGATGTGGGGCTTGATCCCAGGACCCTAGGATCATGACCTGAGCCGAAGGCAGAGGCTTTAACCCACTGAGCCACCCAGGCGCCCCAAATATATAAAACTCTTAAACCCAATAATAAAAAGATAACCCAATTAAAAAATGATCTGAATAGACATCTTTCCAAAGATACACAAATGACCAATGATAAGCACATAAAAATTTGCCCATCATCCTTAGTCACCAAGGAAATGGAAATTGAAACCCCAATGAGATACCATTTCACACTCACATAGGATGGCTCAACTTAATAGGATAGATAATAATAACTGTGAGTAGAATATCAAGTAACTGGAACCCTCCTATACCACCGGTGGGAATGGCAAATGGCGCAGCTGTTTTGGAAAACTAGTGCAGCAGTTTCTCAAAAAGTTTCATGTAGAGTTATCATATGATCAGGCAGTTTTACTCTTTGGTATATACCTAAGAGAAATGAAAACATAAATCCACACAATAACTTGCACATGAATGTTTATAGTAGCATTATTAATAATAGCCCAAAAGTAGAAAGGGCCCGGATGTCCATCAACTGATGAGTGGATAAACAAAATGAGTGGATAAAGCATTACTTGGCCATGAAAAGGTACAGGGGACTAGGACATGCTACAACATGGATGATCCCTGAAAACATGACGCTAAGTGAAGAAAGTCAGTCGTAAAAGGCTACATACTGTATATTGCATATTTTCATTTATCCAAAATGTCTAGAATAGGCAAATCTATAGAGACAGAAAGTAGATTAGTGGTTGCTTAGGGCTGAGAGAAGCAAAGAGGGAAAACGGGAACTAATTGCTAGTGGGTATGCAGTTTAGTTTTTACCGTGATGATATGTTCTAAAATTTATAATGGTGACCAGTTGCACAATTCTGTGAATATGTAAAAACAAGGAGTTTTACACTTTAATAGGTGAACTGTATGCTTTGTGAATTTTGTCTTTTTTTTTTTTTTTAAAGAAAAATGTAGGGACTAACACACCCTTTTAATATGTTTTTAAATATTTTTAAGGTTTAAAAAGTGTTTAAAGTTTGTAGTTCCTAGTAGGAAAACATTATCTGAATGAATACCCTAATGGCAACAATTGCAGAATGTTTCAGTTGCATGGGGAGCAGAGGGGTAGGGATTCTCTTCACAGCACCCCAGCTTTCTTCATGAGAAGGTTGGAGGTACACTGGTTTGTATTATTGCGACATCCATTAGGTGATCGAAGTTGCTTTTCCTTCAGCAAGGGCTTTATTTGTCATGAGGGCATTATGCTTGACCTCCAAATTTGGCTGATAATTTACTGATGAGATTCATAACCTTTGGGTTGCTCTGATATTTTGACATATTCGCTGGGTTCTGGGCCACATCCTGGAAGGCCACCATAACTTCTGGATCCTGCATGGCTGCAAGAACTTCCGGATCACTAAGAATTTCATTGAGCCCAGGCATTCCTGCCATTCCAGGCATCCCCCCTGCCATTCCAGGCATTCCTCCAGGAAAATTACCAGGCATTCCCCCAGGAAAGCCACCTGGGAAAGAGCCATACTGAGCTCCTGATTGTCGTCTGGCTTCTTCCTCCCTCTGGGCTCTCTCATGTTCTTCCCGAGCCTTCTTAACCCTTTCTATTCTTTCTTTGATCTCTCGCTCTTCACGTTTTCGCTCATATTTTCTCCGATGTTCAGCAATTTTCTGGGCCCTCGGTTGAACTTCTTTCAGCATTGCACTAGCATCTTCATCATAATCCAGTTTACAAGCAAGGGCAAGATCATGTGCTGCTTCTTCCCAATGGCCCAGAAGTCTATGTGCTTTCCCACGCCACTTATAAGGCTGAGCTGAATCGGGGTTTATTTCAATAGCTCTGTCACAGTCTCGAATGGCAGCATTTGGCTTCTGTAATTTGATGAAGACACTGGCTCTCTTGGCATACAGAATGGCCAAGCGAGGATTTAGTTTGATGGCATCTGTGAACAAGTCAATGGCTTTCTGTAGTTCACCATCATTTAGGGCATCAATGGCAGCCACTTTTTTATCATTTGCCTGATCCATCATTTCCTCGGTTATCTCTACATTTTCATCTCCCATTTCTTGAGGGGCATCGGTATCTGGTTCAATCACACCTTCATTGTCAATTTCTAGATCACTCTCCTCACTTGATGGTTCATCTGTCTTTATGTTTTCCTCCGCCTTCTTACTATCTGGTTTTTCTTCCTTGATACTGTCTTCTGATTTAGTTTTATGAGTGGCAGGTGGTATTTTACCCCCCATGCTCTCCACCCACTCCCGCAGGAAACGCATTTCCTCGGTGTGCAGAACGCTCGGATCCTGCTTACACATTTTCACGAAAGCCCGAAGCTCGCTCACTTTGCGGGGGTCCATGGTCCGGAGGCAGTGGCAGGCGGCAGGCGCGGCTGAGGTTGTGACCGGATTCCAGGCGCGGGTACTAGCTCCGAATTTTGTCTTTTTTATTTTTATTTTTTATTTTTTAAAGATTTATTTATTTACTTGAGAGAGAGCCAGAGAGAAAGCACAAGCAGGGGGAGCAGCAGAGGGAGAGGGAGAAGCAGACTTCCTGCGGAGTGGGGGATCATGACCTGAGCTGAAGGCAGATGCTTGAGCCAACTGAGCCACGCAGGTGCATATAAGGCTTGAGCTCCAGCAGCCATCTTGGACCCTGAGTGGAACTTGGAGGCAGAATGCATGTGCTTAAGATGGTGAAGTAAAAAGACTAAAGGAGACTGGGTTCTTGATGACCACAGGACTTCCTTCCCAACACTGAACTACCTTCTTTAGGCTCCTGGGTGGCTCAGTTGGTTAAGCTCAGGTCATGATCCCAGAGTCCCGGGATGGAGCCCCAAGTCTAGCTCCCCGCTTAGCAGAGAGTCTGCTTCTCCCTCTCCCTCTGACCCTAACCCCTTGCTTATGCTCAGTCTCTCTCTTTAATGAATAAATTTAAAAATCTTAAAAAAAAAATGAACTACCTCCTTCAAAAAGTATTATATATGAGGTAAAAGTCAACTCCTGTGTTTGAGCACTGCTATTTTGGGTTTTCTGTTACTTGCAGCCAAATCTAGTACAAACTACCACCTTCCCATGATGGTATTTGCATTTCAATAGGCATTGAGAGTTTAACCTAAAAGGAGATTCTATCCCAAAGTTTCAGGCAGAAATCAGCAGATAGGATTTTGAGGTCTTAGATTTTCTTTGAGACTTTGAGATCCCCTCTCTAATGTAACCTAATATCTATAAAATTAACAGCTGTGTTTTATAATTATTTTCTTTTTTTTTTAAGATTCTATTTATTTATTTGACAGACAGAGATCACAAGTAGGCAGAGAGGCAGGCAGAGAGAGAGGAGGAAGGAAAGCAGGCCCCCCGCTGAGCAGAGAGCCTGATGCGGGGCTCAATCCCAGGACCCTGGGATCATGACCAGAGCCGAAGGCAGCGGCCTTAACCCACTGAGCCACCCAGGCGCCCCTGTAATTATTTTCTACCTTAGCAACTCTGCAATGTTCTTTGACCTGTAAGATAACATTTAAAATCCTACTTTTTTTTTTTAAAGATTTTATTTATTTATTTGACAGACAGAGATCACAAGTAGGCAGAGAGGTGGAGGGTGCGGAGGGGGCTGCTCCCTGTTGAGCAGACAGCCTGATTCGGGGCTCGATCCCAGGACCCTGGGATCATGACCTGAGCCGAAGGCAGAGGCTTTAACCTACTGAGCCACCAGGCGCCCCTAAAATGCTACTGTCTTAGGCAATCATTTATTTAAATGATTAAGTGCAAAAAATAAAAAAGAATACTCTAAAATAAGTATATAGATGTTTAATTAACAAGTTGATTGGTTTGGATAAAAATCCCATACTTTTCTAAAAATACAACACAGACTTATGCCTTTTTACAACCTGTGTTATCTGTTTGTTTCCTGGGCTTGAGCTGCGGAAATTAGAACCTAGAATTGGACTTTGATAAAGTCACAGCTATCTTCACATGTGCATTCCCAGGGCCGAGCATGTCCAGGTGCTAAGTTGGTGCCTGGAGCAACAGAGTTCTACCCACAAACTATCTCTGCTTAGTCACACTACCATTAAGAAAAAGACAACCCTATCAACTTGGAAACTATACGTAAGAATTCCAGTGGCTAAGAAAATATGAATCATGAGGGTTGGGAAAAGGAAAATTGGATTACGTTTATGTGATATTTAAAATCTATTATGTGTGGTTGTCTTACACATCATTTGATATCAAGTTATGCCCAAGGATATTGACAGATACCAGGACAAGCTTCTAAATATATTTTCCTACTTAACCTCTAAGAAATTGGGAGCCAGTGCGAAGCTGCAACTTGAGTCTCTATTTCCAATATCTGCTCTTACTTTAAAATCATATTAATTTGCCTAAACCCAAGAACATTTATCCCTGGGGCACCTGGCAGGCCTCAGACCTTATAGCATGTGACTTTATTCTCTGGGTTGGGAGTTCAAGCCCCACATAGAGAGTAGAGATTACTTAAAAAAATTTTTTTTAAGAAGAAGAACATTTATCCATATATGATATGAAATTATATCATAAATAGTCACGTTTTCCCAAGAATGCAACTGAGCTGTTGAACCCTTTGAGCTGCCAATAAAGAAAGTTCTTCTCCACACAGACCTTGCTAAAGCCATGACTAGCATCTTGCTGTAAGTTGCCTAATCACATTTTCCAGAAATGCCCCCAAATGTTTATTTTGGTTTAACGGGATAAAAATTGGGACAACTGAGAGGCTCAGTCTGTTAAGTGGCTGCCTTCCGCTCAGGTCATGTTCTCAGGGTTCTGGGCTCCTTGCTCAGTGGGGACCCTGCTCCCCCCTCCCCCAGCTCTGCCTGCCACTCCCCCTGCTTCTGCTCTCTGTCTCTCTGACAAATAAGTAAAATCTTTGTTTTTTTAAAGATTTTATTTATTTGACAGACAGAGAAAGCACACAAGCGGGGGAGTGGCAGGCAGAGAGAGGGAGAAGGAGAAGCAGGCTTCCCACTGAGCAGGGAGCCCAATGTGGGGCTTGATCCCAGGACCCTGGGATCAAGACCTGAGCCGAAGGCAGCCAGCTGCTTAACTGACTGAGCTACCAGGCGCCCCAAATAAATAAAATCTTAAAAAAATAAAATAAAGGGATAAAAATCACTTGCCAGTTACTATAATGTGTGCTGTGTCACACGGAACACCAGACCTTGAGACTTTTTAATTACACCTTTGTGAATAAGAAGTAGTAATCCCATGAAGAGGGTTGAGATCCCTAAATATGTGTATATGGCTATAGGAGACGGTTTCTACACCTGAAGGTCAAATGAATCCATGCCCACCTGAGAAACAGGTAACTTCATGCGTTAAGACCAGTTAGTTCTCTTCAAACAAAGCCAAACAGCCATTTCAAAACAAACAAAAACATAGCATTTAGAAGGTATTAAGTAAAGAAATTAAATGGACCAGGATCTTTGGCAGATTTAAAGTATTAGTCAGAGTTCCAGCAGGAAACAGAAAGCGCACTGGGCTGGTATCTGTGGAGATAATTCAAGGAAGACGCATTTATATAAGTGTGGACAGGGTTGAAGGAACCAGCAAGAGATGTCAGGACACACAGAGACCAGCAGCAGTGGGAAGCTCTTAGGACTCCTGGGCTGGAAAGAAGAGGAGAAACAAGTGGTGTTTCCAGCTCCCAGTGAGAGCTGGAGTCGGGCGAGGGGAT
This sequence comes from Lontra canadensis, assembly GCF_010015895.1. Lineage (NCBI taxonomy): Eukaryota > Metazoa > Chordata > Mammalia > Carnivora > Mustelidae > Lontra > Lontra canadensis. The sequence continues at coordinate 3,121,072 of NW_022631110.1, forward strand.
GACTTACAGAGGCTGTCATTGGCAAGGGAGGCAGCGGCATTCCACTCCAGCGCTTGTGTAATTCTTTTTTTTTTTTTTTAAATAAAGATTTTTCTTTATTCGACAGCGAGAGATCACAAGTAGGCAGAGAGGCAGGCAGAGAGAGAGAGGAGGAAGCAGGGTCCCTGCAGTGCGAGAGCCTGATGCAGGGCTCCATCTCAGGACCCTGAGATCATGACCTGAGCTGAAGGCAGAGGCTTAACCCACTGAACCACCCAGGCGCCCCGAGTGTGTAATTCTCAATACAATACCTGGCATAGAGGTAGCATCAAATTCATCATCAAATTCAGTTGATCAATGGATGTTAAGATTTAAAACCTCCTGGGGCACATGGGTGGCTCATTAAGCATCTCTCTTCTGCTCAGGTCATGATTCCGGGGTCCTGGGATCAAGACCCGCATGGGGCTCCCTGTTCTGTGGGAAGCCTGCTTCTCCCTCTCCCAGTCCCCCTGCTTCTCCCTCTCCCAGTCCCCCTGCTTCTGTTCCCTTTCTCACTGTGTCTTTCTCTGGCAAATGAATAAATAAAATCTTTAAAAAAAGATTTAAAACCTCCTGCGGTGCCTGGCTGGCTCAGTAGGTACACCACGCAACTCTTGATCTTAGGGTTCTGAGTTTGAGCCCCATGTTGGGATAGAGCTTAATTAAAAAAAAAAAAAGATCTAAGACCTCTTGAACGTGATTCTGAGAACTGGCTTACACAGATATCTTTTTAAGCTCTCATTTTTTTTCCTTAATATTTTATCTTTTTGTTTTATAGGGCGATAGCACGTGTGCGAGAGCACAAGCAGAGGGAGGCGCAGAGAGAGAGAGGGAGAAGTAGGCTCCCAGCTGAGCAGGGAGCCAAATGCAGGACTGGATCCCAGGATCCAGAGATCATGACCTGAGTCAAAGGCAGAGGCTTAATCAACTGAACCGCCCAGGCATCCATGAGCTGTCTTTTGCTATGAAACTTCATAACTTTATATCTTATAACATAACAAGTGATGTATCAGACAGTAACTTCATCTCATCTAAGCCTGTGTACTCACATGATCCATTCAGTGATAAAACAGAAACCAAAGAAGGCAGGGGAACTTTTCTTTCCCCCTCTGGAAAAATCATATGTTAAAAGTCCAAGTTTTTTCTCTTTTGATTTGCAGAAGGACTCATAAAACATTAGCATTCGAAATTCTTCAGCTCCCAAAATTCTTCCCCAGCTGCCTCTGATGCCTGAAATTCTTCTGCAAAGGAATAAAGCTTTTCCTTCTGCAACTGAAGTCAAGACATGAAATAAAAATGGCCCTAGGGAAAAGAGCATATTGGCCAGGAGTCTGGCTGCTTCCCGGGCAGCAAGTTTTGATAGATGCAGAATGAGAGTGAACGGTCTCCCTTGAACTACCCAGGCCGTGCTGAGACTGACAGAGGCAAGATAAGTGGTAATGCTCGCCACTGGCTGTGCCAGGGAAGGAAGCTTCCCCAGGCCTGGGCTGAACTAAAAGGGGTGTGACTCAAGGCAGTCTGAGGCAGTGCAGCCAGCTGCTGGGGAGAACCAGAATAGTTCCTTCCTGGAGCCAAGGTCAGAGCTGGGAAGTCAATTCCATGTGTGCCATCCAAAAGGTGAAGCCAGGACAGAACACCAGCATGAAATGTGAGTCATGCCCAAGGGCAATGGTCAGAATACTTAACAACAGGTATGTAATATAGAGATGCAGATACAGAAATACAACATCTGTAGATGGAGATAGAGACATTTGGATATATTGATACATACTATATATTAATCAAAAATTAACTGTATATAATCCTTTTATTCTCTAACTCTATATGTTTATATATTATAAAACTTCTTTCTAAATCATTCATCAAGGGGCACCTGAGGGGCTCGGTTGGTTGAGCATCTGGCTCTTGATTTTGGCTCCGATGGTGACCTCGGGGTGGCGAGAGGGAGCCCCAGTGTCGGGCTCTGCAGGAAATGGGGAGTCTGTTAGAGATTCTCTCTCTCTGCCCCTCTGTCGATCCAGTGCTCCCTCGCTCATTCTTTCTCAAATAAATAAATCTTTTAAAAAAATCATTTGTCAAATAGTTTTAACAGTTTCTGTTATTTGTTGAGTTTTAGAAAATCTTTATGTCATCTTTTGTTTCACATGGTCTGTTACTGCCAAATAGTGCCTCCAAGGGAGTGGTGATTTGGTGCAGGGAGAAACATCAAATTCGGCTAACAGCTACGCCATTAACTTGAGAGTCATTAGGTAGCTTGTAGTCTCAATTCATAGATAATTTATCTTAATATCATATTTGTCATAGTGCTGATGCTTCTTTCAGCTTGTGCTGAACCTATAGCATTGACATTGGAAGACTTCCTGGCTCTTATTGCTCTGTTTGAGAATTTTATAGATTCAACGTCTTTCTTGTCTTCATGACTGAGTGCTGAAAATCACTTATTGTAATTTTATATAAAATTGGTTGTTTTATTCTTTTTTATTTTTTGAAGATTTTATTTAGTTGACGGACAGAGATCACAAGTAGGCAGAGAGGCAGGCAGAGAGAGAGGGGGAAGCAGGCTCTCCGCTAAGCAGAGAGCCCGATGTGGGGCTCGATCCCAGGACCCTGAGATCATGACCTGAGCCGAAGGCAGAGGCTTAACCCACTGAGCCACCCAGGCGCCCTGGCTGTTTTATTTTTTAAAATTTTGTTCTCCTTCAATCCAAAGACATTCACAGACATTGTTTGGTCAAATTTTCGATTTCAATATTATGTGTTTTTTTCCTTCGTGTTTGTCATTGAGCAACAAATCAATTTTTAAATAATTTTTAAAGCACATGAATAGTATTACTTCTTGGAATTCATCATTGTTTAGTTGCAAAGGGTATGTTCTTATTCTCCATTTCTAATAATATCTTTTAATACTTTATTTTGTTTTTTTTTAATAGTTTATTTATTTATTTGGCAGACAGAGATCACAAGTAGGCAGAGAGGCAGGCAGGGAGAGAGGAAGCAGGCTCCCTGCTGAGCAGAAAGCCCAATGCAGGGCTCCATCCCAGGACCTTGAGATCATGACCTGAGCTGAAGGCAGAGGCTTTAACCCACTGAGCTGAAGGCAGAGGCTTTAACCCACTGAGCCACCCAGGTGCCCCTGATTTATTTTGTTTTATATACTCAGTAACTTTTTGCCTTCATCATATTAATGTGCCAGCTTTAATATCAAAATATTTCTTTCTTGGAGAGCTGATAAAAGTTATTGACATCTTAGGAAGAATACCATTGATTAAGCCAAATCTCTTAAAAATGTTATATTTTCCAAATATTTAATTAATCCTATTTAATAATTTCTATGAAAGTGACTGTACAAGGCTAGATATTGTCCCCAAACTGCTTTTACAGCTTCTAATCCTACAGACTGCTTCAGGAGATCCAAATATTCTTATGTTCATTACTTCAATTTCCAGATTTTCAGCTGATTAAAAAAAATTTATATATTAATTTTAATTTTTAAAATTTATTTATTTTTAAAGCTTTCGTTTTATTTTAAAGAGAGAGAAAACAGGAACATGGACTGGGGAGGCAAAGGGAGAGGGAGAGACAGAATATTAAAGCAGATTCCCTGCTAAGCCGGGAGCCCGACACACTGAGGGGCTTGATCTCATGACACTGAGATCATGATCTGAGCTAAAATTAAGAGTTGGATGCTTAACTGACTGAGCCACCCACGTGACCCAATTTTTATTTTTATTATTTATTTTTAAGGAATTTATTTATTTATTTGACAGAGAGAGAGAGAGAGAGACAGAGACAGAGACAGAGAACACAAGCAGGGGAAGTAGGAGAGAGAGAAGCAGGCTCCCCACTGAGCGGGGAGCCCAATGTAGGACTCGATCCCAGAACCCCAGGACCATGACCAGAACCAAAGGCAGACACTTAAAGGACTGAGTCACCCAGGCACCCCCAATTTTTATTTTTAAGTAATCTCTATATCCAACATGGGGCTTGAACTCACAACCCTGAGATTAAGAGTAGCACATTTCACCAACTGAGCCAGCCAGGCACCCCCAGATTTTCAGCTGTTTCATTTAATTCTTTTCAATTATTATTTTTGGTATGGTAGTACATTATAAAATTTATGGAGAAAGGATTTTAAATGTTCTGCTTCAGAGGTTGTTAAGCTTCTTCTGTACTGAGCCAAATGATAAATATTTTAGGCTTTGCAGGACACAGAGCGTCAGTAGTAAATATTCAGCTCTGCTTTGTAGCGGGAAAACAGCCTTGGATAACATGTAAATAAATGGGTGTAGCTGGGTTCCAATAAAACTTTATTTATAAACATGGGAATTTGAATTTTATGTGATTTTCATGTGTTACAAAATATTTTTCTTCTGTAGTTCGTAGGCCATACAAAATCAGCCAGATTTTACCGATTTATGTTTTTATTGCAACATTCAAAGATAACTGAATGCAGTGACTTACTTCCAAATTAAAATATCCAGAAAGTTTCTTAAAATTTTAGCTGAAGCTCCTTTCTTTTTATCAGGCAATAAGCTTTTTTTGGTAAATAGTTGTCATTTAAATCATTCTTCGGAAGCACCAACAATAGAGTTTAATATTATTACTCCTTTTGGTTCTATAATATCAACAATACACATTAAACTCTATTCAGACTTGAATTTTATAATTTAAATACATTATTAAAATGCTTTTATGAAAAATAGTTGGAGAATCTTAGATGATTTTTTTTTCTTAGATGATTATTGAGATTTATGTCTCTGTTTCATATGTTTTCTTGAGAATTATTTCCTCATTTTACTAGATCAGTTTTATAATAAGAAGAGCTTAGAGCCTTGATTGCATTGATATGCTCATATCAATATTATTCTTTCCTTGAGGTTCTCATAAAAGTTCCCTTCCTGAAAAAGCTTGATTACTTTTAACTACACAGTAACATTGTTTAAAATTCTCATGGTGTTTCCCAGATGTTTTTCATTTGCTTTTTTGATATTTTGATAGAATATTTGGGGGACACTTTTACTATTTCAAAAGCTTTATTTAGGGAATAATTCTTGATATTATTTCAAAATTTTCCTCATTGATAATGACGAACTTTTCTCCTGAACCATGAGTTTGAATAGAGCATGACTGCCATTTTGACAAAAACACATGTTTGGCGCTTTCAGATTTTAGCGATACAACTTTGAGTCCATTTGCATCTAACATTTATGTCATTAGAAATAATAGGCTACTGGTATTTTTTGTTGAAATAGTCAAGCTGGTTTTTTTGTTTTGAAGATTTTATTTATTTATTTGCCACAGAGAGAGAGCACAAGCCGAGGGGGGGAGGGTGTGAGTGCAGCAGGCAGAGAGAGAAGTGGTTGGAAGCTGGACTCTATCCCTGTGATCATGATCTGAGCCTAAGGCAGATGCTTAACCAACTGAGCTACCCAGGCGTCCAGTCAAGCTGGTTTTTAATTGTAGAATTACAAATTATTTTACTTTGAACTTGGGATTCTTGCACGATATCAAAGGATGTTTCAGGCTGTTTGTGATTTTCATCACTACTAGAAGATGTAACAAGCTGTAGTTCATTATTGAAATTGTTTCTTTGTTTTCTTTCAGATTCAAAAAGATTCATGTTGAAGATGTTTTAAAAGAACATTAAGAAACTTACCAGATTTTATTGTTTCTCCATTCTCTAAAAACTCTTGAATTTATTAATATCAACACATTGCACACTAACCACATGCACGTTACAATGTACTAACAACAAGGGGCGCCTGGGTGGCTCAGTTAAGCATCTGCCTTCGGCTCAGGTCATGATCCCAGGGTCCTGGGATCGAGCCCTGCACCAAGCCCCTCATTGAGCCCCACATCGGGCTTCCTGCCACTCAGCGGGAAGCCTGCTTCTCCCTCTCCCACTCCTCCTGCTTGTGTTCTCTCTCTCGCTGTCTCTCTCTGTCAAATAAATAAATAAGATTTTTTTAAAAAATGTACTAATAACAAACCAGCACATGAATGGAATTATTTAGAAGTCATTGCAACTAAGTGATTTGAGGATAATAATAAAATAATGGTTTTTCTAAAGAACAGAGTGCTCCACAAAGAAAGTGCAATTCAGCCTTGCCAATATAAGGACTCAGTATGATTCATGCTTCACACATTTTTCATCTGCCTATACACACACGCGCACACACACACAAAGTTAAGACTAATGAATTGTTCAATATTGCAAAATGTCTGCCAGCTACTGTGTACAACCAGTAATTCATGAGTATCTTTGCAACTCCAACTTGTAACAAGAAGGGAAGGGGAAAAGTGGATGCCTGGGATGTACTGGGAGAGATACCTCGTTACGAAAGGATCTAGTACATTCATTCCACGTGACAAAAACGTGAATGGATTGACTTGGGTTTTCTCTTATCCAAGCACTTCCACAACTGAAATCTTCTCCGTACTCCAATGCTATAGCTGTTTTTCTAGGTAGATTGCTGCACAACCACGAACTCTTCCAGCGGTGGGACACAGATGCCTTTTATGTGAAGGACGTGGGGTGAGAGGTGTGCAGAAGCATTTCCCTGGAGCCTGAACAGGATGAGTCATGAGAGTAAATGTTTTCGGTCACAGAGCACGCTGTGCCAGGCTGAGCCCTGGATTCCTCCTGACAGTGGTGTCTAAGCACGGTGTCTGGGATTTTTCTTGCATGGATCTAACAATGGGGTATGTGTCAAGTGTTGTACTTGCCGCTACAGTACACAAGTTAAGAAAGTCAAGTTACACATAGACCGATGGTGGAGGACAGACAAGGGAACTGTGCGGGGTGCTGAGTATCACCCTGGAAATGGGCATGGATGCTGTAGGCAGGATGGGGAGCCCCTGGCCTAGTTGGGGAGGGGGGAAGGAGAGAAAGGCTGGAGAAGACTTCCCAGAGGATATCAAGTTTGAAGAATGGGAAGTGAGGAAGAAAAGGAGTGAGAGCATTTCAGGTAGAAACAATGGCAGGGGAGTGAGGAGGGAAGCAGGCAAGTGTGGCCTCTTTGGGCTAGGCAGAGACGAGAGGCCTCAGAGGTCATAGTGAGAGGTTTGGATTTCATCGTGAGGGCCATTTGGGACCACATAAAGATGGAAAGCAGAGGAATGATATAACCAGATGTCCATTTCCAAGAGTCCTTGACAGCCGGCTCAATGATCAATGCTGGGATCCAGGCCAGAAAAGAAGCTATGGAGAGTGGGGGTCAAAATGACAGAGGGGACTGGTAGACCCTCTAGACATTGGTGGCTCAATGTACGTAGGTGGGAAAGAGAGGGAGTCATCAAGAAAGACTGCCAGGTTTCTGGGTTTTCTGGCCTGGGGTACTGGCTGGGCACTAGCACTATTCCTCAAGAAGGGAGACTGAGGAGGAGAGAGAGAATTTTGTGGAAGTTCAGTTCAGTGTCAGACATGCTGAGCATGGGTATATCCATGGAGAACGTCCAGATGGATCTGGACTCCATGGGTCTGGACTTCAGGAGAGTGTTCCAGGCAGGAGAATATAGATTTCCAGAGAGCGGGCCCCTTAAATATGGGTGGTAGTTAAAGACAAAACAAAACAAAACAAAAAATAAATATGGCTGGTAGTTGAAATCTTGGGAATGGACTCAAGATCTATGGAGAAAAGACTGGGTGGGGAGAGGGAGGGAAAGAGGAAAGTGGAGGCAAGGAAGTCAGGGGTGGGGGCATGCAGAGAAAGGAGCAGAAGTGAGAGGAGGAGAGTGAGGGAAAGATTGAGGGCAGGGCCCTCGGGAACAGCAATATTTAAGGAGAGAGGAGGCTACCACAGGAAGCCCATGAAGAAGACAAAGAAAGAGCAAGCAAAGATCTGGAGGGACAGGAGGAGAGTCAAGGGAGGAGAGCTCTGAAAAGGAGGCAGTTGCCAGTGCAGTGGTGTGAATTGGGTTTGGCCAGGAGGCCCTTCACTGCCTTAGGGTGAGTGCTTGCTGGGGGACTGAAGAAAAATCACAGTGATTTGAATAATGGATGGGAGGTGAGAAGGAAACAAATGGGCAGTGGTGAGATAAGAAAGGGATTGATAAGAGGGCTCGATTGGAAAGTGTTTAACCCTAGACAAGAAAAGGCAGGGGGAGCTGTGGGGGTTGAAAATTCAGGAGAATTCGGTGACTGAAGCACTGGAAGGGGGGGCGTACCCCTGCCCAGGTGGATGGAAGGTGGACATCCCCTGTCAGAAATGGAGGGAAGGCTGGGAGGGAGGGAGAGAGGGAATGTGTGGGACCTGGGCGGGAAGCGCGAAGGAGAGGGCTTTCTGCTGGGCATCTGTATTCCCTGAGCTGTGTGGGGATGTCACCTACCGGTGTAGACGACTCAAAGGGTGCTGTGAAGTTCTGAAAGGGTTGCTGTGGATGGCGGGGGAGGGAGGATGCTGTCGGACAGTGGGACCGTGGAGGTGAAGATTTTAAGATTCTGGGTAAGTGCCTCTAGTTCTCTCCAGCTACCCAGCCTGGGTTTACAGATCCTGCCAAGCTGGGATGTCATCAAATAGGGAATTCAAACTAGGTAGCCTATGTTCTGTGCCTGGGATTTTCCAGTTCCTTTCCCTGCCGCTTCCTACGCACACACGGCCAGCCATTTAACACTGAGAGAGTCAGCTCTCCACAGGAGCTCACACAATCCACATTTGGCACCAGAGTGGTAAACAACCAAGCAGAACCCCAATAGTCCCCCCACCCCCTGTATCAACCTTACAGAGTTGTAAATCCCTAAACCAGGCTCTTTTTTTTTTTTTTTAAGAAATCTCTACATCCAACATGACAGACGGACCCATGACTCTAGGCACTTGGCAATGGGATCTCCATTCCTTCCTGTGAGCAGGCCTGTTAGGTCACACGCCTCAGACCCTCCAACCAGCCAGTTACTTCCCAAGTGACCAAAGGTCTGCATTTTCCTCATAGAATTGAAAAACATCTCTCCACCACCCTGGGTCCTACCGACCAGTTGAGGTAGACTAAATGCTACTTCTTCCGCGCCGCCTTCCTTCATACCTGTGAATAAATGTCATTTTTTTCCTTCTCTAAACAGCCACAGTCTCACCTGTGCTTCCAGATCATTCATTCATTCGTTCAATAAGTATTTATCGAGAATCTTCCAGGACCAGATTCTGTGCCAAGTGCTAGAACACAAGAATAAAAACACAAGTCTCTTACCTCATAGAATTTTCTGGAGTAACTGGGAAACAGCTGTGTACACGAACAATTTAATATTAAAAAATTGCTGTGTGGTAGATAGTACAGTTGTTAAGAATGTGGACTCTGACCCCAGATTGCTTGGATTTGAATCCCAGCTCCACCACTAACTGGCTGTGTGAACTTGAGCCAATGCCTTGGTTTCTACATCTCTAAAATAGGATAGTAATAATAATTACCTCATAGAGTCTAGACTACTGAGCGTGTTCTGCAAATGAGTTCCTGTTATAATCGTTTAAACCATTAGAAGTATGAAGGGAAATTGAAACAGGGGGGAAGCATTTAATCCTCGTCTTATCTGTGAGTCTAATTTCCCCTACCAGATTCTAAGGTCTTCCAGGGCAGACATATTTACAAACTGCATAAGCTCTGACTCGGTTCCCTGCTCTTACTAGGGGCTCCATGAATATCCACTAGTTTCAAGGAAATGGATTCGTTCAGATCTGGGTCAGCCCCTCAGCACCTCCAACTGGGTGTACAAGTAACTGGAGCTGCCTCCTGCCTTCTAGACCAAATCCTGAGGTATGCAAAGGTCTGTGATCAAAGCAAAGGGGCAAAGGAAAATGAAGGAAAAGCTGTCTCACCCAGAGATGCCACGTTTTCATCCTGGGCTTTACGTTTATTCCCTCTCATGAAGGCCATCTGGGGTTTGGCGTTTCTACTTCCATGATGTAAATGTATTTTCAAGGGTTGGTTACTTGGCTCTGGAGTTCACTGGGTGGACCTCAGCACTCAAAAATCTATCCTGGGAGCCGTTAGCACTTTCCCACCCCTATCCCCTTAATAAACTAACTGAAAGAGGACAAAAAGATCAGTTTTAAGGTTCGCAAATGTAAGCCACTTATCATTTCCCTAAGAAAGTTGCTTCTCTCTTCTTGAAGGAAATCGTCACTAACCCATTATGGAATTTTCCAGAAATTCCTCAAATTTCTTCAATTTTGAGTCATGTAGTTCTGAAAAGAAAATATGTCATGCTGGTTTTGATTTCAAAATGGCTTCCAATTTGAAGTCCTGGCAAATGTCTATTCTGGATAGAACCCTAGACGGACTTCGTATTAATTCTAGTAAATGATGGAGATGGATAGCTTGCTTGTTGCCAGCTTCACTGAAGTAAGTTAAGACAAGTTGAGTTCATATGTTTTTCTTTCCTACCTTGGGTATCACATGCCTAATACTTTCATTACTATAATTCCCAGTCTTCTGTAATCTCATTAGAGAAGTGTTTTAAAAATATAATTGCCTAAAAGATGCATAGCACACTCATCATTAGTTCCTCAAGTAAATTTGTACTGTGGAGGAGAATTTTAAAAGGGGCATTGGTTAAAAACTCTAATCAGGCACAGGCAACAATGCACAAGGTGCTCAGAGGTAGGGTCAGAGGTCTTCCCACCCAGTTACTCGTAGAGTACTAAGTCCTGTTGACAGGATCCAGGACTGCTTGAGTAGCTCCAGAGAGAAACAAGTGTCTGCATATCAGACTGTTAGTGCTCTACCCATGTTCCCTTGACATTGACCCTTCCCCCATGGATTCCAGTGACTCTGTTCCTGAGAACATCTTTTTTGTTGGAGTACATTGGGCTTATAGGCAAGGCAAGCCCCAGTTAGTGTTTCTGGAAGCAGTTCTAAAGCAAGGGCGGTTGGGGAATTGGTGAGTAAATCCTTGTTCTGGTTCCTTGAGGGTAAAACTCTGGTGCATGCTCTCTTCTGTCTTCCAGAGTTTCACAGTTTGATTGAGCTCTAGTCACCCACACTAGAAACTGGCTTGCTAACACACCCATTACTGTCTTCGTTTCTTTCCCTGTTTCTCCTCTCCTCAACCAGTGTTCCCTGGGATCACCTCTCAAAGAAACTATTTGTACTTAAATCCTCCGGGTCTGCTTCTGGAAGGATCCCAAACTAAGATAATTCCTAGTTCTGCAAGTCAGGTGAGGTCTTTCCTGCTTCTCTCTTTGATGGTTTTATACATCTGCCAACTGGTTTGGGCTTGCAATCTCTTCTCCCCCTTTGTTACCACACATTGCTCTTAGATCTTCCTTCCTCCTAAAGCAATGGGCAGATGTATTGCTCCCCCTGCTCCAAATCCTCTACTATTACCCCATGTTCTGAGTAGGAACAACAAAATCCATACCCCTCTCCTTATCTGGCCCATACCCCTTCCTAGCCTTTGACCCACAAACCCTTAAATGTGTAGGGGGCTCTGCTGACCTATCCTGCTCGTAGATTCTAATTATTTGTAGAATCCAAAAGCTTAAGGGAAGGTGAGAACAGTCAGCTGGGTATTATATTTGTATCTTTATCCTACTTAAAAGAACTTCAAAGTACTTTTTGCATTTACACATTTTCTGTAAATAGATTAGCAACAGCTTTCCCTCCCCTCCCCCAGTTCTCTCATTCCAGATACAGGGCTCCTATCAGTTCCGTTAGAAGGAAACGTTGCATGTGAATGCCCTACTGTAGTTCCTTCCTTCCTTCCCTCCCTTCCTTCTTTTCTTTTTCCTTCCTTCCTTCCTTCCTTCCTTCCTTCCTTCCTTCCTTCCTTCCTTTTTTTTCCCTTCTTGTAGGCTGTACACCCAACATGGGATCAAGAGTTGCATGCTCTACTGAGTGAGCCCTACTGCACTTTCTTATACTGGAATTAACTTTAATTCCAGGAAAATTAAACCCCTGATTTTCCAATCGCTCTTCTGTTTTGAAGTCACAATAGGAACTGTAATAATAAATATTTCACAGATGCAGAGACAGAAGGAAGGAGTATGTTATGTTGGACTGAGCAACGTAACAGGCCTCAGCTGTAGCCTGGCTCTGCCTTTAAGAGCTCAGGTGACATTGAACAAGTCAGGAAACTTCTCTGAGTCTCAGCTTCCTTATCTGAAAAACCAGAAGGTTGTGCCTGAGATCCACTCTAGAGCTAAGATGCTACTAACAAGCTATCATGATTTGAAGTTGTACTTGCTGGGAATGAATAGGTAGGTAGATTCGAAGGCTCAGAGGCTACTCTAAATTTGTTCAAGCAGCTCATAATTTTAGTTTAGTTGGTCCAAAAATTCACCTAATTTTTTAAGGCCTTAAAAAATGATCAATGAGTGTTACCCAACAGGACATGGACTAAAGTCAGCTGTAGTCTTTGCTTCCCCCAGAAACTCCTGTCTCTTCCCTTCCTTCCTGACCTTAAGGCTGGATGACTATAACATGCCTAACTTGGTTCTGGCTTTCTTTCGAGATAAATAAATATTAATGTGAAATGAAAACCACACACGTAATAATGTTGGGATTAATGAGGTGCTGAATTGTATTCTTACTTTGCTATTGTTGGCAAGTGTGGTGTTCAGCTGAATTCAAAACTGTGGAACCATTTGTAAAATAGAAATATTAGTCCAAAGTTTTGCATTCGCCATGTGGCTTATTATTCTACCAAGGTGGGTTGGCAAGGCCCTCCACATCTGGGAAGCAGGGCCGGCAGTGTTGGGGCCGTGTTGTCTGGGGGTTCTGAGTAAGCCCCCACTTCCACCCTCCATGCCTGGTCAGTCACAAAGAAAAAAACAGGAAAGGAAGGAAGAGAACTGTTCTCACTTACCTAGCTCTGGTGAAAGTGACTGGGAAACGTTGTCCATTAGACCATTATTGGCCATTAAATTCTAAACTCTCATTCTGTTCCAGGATTAGTCTCCAAGCGGAGATGAAAGGGGATGTCAATTAAGCCTTCTATGTGCAGTTTCTCACATATTCATTCCAATCGTCTTTGGGAAGGTGTCATAAGTCCTGGTAAACATATGAAGAAACCAGGTCTTAGTGAGTGACCCACCAAGGTCACATAGTTGGCAAGTCAGAATTTAAACCAAGGCTTCTGCCTGTACCTCCAGCAGTCAGTACAGCCACCACACTTCCTACCCTAAGAAACACAGGAACGTATTCCAAGATGTGCCTTTTCTTCTGTCCCATGTGGCAGGTGGGAGTGAATGCTGGAACCACCTTGGTGGAAAGCAATTAGTGTTATGTATCAAGACCCTTTAAGATGTTTATACCTTTGGGGGTGCCTTGGTGGCTCAGTTGGTTAAGTGTCCAACTCTTGATTTCAGCTCAGGTCATGATCTCAGGGTGGTGAGATCGAGCCCTGGAGCAGGCTCTGAGCTGGGCATCGGGGTCTGCTTAAGATTCTCTCCCTCTCTCTCTCTGCCCCACTCCCCTAACCCCTGCTCATGTGCACATGCACTCTCCCTCTATCTGTCTAAAAAAAATAAAGTTTATACCTTTGGACTGTGAGATTCCACTTTTAGGAATCTTCCTGAAAGAAATTACCTGAGATGTGGGTGACTACCAGAGATTAATGCAAAAAGATGCTATTACAGGGGCACCTGGGTGGCTCAGTTGGTTGAGCGACTGCCTTCGGCTCAGGTCATGATCCCGGACTTCCAGGATCAAGTCCCGCATCGGGCTCCCAGCTTCTTGGGGAGTCTGCTTCTCCCTCTGACATTCTCCTCTCTCATGCTCTGTCTCACTCATTCTCTCTCAAATAAATAAATAAAATCTTTTTTAAAAAAGATGCTATTACAGTATTATTTATAATCATGAAATGCTCTAAACTCCCTTTCCAGGAGAACAGCTAAATCATTGCAGCAGAGGCCCTGGTTGGGCCAGAATAGAAATGCAAATATGTGGCATGTTCCCATCCTTGGAGTATAGGTCTGAATTTACTCATACACATGGGTACTGGAGCAGAAAAAGCATTAACTCAAGCCCACAGCTGGAGTTTAGATTATACAGGAAGACTTGGTAGGGAGAAAGAGGATGCCAACATAAGCCAGCTTGTAGGGAGAGATCATAAGGCCCCTGAAAAATAATTGATCCTAGAGAAGAAAGCACTTGGTGTGATAAAGTGGCTTCAGCAACATAGCTTGAGATTCCAAGAGAGAAGGGGTGCCTGGGTGGCTCAGTTGGTTAAGCATCTGTCTTTGGCTTTGGTCAGGATCCTGGGGTCCTGGGATGGAGCCCTCCATTGGGCTCCTTGGTCAGCGGGGAGCCTGCTTCTCCCTTTGCCTGCCATTCAATTTCTCAATTTATGTTTGTGCTCAATCTCTCTCTCTCTGACAAATAATTAAAAATCTAAAAAAAAAAAAAAGAGAGAGAGAGAGAGATTCTGAGAGAAGTAGAACAAAGTCTCTCCTCCCTGACATTCTTCACCATGGCTTATCAACCACCAGCTTTGGACCTTCTCTTGGGCTCTTGTCCTGATGACCATCTTGGCCTTTTGACATATCACTCATCTACCTTGGCTTGTTTTTGGACTACCTTCTCAGCTTAAGAAAGAGGGAGCTGTCTCCCTCTTTCTACTGGATTCATACAAAGAAATATCTAGTAGCCATGAAAGTAATGCTTGGGAAGAGTTTAAAGTAGAATAGGAATTGTGTTGGATATAATCTTAATCAAGTAATGAAGGATGAAAAAAATCTGTGTATACAGAAGACGATTTTCATTAGAGTGGGTTAAAGCCTCTGCTTCGGCTCAGGTCATGATCCCGGGGTCCTGGGATTGAGCCCCGCATAGGGCTCTCTGCTCAGCAGGGAGCCTGCTTCCTCCTCTCTCTGCCTGCCTCTCTGCCTACTTGGTGATCTCTGTCTGTCAAATAAATAAATAAAATCCTTAAAAAAAATGCCTTCCAGATTTTGGAAAAAAAAATATGTCAGAGCCTTAAAGCAGGGTTATGAATGCCCTATATTTCATTTTTATTTCTTTTCCATTTTCTATGAACTTGGAGGTATTATTTTATACTTACAAAAGGGAGGTATTTAAAATGTGCTCTTTTTCTCCCTCCTAAAAGGCAGGCAATGCACAAATCTATTAAATGTGGTTGAAAAATAGATGGAATTGGCCTGGAAGTCACTGAAGTGGCCCATCTGGTTTAGCTGTGTTGGATGAGAACCAGTGGACTGCTTAATTTGGCACCAGCTTGGGCCACTGGTGCTTTTATGCAGCCTCAGAGAGAGAATTGAGCTGTTTTGTATCTGGAAAACTGAGATGGTACCATCCTGATACAGGTGGTCCAAGAGGAATAATTTTGCATGATGTGGCAAATTAATGTTTGCAAAGAAAATGCTGTTCTGGTCTTCAAATGTTCTCAAAATAGCTTATTGAGACTAGACAGCCTCCCTGTCCAGTTGCAAAAGAACTTTCAGTTCTCATTTGGAAGTGAACCTTGAATCAAACATTGATCTATAAGCCAAGTGCAACTGTGAGGATTTTGTTAGATATGAGTATAAGCAAGCATATACATTTAGAGTCTAAATTCAGAATCTGCTACTTGAACCTAATCAACTTCTTCTCACTCTAAAGCAGTAATTTATTTGTAACATATTTATGCTCTCATTTTTTCTTTCATCTAAAAACCATTACCACACACATATTAAGTTTTGTATTGTTGCTTTGCACAAAGTCAAAATAATGCATGTTTTTTCCATTCAACTATTATTGCAATTATGGTTTTTTTTTTTTTAAAGGATTTTATTTATTTATTTGACAGACAGAGATCACAAGTAGGCAGAGAGGCAGGCAGAGAGAGAGGAAGGGAAGCAGGCTCCGTGCTGAGCAGAGAGCCTGATGCGGGGCTCGATGCCAGGACCCTGGGATCACGATCTGAGCTGAAGGCAGAGGCTTTAACCCACTGAGCCACCCAGGCACCCACAATTATGGTTTTAATTGCATTCACTTCTTCCCCTCTGCCTAAACATAAAGGTACAGTGTATCTCATAGGTACTTATTAAATATATAAGAACCAAAAGATTTGGGGCACAGCCATCAGCATCTCCAGCTTTATGGTACAATTTCTCCTCCCTGAATTTTTGTTTCCCTTCATCTCCCAATCCCCAAATTGTTTCATTTGCTGTAGCTTGAATAGCTAACAAAGAAAAGTAATTTTTGTCTTCCTTGGCGCTGCCTACAGAGGTGGCAGCCGTCTCCTATTCAGCATCATGGCTGCCCTCAGACCGCTGGTGAAGCCCAAGATCATTAAAAAAGAGGACCAAGGGGCGCCTGGGTGGCTCAGTGGGTTAAAGCCTCTGCCTTCCGCTCAGGTCATGATCCCAGCGTCCTGGGATCAAGCCCCGCATTGGGGTCTCTGCTCAGCGGGGAGCCTGCTTCCCTTCCTCTCTCTCTGCCTGCCTCTCTGCCTACTTGTGATCTCTGTCTGTCAAATAAATAAATAAAATCTTTTAAAAATATATATATACATACATATACATATATATGTGTGTGTATGTATATGTATATATATATATATATATATATGAGGACCAAGAAGTTATCTGGCACCACCGTGACCAATGTGTCAAAATTAAGTGCAACAGGTGAAAACAAGAGGCATCGACAACAGGGTATGCAAAAGAGTCAAGGGCCAGATCTCGATGCCCAAAAGTGGTTATGGGAGTGACAAGAAAGCAAAGCACATGAGGCCCAGTGGCTTCTGGAAGTCCCTAGTCCACCATGTCAAGGAGCTTGAGGTGCCACTGGCGTGTGACAAATCTCACTGTGCGGAGATTGCTCACAGTGTCTCCTGTAAGAACCACAAAGCCATTGTGGAAAGAGTAGCCCAGCTGGCCATCCGAGTCACCAGTCCCAATGCCAACAGCGCAGTAAAGAAAACGAATAAACAGACAACTTCTGTGCACGTCACATTTGTGTTAATAAAATCATTAAAATCCTCCAAAAAAGCAATTTTTTAAAATTCTCATAGGCTCCTTACGCCAGCACATAAACACATTCATGCTTCTACCATCTTAAAACAACACTACAACAAAACACTTCCAGCTTGAAATGGAGACCAGATATTGATAAGCCAAGGGCAAGTACATTGCTGGCCTTTAAATCTCCAAGAGTGGGAGAGAAGAGGGGCCCCCAAACTCTGAGTGCCGCCAACAAGAGCCACCCTCCTCCTCCAACACTCACAGCCTCACCGTTACTCTACGCCTTGAAGACCATCGAGGCTCATGCCCTCCTGTCCTCTCTCTGTTATGCGTTGAATTGGGTTCCCAGTTAATGCCTGTTAAAATCCCAACCACTTGTACCTCAGAATGTGACCATATTAAACTGTAGTTAAGGTCTTTAAGGAGGTGATTAAGTTTAAATGATGCTGTTAGGGTGGGGCCCTCCTCCCTTATGACTGGTATCATTATAAGAGGAAGAGGTACCAGATGGGCAACCCTATGAATAGACAGCAAGATGGCAGTCATCTGCAAGCCAAGGAGAAAGGTCTTGGCAGGAAACAACCCCGTTGGCACCTTGATGTGGACTTTCAGCCTCCAGAACTGTGAGAAAATAAATTCCTGTCGTTTAAGCTACCCAGTCTGTGGTACTTTGTTAAAGCAGCCCGAGAGGACTGATACAGCCTTCATCTCTGCCTGTGTCTGAAGCCTGGCACTCCCACATCACCCCTCTTCTCTCCAACTCTCAAACCACATGGCTTCGTACAGTTCCTCATTCAGTGTTTTCAAATGGCACACTGGAGTCCAGTAGTGGATTATGAAGTCGGTTCCATGAACTTCAACCATCATATGAAAAATTAAATAGAAGGGGGCCTGGGTAGCTCAGTCGTTAAGTGTCTGCCTTCAGTTCAGGTCATGATCCCAGTGTCCTGGGATTGAGTTTCACATCGGGCTCCCTGCTCAGTGGGAAGTCTGCTTCACCCTCTCCCTCTGCCTGACACTTCGCCTGCTTGTACTCTCTCTTTTTCTCTCTCTCTGTCAAATAAATAAATAAAATCTTTAAAAAAGAAAAAGAAAAAAAATCTGAGTAGTCTCTTCAATAAGTGGTGTTGGGAAAACTGGATATTCACATGCAAAAGAATGAAATTATACCCCTATCTTATGCCATACACAAAAACTAATTTAAAATGGATTAAGGACTTAAATGTAAGACCTGAAACCACAAAACTCCTAGAAGAAAACATAGGGGAAAACCTCCTTGACATTGGCCTTAGCAAGGAATTTTTTGGATAGAACACCAAAAGTATAGGCAACAAAACAACAGGATAAAAAACAAAAATAAACAAGTGGGACTATATCAAACTATAAAACTTCTGCACAGCAAAAGAAATAGGGGCACCTGGGTGACTCAGTGGGTTAAGCCTCTGCCTTCGGCTCAAGTCCTGATCTCACGGTCTTGGGATCGAGTCCCGTATCAGGCTCTCTGCTCGGCAGGGGGCCTGCTTCCCTTCCTCTCTCTCTCTGCCTGCCTCTCCGCCTACTTGAGATCTCTCTCTCTGTTAAATAAATAAATAAAATCTTTTTTTTTAAGATTTTATTTATTTCTTTGAAAGACAGAGATCACAAGTAGGCGGAGAGGCAGGTATAGAGAGAGAGAGGGAGGAAGCAGGCTCCCTGCCGAGCAGAGAGCCAGATGCGGGCCTCTATCCCAGGACCCTGGGATCAGGACCTGAGCTGGAGGCAGAGGCTTTAACCCACTGAGCCACTCAGGCGCCCCAAATAAATAAAATCTTAAAAAAAGAAAGAAAGAAGCAACAAAATGGTAAGACAACCTGTGGAATGGGAGAAAATATTTGCAAAATATCTGATAAGGGGTCAACATGCAAAATATATAAGTAATTCATACAATTCAATTGCATAAAAAAACAAATAATCTGATTTAAAAATGGGCAAAATACCCAAACAGATATTTTCCCAAAGAAGACAGGTACATGAAAAGATGCTCAACATCATAAATCATCAGGGAAATGCAAATCAAAGCCACAATGAGATATTACGTCACACATGTCAGAATGACTATTATCAAAAAGACCAGAGATAACAGTGTTTCCAGGATATGAAGAGGGAACCCTTTTGCAATACTGGTAGGAATGTAAATTCGTAGAGCCACTATGGCAAACAATATGGAGGATCCTCAAGATATTAAAAAAAAGTAACTACCCTATGACCCAGCAATCTGACATTTGGGTATCTATCTA
This sequence comes from Lontra canadensis, assembly GCF_010015895.1. Classification (NCBI taxonomy): domain Eukaryota; kingdom Metazoa; phylum Chordata; class Mammalia; order Carnivora; family Mustelidae; genus Lontra; species Lontra canadensis. The sequence goes on from NW_022631110.1 coordinate 3,140,258, forward strand.
AAGGAAATTAAATCACTATCTCAAAGAGATATCTGCACCCCATGTTCAGGCAACAGTGTTAATAATAACTAAGATATGGAAATAACCTAAGTGTCCACTGATGGATGGTGAATGGGTAAAGAAGATGTGATTTTATATATATATATATATGAAATACTACGATTTGTGACAACACGGATGGACCTTGAGGGCATTATGCTAAGTGAAATGTATCAGACAATGAAAGACACATACTGTATGACTTCACTTACGCGTGGAATCTAAAAAAGCTGACCTCACAGAAACAGTATAGCATGGTGGTTGCCAAGGGCTACGGAGGGTGGGAGAAATGGGGAGATGTTGGTCAAGGGGTACAAACTTACAGGTATAAGATAAATAATTTCTGGGGCTCTAATCAGAGCCTAGTGACTATAGTTAATAATACTGTATTATATACTTAAAAGTTGCTAAGAGTAAATCACAAATATTCTCACCACACACAGACACACACACACACAGACAACACAAAAGGTAATCGGGAGAGGTGACGGTTGTGTTAACTAACCTTATTGTGATCATCATTTCACAATATATATTCACACAACATTACATGTCAATCATCTCTCAATAAAGCTGGAAAAAAGAGAAAAACACTAAAGTACAACAAAACTAGCTTTAGATTATAAATCATAAAAAAAGAAAAAATCAGAGTAGGAACAAATTGCTCTCACTGTGCCAAAGTTTAGAGCCCTCTTGTATTAATCAGGATTCTTGGCGGTGGAGACTGCCTCTGGCAATCTTGAACAAAAGTTAATTTGTTGCAAGGATTTGGGAGACAAAAAGAAGGCTTGGAAAACCCTGGTTAACACTGAGCGGTCCCTAACCAGTCTTCAAATTCTTGAGGTTTCAAAGACCCGGGTGAGGGTATCCCATGATCTAGCCTAGGTCTAGCCTAAATCAGGGTGAGGGAGCTGGCCTGTTAACTTCTACTGGGGCAGCCAGGCACGACCGCTCTCCAATACAAGACAGAGTGGGAGAAAGGACAGCCCCCAAACTATGAGGGTCCTGTTAGGGAGGGGGATGAAATCATATTGAACTGAAACAATGTCATGACTATGCGTCTTCTGTTGGTAACTTAGCTTCTGGCTTGCTTTCTTCACCATTCTTCTCCCATTAATTTCTTACCTCCCTGAAATGCGGCATCAGGCCCCTTTGCAAATACCTCATTCAAGTCACCAATCAAATGGACTGTCTGATCCAGTGGATGTTTCTCAGGCCTTATCTTTCTAGATATCTTATTTTGGGTTCCCTGGCAGCAAATTCTGAGACAAGAATTTCAGCATAAGTAGTTTATTTGGGAGATGAGCCCAGGAAATATAGGTAAAGGAGCAAAGAAGTGAAAATATAAGGGAAGGGCTTCAACAAGAGTGTGCGTTATCACACCAGTTAGTGCTATGGGCAGCCAGAGTTTACTCTCCCTCCAGGGAACTCTGGGAAATGGCATAGAACATGCATCTCAGAGTTCTGTCGCCCACAGGTCAAGATGATGGAGTAAGTCATACACCAACTTCTGTCAATCATGGGTGGAAGGTTGCTTAGGGGGAGCGGTGTGCCTTAACTCCCTGGCACTCCCAGCCTGCTGTCAGTGGGCAGAGCGGGCTCTGGAAGCCAGAAGAAGTCCAGAATCAAAGGGATGCGGGTCTGGTACTTGGAAGTGTGGCTGCTTATACTAGTAAGGGCTATGGGAATATGGGCTTGGCGTGAACAGCATTTGCTATATTAGACATTTGTGTGGGTTGTCTCACATTACTTGTGACTCTTTTTGAAATTCTTTTTTCCCTTGGATTCTAGAACATACCATCCCACTTGTCTTCTGTCCTCTTCTCTTGCCACTTCTTCCCATTCTATTTCTCGTCTTTTTTCCTATACTTAGATATTGGTAATCTGTCAGCTGGGGTCTTCTCATCCCACACAATCTCCTAATCAACCTCAACACACCCTGGCCACCAAATCCCAGCCACCACGGACTAATCTGGATTGACTTTTCTAGTCCTGCTATTTTTTTGGTGCATTCTAGACCCAACAGCTTAATGAACATCTCCACTTGGGTCTCCCGAGCACATTAACCCAACAGGTCCAAAACTTACCTCTCCAAACATTATCTTCTCTCTAAATTTCTCTCTCCCCTGAGTGCCCTCCCTCAAAATGGCGCATTATCCATCCAGGTTCCCAAGCCAGAAATCTAGGGTGATCCTTCCTTCACTCTTCCTTCTCCTCACCTCTGAGGCCTAATTGGTCATAAAGTCTTTACAATCCTACCTTCTAATCTCTTTCCTACCCTCTCTACCTTTAAGGCAAACTACCTTCATGCACTGTGCTTAATAAGGCAAGGTATAGAAGGGACTCTTAGCTTACCCCCCAACCTTCCGTTTGCTCCTTTTGGGCTCATTCCAATTCCCGAGACCTTGTGGACTTTGTTTGTGTCCTTTGGCTTAGAAAGACCTCAGCTTCCCTGACTCACTTCAAAGTGTCTGGTGCAGCCTCAGAGCTGGACTCAACCCCAGGATCTTCCCAGTCTTGGTAGAATTCTGAATCAGTTAGGATCCAGCTCAGTAGTGAATTACTGAAATAAAAAACAACGGGGGCTTGAAGGGCTAGAAGTGTATTCCTTCCTTATATCAAAAGAAAATCTCTAAAGGAGATCAGTCCAGAGCTGGTGTGCCTCCCACCACCTGTGGGTCTCAGTGAAATTATGACAAAGGGGTAAAAATTCACCTGGGGTATTTGATTCAAAGTAACTATTCCCCTGAGCACAGTTCTTTTACAACTTGGTTAATTTCAGGTGTATATAAAGAAGCCCTAGGCAGGTTTTCAACAAATCCCTTCTACGTTTGGAACTATTACACCACAGAGCTATGTGGTGCCTAGAAGAAGCTTGCTTCTGAGGCAGATCAGAGGTGTGACTTTTTCCTTTTGGGTTTCCCAGGGACACCCCTGCCCATGAATCCTCCCACTACCACCACCAGGCTCTAACTTCTGGGTTTCTTTCTTCCCTCTTCCTTTCAGACCTCCTCATTCTGGAGCCCAGCAACCAGCTTCCTGGCTGCCCCCCCACACCCATCCCCCCACCCCCCCCCCCCCCAGGGCCTTACCGCCCTCTGTCTGTCTCCCTGTCTCAGCCAGGGTCTAAAACTCACTCAGCAGCTGAGGGAGGTGTCACTGAGCTGTCAGAGTCACCAGAGCTCATTACTGAAACACCTGAGGTGTTAAGTGTTCATAATAGTTCCTGAGTTAACCGCTCCCAGGAGATATTTACATCTTAATGGGAACAATCTGGAACCGGTGTTTTTTCTCCACTGGGTTCTCAAAGACGAGGTGATGATCTGAACAGCACCCTAGGGTAGATAGATAAGACTGCTCGGGGTGGTAGGTTACCCGTGCAGGAATTCTGGCCACTCTGAGAGCCCCTTCCTCTGCCTAGGGCCCCGCTGGTCGCTTCCTGGGCGGAGGGGTCCTTATCTCAGCCACACCTGTCCTCCACAGTCAGGAGAAACCACCTTACACCTTTGAGGAAGAGAGAGTGCCAGCCTGTTGCCCAGCTGGCCAAGGCAAGATTGAAAACCAGTGCCTAAAAACAGAAAAATGTGCTTTTTATTGGGAAAAATTCCAAAACTACATACAAGTGGAGACTACAAGTGGTCACTTTGTACTTACCCCAGATTCAACAACCAATATTTTGCTATTCTTGTTTTATCCAGTACCCCACACCTTTTCTTTTTTCCACCAAGTTTTCTCTAAAGCATATCTCGCGTCCTTTCACTTTAATGTGCATCTCAAAAGGAAGGAAGGAAGGAAAAGATTGTCTTATATCCCACAATGCTATTATCACAGTTAATAATATTAATAACAATTCATAAACCTTATCTATCACTCAGTCCCTATTTAGATTTCTAGATAATTGGGAAAACAGAAGTACTTTTTAGATAGTGGGACCTTTTTACAACACCAGAGTAGACAGGCTTATAGTAAAAAATTTGGGAAGCAGAAATTGTGCCTTTTTAGACCCCCTCAGAACATCCAGTTGGCCCAAACTAGAGGTTGTGGAGTCTTGATAAGCTGAAAAAGCAAATTATCTTCTTGTACTTCTTCAGTTCAATAAAAAGTAGAAGTGTTCTTCACAGTTTGACTTTGTGTTTCTGTTCACAGGATTTCGTAAGGTGCTAGAAAGCCACTTCTACCCACCTCAAAGGGCTCATATCAGTCTCCCTCTGAAACAATGTGAATAAAAGACTCCTTGTATATTCTTTTTTTTTAGAGAGAGATTTTATTCATTTATTTGACAGAGAGAGATCACAAGTAGGCAGAGAGGCAGGCGTGGGGGGGGGGCAGGCCCCCCGCTGAGCAGAGAGCCCAATGCGGGGCTCGATCCCAGGACCCTGAGATCGTGACCTGAGCCAAAGGCAGAGGCCTTAACCCACTGAGCCACCCAGATGCCTCTCCTTGTATATTCTAAGAGGGGAATATTACAGCGTCCACCTGTTGTTCTTTGTATCAAAGGCTCAGGGAAAAAAATGATGAGGACTTGTATATTTGTACTTAAGCCAGAAATTGTCCATTAACTTTCCAAATTATCCAGTCATAGTCTACTGAATTTGGAAGAACTGCCAAAGATGAAAGGAGCTTTTCCTGCTCACCTGGCACTAACGAAAAGTGGTTTGGGACAGGAAGTGATCAGTCAGACAAAGATAAAAATCACCATAATCCCTACCAGCTTGCCTAGAAGAGATTGTGCTTTCATTTTTATCTGTTACAGCTTCTCCATGCTGCAAAACGAGCCTTTTCTAGTTATAGCTAATAAGGTTGACTTTTCATCACATGCCAGGTTCCATTCTCAGGACTCAAGGTGGCTTAGCTTAGTTCGTCCCCACAGCCCTAGGAAGTAGGCATGATTATTATTCTCGCTCTTACAAATGAGGAAAGCAAAGGACACGGAAGTTCGAGGATAGGTTGTGCAAGATTACGTGGCTAGTTATAGCCGGCAGACTCAGGGCTTGAACCCAGGGCATCTAGCTTGGGAGGAGATGCTGGGATTTTTGTACATATGATCGCATCTGATCTCATTGCTTTCATTGTGTAGCTCTGTCCCAACACTTTCACACAGTCCGAATTAATTTCTGCTTACTCTCTTGTTTTTCCAAACGAAGCTGTGAGCTCCTTGAAAGAAAAGGCTGCTATGTCCTGACAGTGTGTATCTAGCAAAGGACAGACATTCACTCAATGTATGTGACAGGACCAGGGCTTAGGTGAGGAGATGGAGGCACTCACCCACAGAGCAAAATTTAAGAGGGCTCAAAAAAAAAAAAAAAAGCCTCAACAATCAAGATGGATAATACTTTAATGCAATGGTTTTTGAAAAATTAAAATCAAGGTCAGTAGCAATGCCCTGCCGAGCAATGTTGGCGCCTGAGGCAAAAGGAAAGATCAGAGGTAGTGATCCAGACTTGAAAATATTGATATTTTAGGACGCCTGCGTGGCTCAGTTGGATGAGGGTCTGACTCTTGATTTCAACTCAGGTCATGATCTCAAGGTTGTGAGACTGAGCCCTACATCTGGCTCTGTACTGGGCGGGGAGCCTGCTTAAGATTCTTTCTCTCCCTCTCCCTCTGCCCCTTCCACACCACTCCCCACTCATGCATGTGCAATCTCTAAAAAAAATAAATAAGTAAACAAACAAATATTTTAGTAATCATCATGGATTTTTTGCGTTAATTTGATTTCTTAAGATTATTACATTAAAATATATTTTTCTTGATTATTGAATTTTTTGGTGTCTCCTCCCCTCTCCCTTAAATTTCCCTCCTGAGGTGAGTGCCTCACTGGCCTCATCCTCGTCCAGGCCCCAGGCACAATTGAATAAATGGTTAAGTTCACATGCTGTATCTACCTTTTGCAGGTGAAAAAATATATATAGTTGTTATTAAATGAATAATGGAAAAGACAAATATGGAAACAAACGTTAAATCAACAAAGCCTAAAGTTGTGGGAGACATTGTTTCTAGGAAATTCTTTGTGTTTGTCTGAATCATCGGAGGTTGGCTATCTCAGTTGTTTCAAGCAGGTTGTTAATGAGGTCACAGCCATTGACCAATCCTCTTAAAAAGCCCCTTGAGGAGCCGCTAACAATGACTCATTCATTAAACAAACATTCACTGAGTACCTACCCTGTAGCAGGTTTCTGTCAGACGCTGGGGATACAGAAATGTGGAGGCAGGGCCTGCTTTTTCAGGTGGAATGGAGGTAGAAGAAAGTCGATAGGCAGGAGATCATAGGTTTCCCCGGAGGACTCATGAAAGGCTTCTCAGAGGGGGCCAGGAGCACGTCAGTTTGGAGTTAGAGTGTTTGAAAGAGGCCAGTCAATAATTTCCCCCAGCTTAAGATCTGAATTCCTTGTAAAGTAAGACAAAGAAGTTGGCAGTTAAAGACCAAAATATTAACTTTATCCCTGGCACAATGGATGTTGGAGAATGTGGCTTACACCTGCCAACAAGCAGCCTTCCCAATGCTGAATCCCAGAATTAGACGGACCCACCCACCCAGCATCCCTGGACCAAGGCAGACCTGCCCGCTGCAGGGACAGAGCTTGCCTCTGGAGTTTGGAAGAGAATGGGGGCTCCCTGGGAGCAGCTTGCTTCCAAGAAGTAGTGATTGGATGAAGCATGTCCATTATTGCCTATATGGTATAAACAGAGAGATGCATAAATGAACTGTAATCCCTAGAGGTGGCTGGTTACATTTAAACACCTATTCAGGGGGCGCCTGGGTGGCTCAGTGGGTTAAAGCCTCTGCCTTCAGCTCAGGTCATGATCTCAGAGTCCTGGGATCGAGCCCCACATCGGGCTCTCTGCTCAGCAGGGAGCCTGCTTCCTCCTCTCTCTCTGCCTGCCTCTCTGCCTACTTGTAATCTCTGTCTGTCAAATAAATAAATAAGATCTTAAAAAAAAAAACACCTATTCAGGAATGCACATTCCTAACAGGTTTAAGTACTACAAATATTGTTATCTAAAGCTATATCCAGAGGATTTGTTAACAAATACATTAGAAATAATTTTTCATCGATGAAATGACTGATTGTAGATATTTATATGACAGATTAGAAAGATGATACTGGCCCAACTGCTTTTCTGCTTTTGCACAAATGAGGTATAAGAATCTGGCAAGCCGAGCAGTCTGATATTGTTAGAACAGTGCCCTGGGTCTAAAGCCTCCTTGGTTCTATGCCCACCTTTTCACTGAGAACTCAGTTGGAGATAAACCGTAGGACTGGCCAGTCCCATCCTCAGAATTTTGTTGTATTCATCTTAAGAGTGAGTCTTTCCTGTGAGGTGCTTGTTGGAATGTGTAAGGACCGAGAATGGAACTTCCGCACAAGTTTACAAGAACATGAGGCATGACTGTTTTTGTGTCTACTTGCTGATACATAGACATCTGCTAGGATTTGGTGTAAGACTTTTTTTAAATAACGATTTAATTTATTTGTTTGAGAGAGAGAGAGCACAAGTGGGGGAAAAGGGAGAACAGATTTCCCCGCCCAGCAGGGAGCCCAACTTGGGGCTCGATTCCACCACCCTGAGATCATGACCTGAGTCAAAGGCAGACACTTAACTGACGGAGCCACTTAGGTGTCCCAAGACTTGCTTTCATTATAATAGGCCATGTAGTAGCTAAGTTGTGGTGGCAGTGATGTATATTTCACCTTTCTACTTCTCTCAGCTAGAACCAAAGGAACCTGACCACTAAAGAATGGCCTGATTGGGGGCACCTGGGTGGCTCAGTGGGTTAAAGCCGCTGCCTTCAGCTCAGGGCATGATCTCAGGGTCCTGGGATCGAGCCCCGCATCCGGCTCTCTGCTCTCTGCTTCCCCCTCTCTCTCTGCCTGCCTCTCTGCCTACTTGTGATCTCTCTCTGTCAAATAAATAAATAGAATCTTAAAAAAAAAAAAAAGGTCAGATTGGCTTGGGTCAGTTCAATTCATCCTTCCCAAACTCATTAATCAGGTAAATAACTCCTCCCCAACCCCAGGGGTGGAGAGAGCACAGGAGTGTTATACTAATAGAAGTTCCTTTACACGGAGGGGCTCCTGGGCGGCTCAGTCCGTTAAGCATCTGACTTTGGCTCAGGTCATGATCTCAGGGTCTGGGATCGAGCCCCATGTTGGGCCCCCTGCTCCCTGCTCTTCCCTGTCCTTCTGCCCCACCCCCAGCTTGTGTCTCTCTCGAATAAATAAACAACATATATTTTTTAAAAAGTCCCTTCACATGGAAAGGAAACTCAGTAGTAGGGAATGAGAGTTCTCCACTAACAGTAGACAAACCAATGTTCTAGGCAATAGAAATAGCATGGACTAAAACACAGAGGCCTGATGAACACATTCAGGAGATTATAAATCATTCCATATTCCTGAAGTATAAAGGGCAATAGGAGAAATGGTGGGAGATAAAAGCAGATATCAGGACAGGGAGCTCTCACAAATCCATACAAAAATTTAAGAACTATCTAGTGGTTCTAAGAAGGATGAAAACAGAATAGGATTTGAATATTAGAAAAATGCCTTCGTTGGCAGTGTGGGGAGACTGTGAGGGGACGGCAGCAAGACTAGAGTCAGGGGTACCAAGAAAGTAAGGCACTGCTGCTCGTGAAATGGTCTGATTTAAAACAGTGGAAAAGAGACGGCGAAGAGGAAAGAACATGAATGATGCTCAGAAAGGAGAATTTGGAAAGACCTAGTGATTGAGTGGCTATATGAGGTAAAGGAGTGTCTTGATCCATTCAGGCTGCTATAACACAATAGTCTAGACAGGGTGGCTTATAAACAGCAGGAATTTATTTCGTACAGTTCTGGAGGCTGTGAAGTCTGACATCGAGGTGCCAGCAGATTCGGTATCTGGTGAGAACCCACTTCCTAGGTCATAATGGCTGTCTTCTCCCTGTGCCCTCCCACGGTAGAAGAGGTTAAGGAGCTCTCTGGGGTTTCTATTATACTGGCATTAATCCCATGCACCAGGGCTCCCACCCTCGTGACCTAATTGCCTCTCATGGCCCTGTCTCCTTATAGCATCATCTTGGCAGTTAGGTTTCACTATATTAATCGGGGAGGGTGGGGGGGGTAGAGACACAAGTATTCAGTCCATGGCAGGGACAGAGGCTTGTAGTGTCATCTCCATTTTCAAAGCACATAAGTACGCACAATTTATAGAGAAGCATTCAATCTACGAGTATTTATTGAGCCATGAATATATAAATAGCAAATTGATAGTAGTAACCATAGGTGGTAGGTTGAATTTCCAAAGATAACTACCACAAACACACATTTCCAAGGGTAAAATCCTTCTCTGTATGCTTGTATATAATGCCCAGAAACAAAGAGTGCCTTAATATAGGTTTCTTATGTTCAGTGGATCTTTAACCTCTGCTTAGGCAGTGTCTGGCCTGTGCTAGTTTCTCAATAAATAACAAGCTGAATCATCTAGAAAAAAACTAATACCCCTATGTGTTAGTTATGCACCGCTGTGTAGCCAGTCACCCCAAAAGTTAGCATCTTAAAACAGTGAACATTTATTATCTCACAGTTCCTGTGAGTAAAGAATCAGCAAATGGATGGTTTGGCTGCATGGTTCCGGCTCATGGTCTCTCACAAGGCTACCCTCGGGTTGTCAGCTGGGACAACAGGCATCTGAGACTTGAGGAGGCCAGAGAAGCCTCTTCCAAGAACACTTACCAGGCAGTTGGCCAGTTGTGCAGACCTCTCCACAGGGCCGCTCACACCTGGCAGCCCCCGAGCCAGCAGATGATGGTAATGGTGATGGTGAATGAGGGAGAGAGGGGGAGAGGGAGGAAGCAGAGAGAGAGGCCTCACTGCCCTTTACCACCAAGTCTCAAGTCATCATCTATTGAGCACTACTCTGTTCATCAGAAGCAAGTCACTGCTCAGGCAGGCCACCACTCCAGGGGAAAGGATTGCACAATATCGGGGGATTCCTGGGGACCCTCCCGGAGGCAACCTACCATACCTTGTGAATTGTTAACCGACTGTGCAAACAGCAGCCTCCAGATGCTCCCACAAATGTGCTCTTTGCTGTGAAGGTGGCTATAAATTAATTTATCTGCGTTTCCCTCATAGTTTTGCAAACATGGTAACACTATCACTTCTTTGCTCCTCAAATGCAAAGGGCACTCCAGCAGGTAAATGGACGGTAACGACAACTACCTTTGCACCAGGAAGATCCCAGGTTGGCGCCAATGAATTACCTTGAGGCAGTTTTTGTTTGCCTCTTCGAGGTTGTCCCTCGACTAGAATGAAAGTTAGGTTTGTATTTCTCAAGCCCAAGCCCGTCTCCATCAACCCCGCAAAACTAAACACCAGTTTCAGCATTTAAAAAAAGTATTGCCTCGCGTAGTCCGTTTTATTTTAAACCCTTGTTCTAAGATGGCCTGAAAAGACAAGCAAAGTGTCACTATAGTCAGGAATTTTTAAATGAAAGTGCTCAGTGTTTTCCAAAGAATAAAATGTGCATTTGCTTCAGGAAAGGAAAATATTTTTCCCCCTTGGTTTTAAAACACGCACGCTTTCTCTTTCATAAAAAAATTTCTAAAGTGAATTTGCTGCAGAGATTTGTGCTGAGTTTGCCGGAGGCAAAAGGGGCCCCCTGTGGAGGATTTTCCAGTTGGCAAGCCTGTATGGTCAACTGAAGGGTTAGAGATATGGGTCCTTTGTCTATTTTTATTTTTATTATTTTTTAAAAGATTCGAGAGAGGAGAGCACGCGTGTGCGCATGCGTGAGCAGGCAGGGGGCGGGGCAGAGGGAGAAGATCTCCGCAGACGCCTTGCTGGGCAGACGCTGAGCCCTATCCCCCGACCCTGCGCCCACGACCCCCCGGTGATATCAAAAGCCCCACGCTTAACGGACAGAGCCACCTGCTGCTCCTCCTTTGTCAATTTTTTGCCCAGTATTTCTGCAGCCTCAGCCAGTGCCTGCCCTGCTTCATCCTGCGGGAGGAGTCCCTTCTCGCCAATTCCAGATAAAGCCTCGAAATAAGCAATTGGGTGTTGGAGGGGAGCGCACACGGCAAGGTGGGAAGAACAATTTTTCTCTTACAGGGCAGTTGAACAAAACTCTCGAAAGAGAGAAATGAAATGGGGCCACTTGATACCAAATAAAGACGAGTGGAGGGAAATTATCCCAATTATGCTGTGGGTGTGAACGTTTTCACACAGCCTTCCCCCCACCCACCCAGAACAGTTTAGCACCGTGGCTGCCAAAGCTGGTCCAGATGTGTCACATCAGTCTTCTGAGATGGCATCTTTGCCTAGGCTGACAGAAACTCGCTGTTTACTCTAGCTGAATTTCCCCAAACTCTGTCCCTCCGAGACCAAATCCATCGTAGTCCTTAGGGTTCCTACCGCCTTGGCAAGCTCCGTGTGGCTGGTAACCGTAGCCGTTAAAAATGCTTTTAAATCATTTCTGTATAATAATTAGATTAAGATTTGTCCTTTGAAGTCCTCCTCTACTTGGCATTTTGGGTATCACTTAACAAGCTCACACGCAGCTTTTGTGTTCATCCATTGGACCCTGTGGCCATAGGGCCCCCTGGGTTTCTACTTCAAGGCTGGATTAGTGGACTGCGGGTAAGTTTATCACCGCCAATACATCTTTGAAGAATGATGCTTTCATCACGTAGCATTTTCTCCTTTGCTTAACCAGCTCTCTTCTCTATCAGATGTGTCAATAACCATTCGTGTTTGCCTCCACCAGAGCTTCTCGAACACTAATATGGAGGGGGATCGTGGAACGTCTTGTTTAAATGCAGATTCTGATTCATTTAGATCTGGGGTGTGGCCTGAGAGTCTACGTTTAGGAAGCGTGTCCAGATGATGCTGGTGTAGCAAATTCCAGATCTACTTTGAGTCTCAAGGACCTAAAAGCTGCACTAGTCATGATTAGAGGCAAACTGGCTTGGCTGCAATTAGAACACCCGTTATCCCCTTGAAGCGGGCTGCTCCTAGGGTTGAGACACAACAACAGCTTCTCACCTGAAGAATCCTTCTCTCCTCCTCTTTCTCTCTTGTGAGACAAACTCTTGAATTTCCCTCCGACTAAATCCGTTTGAATAAAGAAAATACTGTTTGAGCAACTTTAGATCAATAAACACATTCCCTGTTTCTAATGACTGGAATAAGTACTGGAAATTGGATGGACATTTTTAGCAATTGTTTTTTTCTCTTTAAAATGTCAGCACAAGAGCTGTGGTTTATTTACTTCGTTTCAAGTTACCTCCAGTTCTGCTCAGGAAACACTCTACAAGCTGCTTTAAAAGAATTAATCATATTGAATTAGTGATTGGTTTTTAAAAGCCTTTCTAATGGTGGTACACTCCCAAGGACCTTCAAGGTCACTTCATATCTTCTCTCTCTCTCACTCTCTCTGTCTTTCTCTCAGTTTCTCTCTTATAATTGGCCCATGTTTTACAGATTACAGAAACCTTCCCAAATTTGTTGATTAATATTAATAATCGGAAGTAGTGAGGTAGAGGAACCCCATTTCTTTAAGGGTGCTCCATCCAGCTCCTAGAAGCACACTGGCTAAGAGAGACTGGGGATAAGGCATCAGCTGGTGGAGGACTAGCAGGCAAGAAGAAAATTCCCGTTCCTATTCATTGGAGAGTTTCAGGCGATTCCAAAAGACTGGTCACATTCAGATTGACATCCACTATTTAGTTTTGTGGAGTCCGCTCCCTTTTAGATCTTTCTTGTCACTTAAAGAATGTGGCGTCTGCAGAGAGGGAAAAGCAAATGGTTCCCACTGAATCTCTCTCTTGGATTACGTTTTTTTGCCAAGATCTTGTAGACCCAAGACAGAAATAATACAACTTCACAATTTTCACCTAAGTCATTCCAGTGTCTTGGCAGATCTAGAACATTTAGTGTTTTCATTACTCTAATACGGGAGATCTGTAGGTGACTTTCTTTGTTTCATTTTTATTTTTGTTTTTAAACAGGCTCCACACCCAGCGTGGAGCCTAATGCAGGGCTCAAACTTACAACACTGAGGTCAAGACCTGGGCTGAAGAGTCAGACGCTTAACGGACTGAGCCATCCAGGTGTACCTGACTTTCTTTGAATTGTAATTTCATAGTTCACCATTTCCCTTACTTTTATTAAAAAACAAAAAGTAGTAGCTCCCTTTCTGCTACTTTAACCTTAGATAGAGAAACTTGAGGTACCACATCACCTGGTTTCAGACCCTAACATTGCTTCATCTCTAACTATCTGACCTTGACTTAAGATGATGTAAGTCATTTAACCTCAGTTTGCTCACCTGAAAAATGGGGATAGTAAAGACTTTAAAGGGAGTCTGAAAGAATACTAGCTGACACAGTAAAACTGCTTGATGAAAGTTACCTATTGTTTTAGTCCCATTCAGCTTGATTAACTGCAAAATGCCCAACATGGATCATTGCTGCATAACCTACCACTGGGTTCTCTCCATGTGGTTCTGAAACCAGCTGATCAGTTGTCTGCTTTAAGTCAGTCCCATGGCTTGGTGGTGTGACAACACAGTCATGTGTGCCTACAACATCAGAGGATAGCAAATGTATTGTTTTTTGTTGCTGTTTTGTTTTGTTTTGTTTTTAGCAAATGTATTGTTTTTACCCACCCTCCCAGCCCATGAGGGCTTGAGTGAGAACAGAAGTGATAAAAATGCTTTGCAGGGGCACCTGGGTGGCTCAGTGGGTTAAAGCCTCTGCCTTCAGCTCTGGTCAGGATCATGATCCCAGGATCCTGGGATCGAGTTCCACATCGGGCTCTCTGCTCAGTGGGGAGCCTGGTTCTCTTTCTCTCTCTCTCTCTCTGCCTACTTGTGATCTCTGTCAAATAAATAAATAAAGTCTTAAAAAAAATAAAAAAAAAATGCTTTGCAAAGCTGAATGCCCCACACTGATGATTGCTGTGTACTACACCAATATACTACAACCCTGGATTTTATTTTTAGTGTCTGATTTTCTAAAACCCTGTGCGGTCCAGGTCAACCAATGTTCAAGTGTACTCAGTGCCACTGCCCCAAATTAGGTGCTGTGAAAACTTAAAAGATGATGCAAGACAAGGTGTCTGCCCTCAAAGATTTTACACCAGAGATCAAGCATCTGTGCCTCACGATGAGGATGGATGAGGACAAGTGCTCCAGTAGATTCAGAAAGCCACTGGGGTTTTTGAAATGCTGTCATAATAATTAAATATCACCTGAGGTGTCCCTATTTAGAACTTGGTTTTATATCTTTTTTAAAAAGATTTTATTTATTTATTTGACAGAGATCACAAGTAGGCAGAGAGGCAGGCAGAGAGAGAGGGGGAAGCAGGCTCCCCGCTGAGCAGAGAGCCTGATGTGGGGCTTGATCCCAGGACCCCGAGACCATGACCTGAGCTGAAGGCAGAGGCTCAATCCACTGAGCCACCCAGGTTCCCCTTGGCTTTATATCTCAAAGAATTCTGGTTCATTCCCACAATGGCCAAAAAAAGTTTGCGTCTCTGTTATATGTCTGTGTGTGTGTGCCTGTGTGCATGCAAATTGCTACCCTAGTCCAGTCTAAAAGCACTCTTTTTCTTTTTTTCCCATGTATTCAACAAATATTGATCAAGAGCATATTACAAGGGTTAGGAGTTGTGCCCTATCTATTCCAGTCACAGTTGTGTGCACAAGTCCAGAGTGCTTTGGGCAGTAGCTTTTCTAAAATGAATACATTAGGGTAAAAATCTTTCACTGTTTTGATTAAGTAAAGTATCTGCATCTGCCAAATTCAAGGTGCAGGGTTCATTTTAGAAACAGGTATTGGGGTGCCTGGATGGGTCAGCCAGTTAAGCATCAGACTCTTGATTTTGGTTGAGATCATTTTCTCAGGGTCCTGAGGTCGAGCCCCACTTTGGGCTCTGTACTCAGCAGGGAGTCTGCTTGAGATTCTTTGTCTCCCTCTCTCTCTGCCCCTCTATCCTGTGCATACACATTCTCTCTGTCTCTCTCTCTCATACATAAATAAATAAATACATCTTAAAACAAAAACAACAACAACAACAAAAAAGAGGCATCAAGGGCACCTGGGTGGCTCAGTGGGTTAAGCGTCTGGCTTCGCTCAGGTCATGATCCCAGGGTCCTGGGATTGAGCCCCACATCGGGCTCCCTGCTCAGTGGGGAGCCTGCTTCCCTCCCCCGCCTGCCTCTCTGCCTACTTATGATCTCTCTCTCTCTGTGTGTCAAATATATAAATAAAATATTGAAAGAAGGAAGGAAGGAAGGAAGGGAAGAAAGAAAGAAAAAGAAAAGGAAAGAAAGAAAGAAAGAAAGAAAGAGAAATACAGACAGACATCAAGACACTGGTGGAGAAATTTGATAGTTAGATGGTATTTAGTTATGTGGAGATGTGTACCAAAACTAGAAATGATTCTCAATACCTTTTGCCATTAAAGCAGAGTTTGTGGCCTGTCTGAATGGTTCCAGTGTCACTTTATTGGTACTCATTCTATTTTCAGAGTATTAATTGCTATCAAGAGAAAATAGAGTCAGGTTACAATCAGATCCTTACTTCGGGAGCACTGTAATAATATCCCAATTGGCTGGATGCTGCGGGTGAAATCACCGGGTAGCGGAACAGATGTGGCCCTTTCATGTTCAGCTAGAGCACACTCACCCTTTGACATGAGATCTGTTTGTAAACCAAGAAATGTTAGCTTAAACCACAGGGCCTCTTAAACCCTTGACCTCTCTGAAAAATGCTAGAGGATACATCGAGGCAAATAGTTTAGGAAAGTTCAAAATAGCAATAAGTGCTTAATGAATGTATTTGACCCCTTGACATTTCAGCCCCATTGCTCAGGGAAGATCTTTTTCCCCTTGAAATCACTTTGGAGATAACATGATTTTTCCTTTGCTACTCAAAAAATATCTTTACTGGTCATAAAATGAAGTGAAAAACCTCCAAGCCCAAGGCTTAAATGCATGAGCCTTATAACGATCTTTACTACTGTAGTTCTGAAATTAGTCCTGACATTTCACAGAAGGTGCTAAAAATGTCCCTTTGATGGAAGAGGGTTTTGGTTGTTTTTTTTTTTTTTCAATATACCAGTAACATTCTTAATCTGGGAAATGAATGTTCCTATACCTTTTTGCATCTTTATGTTCAGTGATTGCAGTAAGAAGCTTTCAGAATCTTCCAAATGGTTCCAATTCATTTTCTACACAGTTGGAAGTGGGAAGCCATCAAGATGAAGGTCTTGAACCTTGAAGGCAATAAAGAGGAGGTGGAAGAAGGTAGAAAAGGGAGAAAGGAGTCCATTGAGTTGTTCTTACTTGTGGTTTCTAGATTTCTCTCGCTGCTCAAAGTCATCCTCCCGTTTCATTCATTTATTGGAGCAGCTAATGATTTTTATGATCTCATACATACACAGAAAAATAAAAATGCATTTACCAAGTGGAAAACAAAAGATAATTCTGACTTAGGTGGTCATACAACCTTCACTATAGATAATTCTTGTGTCTAAAGCACTATAAAAAGGCAGTTTATCATCTATCCATTAGGGGAAAAGTGCTATATTTAGCATACAGATAAAAACTTCTCCTAGGGCACCTGGGTGGCGCAGTGAGTTAAAGCCTCTGCCTTTGGCTCAGGTCGTGGTTCCAGGGTCCTGGGATCGAGCCCTGCATCGGGCTCTCTGCTCAGCGGGAAGCCTGCTTCCTCCTCTCTCTCTCTCTCTGTCTGCCTCTCCACATACTTGAGATCTATCAAATAAATAAATAAAATCTTTAAAAAAAAAACCTTCTCCTATCTTTCACAATAATTTTGTCTTAATTTGCTTTTCTTTCATCCAACAGTGTTTGTATAAATTTTGCAGGCCATCAGTATTTGAGAAAACATGAGGAAAATGATTCTTTTATTATCCAAATACAGGTCATAGGGAAAAATAAGGTTTCTAGTGCTCAGGTTGTATTTTTTAAAAAAACACAAAAATCTTCTTATAGTAGCATCCTAGTTGAATGTTTTAACAAACTTGGTTTTTAAAAAAGCTTGGTAATAATAATAATAATAATGGGGAAAATCCTTTGGCTGCGTTCATCTGTGAGAGTGATTAATCTGGTATTATATAAAAACCTCACATTTTCCATAACTGATATTTGGAATCAAAGACATCCTGTTTACATCTGATGTTATGCAAAAGCCTGGGCATGCATAGACATGGAGATTCTTGGGTCTTGAACCTACAACTACAGATTCTGATTCTTTAAGTCCGGGGGTTTACCCGGGAATCTGCACTTTTACAAACAGCCCAGGGTGATTCTGATGTTCGTGGTCCGGGAACCGTTCCTGGAGAATGGCAGTTTTGTAGCTTGTCTGAGATTGTAATGGTGCGACTCAGCCCTACCCAGCACCCTCTGCTCACACCGCTGTTACTAAACATCCCTTAACAAAGTTCTTCGGGGGGGGTGACTTTCCTACAGTTTCAATATCTTGAAATACGTTCTGAATTATCCTCAGTTATAACAGTTATGTTTGGTTAAACCCCTTTGAGTTATTCACTAAAATCCTCCTACAATTAGTGAATTCCCAAGGGCATATCTGGTAACTCTATTAACCACACTACATGTTCGGCCAGAACCTCTGGTTAGATAAGAGAGGTGGAGCTGCCTAGTCGCCCAGTTTTGAAATCCAAATGAAATGTTAGAATTCAAACAAAGGGCTCTTAGCCTACCACCATTATATATCGGAAAAGTGACTGTGTCATTTAGAGCAGGTACTCAGAGATGGTGCCTAAACATTACAGAGATATTGAAAGGGTAAAGAGAAGGGCTTGAATTACAACAAAGACCGGGCTATTTTGACAACCGGTATATAGTATGGTCTGTTTCACTGAATTTCATCATATACTCCTCTGTTTATCTTCCTACATCAGTTTAGATGTGTTGACTCAAGCAATATTTGGAAAGGCTTCTGGCGAATTCTAGACTGCCTCTGAAGAGTTTATCCCCCATCACAAGCACCTGGAGGCAGGGAGGCGTCAGGAGGCAGCTGTGCCAGAGAATGGCTTTTCTTCTCCTGGGTGAACGCTGGACCATCTCTGCAAAGGAGGTCAGACAAGCTCTCACAAATAAGGTACAAGACAGAGTTCCTATGGGAACCAACTGTACTTCCTTCCCCCTCTTTTCTCCTCTTCTGGCACCCTGCAGAAAAGAAAGGAAGTGGGGTAGAATGTATTATTGATTCACAATTCTTCCTTTTATTCCCTTCGCCGTGCTATACTTTACTCAGTAGATTATGCTTCTCTGTCCCATTGACTTTGAGTTTGGCCACATGACTTGCTCTGGCTAAGGGCAAGTGGGCAGAGGTGATCATGAATGGGTTCTGATCCAAGACGCTTAAGGCACTGCAAATTTCTGCCAGACTTCTCTTGTGCTTTTGTTATCTCCCTGAGAAGGGCATGGCCCTGGAAGCTGTGGATTTCAGAATAAGACACACGTGGAATAGGCCTCAGTCTGAGCCATAGCCTTAAGCAGAGCTGCCATTACTGGCCCATAGACACATGAGTGGGAACAATACGTGTCGTTTTAGTAAGCCACTATGATTGGGGGAGGGGCTTGTCTGTTACGCAGCAGCATCATAGCATTAGCTGACTAATACAGGAGCGGAATAGCCATTTACTGAGGACTCAGTACTTGCCAAGCACCATTTACACTAACTCCTTTAATCTACAAAATCTATGAGGTCTACTGATGCTCCCATCTTTCATGAAACATCTGCTCAGAGAGGGCAAGGACCTGCAGCTAAGAACTGGCTGGGCCAGAAATTCAAATTTACATGTTCCCCTGTCCAAATACAGTGATTATTTCATGGTTCTTTCCTACCTTCCTGCAGTTTACACCAAAGGCTGTAGCAACATAAGAAACAATTTTGCTCTTTTATGAAGGGCTTTACAGTTTGATGCATTTTTATGTGCCTTTTTATATTAACAACAAAATGTCCCATTACAAATCAGGGTAGTTCTGTTTAGCTCTTCTCTAGATTGAAACATAGTCATGAGATTTGAAATGGTATCTTCAGTTTGGAAAGTATTGTGCTTTAGAAACCACAGGAAGGCTTAAAATAGACTGGAATATTCTGAGGTTATAGGTATGAGAGAAAATGTACCAGATAAAAACCAGCTGAGCCAGTGTTTGGAGCCTTTCTTGAACAAAGCAGACAGACTCCATAGAAACTACTCAGGACCTTTCCTCTGACCACACTGGGGGAGACAGCGACGCAGAAGGTATCACTGGTATGGTCACTGTTGACTCTCAGAAGGAACAATATTTTCCAACTCAGGCTGCACATTAGAGTCACTTGGGGGGCTTAAGAAAAACATCTGGGGCCTGCTGCCAAACAAACTCAATCAGAATTTCTGTATTCTGTACATCTGCTGGTTTTTAAAG
This sequence comes from Lontra canadensis, assembly GCF_010015895.1. Taxonomy (NCBI): domain Eukaryota; kingdom Metazoa; phylum Chordata; class Mammalia; order Carnivora; family Mustelidae; genus Lontra; species Lontra canadensis. Next base: position 3,159,743 of record NW_022631110.1, read on the forward strand.
TTCTCCAGGTGATTCTAATATACAAACCAGCATTGCGTCTCACTGAACTAGAAGATGGAACACAGAAGATGTATTTGCCGACATCTAACACTGAAAAACAATTCCAGGGGCACCTGGGTGGCTCAGTGGGTTAAAGCCTCTGCCTTCGGCTCAGGTCGTGATCCCAGGGTCCTGGGATTGAGCCCCGATTAGGGCTCTCTGCTCAGCAGGGAGCCTGCTTCCCCCTCTCTCTCTGCCTGCCTGTCTGCCTACTTGTGATCTCTCTCTCTCTGTCAAATAAACAAATAAAATCTTTAAAAAGAAAGAAAGAAAAGAAAAACAATTCCAGGGGCACCTGGACGGCGCAGTTTGTTAAGTGTCCAACTCTTGTTTTTGGTTCAGGTCGTGATCTCAGGGTCATGGGACTGAGCCCCGGCATCAGCATCAGGTTCCGCTATCAGCACAGAGTCTGCTTGTCCTTCTCCCTCCTCCCACACCCCTCCTCCCTCAAATAAATAAATCTTTAAGAAAAAAATTCCAGTCAGTGGCCCACACCTGGAGATTGGAGTGAGGTCCAGCTTTGCATGTCTTTAAACTTCCTTCACACTGACTCCTCTATTATCATCTCTTCTTCCTTCGTTGAGTATTTACTGAATCCAGACTTAGTTGCTGACATCCACATCCATGCCCATTTCTACAACAGTGTTTGCCAAGGGCTGGACTATAAAAATCTATAGAGTTTGTAAGAAATTCACTACAACTGAGATCAGCTAATTTAATGGAAAAGATATCACTAGCATCACTAGCCAAATAAATAAGTGGAAGCAACGACTGTCATTTATATTGAGTCTATGTATGGCTCACACTCTTCTAGAAATATTTCAGAGCACTGACATTCTGATTTAATTCGCACATTTGAGTTCCCAAGAATTAGCTTTGATTTGCATAGTAAGAGACTGAGGTCCCATATGCTAACTACACAGAGACCCCCTCGTGGTGCTTATCTTATGGCTTCCCTAGGTTATATGGGAAAATTTCTACTTCTTTTTACCCTAAGATTTTTTTTTAAATATTCTTTTTATTTGACAGAGAGAGGGACAGTGAGAGAGGGAACACAATCAGAGGGAATGGGAGAGGGAGAAGCAGGCTTCCCACTGAGCAGGGAGCTCCATGCAGGGTTCGATCCCAGGACCCTGGGATCGTGACCTGAGCCAAAGGCAGATGCTTAATGACTGAGCCATCCAGATGCCTGTAAGATTCCATTTTTAAGTAATCTCTACACCCAACATGGGGCTTAAATTAATTTCAAGACATTTGAATGAAAATACTATCTAACATTTACGGAGTGTGTTCTATGTGCCAGCACTATTTATAGCTTTCTATATGCATTAACTCACTTAATTCCTAACCCTATGAGGTAGATGATTTATTGTCCCCATTTTATAGATGGCACAGAGAAGTTAAGTAAGGTGCCCAAGGTAACTACCTTACTAAATAATAAAGCAGGAATTTAAGCTTTTCTGGTTGGATACCAGTTTGAAAGGGCACCAAGTGTGGTCAAATATTATCTAGAGTTAGGAGATTTAGGTAAATATTTTCAAATAAACAGGGGGACCTGGGTGGCTCAGTGGGTTGGGGCCTCGGCCTTCGGCTCGGATCATGGTCCCGGGGTCCTGGGATCAGGCCCCACATCGGGCTCTCTGTTCAGCGGGGAGCCTGCTTCCCTCTCTCTCTCTGCCTGCCTCTCTTCCTGCTTGTGATCTCTGTCAAATAAGTAAATAAAATCTTTAAAAAAATTTTTTTTCAAATAAACAATGCATACTTAAAGAAAAACAGTCATTCCAGGCAATCAAAGAGTAACTTTCTGATGTCTGTGGTCTTCCATGATTTTCCACTTCTTATCACAAATGCCAACCTGATGAATTAACCACAATAACAGAAAATGATCAGCTCACTCAGGCATATGAGATGGGTTCAGTGTGCTCCTGCTTGCCTTCAGACAAAAGTTCAAAGGCAGACTGACTAATGAGTATTGTATGAAGGTGCAGTAGGTAGGAGGTGTCAGAACAAAGTGTCCTTGGCTGGCTCGCCTCTGCTTCTTCTGGAGCACCCATTTAAGGGGGGGGGGTTGTGGAGAGCAAGTGAAAGCAGGAGATGGATTTCTTCTATAGAAATCTTCAAGAATGAGGAAATTGTGGTCTAGAGTGAGAAGAAAGTGCATGTGACATTCTGCCAAAGGGCAATCCCTTCTGGGAAGTGTTCAATGGAAAGGACTTACCCTAAGAGTTCTCACCACTCCTGTACCCCCCACAGACTCAATCAGCCACCCCTACATGTCTGAGAGGGATAGCCTAATCCACAATGCCCCATTTATCCCACTTCTGCCTTTGAGAAAGACCTCATCCACTGTCACAAAGGCAATGCTTTGCCAGTGAAAGCAGTAATTTTTGTTTGCTTAAGAAGCATGCCTATAAAAAACTTTCATCACTCCAGATGCCTTGGGCCAAATTCTTTCGAGTAAGTTCCATAGGGAAGAAATTTTGAAGCTGGGTCAAAAATTATAATCAAAACAGCCACAAAATTTACCTCAGTATCAGGCAAGACAATGGTTCCTCTCCTTCTCCCAGGTAGTGAATCCGTCCACCTCATTGGATAAATAGAAGCCATAAAGTCAAAGCCTCTGTTTTCCTTCTCTTCCTCTGTGCATGGCGTAGAATTAAGGATAATTAAATATGAGATCGCTTTGGCAAACACTTTTTTAAGAGTTTCCTTGATTATTCTCTAGGGAAAATCATATTAAAAGGAACTAAGTTGATTTAATTACTGAATTCACTCATCAATCATTTAGTGAATTTGCCTCCAGGTTTGATTTCCAGTTGCATTTAAAATCTCAAGCTGTTTTCAGAATCAGAGTTAGTCCCCCTTCATTCTCCTCATCACCTTTCCCGTCCATATCCCTTTCTCTCCTTCATAGACTCAGCACTGCCCACCTGAAGTCTTTCTTTCCCACAAGGACTTAGTAGGACTGAGGCTGAGAATTCCAACATGGCTTCTGTGGTGGGAAGAAGTCCAGAGATTTCCTTGTAGGTGAGTCTGGATACTCAAATACTGTAAAAAGTCCTCTGGTCCCTTCTGAGCTATTGCCTGGGAACATTGTTCACCTCCTCAGCCTAGTGGTTTGGTTGGATATGAGAACCATCGCCAAGCTTCAATGCGCCTGTGACAACAGAGTTGTGGCTTTCAACTCCCAGCATTACTATGGACTGGACTTCCTGAGGAGCTAGAGCGGAGGCATGAAGGGTCCTCATATGAAGCAAGGTGTCCCTGCTGAGCCCCAAACCAGGAGTCAGTGTCAGCAGATCCACCAACTCCTGCCATCCTGGTCTTACTTGAGTCGATTTAAGGTGCCTTTCATCTGGGGGCAAAAAGAGGAGGAAAATACCCTGGAAAGAGGGGCAAAGGGACACAGATCCTTGGGCTGGTCTCTGCCCTGTGCCTGATCTGAGGAGCATCTGAGAACTTAGAAATAAAGGAGTTGGGCCTAGAGCTGAAGGGACTCCATTCATCAGAGACTCTCTGTCATGCTGGGCCCAAGAAGGGCTCATGTTCCTCCAGCCCTACTCTGCCATACAGCACTGGCACTGCAGGGTGTAGAGTGGCCACTAATGGAGAATGACAGTTCCCAGAAGAGAAAAGGGAACCTACTTGGCAACTGTTAGGAACTAGATATTCGACGGCAAGCATGGCTTAGAAGAATGTGGACCTTTCTTGAATACCTGTAAGATGCTTGTCTCATGAAGTCCTGGGGGAAATTAGAGGGATTGGTGGGGGGTGCTTGGTGATATGCTAGGAGTCCATAATTTGAGCATAAATGTTCATGTGACATCATTCATACCCCAAACTGCTAATAGCTAGGAATATTTTTAATTATTCTAGAAAAGAGTGTGTTTCCCAATCTCTTTGAATAAGATAATACAGATTGTGACAAGAGGATCCAATGGTCAAAATAGTTCGAGAAACACTCGATTTAATTTACTAGAAGAATTTACTAGATTCCTTTACTAGAAGACTTCTCTCCTTGAATGTGTTGATGGGGTAGTGGATCCCTGCATGGGTCAAGAGAGGCTCGGTTATCCTGCAATAAAAACTGATTCTAGAAGCTCGGTGGTGTAGATCAGCAACAGTTTTTTCCTTGCTGGCTCTGCTGCACATCGACTTTGTATGTGGACCCAGGCTGAAGAAACAGACTCTGTTTTTTGTTTTTGTTTGTTTGTGGGAAATACTCTATTTTTACATATAATAAAATGCACAGATTTTATATGATTTTTTTATGTAGAAGGGCAGGGAGGTTCATGTCCGTGGACAAACGTGGACCTGGCGGGGAGATAAGAAGTGGCAGAGAGTCAACATATAAGTTCCCCATCTGCATCCCCTCTGCTGGACTGTAAAGAGGCATGCTTCTTCCATGTCACTGCAGGGCCAAGTGGGGACCCCTGAAGGAGCCAGCCGTGTCTCTCCTGTAGTTTGTTGGGAAGCCGGTGCCTCCGGGTATCATCTCACAGTTGAGTCTCGCGCTTCTCTGTCCTTACTTTAGCTGCCCCGGATTATCCCTCCCGTGAAAGCCTTAGCATTTCAGCCTTGCCTCAGGCGCTGTTTGCCAGGGCCCCCGGAATAAGCAGTGTGGGTAAGTATCAGAGGTTTCTGGTCTCACAGACGGACCAGTGGAGTTGCTCTCTTAGGCCTCCTAGCTAGTTCTCCTTCCATCTCACATAGGACACTCTCAGCATGGAACATCCCTCCTGCAGACACACGTGCATGGCTTACTCCCTCACCCCCTTCATTGCCCTTTATTGGTCATAGGTCATTGCCCAAATATTACCAGCTCACTGACTCCTTCTCTGCTTTCCCATGTGACATTGCACATGCACCCCACTATATCCCTTCACCGCCATTTATTTTTCTTCATATCCATATTGTATCTTCATGTTTCACTCTCCAAGACCTGGTAAGGCCCATGCGGGCAGGAACATTAAGTATTTCTGGTTCAGACGGACGAATGAATGCATGGCTGGATGGCTGGATGACAGATGAATGGATGAATGGATGGACAAACAATGGGTAAACAGATGGATAGACGGAACTTCCCTCTTCATGGCTCAGGATCTCTGTAAACGGAATGTCAAGAGCATGGGACCCAGAGTCAGGCTCTTCCGATCTGATCTAGTTTGATGTAAGCACCCTGTGTGACCTTGGGCAAGGAGAATCATTTACATTTGAAGTGGATTTTAGAGTTTGCAGTGTATTTTCACTGTATTTTTTCCTTATATCTTGAAAATAACTGCAAGATGGGTAAGTCTTACCTTTGTTTTACAGATAAGGGAACCGAGGTTCAGAAAAAATGGGCGGCTACACCTGAGTGACACACACAATGATAGAGAAACGTCGAATTAGGGATAGCTTCCCCAGGCTGTACGACCCTCTTTGGTTCTAAATTATGAGCAGATATATAAGTGAAGGAGGGCACCCTACTTCCATGATGATTTTACAAAATTATATCAAGCACTTCATGACCATGCTGGTGTTAATTAAACGAATTCCCAGAAAATATGTATACTATTGCTGAGCTCAAATGACTTTTACAAGGCAGGAAATGAATGTATTTTGTCTTAACTGTATTCCAAACGGGCTCTCTGCAATGTGATGTCATATTTCAAATGATAAATGCTCTCTTTCTGTCAAGTTCATTGTCTTTGAAAGCTAGGACAATCGACTGTCAAATGCCAGAGAAGAGCCAGGCAGTCGGTAAACAACATTGGGTTTATTTTATTCCATAATTTACTTACCACAGAATTTGATCGATGCTTTTAAAATGCCTTCGATGATGACTGAGAGAATGGTGGTATTTGAGAACCTGCTAGGGGCTGTGCCCTGAGACTGAGGAGGGTGTGGGGGAGATTTGTGGATGTAGGGGGGGGTGGGGATGGGGGTGGGGGGGTGAGACAGAAGTAAAAGTAGCAGCCACCAGGGTCCTACTGCCACTCCACTGGGCTGGGAAATCAGCAAATGTGCTGGAGGTTTTGAGTTGTCAAAACTTTCTGTGAACCAATGAAATCAAAAGCCAGAGCTCTCCATTTCAAAGGCCTATGAAAAGTGTTAATTATGGTCTAGAAAATTCTGCATGAAGAGGACTCAAAACATTTGAGAGTCTGTCAGTGTATGATTTTCTTTCCCTTTACTCTTGCCAGGTTAAGTTTTAGGCCCGAAGTATGAATTTGGGGTGTGCAGACTTATAAAATGCTACTGTGAAAGATACAGTCCATATCTGCTGGGAATTTATTCTTCATTAAGCAAGCAAAAACCTACTTATGTAGAAAGTAAAAAACAGTCGAAACATATAAATAAGTATAAAGAAAATGGAGCTATGCTGGGACCCAATATTTTCAACTCTGAATTTCAGCTCCGGCTGCTAGTTGATGAGCCAGAGGCTTCAAGAGAATCTGTTAGTGTCACCCCTGGAGGACCTCCTCAGGGAACATGTTTGGAGACTGCAGCCCAGAGGGCTCCGTAGGTGCCTGATCACACCAGGCCCTGTGCGCCGAAGGGCCCTGACTGGGGCTTCATGTTCTACTGTTGTCACATTGACACTCTTAATACTTCTATCTTTGAATTTCTGTTTTGTAAGTGAAGTCCTGTGGGACAGTGGAATATGTGGGGTGGCAGGGTTTGGAGACTGGTCCACCTTGAGTCAGCCTCATGCCACCTTCCCACCTTTCCCAATGGGTTCTTTTTTTTTTTTTAATATTTTATTTATTTATTTGACAGAGAGAGATCACAAGTAGGCAGAGAGGCAGGCAGAGAGAGGGGGAAGCAGGCTCCCTGTTGAGCAGCGAGCCCGGATTTCAATGCGATGCGGGGCTTGATCCCAGGACTCTGGGATTATGACCTGAGCTGAAGGCAGAGGCTTTAACCCATTGAGCCACCCAGGCGCCCCTCCCAGTGGGTTCTTGACCAACTCCAGTCCTCTACCCATTGGATCCCAGCCCTGCCTGGCCTCCCCTTTCTGCCCTGCGATCACTACCACCCTCTAACCCAGACTGTGTCCAGGTAGCACTGGGGGGAGGGGGTAGAATGGTGTGGGTTGAGTGGGATAGGGGACTTGGGGGGAAAGTGGGGAGAAGAGGTGTTTGTTCTACCTGGCACAGGTGCAGGAATGTCAGGGTAGGGGGCGGGTTGGCCACATGCCTCCCCCATGGAGTCTAGGTGGGGCATGGTGGGAGCTGACCCAGCCATGGGCTGGCAGCACTCTGGTGGGATCAGCAGACAGTTGGGTAGGTGTGAGCCTCTAGCTGATCCGGATGTGGATGTTGCAATCCCTTGGGGAGTCTGTCACAGGCTATCGGAAGGGGTACTGACTCCCTGGCTGGGGCTGGGACACTGAACATGGCTCTAGTGGCTGATGGGAGGCGGCACCTGGCAGCCAGCTGGAGCATATGCGCCCCATCACAGAACGAGAGCTCCAGGTGCCTGTGGGAGTTTAGTGTGACATTAAATAGAAACTAAACTAAGAGAGAGAGAGAGAGAGAGAAAAGCACTGTTGAGCAGAGGACAGATTTTTATCTTTCAGGACCTAAACAGTACTTTTTTCCTGCTTTTTGAATAAGGGCCTGCATTTTATTTTGCCCTAGGTCTAGCAAATTATATAGCTGGCCCTAGACTACAGAATATATTTTCAATAGTTACAATAAAAAGAAAGGGAGCTGGGTCCACCATCTTGCCACAGGCTGGCCTAGACAGTGATACAGTGCCTGCTGGTCCACATGTCCATTAAGCACATAAGTGGCCCCTCTCAGCCCACCCTTATATGCTTTGCTCCTATAGGCTGTGGGAGCAAGAATTTTTTTTTAAGATATATTTATTTATTTGAGAGAGAGAGAGAGAGAGAGAAAGAGGGCAGTGGTTGGGGTAGAGGAAAATATATATATAGAGAGAGACAGATTCCCTGCTGAGCCCAACATGGGGCTTGATCCCAGGACCCAGTGAATGACCTGAGTTGAAATCAAGAGTTGGATGCCTAAATGCCTAACCGACTGAGCCACCCAGGTGCCCCAGGAGCAAAGATTTGTAGTTTAATGGTTGCTGGTCCTGATCCTAACCCAAAGTTCTAAATCTTGTCATTTTGCATTTAAACCATTTTGGGCTCTCTCCAGCTCGCTCTTGCCTTCCTGCATGTGCCTTGCCCACCTTCCAAGCTGGCTGAAACATACCGGCTAACATTCAGGCACAGGCAAAACGTCCTCATTTTAAATGGTTTTTGCTCCACAGATGGGTGACAGCAGGACAGGGATGTTCATAAGACTTCTCTGAATTGCCATATTGGAATAGTATTTGGTGGAGAGGGAAAAGGAGGAGGAAAGGCAACACATTTGTAAAGCAGTATATAGTAACTACCTTTTTTCCCCTCCAAGTGTAGAAATGGAAGCCTGATAATTGATCTAACAATTAACCAAAACACACATTTCACTGGACAAGCCTGAGTGGAACCTGATGATGTCAGACAGTGGGAAGGGGAAAAAAAGAAAAAAAAAAAGACTTTCTGCTCTGAGAGAGTTAGAAGCATTTCCCATTCTAAATCCAAAAGGAAAACAAACTGAAAAACTCCAAATGAAATTCAGTTTCAGGATTCATAAGTAGCTCAGAAAAGAACGGTTGGGTTATCTCAGCTGTGCTGAATAATTTTTTCGGTTACTCCCATCAGCGACTGACCTCGTCAAGTTTGGAAGGCGTCCTACTATATCTCATTAGGCTGCTTGAAACAATTTTTTTAAAAAATATTTTATTTATTTATTTGACAGAGAGAGGTCACAAGTAGGCAGGCAGAGGAGTTGGGGAAGCAGGCTCCCTGTGGAGCAGGGGAGCTGAGTAGGGAGCCCGATAAGAGGGTCGATCCCAGGACCCTGGGATCATGACCTGAGCTGAAGGCAGAGGCTTAACCCACTGAGCCACTCAGGCGCCCATGTTTAAAACTATTAATGCCAGAACACAGCCCTCTTATTTTTTCATTGCTAATTAATGGATTAAAAGTCCGCTATAACAGTGTTAGAATCTATCACCCAGGAAGAAGGTGGCTCTGCACTGGGGCCAGGCTTCGTCTGACACCACCCAGTACTGCCAATGCCTCGCTGTCTGTGTGCATCATGAGGGAGACAGCAAAAAACCCACTGACAGTACAGCTGGAGTGGTGGCTAAATTTAGAGGCCTCCATTAGTGGACTCTTGTTTTTAACGAAATGGAAATTTGGTATTTAGAAAGTTTGTTTTGAATTATTAATTTATTTAGAGATAAGAAATGCTGGGGTTTTTAAGCCTGCTCAGCTTGGGTCCACAAAATCGTTCTGCCTGTTTTAAAGATGCGGGAAGGCCATCTGTTTGTCCGGAAGAGAATGCACTAGCTCTTGAGTACCTTGGGAAGTAGCAAGTGATGGACCATTTTAAGTGGGTTGGTTTAGTTAAGTCTACAGCCTGCTCAATATTTTAACTATTTACGGACTTGACCCATCATGTAAAATGAGCCTAAACTGTAGTTCACTTTTTTTTTTGAAGATTTTATTTATTTATTTGACAGAGCACAAGCAGGAGGAGCAGCAGGCAGAGGGAGAGGGAGAAGCAGGCTCCCCACCAAGCAGGGAGCCTGATGAGGGACTGGATTTCAGGACCCTGGGATCATGACCTGAGCTAAAAGCAGACACTTAACCGGTTGAGCCACCCAGGTGCCCCATAAACTGTAGTTCTGGTGGCATCTGGCTGTGCATTGCCCTTGCTCAGTACCTTTAATTCTAACAGTAATAGCTCCCACTCACTCAGTGCTTACTATGACCCAGGAATCACATCAAATGCTGTCAATATGCTATTTTATGTTCACAACCATCTTATGAGCTAAATATCATTATTCCCATCTTACAGACCAGGAAACCACCATTTAACAGGATTAGGCAAGCTGTCCAGGATCTCACACCCATTAAGGAACAGAGGAATGGCTGTATCCTGTGTGCAGACTCCAAAATCTAGGCTCTAGGGTTAGAAGAAAAAGGGGAAAGGCCATATAAAAATCATTGAGTTCTAAACTCTCAAGTGATAAGACCTACGTGATCCTCATAAGACCAGTCCTTCTGCTGCATTTCCAAACGTGTCAGAACCCACCTTGTTCAAGAGGAGGGACATACACACGTACACGCACACGCAGATACATTTTTATACATGTGCACACGCACAATAGCTGTTGGTCTTTCACACCAGGGCAATCCGCAGACACTCCTGTTCTGGGATCCTTTGAGCTCAGAGCCAAGTAAAAAGGTAAGCCAACTGGATAAGCACTCCCAACACCAATCTGTAAGGGCAATAGTATTGCCAATGGAAATCAGAAATACTGTACCAATCTTAACTCAGATCTCTGCATGTGACTACTTTTATAACCATCAAAATATACATTGGTCCTATTCCAACCAAATAGACAATGGAAATGAAAACAATGATCTTGGTGCCAGCTCTGCTCCCCGACTGAATGACTGTTGCCCTAATATTGAAAGGCAATCATTTGAAGTACACCGAATTCTTGCTCTGCCTTGAGCTCCAGCGTGTCTTGGTGCAGACCGCGCTATGGATGGCAGACGCCACTTCTGACACCAGAGCACCGGAGCCTCAAGGGCTATGCCTTGTCTTCCAGTCCAACTACACTGTGCTCTCGCTCTCTCGTGTGACGGCCAGTGCATGATGTCCAGTGCGTGTCTCTGCACCTGGACTTTTCCTCTGATCCAGTGTGGAATTTGGGGACAGATTTGATTGCCTTGCTGGCCTTCAAGCCTCTCCCAAGTTTGATGCTACACATTAGATTTTTCACGTTGGCTTAGGATAAATGCTGCTGAGTCCATCTAGCCTGAGCCTGGCCTGGCCTAGCCTGGGGCCACCGGGGCCAGCAGCCTTCTCTTGTTTCCTGAGTCTTTCAGGAACACTTCTGGGATGCCCTGCTTGCTGCTTGTTCCTTATCTGTCCTCTGGTCTGAATGTAATGTATCAATAAATATCTGTTGATCAGCTATACTTCAATTAAAAACCATGTCATAATCAATTTGCTTCAACCAGTGATAAAAAGAAAGTATTAAAAGTAAAGAAAAATAAGCATTCATCTCCACAATTTCATGGAGAAACCTCTTGTAATAAACCTCACGATGTCAATCCCAAAATAGATAGATGGATAGATAGACAAATAGATAAATATCAATTGGATAAACAAATGAATGGATATTTACTTATTTAGCAGGTCCATGATACTTACCATGTGTCTGGCAATGTTCCAAACATTTTATGCATATTGAACACATGAATTTTTTTTAACTTGCCATTTCACCCAATAGACTTTCTTTCTTCTTTCCTTCCTTCCTTCCTTCTTTCCTTCCTTCCTTCCTTTTTCTTTCTTTCTCTAAGTAATCTCTATACCCAACATTGGGCTTGAATTCACGACCCCAAGATCAAGATTGACATGCTCCTCCAACTGAGCCAGCCAGGTGCCCCATAGACTATATGTTTCTTGAGGATAGAATTTATGCTGCTCTCTAGCATAATGTCTGGCAATAAATACATATCAATTATGGGAAGACACCTATAGTTTTAATTAATGAAATCACATTTCTGAATCCATGTCATTGTACTAGAAACAACATGAAGAGTCCCGTATCTTAATTGGGGTAGGATCTAGTTCCCATATTTGTAAATTCTCACGTTTAAATGGCCATATTTTTTTCAATTTTATTCTCTTGCATGAAAATTTCTGCTGCGAGGTTTCATGTTCTGTTCTTTTCTTTCATTGAACTCTTTTGTCAATATCCTTTGCTTTGGGTCAGACTTACTTTGAAAAAAGCACAATAAAGAGCATTTTGGGGAGGAAATTTAGCAGCCAATTATAAATATTGGAACTTCAAAAGATGCTATGTTTTCTCTCATTTTGTTTCCCCGATTGTTATATACAAGTTCTAGGCCCCATCAATCTATAAAATTCTTATTCTTTTTTTAAAAAGATTTTATTTATTTATTTGACAGAGAGAACACAAAAGCAGGGGAACTGCAAAGGGAGAGGGAGAAGCAGGCTCCCTGCTAGGCAAGGAGCCCATCTCAGTACTCAATCCTGGGACCCTGGGATCATGACCTGAGCCAAAGGCAGATGCTTAACTGACTGAGCCAACCAGGCACCCCAAGAAAATTCTTTTTTTTTTAAGATTTTATTTATTTATTTGGCAGAGAGATCACAAGTAGGCAGAGAGGCAGGCAGAGAGGGGGAAGTAGGCTCCATGCTGAGCAGAGAGCCTGATGCGGGGCTTGATCCCAGGACCCTGAGATCATGACCTGAGCCCAAGGCAGAGGCTTAATCCACTGAGCCACCCAGGCACCCGCCCCAAGAAAATTCTTATTCTTGAGAGAAATTTCTCTGCTGGCAAGATACACTCTGCTTCTCTACAGGTCTGGTATGTTCAAAATGTGCCAAAAAATGTAACACTTTAGGTGAGTTGCTCAATGGAAAACTAATTGGCTTCTTTTATAACATGTTTTGCTAGGTCATTCAAACACTGTTTTATTCCGTTGAAATTAGGTGTTCCTTTCCTATCCCCAAAGTATGACTTCTAAGAGAATACAAGGGTCTTGACTTAGTTCATGGTCACTACTTAGAGACATTGGAAGAAAGGTAAAAATTTGAAATCAAGGACTGTGTTTTTGGATCATCAGCTGGAACCTGCCTCTTCTCTTTCTCTTGAGGAAGAAAGTTTTGAAAGGATATGAACATGTTACGGGGTCAGAAGCCCTGTAGTCTTTGCTGGAAACAAAACTGAGTCTTTTTAAAAGACAAGGTTAGAAGAGAAAAATGAACACGACAAATATTCCAGCTCTCAATTGCTTTGTAACAAATTACTCCCAAATTTAGGGGTTGAACACAAGCAAGCACAAGCACCAATTTGTGGGTCAGGAGTTCTGGGAAGGCTCAGTGGAATGGTCCTCACTGAGGTCTGACACACGAGTACGTTCGGATATCTGTGTGCCCACAGTGATCAGAGCCTCAGCTGGGCTGGACATCCACCATGGCTCGTTCACAGGTCTGGCACTTGATCCTGGCTGTCAGCTGACAGAACAACTAGGGATCTACTGGAGTACCTACATCTGGCCTCTCCATGTGGTCTGGGCTTCTCACAGCGTGCTGGCTGAGTACCTGGAGAGTGGGCATTCGGGGATAACTAGGGAGAAGCTTCGAGGCCTCTTCTGACAATGACTTGAAAGTCCTATAACGTCACTTCCGATACATTCTATTACTTCCGAGTAAGACCAGCCCAGATTCAAGATGGTAGAAGGGGAGAATTAGGCCCCACCACTTTAAGAGGAGAGTGAAAAGAATTTGTGGTTATCTTTTTTTTTAAAAGATTTTATTTGTTTGTTTGTTTGAGGGCAGGGAGGAATTAGAGGGAGGGGGACAAGCAGACTCTGTGTTGAGTGTGAAGCCAGATGCAGGGCTTCATCGCACGACCCTGAGATCATGGACTGAGCTGAAACCAAGAATCAGGCACTCAACTGACTGAACCACCCAGGTGCCCTTCTTTTAAAACTTCCACAACAAGGGTGCCCGGGTGGCTCAGTCGGTTAAACGTCCGCCTTCAGCTTGGGTTGCAGGATCAAGTCCTGTGTCCAGCTCCCTGCTCCATGAGGAGCCTGCTTTTCCCTCTGCCTCCGCCTCTGCCTCTCTCTCTGTGCGTTTCTCATGTCTCTCTGTTTCTGAAAAACAAACAAAAACACCAAAAACTTCCACAACAAGGTTAGCCCTGGACACATGAATGAATGAATGATACCCATCTAAGCATCCCTGGAAGAAATGTTCTCTAAAATTCTTCTTTCTTTTTTTTTTTTAATTTTTTTTAAAAAAATTTTTAAAGATTTTATTTATTTGACAGACAGAGATCACAAGTAGGCAGAGAGGCAGGCAGAGAGAGAGCACGGGAGCGGGGAGGGGGGGGGCGGAAGCAGGCTTCCTGCTGAGCAGAAAGCCCGATGTGGGGCTCGATCCTAGGACCCTGGGATCATGACCTGAGCCGAAGGCAGAGGCTTTAACCCACTGAGCCACCCAGGCACCCCTAAAATTCTTCTTTCTATAAAAATTTTTTTGCATTTATTCTGAAATATTCTTAGGTCCAAAATTAAGGCAGTGGTTTTATCATGAGAAAGGGTCTACTTAAACTAATTTCTCTGCATTAGGTGAAAGGTAAGAAGGAATGAGGGGCAGAGCTGTCATCTACCCACCTGGCAGGTGTCCACCTTCCCAGGTATCTCCCCCTTCATCTGTTTCCGTGCCTGAAATCACTCCAGTAAAGGTTTTTCCTTCTAGTGAGTCCTGAAGAGCTTCTACCTATAGAAATCTACCTGTCCGTACCTACCATGGTACAGACAGCATTTAGAGAAGAATATCTTAGTTTTTTTTTTTATATATCTCACCCTTTGGGTGTTAGAGTGGGAGTGCAGAGGAAGAGGAAGTGTGTGGGGAGGGAGATACTGAAGGTATCAGAGCTTTTCCTATTCTGATCAGACTGAGAGCAAGAGCCTCCATACCCTGAAAGGGGGGAATATAAGACCAGCTGGAAGTAGGAGGAGAAAAAAAGAATGGCAAGGTGAAAAGATTCTAAAGGTTAACTTCCCATTTCAAAATGCCCAGAACTGTTCCAGGAAGATGAGTTCACAGGTTGTCAACAGAGTTAACTTGACCTACCAGGGAGCTCCTAACAAAGGGAAGGGGGAAGGAGATGTGCATGAGCTCCTAGGAACCAGCCTGCGTTCACGTCTCAACCAAGAAAACAGCCCTTTACAAAAATAGTCTCACTATGTCCACCTCACAGATGAGGAGGGCAGAGCCACAGCGTATCAGGAGTCCGGGTCGTGGAAGGGTCCCATACAGCACTCCTAGTAGATCGTGATGAGTGTGAGAAATAAATCCAGTGAGTGTTCAAGGCTTATTTATTACAAAACCATTGCTACCTTTAACTAATACAGCCTTGGTTGATTCTGCTTCTCCACCAGTCACATAGATAACATATTCCTGTTGGTAGTAACTTTTTACGGGTGGACGGAGATATGGAGAGGAGGACAGGTGCAGAAGAATGGCTTAGGAAAGGTGTGTGTGTATAGTGTTAAAGTCCCCCACAGTCTAATCCCCTTCCACACCATATCCCTGCTCCCTGGGTACTATGTTGTCGTCCTGGGGTTACAAACCATGGCATTTTAGGTTTTGGAGTTTGTTTTTTTGTTTGTTTTGACGGGGGGCAGAGGGAAAGGAAAGGGGAGACTCTTTTTTTTTTTATCCATTTGAGAGAGAGAGCATGAGAGAGGAGAAAGTCAGAGGGAGAAGTTGACTCCCCGTGGAGCTGGGAGCCCAATGCGGGACTCGATCCTGGGACTCCAGGATCATGACCTGAGCTGAAGGCAGTAGCTTAACCAACTGAGCCACCCAGGAGCCCTGGAAAGGGGAAACTCTTAAGCAGGCTCCACGTCCAGTGCAGAACCAAATGAGGGGCTCGATCTTCTGATTTTGAGATCACAACCTGAGCTAAAATCAAGAGTCCAACACTTCACTTATAGAGCCACCCAGGCACCCCGCAATTAAAGTTTTCAAGTAGGAACGCCACAGGATCAGAGGTGTGCAGTCAGGAAAACAAGTCTGACAGTGATGTGTTGGATGTGTTAGGTGACATGGGAGCCCTGGGGTGGTGGATCCGTGGGTGGAAGCAAGGGGACAAGGAAAGATTATCCGGGAACAACTCCAGCACCAGAGCTCTGATGGGGGAAGCCTATAAGGAGTACAGTTGCAGGAAAGATCAACAGGAAGAAACACGCAGGGGGACACGGGCCGACTGACTGGATCTGGGGCCTGAGGAGAGAAAGGAGCTTTTGAACTGGGAAAAGGGTCATGTAATAAGCAAATTACAAGAGTCAGTCTTGTTCAATATGTTGGTTATATCATATACATAAATGATTTCGAACAAAAATTTTACAAATCATTTGGCTAAAAGGCAACAGTCAGCCTCTGCAACTGCTGAAGGGATTTCTTTCACCCTTTCTCCTGAGGAGTTGAAAAACTGCTCTCTTCCCTCTAGGGCATCCCAATGGATAGGACCCAAGAAGAGCCATAAGGCACTCATCAGATCCCAGAGACACACTCCTATATCCCTTGACTTGACAAGTCTGGATTACTCCCTTCCTTCCTTCCTTCCTTCCTTCCTTCCTTCCTTCCTTCCTTCCTTTCTTTCTTTCAATATTTTATTTATTTATTTGTCAGTCAGAGAGAGAGCACAGGCAAGGGGAGCAGCAGGCTGAGGGAGAAGCAGACTCCCTGCTGAGCAAGGAGCTCAATGAGGGGCTCCATCCCGGGACCCCAGGATCATGACCTGAGCGGAAGGCAGACACTTAACTGACTGAGCCACGCAGGCATCCCGACAAGTCTGGATTTCAAACTTGTCCAACACGGCAGCCCTTCCACAACTGGTTGCTGGTGCAGTAGACTAGCCCTTCTCCGGTGCCCTAGACATCCCGGGCTCTAGCCCTCCCCTCGGTTTCCTTAGGTGGGATGTGGACCCCATTTCTCCATATCTCTGAGGAAAACTTTTCCAAAGCTCCCAAACAGCCCTCTGAAAGTCTCTCACGATACAGGTTAAAAATGAAGGAGGGTGTGATTCTTCCATCCCCAAAGCACAAGCAAGAGCTGTCTTCTTCACAAATCCCCTCCCCTCTCCACATCCCAACCCCTTTTGATAACCTCCTT
This sequence comes from Lontra canadensis, assembly GCF_010015895.1. NCBI lineage: Eukaryota > Metazoa > Chordata > Mammalia > Carnivora > Mustelidae > Lontra > Lontra canadensis. The sequence continues at coordinate 3,176,557 of NW_022631110.1, forward strand.
CTGGCAGAGGGTCCCAGTGCTGCAGGAGCAGAACCTGAACACTTCCTCCGTAGCTTCTGCCTGTGGGGTTTTGCTCCCTCGCTCACTTTCATATCTGGCCATGCAGTAGTGACATCTCAGCTGAAACTGAAGGGGGAAAGTTCCGTGCTAACCAACTGCTAGCTAGACAATGATGAATTTTTAAAAATCGTAATCCCTGCATTTCAAAACAAAAAACAAAAAACTCAGCCATTATTTTACCAAGTCCAGTGTTATTTAAGATCCTTACTTCTTCCACTCAGTCCTGTGGATGTGCTGATGGTCAGTGTAATTTTTCTCTGATCCTCAGCAATTTTTTAGCCAGAGATCCCTTTTTTTGTCAGAGATCACTTTTCATCAGGTAACGGATACAGTCATTTCTGAGCCATCTCTGAGATGCGTAGGGCCAAGTACAACGAATTACACTTTTGCATTTCTTACTCCACCTCAATTAATCTAAATGAAGGAGAAATCCTTTGGGAAACAATTTCTGAGAAACAAAAGCAATTTCTAGTGGCCCATCCCAATCAGCTCCAGTGCCAACACTATTACCAGTGGAATGTTTAATATAAATTACGATTATGTTCACAAAAGTCAGGCTTAAATATTTTAATTAATAGAGAGAAGATGGGCGCCTGGGTGGCTCAGTGGGTTAAGCCTCTGCCTTCGGCTCAGGTCATGATCCCAGGGTCCTGGGATCGAGTCCCGCATCGGGCTCTTTGCTTGACAGGGAGCCTGCTTCCTCCTCTCTCTCTCTCTGCCTGCCTCTCTGCCTACTTGTGATCTCTGTCAAAAGGATGAATAAAATCTTAAAAAAAAGAGAGAGGGAAGAATGTTTATCTCTGGGTAGTCCTTTCTTAGTAGTTCTTACATATTCTACTTTTTATTTATTTTTTTTTAAGATTTTATTTATTTATTTATTTATTTATTTGAAAGAAAGAGAAAGAGAGAGAGCCAAGGAAGAGCAGAGGGAGAGGGACAAGCAAACTCTCCGCTGAGTGCAGAGCCCAATGCATGGTTCCACCCCATGACCCCAAGGTCATGACCTGAGCTGAAACCTAGAATCTGTTGCTTAACTGACTGAGCCGACCAGGTGCCCCATTCCACCTTTTAAAAGAGAACATACATTACTTTGATAACCGGAATATATTACTTTCCCATGTATAGATTATATCTGACACACAGACATATTTTAAGAGTGAGACAATGGGATAGAAAATTCAAATGTGGGTGCACCTGGGTGGCTCAGTGGGTTAAGCCTCTGCCTTCAGCTCAGGTCATGATCCCAGGGTCCTGGGATCAAGCCCCACATCAGGCTCTCTGCTCCGTGGGGAGCTTGCTTCCTCCTGTCTCTCTCTGCCTGCCTCTCTGCCTACTTGTGATCTCTGTCTGTCAAGTAAATAAATAAAATCTTTAAAAAAAAAAAGAAAATTCAAATGGTCTTTACAGTGGTGTCCACTAGAAATATGATGCTGAACACATAATGTAATTTTATTTTTTAGTAGCCACATTAGAAAAGCAAAATCAAACAGTAAACTTAATTCACTAATATATTTTATTTTACCCAAAGTGTCCAAAATATTATCATTTTGACTTGTAATCAAAACAAAAATTATTAATGGAATATTGTATGTTCTTTTTTTCATATTAAGTCTTTGCCATCCAGTGATTATAGTACACTTATGGCACATCTCAATTTAAGAGCCTGTGTTTATAGTGGCTAGTGAGTGGGTCAGCACAGTTCTATAATCTCAACCATGAGCTTGTGCTAGACAGACATTAAAGATCTCATTAGGCCTTGTTGATTGGACATGAATTTGTTCTGGTGTGCTTGATAAAAATTCTGGGAAAATGCAAAATTTTTGCAAAAAAAAAAAAGAACTCAGTTATTTAAGTAGAGTGCTCTTGTCTGTCACTCTATTAAAGTTATATTTATGAACTGAACCTCTTCCTTCCCTTTAATGGTTTATTTCCAAAGCTACATCTAGATAAACAATAAATTGCCTCTCAAAAGCATGAGCAAACCCTAAGGAGAATAGATTAGTTCCCATCATCATCTGAAGTATGGAGACCACTGCTCTCCAATATTTATTGGTACTTATCTCTTGAGGTAACACCTTCAAATCAATAGTTCTTTTCTATTTTTAATGTCCTGCCATTAATCCGTTCTTATGTCCATTTTTCTTCCTCAACAAACAATGTGCAGAAGCTTGAGTGTTTTTCTGGGGTTTTAATTTTTTCCCTCCGTAGGAGCAGATTGTGTTTCATCTGGAGTGTGCATCGGGGTTGAGTGACAGGGTACTTTCATTTTAAACAAAAGGAAGGTAATTCTGAAGTCTGCTGCATGAAGAATGACACTTGAGTCTTACGTGTCTTTTAGTATTCTGGTAAGAAGCCCATAACATTAAGTTTACCTTCTTAACTACGGGTAAGTGTACGTTTCAGTAGTGTTAAGTATATTCGCTTGGCTGGGCAGCCCCACAGGTCTTTGTGCACTTTTTTTGGAGCATCTTAGTTAGAGAAACGGTAGGCTCTCACCTATGTGAACAGGTTGGTTTGTTGTCTCAGGCCTCAGAGGTGGGTAGGTGGGGGATTTAGAGTTATCATGGGCCTGTGAGAAACCAGGGAGACAAGAACTCCGTTTGACCCGCCGTGCAATGGAGGCAGACGAGCCATCCTCTCTCATCATTATGAAGTTACAGGATGGGGTGACATTGGGAAATTACAGGGTTATCCTTTCTACATTACTGCTTGAGTCTCGGAACACTCTGCAAGGGTCAGGATGGTCCCCTATGCCCCTAATGTTTCTCCTGTGACATTCCCAGTCAGCTTGCTCCCTTTTGCCTTTAGCTATCAGTAGATGTGTAAGCCTCGTCTGATGGTGACAAAGTCAGAATGTACACACCTAGTTTCAGAAGCTCAGATCTTCCAATTAAACCACGTGTTACTACCCCTGTTGAGAGGCACAGAATAAACTTTTTTTAGACACTGATGTCAGGAATTAGTATCTTAATAGGTTCCCACATTAAACAATGTTGGCTTGTGACTCTCCTAAAAAGTAATTTTGGGGACATCTGGGTGGTGCAGTCAGTTAAGCGTGCAATTCTTGGTTTGTCTCAGCTCATGATCTCAGGGTCATGGGATCGAGCTGCAAGTTGGGCTCCAAGCTCAGTTTCTCAAGTCTGTTCGAGTTTCTCTCTCCTTCTCCCTCTGCTGCTCCTGGTCATGCTCCTTCTCTCTCTCTCTCTCAAATAAATAAATAAATCTTTTTAAAAAATTAATAATTTTCGCTGCTAGAAACTTTCCTGGCCAAGGAGTAATCGTTGTTCCTATTTTGACAGGCCAGTGATCAAATGATAGATATAAAACTGTATGAATTTCAGATTGCAGCTATTGACCTCAATTTAGCAATCTCACTAAATTATTTCTTAGTCTCCCAGAGATATTTTGTTATCAGTTTTTTATTTTGAAAAATTTTAAACCTAACAGAAAAGTTGCTAGAATAGTACAATGAGCTCCTGATGGCCTGTACCTAGATCCATCAATGGCGAACGTTTTGCCACATTTGCTTTTTCCCTCTTGCTAGAGCCATAATTTCTTATTGAGGTGAAACTGACATAACGTAAAATGAACCACTGTGAAGCGAGCAATTCAGTGGAATTTAGTACATTCACAACATTGTATAATCACCACCTCTAGCTAGTTCCCAAACATTTTCATTCCCTCAAAATAAAACCCCGAGGGGCGCCTGGGTGGCTCAGTGGGTTAAAGCCTCTGCCTTCCACTTGGGTCATGATCTCAGGGTCCTGGGATCAAGCCCCACATCAGGCTCTGCTCGGCAGGGGGCCTGCTTCCCCCTCTCTCTCTGCCTGCCTCTCTGCCTTCTTGTGATCTCTGTCTGTCAAATAAATAAATAAATAAATAATCTAAAAATTAAAAAATAAAAAATAAAACCCCGTACCCAGTAAGCAGTCATTCCCGTTCACCTTCTCCCCAGCCCTCGGCAACCTCTAATCTGCTTTTTGTCTCCATGGATTTGCCTACTGGCGACATTTCATATAAATAGAATCATGCTATAAGTGACCTTTTTGTGTGTGAATTCTTTATATAAAGTGCTTGAGGTTCGTCTGCAATGTAGCATGCATTAGTCCTTTTACCACAGATACTGTTCACTGAGGTTGTAAAGTGAGTATGGGGGAACATTCCGTCGCTTATGTTCTCCTGCTTCTGCTTCACCCCACAAACGGGCCAGATGGGGTTTCATAGTCCCTTCAATCCCATAGTCCCTTTCAAATCAAGTGCCTCTTTGGGAACAGGGTGGGTGTTAATTCAAGTATAGGTACATTCACATCCAATAAACTTCTTACTGAATAGTTTAAAATGAGCCTAAAGAAGAAAAGACCCAGAGATAACCATGCCAACAAGCTAAATAGCTCTGGATACGTTTCTCAGTCTCTCTTGCCCTCAGTTTCTTTATCTACAGAACGACCAGACTGCATCCAAACCCTAAGCGCCACTGTCATGAAAATTGCATGATTCAATTCCCCAGACAATGCAGCTTACACTTATCCTAGATCTCTTATTCCAGAGAGCTGCTTGCCCCTGTTGATGAACCACTCTGGGTATGTGACCCTGGAGTTTACAAACTGTAGCTTGGATGAGTTTACGATTCACTTGGAGCTAAGAGAGATGAACATGTGACAAGAGGGTTATTCATAACCAGAGGACAAAGCTTGTTAAGAGACATTAAATATTGAACATTAAACCACACACATACCCCATAGGGAAACGGGTAAGAGGGCCAACAAGAAATATCAGCCTGCCCTCACTTTTCTCGTGTCACTGCCCTCATTCATTTGACCAGTCGTCTGTGGGTCAAATGGCTATAGAATTCTTCTGGAAAGCTATCAGCGCTTCCAGATTAAAGTTTACCTAGCTGGTACACCAGACAGAACATTCTTTCTTGAATTTATTTTTAGGACTGAATCTAAAAAAATTTGTTCCAATATTTTATTATAAAACTTTTTAAACACATCGCAAGAATGAGAGAATTTTACAGAGAACCCCTGGATACCTGCCTCCTCGAGTCTACCGTCAGCATTTTATTTTATTATTTATTTATCTATTTATTTATTTATTTATTTATTTTTTAAAAAGATTTTATTTATCCACTTGACAGAGAGAGAGAAATCACAAGTAGGGAGAGAGGCAGGAAGAGAGAGAGGAGGAAAGAGGCTCCCCACCTAGCAGGGGGCTTGATCCCAGGACCCTGAGATCATGACCTAAGCCAAAAGCAGAGGCTTAACCCACAGAGCCACCCAGGCTCCCCTACCGTCAACATTTTAGACTACTTGTTTTATGACCTATTTGCCCAGCCTTCAGCCCATTCCTTGATCCATCTTATTTTTGGAAGGATTTCAAAGTAAACTACAGACATCAGCACACATGCTGTTAATTCAAATTCAGTATTTGTTTACCAACTTTTTCTTTTGATGTAAGATGTATATACAAGGAAATATACAAATTTAAAACTGTACTTTCACTGAATTTTGACAAATGCGTACACCTGGGTAATGCAAAAATCCTATCAAGATAGCTAACATAAAACTTATTATTTCATTTAAATTTTTATGTGAGTATGTTGTTTTGAAAAATACAGTAGCATAATTAGTCTTAAACTGAAACGCTGTGGCTACCTGCCCCTTCTTCCCAATCCTGTTTTCTGCTTCTCAAAGGCAACTCCTTTCAAATTTTTTTATATGTTTCTTCTAATAATATATATCCTTGTATAGAATGTTATTATTTCTATTTCTTAAGTTTTCCATTTTAGAATTATCTACGGTTAGCTACTATGGAAGGTGATGTTATGGTTTCCCCAGAAAACTCCACAAAATCTAGAATTAATTAGAGTTTTTTGGCAGTTTTGCTGTATAAAAACAACCTACAAAAAGCAATTGTATTTATATACAATAGCAATCAATAGAAAACGTAAAAAGAAAATTGTCGTTTCTAAAAGTATAACACATCATAAAATAAACATGACAAAAGATAGGTCTTTCATGAGAAAGTAAAAATTCTGCATTGTCAATAAGCAAGGGAAGTCCAAATTATTGAGGAGAAATACCATGTTTATGGAGAAGCAAATTCAATATTGTAGAGAAGTGAAATATACAGGCTGATCCCAAAAGGCGTGTTCATGGAACTCTACAAGCTAAAATATTTGTTGATGATCAGAAAAGCAAAAATAGTCAAAACACTGCTAAATAAAAGAGAACTAAGAGTAGGAGCTCATCTTACCATTATCAAGAACTATTTGAGACCTGCAGTAATTATGATGGTTTGATACAGGGCGCCTGGGTGGCTCAGTGGGTTAAGCCTCTGCCTTCGGCTCAGATCATGGTCTCAGGGTCCTGGGATTGAGTCCAGCATCCCGCTCTCTGCTCAGCGGGGAGCCTGCTTCCTCCTCTCTCTCTCTCTCTCTCTCTGCCTGCCTTTCTGCCTACTTATGATCTCTCTATGTCAAATAAATAAATAAAATCTTAAAAAAAAAAAGAGTTTTCTGTATTAAAAAAAAAAAAAAAAGGATGGTGTGATACAAACCCATGGAAAAGGATAGACAGCCCAGAAAACAGATCTCTGTGGAGGAAGAGCCACTCCAAGGACATTTTCTGCCTGCTTAGTACTGTCCCGTGAGCATGAAATACATTTCTGTTGTGTTTCGGCCATTTTATGATTTTGGACCTATTTTGTAAAGCAGCCAATTCTAATATGACTTTTACAAAAGATTTTTTTAGATTTTATTTATTTATTTGAGAGAGTGCTTAGGGGCGGATGGTGGGGGGGGGCTCCATCCCACGACACTAAGATCATGACCTGAGCTGAAATCAAGAGTCAAACACAACCTCTTAACTCACTGAGCCACCCAGGTGCCCTTACAACTTCCATTGCTTTATTGGTCACCCTGTGAATTTCGATATGCAAAAATAACATCACTATTTACATTAGTATCTTTGCCTTCCTGTTTAAAAACACAAGAACTTAGCATCTGAACATCACCATCTGCCTGATTTATATGATACTGTTAATTGGATATTATGACTCTATTTTTTAACCTCAAGATACTGCTTTTGTACACAGTGATGTTTTAGATTACTCACACATCTGCTACTTAATTTGCTCATTTTCTCTTCTTTTATTTCCAGCCTTCCATCCGAGATTGCTTTCTTTCTGTCCACATTACATTCTGTGTAAACTCTTTATGGGGACTTCTGTTGGTGTCAAATTGTCAAAATTTGGAAATTCCTTTATTTTGCTTACAGTGTTTTTGTTTGGTGTTGGGCGGAGTTCAATAATCCACAGTTCCTTTAAGTGGAGAGAAGTAGAGGCTTGTCAGGGTGCTCTTGTGTGTCAGCACGAGGCAAGCATGAAGAAAGTGGGGGAGGAGATGTGACATTACCCCTCGGATCCCCCCATGATGTGTCAGGAGCCCAGTGTAGCTAAGAGCAAGATGGCACGTGCTGAATGGTTACCCAGTCATCACCCAGGAGTGGGGAAGGACCGTCCATGCCCTGGGTGAACACAAACCCCACTTTGCTTCCCCTGGAGGGGAAGCTCTAGCCCTGCATGACTTCCGTTTCTCCAACTCCCCCACTCAGGGACCAGACTTCTAAGCACTGAGCCATGGCTGACAGAAGATAGCAGTCAAAGTTTAGAGACATGAGACATTATTTTCATAATCTCCCAGTTGGGCTACTTGCCACCCAGCTCTCACCAGATATGGACCTGAAGACAAGACCCTCCAGGGTTTCAGAAAGTTCCTTACAGCAGCCAGGAGCAGAAAAACCATAGAACAAGGTAGAAAGACTCCTTTTTCAACACTGGGGGGGTGGGGGGGGGAGGCTCCTTTTTTGAACCTCTTCAGTATGACTTTCCTCCACTCTCAGGAATTAGGTATAGTAATTTCCATGCCAAGACCACAGTGCTGGCAGAGTTCTTAAAAGCAAAGTGGAAAAAAGTGAGATCGACCCAGATTGATCCTAGTCCAAGATGATTTCTTCATCCATCTAATGCCTATGAGTTCTTAAAGCTGTGAGGTTTGCCTAAAGCTGTGAGGTCTGTTTTGGTTCCAGAAAAGAGCGTTTCCCAAATAGTGATGCACCAAAGTATCACCCAGGTCACATGTTAAAATTATAGATTCTATCAGCTTTAGTAGACATTCTGAATTCTTATTCCTAGGACAGTGCTATCGAATAGCAATATTATGCAAGTGACATATGTGATTTTACATGTCCTAGTCACCACACTTTAAAAAATGGAGAGAGGGGTCCCTGGGTGGCTCAGTGGGTTAAAGCCTCTGCCTTCGGCTTGGGTCATGATCCCAGGGTCCTGGGATCAAGCCCCGCATCGGGGTCTCTGCTCTGTGGGGAGTCTGCTTCCTCCTCTCTCTCTGCCTGCTTGTGATCTCTCTATCAAATAAATAAATAAAATCTTTAAAAAAAAATGGAGAGAAATAGGTGAAATTAATTTCAAGGATGTATTTTATATTACCTAAAGAATAATATGGTTAATTTTAGTAATGTATTTTATTTAAATATATATTTGAAATAGAGTTTATTTTACTTGAATATATTTATTAATTTTAAAGATATATTTTATTATTTAAAATATAAATACCTTACTTATATATTCAAAACGTCATTTCAACATGTGAGCAATAAAAAATTATTGAAATGTTTTACATTTTTTTTCATACTGAATCTTAAATTTCTATGTGTATTTTATACTTAGGACCCATCTCAGTTCAGACCAGCCACATTTAAAGTGCTTAGTAGGCATATATGGCTAGTGGCTGCAATTTTGGACAGGGCAGTGCTAGGGAAAGGCCTAGAAATCTACATGTTCAGAAGCATCCCACGTGATTCTTAACAAGTAAGTTCAGAAAATGCCACTTTAAGGACTGGTGGAGCTTTTGAGCCATTTTGATGACCTCATAAATACCTATGTAATGTTGCAGTGGAAGAGGCCTTGGAAGGCATGGGCTGCAGCTCTCCCTCTTCCAGATGAGGAAACAGAAGTGACAGATTTGCCAAGGTCACATGGCCTGCTGAAGTCGGAGCTGGAACAGTAATCCAAGTCTCCAAATGATCTGTTTTTAATTCTTTCCAATGCGTTTATGTGTGTTCTTCAGACTGTCAGATTTATGAGGGGGGGGAAGAACTGTCCCAGTGATATATCTTGCCAATCTGATGTATCTCCAACTTCAATCTGCACTTGATTTTGATGCAATTAAAAACTACTGCCTCTTGAGCTCCTGTCATGTGCCAGGCACCGTACTGTGCGCTATATATGCATTATGTTTAAACCATCACAACAGACCTATAAATACGGGCCCATTTTCAAGGTGAGAAGTGAGAACATGTTCAAGTTCACAAATGATTTGTGGCAGGAAGGGAGTTTAAACCAAGGTCTGACTCCTAGGCCGTGTCCTTTCCAGGACATTGTGTTTTGTGTCCACAAAAACACAATGTCCCCCCTTGCTAAGGCAAGGGGCCGGAGTTTCGGACACTGCACCAAGATGGCATAAAGATCTTCCACTGGCTTGTGACCCACTCAATGCTTCAAGTATCAGGCCTTTCCTGATGCTTGGGAGCATTTCTCTACCATAGCCCACCTTTTCAGAAGCGTGGCCCATCTCCCTCAACCTCCTTGCTGTGGACATAATCTTGTTCTCACAGTCATTATTACAAGCAAGGAAAAATCATCGTGTCCTTTGCCTTTGCCTTGGTCACATCTCCATTCATAGCTCCAGCTTCTGAAGCTCTGGAGGTTGGATTCCCAGGTTCTCAGTTCAAACTGGGGCTAGTGAAGATTCATCACGTACAAATTTGCCATTCCTTGGATTTGAAAAGTACAACCATTGGAGGAACACGATGTGGTTGCCCTGCTTCTGTATTTGGTTTGGCAAACCTCTAGGAGACCTTTCAAGTATTTGGGGTTGGTATAATGTGGAATCTAGTAATTAATTTGAAATCGAGTGGGTGTTTTCAGGAAAATGAAATCGTCATGTTCTGATTCATATATACAGAACTCAGAGGAGAATATGTGTGCACACATGCGCGTCCGGAGGAGGTTGGAGAAGGTCTTTAAATTGATACACCGTGTTCAGAATAAGCAAGGTCATTCTTCTTCCACTAAACAGAAGGATGAGCGGCTTAGAGCAAATAGAGTTTCTCCTCTTCACCCAGATCAATGGGTAAAATCAGGTCAAAATCTGCAACAAACAGTTGTTGAAATTAGCCTTTCAAGAGAAAGAAATTCAAGAACGGTGTGCAGACGGATAGGTACTGAAAGTGGGGACAGCCACAGGCCTTTGCCCTTGGGACTGGGTAAATGAGCTGACCACATCATAGCCTCGAGGACAGACCAGCAGCATCAGCAGCACTGGGGAGCTCGTTAGGCATGCAAATTCTTGGACCCCAGACCTACTGCATGAGGTGCTCTGGGGATGGGGTCTGGCAATCTTTGATTTATCCAGCCCTCCAGGAGACTCTGATACTGCTTTTGGACAGTAGTTCTCAGCTATTAGTATATTAGAATTATACCATGGAGGCTTTGGGTGTGGGGGAAAGTCAATGCCTGGGCCTTACCTCTGAGACTTTCTGATTTAATTGGTGTGGAGTGGGGTGTGGGCATGTGTATGTTTAAAACCTCCCCAGGGGATTCTAATATGCCCATAAAGTTGAGAACTGCTACTTTAGGGACTGGCATCCCAGATCCTGGGCCCAGCTCTGCCCTCACCAGCTGTGTGACCTCAGACATTTCATGTGGCTGTACCTTAGCTCTTTTATCTCTCAAAAGACACCAGGAGGCCAGTCATTGTCACTGATCTCTAGGGCATCTTCCAGCTCCAATGAGCTTGGGCACACTGGCTGGTCATGACTCCGAAAGCTTCTTCCTGAGTTCCTGCCTAGTGCTGGTAACTGGGGGGTTGTGTCCCACAAAGCATCCGGGAGAGAAAGAACTGCACTGGACACTGAAAATTGATGTCCCCAAGGAATTGATGTGGCTCATTCTGATTGCAGAAATGACCATCCAGAAAGCCCCCAATCTGTTCTCATCTGGAATGATATACCAGTGGGAAGAATTTAGTTTTATTTTCCTAAAACTGTTGACAGGCCCCATAAGAAAGTCTTCAAAAACGAAGTATTTATCTGTCTATCTATTTATTTATTTATTGGGGGGGCGGGCATGCACGAGTGTGTAGGGGAAGAAGCAGAGGCGGAGGGAGAGGGAAAGGGAGAGAATCCCAAACAGACTCTACCATGAGCACAGAGCCTGACATGGGGCTCCATCTCATGATCCCGAGATCATGACCCAAGCCAAAAGCAAAAGTCAGACACTTAATTGACTGACCACCCAGGTGCCCCTCAAAAACAGTCTTATTATTGCTGTGGAAGGCTTTGTGGTCCCCAGACCAGGACCAGCAGCCTCGCCTAGGAACTTGGTAGGAATAAGAATTGTTGGGCCCTATCCCAGACCTACTGAATCAGAAACTCTGAGCCCAGACCCAGTGATTCGTGTTTTAATAAGCTCTCTGTGTGATTGTGATGCATGCTTAAGTTTGAAAATCACTGGTTTCAGGAACAAAGCGCAAAGCATTAACAGAGAGCCTGGTGACAACCACTATCTCCGGCATTTGACATTTTTTTCCGGATCTACAATTTCTAGTAAGCCTGGTTATCCAATTTCCCAGGCTACTGCAGATTGGAAGCTGCTATCCGAAACATCAGGGGAGTTATGGGGCAGCTAAAATCATGCCCAAAGATGGCCTTGATAATATCAGTGGCCACTGAGAGCCAAGCAGGGGGAGGAAAATGTGAGTGGACACTGAACTATATCACCACGTGATTGAACGCATGAATGTGTTCTTCACCTTGACCTTATCATATGCACAGGGCATTCTGGGACCTCTGCAGAGGGGCATCTATTTCAGCCAGTAAGTATAGGCAGGGAAGAAGGAGGAGTTCCTGAAAGAAGGGACTCGAGGCCCAGCTGTACCCTAAAGGGAGAGCTGGAACTGAGCTGGCAAAGAGAAGGACAAAAGGTATTCTAGGTCTGGGAACAGGAGGGGCAAGGCCCGGAGGCTCCTGTTGTGCAGAAGCCTGAGCAGAGCTTCTGTAGAGAGTCAGGGAAGGTCAGAGGAAAAGCCTGGCTTCCCAAGCTTGGTCTCTATCCTGCAGGTAGTTGGAAGCCATTGGAAGATTCTCCAGCAAGAGTATGACATGAGCAGATGCATATTTTAAATAGACCATCATGAACATACAGAATGGAGATGGGACTTTTCCAGTAGTCCAGGCAGTGGTGGTGGTGGTGAGCTCTGGAAATGGGGCAGTTGTTCTAGAGAGAGAGATGAGGGAGGGGAACACTCAGGTGACAAAACGTGCAGGCCCCGGGAACTGACTCAGTGAGCAAGCGGGAGATAGAGCTGTGGAGGCTGGTCCCCAAGGGGCTGTGTGGTTGGTGGCGCCTCCAGCTGTGACCGAAGAGGATGGAGGTAGCGTTTGCTTCAAGAGGAAGATGTGTTCAGGCTGGGTCGCAGTGAGTAGAAGTCTGAGATGATACAGACACCCCTGGATGAAATCATGTTCCATATTCTCCAATTAAAGAAAACAGCCAATGTAGATCATTTCTCTTTCTTTCTTTCTTTCTTTCTTTTTTTTTTTTTAACAAAAGGGTCAAAAATGAAGGATTTGGGCACCCAAAAGAATTAGCTTCAATTTTCCGGAAACTATGGGATATGAATGTCCTCCTTCCCTGAGAGGTCAGATAAGTGAGGCATTGCAGTGATGTAAATATGCCTTTACATGAAGTGAATGACATTAGCAATCGTTCATAAGAGTCTTTAGGACTTAGGGGCGCCTGGGTGGCTCAGTTGGTTAAGCGGCTGCCTTCGGCTCAGGTCATGATCCCAGCGTCCTGGGATCGAGTCCCACATTGGGCTCCTTGCTCGGCAGGGAGCCTGCTTCTCCCTCTGCCTCTGACTGCCACTCTGTCTGCCTGTGCTTGCTCTCTCCCTCTCTCTCTCTGACAAAAAAAAAAAAAAAAAAAGAGTCTTTAGGACTTAGAAGCTATGTGTTTATGTTATGCCTCTGAACCTCTCCAAAACTGTTTTGGAGAAGCTCTGGCCTTGGCTCAGCTTTTCAGTGACTCGCTTGAGGGGCAGAGGTGAGTGTGATCATCTTCTTAGAACACAAATGGATTTCCTAGAAAAAGAACAGCAGGGAACAAACACCATGAACAGAATTGCCTCATACTCTTGGGACAATCTCTTCGCCATCCCCAGGCCACTTGAGAAAAGAAACCAAAATTCATGCCCAGAAAGTGCAGAGGGAGGGAAGGGGAGAATTATCAGAGCCTCCAAGTGCGTTGGCACGTTGGGGGACACTTCAGCGTTTGCCACAAAGCGTGGTGAAAAAGAAAACGGGCCTTTTGTAGTTCCACTTGCAATATTATGGGGTGTAGAAAGTCTACATGCGTTCATTAGTGATGTTTTGTTGTTGTTGTGGTGGTGGTGGTGGTTGTGTTTTAATAGTTGGTGACCTTCAGTTTAGTGTCTGAAAAGCCAGGCTACCTGTTGGAGAATTCCCTTCAAGGCCTCACCTTTGGGTGCACATTGGAATCACCAGGGGAGCCCTAACAAGGCCAGATGCCTGGGCCTCATGCCAGGAGAATCTGATCTTACTACTCTGGGGAACAGCCTGGGCAGTAAGATTTTTTAAATCTCCCCAGATGATTGTAAGGTGCAGCTAGCAGTGAGAAGAAGCGCTTTCAAGCCACAATGCAGACCGTTTTTGTTTTGGGGGGTTTTTTTGTTTTTTCTTTTTCACAGTAGACACATCTGAATGTGCACTTGGCAGAAAGTACATAAGCAAATTTACAAGATCTGAAAACATTCGAGTGAGGACAAAAGGAAAATAAAGGGAGAAGACAAACTCCCAGTTTTGCTCACAGATTCGCAGCTATGCCAAGCCCACTGGACAAAGAGACAGCGGGCCATTGGCTACCAGTACGAACCCCAAAGTTAACTTGTTAACTCCCTGCTTAAGCTTTTCTTTCATGAGCTGAACTGAAATTGAACTAGATTTCAAAAAGTAAAATTTCGTGTAACTGTCCCTAGTGGGGTGGACTGAGAATTTACCATGTGCTAGGCCCTGTTCTAGTCCTCTACATTTGCAAACTCATTTAATCCCCCGCCCAATCCCATATCACAGATGAGGGTGTGGAGGCACAGAGGGTCAGTAAATTGTCCAAGGCCACAGCCAAGAAATGGAAGCACTGAGATTCATACCCGGAACTCTGGAGATTGTACTTTTAACCCCCATAATGTACAGCCTCTCCCACAGAGCAGAGACCCTGAAAGAGGAGAATGGGGTGTTATCTCCCCATAACTCAATGCATTCATACTGGGGGTTCGGGCAGCCACTGGGTGGGAGTGGAGGGGATACACAGATGAGTCAGACCTATGTCTCCAGTTCATAGGTTTGTATGGAAGGGTAGGACAAAGACAGAAAGAACACCACCAAAAGGCAGAGCAAGCAAAGTCCTATAAGAGAAACACAGATGAATGTGAACATGGAATCAAAGGAGGAGCAGTTTCCTTTTAAATCACTGAAGGCTCCCTGGAGGAGGCGGTGTTAGGGAGTAATTCCTTCTGACTGTGGCTCAGGTCAGAGGTAGGAGAGCTGGGAGAAGCGAGAGGGAGAAAGAGAGGCTGGAGCCCTGCTCTAGGGGGCGTGGTCAAATCCCGGAGGTGCAGCCAGCATTGCTCTTGTACACAGTCTGCCGCACTGGGCTCTGGAGGGGGAATTTCCTGGTGGGAAAGTCAGCTGGCTCGTCTAGCAACCCCTGAGCCTGTCTTCTCCCTTGCACTTTTGTCACATTACTATTTAGCCGCACCCGTGCCTCCGCCCTTCTCCCCTTTTAAAACTCTGGCCACCCCTGGAGAAAAGCCTTTTTCTTGGCTTCTTTGGGCAAGTTGGAGCATGCTGTTACCTTCAAGAGCTTTGATAAGTATTAAGGAAGAATAAAGGAAAAATAGTTATGTTTAATGTATTGGTATGACAATAGTCAAATTTCCAAGTACCAGGTTTTTGAACCCATATCCCAGTACTAGGAAGCATATGGGCCGCAAAATCTCATTATCTGTAGGTGATAAACCCCTGTAGACCCAAAGGGCTAGAACAATCTTGTATGCACCATCTCTAGCTTCTTTCTTTTATGGCTTCCTCTGAATTACAACCAGCAACTGGCTCTCAACTTCCTCCCTCTCTCCCTCCCTCCTTCCCTCTTTTGCTCCCTCCCTTCCTCCCTCCCCCCTTCCTTCCTCTTACCTACCCACCCATTCATCCAACATAAATTTGTTGAACACCTACTATGTGACAAGCATGCTAAAAATTAAGTGGTCAATATTTTTCTATGCCCTTCAGCACCAGGAATGAGTCTGATGCTACCCCAGTGTGCTAGGTTGTGGGGACGCCTGAGTGGCTCAACCAGTTAAGCGTCCAGCTCTGGATTTTGGCTCGGGTCATGATCTCTGGGTCGTGAGATCAATCCCTGTGACAGGCTCCATGCTGGGTGTGGAGCTTGCTTAAAATTCTCCCTCTCTCTTTTCCTCTGCTCCTCCAGACACCCCCATCCCTGCTCATGGGTGCGCACTCTCTCTCTCTCTCTCTCAAATATAAGTAAATAAGTAAATAAACAAATAAATAAATGTATTATGTATGTGTGTGTTAGGTTGGATAATTATTCTTGATTCTTTTTTTTCTCCCCCAGTAACCTTACTGTGCTTCCCAGGAGAGTAGCAAAATGGTACTTGCCTGCTCCCAAAGGCTTTGGGCTTTGCCACATGACTTGCTTTGGCTAATAAAATGTCAGCATATGTGACATTAAGTAAAGACTTTCAGTGTGCTAGACGGTTGGCTTGGGCGCTTGTACTTCTGTTATCCTTCATGAGAAGAATACACCCAGGGAGCTGCTGCCCCCACAAGGAGGAGATATAGGAGTAGACATGACGTAGTCTATACTCCAGAGCCGTGGGCCCAGCAGAACCATAGCCAATCTACAGAAGCCCAAGCCAGAAACAATAAATGTTTTCATAGCAAACCATTGGAAATTAGGGATCACTTGTTATATACCATTTTTTAGCAAGAGCTTACCAGATAAGACTAGGCCAAACAGGGCGCCTGGGTGGCTCAGTGGGTTAAGCCGCTGCCTTCGGCTGGGGTCATGATCTCAGGGCCCTGGGATCGAGTCCCTCGTCAGGCTCTCTGCTCAGCAGGGAGCCTGCTCCCTCCTCTCTCTCCGCCTGCCTCTCTGTCTACTTGTGATCTCTCTGTCAAATAAATAAATAAAATCTTAAAAAAAAAAAGACTAGGCCAAACAAAAGAACTTGTCCATATACCCCCACATCATTTTTTTTTAAACTACTAAGATTCTAGTTTTTTTTTTTTTTTTTTTTGGTGTGCATATCCTAGTGCCAGGGTCCCCTGAGTTTTAGTTTCACCTGTAAACTAGGGACAATGTGCAAGGATTAAATGGGTATTATATATAAAGTGTCTAGTACAGTGTCTGGCACATAATGCTCAATACATGGTAGCAGTCACTGAGATGATTTGGGAAGATAATTCTGCAGCATCAAGGATGGTTAGTAGGGGAGAGGGAAGCTAAAATAACAGACTTAATGAGAGCTCACTGTGTGCCATGGGCTGCTCTGTTCGGAGTACTTTCTCTTTGTTAACTCCAAGAAAATCTCAAAATAACCCTTTGATGTAGGTCCTATCAGCTCACTGCGTACGTAGGTGAGGAAAGTGAAGAACAGAAAAGATTAAATAACTTTTTGACGCCACACAGCCAGGAAACTGCTGCAGACAAAGAATTGGAACACAGGCAGTCTGGCTCCAGAGCCTTTGGTCTTCTGGTTTTGAACTGAGGTCTACTTGACAAATGACCTTAGTTTCAGGTGGACAACAGAATGATTCGATATTTGTATATATTCTGAAATGGTCAGCACAGTAAGTCTAGTTGACATCCTCACTACACATGGTGACAATTTTTTTCTTGTTATGATGCCTTTTAAGATTTAGTCTCTTAGCAATTTTTTTCAAGATTTTATTAATTTGAGAGAGAGAGAGAGTGAGCATGGACCAGGGGAAAGGGCAGAGGCAGGAGGAGAAGCAGGCTCCATGCTGAGCAGAGAGCCTGATACCGGGCTCGATCTCAGGACCCTGGGATGGTGACCTGAGCTGAAGGCAGACAGACGCTCAACTGACTGAGCCATCCAGGTGCCCCAGCAATTTTCAAATATACGGTATAGTATCGTTAACCATAGTCACCATGCTGCACATTACATCCCCATGACTTCATTATTGGAAAACTGGAAGTCCATACCTTTTGAGCCCCTTTCCCACTTTGCTTACACCTCACCTCCACTCTTGCTCCTAATCACCATGAATACCACCTCTAAGCAGGGAGACCTTTTAGAAGGGCAGATGAGGAGTTCAAATGAGCCAAGAAGCAGAGCTAGACCAATGTAGTGCCCAAGGGCATGCAAAGTAGGAAATAAATGGAAGACACAATGCAGAGAATAAGTATAATCCAGCAAGCTAACTTGGTAACGAGCTGCTAGCGGTGGGTGTTAGATGAAGAAGCAGAGCTCACTCTGCTGTGTATGGTTTTTGGAAATCACAAGAAGATAAATTCTCAATCAGTAGCATGTTCTGTGAAATTATGTCGTACCCCGAGAAGTCATCATGAGATGCTTGAGGAACTTGAGACATCTTATATGGTGGACAGAGAATCAATCTGATTTTCTTTTTCTTTTTTTTTTAAGGTTTTATGTATTTATTTGACAGAGAGAGATCACAACTAGGCAGAGAGGTAGGCAGAGAGAGAGGGGGAAGCAGGCTCCCCGCTGAGCAGAGAGCCCAATGCAGGGCTTGATCTCAGGACCCTGAGATCATGACCTGAGCTGAAGGCAGAGGCTTAACCCACTGAGCCACCTAGGTGTCCCCTCAATCTGATTTTCGACTGCCATTGTTAAACTATGAAAAGACAGGTGAACTTCCATTTGGTCTTTTTTCAACCCAGAGATTCCACTATCTTCTGTAGTTATGCAGGCCATCCATATCAGAAGTCTTCTGTGTCCAAGCCTCAAGTAAGTGAAAATTAGCAACGTGCACACATCTGACTCCAGTATTGAATGTCTGCCTCGAAGGTAGTCACCACTCTTCACCCTTCCAAAGAAGGACTCCCTCGCACACCCTCCACCAGGACCACTCACAGCTCTTCTCGTTTCCTTTGGAAATCTTCTTGAACCTCCCTTATGTTATGAGTTCAGATTTATTTATTGTGAAATTGTTATTAAATTTCATTCTTACAGGTTTTCACTGTTCAATCGATACATTTCTCTATCTGCAAAAATTGTTTCAGTATCTGGGAATCAGGATAGGCTATCTCATGAAATTAACAGAAATTAACAGAATTTGAAATTGAAATTAATGGAAATATTTTTTATTTAGTGAATTTTCACTTAGCAGTAGGGCTTTTAGGAGAAAATGAAGAATAGTTTGTTTGGGTCGTGTAGTGGGAATTTAATACATGTTTGATGAATGAGCGAGTCCATGTATCAGTGAGAGTCACAGGAGGAAGGAGTTTCAAGACTAAGAAAGAGGGCTGGTGCTACTCCCTGTGGCGAGAACACAGATGTTTCTTCTTTGGTCGTTTGAAATCTAAGATTATGGACTCTAGTGATCAATAATCTTAGATATTTACAGTCTCTTTCTTAAATGTTAAAATGACTAATCCATCTCCAAGTTCTATGAGGCCACCCTCCCTCGAAAACCAGGCCAGTTCTCAAGATTGGATTATGTGGCTAAAGCCCTGTGTTCACATGTGGACATTGGTTTAGAGAGGTAGAAAATGAATCCATTGGAAACCATGTTACTGTTGGTATTAATTACTCGCCTGGAGGGGCAGGCTCTCCTCTGCCACACTGGCCAGAGGTTGAAACTTAGCCTGGAGAAGTGTACGTGGCTGGAAAGAAGATATGAGATAATAAAGGTGCTTACTGTTTAAGCCCGTGGTCCTCAACTTATGGTATGATTATTAGTAGCCTCAACATGCTTGGGACTTGTTAGAAATGCAGACAGACCTACTAAATCAGAATCTGTAGACCCCGGTGATTCCTAGCCACGCTAAGGTTTGAGAAGTGCTGCTTTAAGCTGTTTCATTTTTTTCCCTAAAGATTTTAAGTAATCTCTACAACCAAAGTGGAGCTTGAACTCACAACTTGGAGTTCAAGAGTCATATGCTCCACCAACTGAGCCATCCAGGCACCCCCAGTTAAAGCTGTTTCTAATTGGATTTTTTCATATTGGTGGCTAGAAAGCAAACTAATATCCTGTCTTACAAATCGATAGCAAAGATCTTGTTTTCATATAACCACCAAGACAAAGATGCAAGAAAAAGACCAAAGTATTACCTATGCAAGTCTTTGGGACCTGTTAGGAAAGTTCCGTGGCTCTTTAAATGGCTTTATTTCCAAAAGAGAGAGGAAACAGTGTATTTCATAGCGAATGCACTTTTTCGGCTTCAAAGGGTAGTGAAAACAGTTCTTAGACTCACTAAAAATTCAGGCTGTACGTATACCTCTTGAGTTGACATGACCAGACAAAGCAAGAGCAAAAGGGGTGAGACATGGAAAAAGAAGAAGGCATCAATAGGGGAAAAAATGGTTTTGGGGTGCCTGGGTGGCTCAGTGGGTTGAGCCTCTGGTTTCGGCTCAGGTCATGATCTCAGGGTCCTGGGATCGAGCCCCGAATCGGGTTCTCTGCTCATTGGGGAGCCTGCTTCCTTCTCTCTCTCTGTTTGCCTGTCTGCCTGCTTGTGATCTCTGTCTGTCAAATAAATAAATAAATAAAATCCTTAAAAAAAAAAGAAAAAGAAAAAAATAATTTTAAGCCATTTACTTGGTTTAGATCAGTAAGACATCCCAGATTTCCTCATAAATGTAGTTACTCAAGTTCATTTTGGTACCCGTCCAGATTGCAAACATCTTAATAATGCAAAATGAAATAATTCTATGTTGTAAGAAAAACAAAACAAAACAAAACAAGATACCCTCATAGTATTGTTATTCCTGAAAAGAATACTCGAGTTTCTTGAGGTTGCCCAAGTCAGGCGATTTCATAAATCACTCTGTGTTTACGCTGAGTTCAAAAAACTGTTACAATAAAAGAGGCCACTAAGTATGATTAACCAAACCCAATTTCAACAAACAAATTCTGCAGTTTGTTTTATTTTTTAAAAGAAACCTTCAGTGTTCTGGGTTGATTGTCCCCTGTTTTGTTTTGTTTTTATTTTCTTTTGACAATAAGCTATTGGGAAATCATTTAGGTCGCTGCTTGTTATGAAAACATTGTGATTAAGATGATTTCATAGCCTGCATTTCTGCCATCTCTTTCATTATGTCTGAGAGGTCAACAGCTGAGCAAAAATTACGCTGAGGATGTAAAGGCTAAACCAATCTGCTATTTAGTGATCATTTGAAAAAAAATTAAGGCTTTGTGTTCACAAATTTCACTCACCTTTGACACTATAAGATCACAATGTTTACACTATGGAATGGCTGGGAGAAACATCGAGATACACTACTGGACCATGTGCATAAAAGCAGTCAAGTGGTAGGATACAAACCCAAAAGAGACTCCCCCCTCCAAAAAGCCAGGTTGCTTCAAAACCTTGCTTTGGTCGGTGGAAATACTTAGGGAAAATGATAGCTACAGCTAATCAGAAGTAATCCCCAAGCTGGATATTTGCACCTTTCCCATTAAAGGACTAATAGAAACCACCTAAATAAGTCACTTGGAAGTTCATGGCTTTATTGGTTCATTTGTTTCCGTGATCTTTTCCACTCTGGCTGCCTGCTTTGCTTTCCTCTTTAGCATCACCGGTGATGGAAACGCACCAGAGAAAAGAAAGGAAAAAAGTTGAGACACATCTTTGAGTGGCTTCAGGCATTGACTGACAAATGTGCCTCGAGAAGTGGCCAGAGATGGGTGGTGTGTTTGCCCTGCACGTGGTCCTCTCCTTTCTGTGGCCTCCCGATTATGTTCTGTTCTCATAGAAGCCTGGCTCTTTCTCTTGGTCATTTCTCTCTCATTCTTTTTTTTTTTTTTTTAAGATTTTTTCTTAATTTTTAAGTGATCTCTACGCCCAATCTGGGGGTCGAACGCACAACTCTCAGATCAAGAGTGGTGCAGTATATCAACCGAACCAGCCAGGAGCCCCCAATAATCTTGAAATACTCTTTTCACACAGCTTCCAGGATGCCAAACTCTCTTGGCTTTCTCCTACCTCACCGAAGGCTCTGTCTCAGTCACCTCTGCTGGTTCCTTTTCAGCTCCCCAAACTGTAAACACTGGAGGGCCCCGGGTCTCTATCCTCGCGCCACTTCTCCATTCACCCTCCCTCCCCTAGGGATTTCATCAAGTTCACGGCTTTAAAGATCATCTGTGTGCTGACGCATCCCCCCCTTCCTTCTAGATTTACGCATCCATCTGTGCCTACCTGGCATATCTATTTGGATGTCTAAGAGGCACCTCAAACTTAACAAACTAACTAACCTTTGCTAAACTAACCCTCACTCTCCCCCTTGAACCTCATTTTCACAGTCTTCCCCAATTCAGTAAGTGACCACTCCCTCTTGCTAATTTGATGACCCAGAAACATGAGCATCACTCCTGACTCTTTTTCTCTTAGAGCCCATGGCTATTGCATCAGCAGCTACTATGGGCTTTACCTTCAAAATAGAAGCTAGACCCAACCACTTCTCCCCACCACCACTGCTGCCACCCTGAACCCAGCCACCATCAATTTTCAACCAGATCATGGCAAAAGCTTTGTAACTGGGCTCCCACTTCCCCTCTTGATCTCCTAGAGCATAGCTTGAATGAAGCTGTTAAGACAGAAGCCACATCATATCTCCACTTGAGCTCCAAGCCCTCCAGTGGCTCGCCTTCCCACTTAGATTAAAAGGCAAAGTCCTAACCCTAACCTCCTTTCATTCCTCGAATATGCCAGGCATCGTTTCACCTCCAGGTTTCTGCACTCGCTCGCTCTCTTTCCTGCTGGGAACCCCCTCCCCCAGGTTGATTATCTCAGCTCCTTCGCACCTTTTCTCAAATGTCATCTCAAGGAATTCTGCCTCAGTTTCCATCTTGGCGTCCTCTGTTCTCATTACTCTTTTTTATTTTTCTCCCTTGCATTTATCACATCTAAATTGTCATGTTTTACATATTTGTTCACTTATGGTGTTAGGGTATTGCCAAAGACTAGAAACAAGAAACCCCATAAGACCATGGCTTGAAGAACGTCGAAGTGAACAGTCTGGCCAGTGGTGGTTCTGCTCCAGTCAGTCAGAGATCTGGGGTCCTTCCATCGTGTTGCTCTGCCCCCCTCCCAGGGCTGTGTTCTCATATGCATTACTGAAGCTGGGTCAGCACCATATCCAGGTTCCAGCTGGCAGAAAAGGGGAAGAGAACAGGAAGGTAGCACAGCCAAAGTTCTCTGAAAATCCAATCACCGCCCCTCACATTTCATCAGTGAGAACTTAGTCACATGACCTTATCTAGCTAAGGGAGTCTGGAAAATGTAATTTAGGCAAGCAGCCATTTTCCAAGGAAGAGGTGGAAAATGGGTTTTTGCTGGGCAACCATCACCATTTATTATGTGTGTCCTTTCTTCCCATTAGAATAGGAGCTCCATGAGGGTAGGGATCTTTGCTCGTCTTACTCATTTCCATATTCCGAGCACCCCAAATAGCTCCTGGTACACAGAAAGAGCTTGGTAAATATTTATGGAATAAATGAAGGAATTGTGGCTGGGAAGGCTTTCCTCCTGGGGTTTACAATAGCAAACATATCTCCCTTAGGATAACCTGACATGGACCTTTTTAAATGTTTTATTTGTTTTTGAGAGAGCACAAGCAGAGGGAAGGCAGAGGACGAGGGAGAAGCAGACTCCCTGAGAAGCACAGAGCTCAACAGTGGGCTTAGTGTGGGGCTTTGGGGCTTGACGTGGGGCTCGATCCCAGGACCCTGAGATCATGTCCTGATCCAAAGTCAGATGCTTAACCGACTGAGCCACCCAGGTATCCCCTAATGTTGACTTTTTTGATTTTATCACATGGGAGCTTGTAGAGTTCTTCATTCAGTGAAGTAGGGGTCGAAGACTTCTCACTAGTGAAGTAGTTGTAAATTCTACATCCACTAATGTCGTAGTCAAGCAGCCCCAGGAAGGGTCCCCTATATATTGAAAGATGACCTTGGCCATAGGAAGAGGAGTGTTTTCCATGGTTCAGGAGGGAGTCCTAGACCTATGTCTTCCAGTGATCCAGATGGGTAGGAGTCAGAAGTTTTTGCATCAATACAGGACTTTATTTGCAGTCTGTATCTGTTCCATGTTTCCTAACACGACCATTTTGTGTTAGAAATACAGCTCCCCGCCCCTAACTATGGGGGATATTTGCCCTGCTAAGTAACCAAAATTAAAAGGATGCGAAGAGCTTAGAGAATGAGCAGAGAAAGCCTCTGATAGTCTACGAACGTGAGCTCCTGCCTCTCATATCCCCTGTCTCTCCCACGGCAGACAGAACCTTCCTCGGCTCACACACCTCCCCAGACAGAGCACACTCACAAACACTTTTCCTCCAAAAGCTCAAAATACAGCTTTTTAAAACCTAGTGAGTAACCCAGAGCCTCTTGCAACAACCTTATAGGGCCAGTCGTATTTTAGCAAAAGTTTCCTAGTGCGAACAGATGCCTCTGATGTAAGGGTTGGCTCTGTTGGGCTCCAACAGTGGAAGAGAGGAAATAACCGTGAAGCCCAGGCACAGAAAACAAGTTTCCTTCCTTGAGGAGAAAAAAAGATCCCAGCATCAGTATAAGCTAAGCAATGGAACAAGACATGGGACTGTGAATTTTGTCTCCTACCTGTCTTTATTTATCTAAGGTTTGTATTAACATTCTCCATGGGTGCTGTTGTAGTGACCAACAACTCAAGCCCAGAGAATGAAGCTCCAAAGGGTTCAGTTGGCCAAAGTCATTTAAAACACATAACAGGGGTGCCTGGGTGGCTCAGTGGGTTAAAGCCTCTGTCTTCGGCTCAGGTCATGATCCCGGGGTCCTGGGATGGAGCCCCACATCAGGCTCTCTGCTCAGCGGGGAGCCTGCTCCCACCCCTCCCCCACCTGCCTCTCTGCCTACTTGTGATCTCTGTCTGTCAAATAAATAAAATCTTAAAAAAAAATAACAGCGAGGTGTTTGGGGATTTTTGTTTTGCTCTTCACGTCTTACAGTGCAAAGACAGAAACTCCAAACCCTGCAAGTGATTTTTATAAACATAGTTAAGATTGAGACATCGTCCTATCTCTTTTTTGGACAGTATGTGGCTAAGTCACAGTACGTTGAAGAGCTCTGGTGTGGGGTCCATTTTAGTAAGAAGACCAATTGCACATTTGCTTTTGGAAATTATTCTGAGACACTTATCTGTGGATCTGAAGCCTTCTTTTCGGGTCTTTTGGAAAATGGTAAGCTCTTCAAAACTCTTTAGAGATACTGACATTTTAATTTGTATGCTTCTCTTGAATATTCTGGAGCACTGAACAGAAATATTAGAGGAAATAGAATAAATAGAAAGAGATTAAGACAGGGTTTTTAAAGGAGGGAAATTAAACACATGCATACACAAGTCAGAAGACCCATTATCTGTGGTTAATGTTTATTTCCATCTGCTTCCAAACGATTATCTTTTGGCCCATTCTTATGTTATGCTTGGTTATCTAATATCATCTATTATTCTTAATCCGCTCTTCAAATGTTTAAAAAGACTCATATTCTTGCATGAAAATACTATTACATTTGTCTTCTATTTATGTTGAATTTCAGGAAAACCCTGGATAATACTACCCAGTTTGGGGAGCCGAAGGCAAAACCTCATATGCAGACCCAGATCTGTGTGAAAGCATCTTACATTGGTTCCCCATTTGGTTAGAAATTTGTTAAGACTATACCAAGGGGGGCGGGAATCTAGCAGCTTCTATTAAACATATCATATTTCTGTTTTCCCCTGGAAATGTAATTAGCATTCTGCTTTCTTAGTTTCCTTTTCACACTCCAGTTTAGATTTTGGGTGGTAAAGGCTGCATGTTAGCCATCAATGGAAAGTGTAAGCCCCCAGTTTCCAAAGAGACCTAAAAGTTGAACCATAAAAACTAAAAAAGCATCAATCATGAAATGGCCAGAATGGGCAGATCTGTATAGACAGAAAGATTAGTGGTTGACTGGATCATGGGATTGGGGTGGGGGGAGGTTGACCACTAATGGGTGAATAGATCCTTTTGGACGAGGATGAAAACTTTCTAAAATTAGATTGTGGTGAAGCTTACACAGTTCTGTGAATGTACAAAAAAACATAGAACTGTATACTTTAAATGGGTGAACTGTATGGTATGTGAATTATATTTTGATAAAGCTGTTTTAAAAAAAAGTATAAACATGGCAGGCTTAAATAAAGCAGTGCCACACACACACACACACACACACACACACACACACCTGTCCAGCCTCCCTCTCTTACTAACCCCAGCCCCAGCCCCACAGAAGCAGAACAGATGTAGGCATTCACCAGCCTGGCCTAAATGGAAAGAAGAGACTCTCTTCGGCAAGAGAGACTGAAAATAAAAAAAGGAAATTTGGATCATTATTGTTTCCATTTGTGAGAAAATCATTGTTTTCCATTGTGTCGCCACACACGTCTCTTAAACACTGAAAGCAAAAGTCTGTGAGTCCCCCCAGAAACACCAGTGATAGACAAAATGTCACTCCATACACCCTTGTTCACACCTCTGCCTGAGCAAGTGACAGCAGGCCATTTATCTTCAAGGATGGACAATAAAGGATTTCACAGTTTTGGAAATACGTTTTAAGGTTTATGAGACAAGCTAGCATGTGAGTAGGGAGGAAATCTACAAACACTCCATAGAACTTCCCTGGTATGAAATGAAGAAAGTCAAGAAAGAAGCAAAAGGTATCATCAACATTTTATCTGCATGTGGCTGGTCAGAGTTCAAGTTGAGTACAGTGGCTACCTTCCTCGAACCCACCTTCCTTGCCCCCTCTGGAAACCTAATTCCAGAACTGAAGAAGGTTAGCTGGTCTTTGGGGTTGGTTTGTGTGGGGACCCGTGGGTTTAAGATGGTGTGTGTGAATTCATGTTAATTCTGTTTTTGCCACTTTCATCGTAGCCTGCCTCGAGGGGGAAATAAAAATCACAACCCACTCAAAATATTCAAGGGTAAGATAATTAAAATAAAAACAAACAAAACTATTTCCTTGAATGTTGACTGGACATTCGATAAGAAATTAGTGCTAAACAATTTTAGGAAGTGATAATGGTGGGGCGCCTGGGTGGCTCAGCTGGTGAAATGTCTGCCTTCAGGTCAGGTCATGGTCTTGTTGCGGTGGGACTGGAGCCCCACCTTGGGCTCCCTGCTCAGCAGGGAGTCTGATCCCCACCCCCCTCCTCCCCGCCCCTCCCCACCCCCCTTTCATGCTTTCTCTCTCTTTCTCATAAATAAAATCTTTTTTAAAAACTGGTAATGGGGGGGCGCCTGGGTGGCTCAGTGGGTTAAAGCCTCTGCCTTCGGCTCAGGTCATGATCCCAGGGTCCTGGAATTGAGCCCCACATCGGGCTCTCTGCTCAGCGGGGAGCCTGCTTCCTCCTCTCTCTCTGCCTGCCTCTCTGCCTACTTGTGATCTCTGTCTGTCAAAAAAAATTAATAAAATCTTAAAAAAAGATGAGAAGATTACATATAGTTAAAAAGCATTTTTTAAAGTGATAATGGTATTATTATACCCTTATACTCTGTCTAAAAAAAGTCCTTATCTTGCTAAAATACATACTGGAATATTTATGGATGAAACAATATTATCTTTGGAATTTGCTTCCAAAAATTTAGGCAAAGAGGAAGTAGGTGGGTGTAGAGGACGAAACAAGACTGGCCAGGAGTCAATGTCACAGCGAGGGCAGCTAGCGAAGGGGTTTATTAGGCTGTTCTATCTACTCTGATAAATGGCTGATGTTTCCCATGATAAAAAGTTGAAACATTTTAAGAAAACAGATTTCCACAAACATTCCAAACAAACGTTAGTTAGGATCCATGGCCGAAGATGTGAAAAACCAAAATAATATTCTAACACTGCAGTAAAAGAACTATTGCCAAGCATGAATGGAAAAGTTGTTCTATAGTCAACTTCAAGGCGGCGCCAGTATTCCAGCAGTGTCTAACCTCTGTCACCCATTTCAGAAGGGGGTTGACCCAAATAGGCAGTGGCCCAGCTGAAGTTAATTGGGAACGGCAGGCTGATGGCGGGTGGCGCAGGGAGCACTGGCCCGGCGGCCTCTTGGCCTGTACGTGCTGCCAATCTGAGAGGAGTTCCCCAGCTGAGAGCAGAAAGGAGGGATTTAAGAAAGGAACGGAAAAACAACCTTTTTTTAGGCTGGAAATTATTCTGTTGTGTGGTTTTTTTTTCCCTAAGGGGAAAGACAAGAATTAAAATTAAATTCTTACCCACCTCAACAACCTAAATGTCCTCTCCCACAAAATTTTTTGTTCCTTGACTTCACATTCGGGCAGTTTGACCTTTCTATAGTAGGGTGCACCTTGGAATGTCAACTCACTAGCATGAAACTGATCAGGACCTTCTATTAACTGGGAATTTGCCCTATTGTCTGTTCAAGAGCAAATTCAGACTATTAACCCCAAAAAGCATAGGAAGACTTGCTGTTTTTCTCAAAGCAGTTTGGTACTTTTTTTTTTTTAATTTGGCACATTTTTTTTTTTTTAAAGATTTTATTTATTCATTTGACAGAGAGAGATCACAAGTAGGCAGAGAGGCAAGGCAGAGAGAGAGGAGGAAGCAGGCTCCCCACGGAGCAGAGAGCCCTATGTGGGGCTCGATCCCAGGACCCTGGGATCATGACCTGAGCCGAAGGCAGAGGCTTTAACCCACTGAGCCACCCAGGCGCCCCTAATTTGGCACATTTTTTGTACCTAAGTTGCATCAGAGTGACAGCGCTGTATTTGTAACTGTACTCTAGATTGGGGTGTCTTTCTGCACAGGGCCAGCAAATATTTCAGACTCTGCAGGCCCAGGGCTCTCAGCAGCAGCCACGCAACTCTGTCACTGTTGCAGCCACGGGCCACATGTGAATAAATGGGCATGGTTGAGTTCCAATATAACTTTTTTTTAATAGAAACCAGTGGCAGGTGAATCCCTTTTCTGACTGTCCCTCCTCCGCAGGTAAGGATCCTTGTGATCACAGGGGGCCCATCTGGATAATCCAAGATACTCTCCCCACTGTAAGGTCAGCCAATAGCAACCTTAATTCCACCTCACCACTGATTCCCCTTTGCCAGGTAACGTAACATACTCACAAGTTCTGGGAATTGCAACATGAACCTCCTTGGGGAGCCACTGTTTTATCTGCCATAGGGCCCAATCGGAGATAGCCCATTCACCAGCCGCACTCTGGTTGCTCATTCTTGACGGTTGGCTCATGTCATTGGAAGGATGAGGGCACATCAGGATCAGAAGAATTAACACTTCTGGCTTGAAAAGCAGGACAGTAAGGGGCGCCTGGGTGGCTCAGTCCATTAGGCATCTGCCTTTGGCTCCGGTGATGATCCCAGCGTCCTGGGATCGAGCCTCATGTTGGGCTCCCTGCTCAGTGGGGAGTCTGCTTCTCTCTATTCCCTGCCTCTTCCCCTGCTTGTGCTCTCTCTCTCTCTTCTCTCTCAAATAAATAAATAAAATATTAAAAAATAAAAATAAAAGCAGGGGCGCCTGGGTGGCTCAGTGGGTTAAAGCTTCTGCCTTCTGCTCAGGTCATGGTCTCAGGGTCCTGGGATCGAGCCCCGCGTCGGGCTCTCTGCTCAGCGGGGAGCCTGCTTCCTCCTCCCTCTCTGCCTGCTTCTCTGCCTACTTGTAATCTCCGTCTGTCAAATAAATAAATAAAATCTTAAAAAAAATAAAATAAAAAAATAAAAGCAGAACAACTAGCTCACTGTGATACAGAGCACCATGTACGCATCCGTGTCCATCCGAGCACTGAGGAAGCACCATGGGTCACAGCTGAGAGCATGACCCATGCTGCTTCCTCAGTGCTCGGATGGACACCGATGCGTATATGTTCCAGCCCCAGCACTCATGGGACCCCAGGTCAATTCCCTGCCTTCTTCGTGGCATCAGTTTCCTTGTGTTTCAAATGAGAGTAATAACTACTACCTTGCAGGGCATGGTACACACTCAATGCGATAATGAATGCGGGGCAACCAGCACAATGTGTACCCTATATAATGTACCCTATATAATGAATACTATTTCTGCACAACTATGGGATTCTGCTTTGAGTCAAACCATGTCCCGTGCTCGCTTCGGCAGCACATAAACTAAAATTGAGTCAAACCATGTCCCTCCAGGAGCCACATGGAGAAAATATGCTAGGGCCTCATTTCCCTGCAAATGAGGCAAATTTTGGTTCTACCCCCCACTATAGCATTATAATTGGGTTCTAATTCTGAAGGCTAAAGCGACATTCAGAGGGTCTTAAAATGGTACTATACATAAGCACCTCGTTAACAAAAACTCTTTGAGGGTGCTAATACCTCAAAATATTTACTCTCAAATTACTCTGGCATACCATTCCCTAGGGACACAGCTGAGGGCCTGCCAAGTAAGGCACTTGTCATAGGTTAAAAATGGATGTCAGAAAGCCATGGGGCGCCTGGGTGGCTCAGTCGTTAAGCGTCTGCCTTAGGCTCAGATCATGATCCCAGGGTCCTGGGATCGAGCCCTGCTGCACTGGGCTCCCTGCTCTTTAGGGAGCCTGCTTCTCCCTCTCCCACTCCTCCTGCTTGTGCTCCCTCTCTCGCTGTGTCTCTCTCTATCAAATAAATAAATAAAATCTTTAAAAAAAAAAGAAAGAAAGAAAGCCATTTGATAAATGCAGCAGCTTTTATAGTCTTAAGAAACGGTGTTGAATTGCTTTAGCCAGTGTGTGGGACAAAGGTTGTTTAAATATAAAAGCAGAATCATTTTTCTCATTTTGAGAGTCAGTCATCAGATGTTTTCAATAAGCCAAGTTTCAGCTGTTTGGTGCATTACACATGTCCTCTGCCAGTAAGGTGTTTGTGAAAATCTTCTTGGCGTCTCTTAATTATTTGTGTTTTAGCATTTTACAGAACCTGAAAAAAAGAGCAAAATTAGTTGCCCAATATCACCAAAAAAGACTAATGGCAAACCAGGGGAAGGAATCCTAAATCCCATTTTGATGTCCAAGCCCTAACATACTCGTTTGTGGTGTTAAATGAAAACAAATCATTCCCTCATAGAAAACTTCCATAATCTCAGGAGAAATACTGTCATATCTCATCTGAAGCATTTTTCTGTGGTCTGTCTCAGTACCAAAATCTCAGGCCCCCTGAGCAGCTCTGGCCGCACACCTAGTTTGTTTTTATCGAGAAGACCACCCAGAGTGAAGAGAGCCTTCTCAGACGCATCCTACGTTCAACATTTGGGTGGTTCTCGTGGCAGTTCCTATAGCAAGGAATTCTTGTCTTTGAGGAAAATTGTTCTGCCTACTGATAGTTTTCTCCTTCTTCATCCCTAGGGTTTCCTGTGTTTTTTGAATTTTCCACTTCAGAGTAAATCCGTAAAGTGAAGCTTACTCATGTATCCCACAATTAACTGCCGCTTCTTTTCCTTTCTTCCTTCAGCTCCTTTCCACAATGTGAATGTTTCCTGTGGCCGCCAGCCAGAATTCCTCGGCCAGCCAAACTAAGCGAAAGATGACCAGTTTTTAGTACGTGAAAAGTCTTTGAGAGCGGCTTTGAGTCCTCCAGTGAACTTGGACGTGGGCCACTGTCTAATCATATATTTTTTCAAATCTAATTATAATAGCAAGAAAATTAGGTAAGGGCTCACGTGGGTAAAATGGTTGTTTTATTTTTTTAAGATTTTATTTACTTATTTATCAGAGAGAGAGAGAGCACAAGCAGGGGGAGCAGCAGAGGGAGAGGGAGAAACAGGCTCCCTGCTGAGCAGGGAGCCCGATGCAGGGCCTCGACCCCAAGACCCTGGGATCATGACCTGAGCTGAAGGCAAGACGCTTAACGGACTGAGCCACGCAGGTGCCCCAATAAAATGGTAAAATGGTTCACCTAACTATTTGAGTCTGTCTCAGTGGGTTTGGTGATTTTCTTATAAAAAGTAGATTTATAAAACAATCAAAAGTTATGTCCAAAAAAAAAAAAGTTATATCCAAGGAATTATGTAATTCATCCAGATTCGAAAATTGAAGTCCTCAGGAGAATGGGTCACAGGCATAAAAGAATGTCATTTCAGTGCTATGAATATTAAAGTCTCTGTTCCTTTTACACATTTATCATATTGTTGTATTAAAGCACTATCTTACTCTCATTTCTTTTAGCCGACACATGTTTAGAAGTACTTAACTGTCAAAAAAATTTTTTAATTTTTTAAATGATACTACCCATTGGTATGAAAACATGGGATGAGCCTCAGACACTTCTGGTGGGAGCTAGACAATCCTTTCTGCTATTTGGCACTAGTGGGCCAAAAGCCTTAAACCCACGCATCACCTTTAATCCAGAAATTCCATTTCTTGAAATTCATTCTAATAACACCATCAGCAAGGCATGGGAAAATGTACACTTTTGTCCAAAGAGGTTCGTCACGTCACTGTTTACAATATCAAAAAAATGAAAACAGTCCATCCCCCAAATAGAGAAGCAATTAAATATAACATATGTCCATGTGATGGGATATATCAAAAGATATATAAAAAACATATAACTGTTTACAATATCAAAAAAATGAAAACAGTCCATCCCCCAAATAGAGAAACAATTAAATATAACATATGTCCATGTGATGGGATATATAAAAAGATTTTATTTTATTTTTTAAGTTATCTCTACACCCAAT
This sequence comes from Lontra canadensis, assembly GCF_010015895.1. Taxonomy (NCBI): domain Eukaryota; kingdom Metazoa; phylum Chordata; class Mammalia; order Carnivora; family Mustelidae; genus Lontra; species Lontra canadensis. The sequence goes on from NW_022631110.1 coordinate 3,208,698, forward strand.
GTGGGGCTCAAACTCACAACCCCAAGATCAAGAGTTACACGTGTCACTCACTGAGCCAGCTGGGTGTCCCTAAAAATTATCTTTTAAAGGAATTTGCTAAAAAGATTTAAGATGTAGTATTAAGTTAAAAAATAACAAGTGACATGTACAGTGTGATTCAAATATATATGTACCTTCAGATGTAATGTCTACGTGTTTATTGGTGTATACAAAAGAGAAAGCAAACAGAATGAAAGGATAGGTATCTAATGTACCAAAAATAGTGATAGAGATTATCTCAGGGTGTTTCTCTACTTTCTTTCTTTCTTTTTTTCTTTTTTAAAGATTTTATTTATTTAGGGGTGCCTGGGTGGCTCAGTCGTTAAGCGTCTGCCTTCAGCTCAGGTCATGATCCCAGGGTCCTGGGTTCGAGCCACGTATCCGGCTCCCTGCTCAGCAGAGAGCCTGCTTTTCCCTCTCCCTCTTCCCTCTGCTTGTGTTCCGTCTCTCTCAGTATCTCTCTCTGTCAAATAAATAAATAAAATCTTTTAAAAAAAGATTTTATTTATTTATTAGAGAGAGAGAACACGAGTGGGAAGGAGGAGCAGAGGGAGAGGGGAAGCACACTCCTCACCAAGTAGGGGGCCCTAATGCGGGGCTTGATGCCAGGTCCCTGGATCATGACTTGAGCCAAAGGCAGATGTTTAACTGACTGAGCCACCCAGGTGCCCCGTGTACTTTCTGACCTCTCTACAAAAAAAAACAAACACAAACAAACAAAAAAAGATGCATTACTTTTCAAAATCTCAATGCATGTTGATGTTTTTAGTTCAGGAATAAGCTTCTGCAAGAAACAATCTTTGTTTCATTCTCGTTTCTTTTGCTGGACACTTATTGCCTGAAGTAGAGAGTGTCTGGCCTTAAGCACTTAGACTTGTCAGATGCCAGGCCACTGCTGGTGTGTGAAGATGCTGGTGTATTAGGAGATGGAGACAGTAGTAGCCAAGGGACAAGGGAGGTAAGGGTGAGACCTGACAGACAAGATGTACATATGGATGCTGTCTTTTCTCAGATCACAGTCATGCATGGCTCAGAGGGTGCATGGAGGCAGGACAGGGGGAGAAAAGCCAGGGTGTGAAGCCAGACATGACCACTGTGTTGGGGCAGGCACTGTCCAGTCAGACCTAGTCCTAGGGATGGCCTTCTGGAGGAATCTGAGAGGCAGGCGTTTGGCTGAGAGAAGGGCTCATTCAGGACTGGTGTTAGCCATGGGGCCAGAAGTGGGCTCGCATCCTAGAATGACTGAGATACAAGATGGGAGCATGGGGGCATGGGGGTATGGCACATGGTATCCAGGCACCATGACTGCAGGAAATGGGGGGTGGGTCTTAGGCATAGGCAGAAACCCAGTTACCAGAACCAAGACATAAAGTTGAGGTTTAACTAGAAGTCATGGGGCGCCTGGCTGGCTTCATCTGTAGAACATGTGACTCTTGATCTGGGGGTGGTGAGTTCAAGTCCCACACTGGGCACAGAGCTCACTTAAAAAAAAAAAGAAAAAAACAAAAACAAAAACTAGCTCTCATGGTTACTTGATGCTGAATCCCAGAGAGGCGGGCTATGTTTCTTCAAATCTCTCCCAAAGACATCAGAATTGGCAGGGACAGTAAGCTGTCCTAATAAAGAGTAGAAACAATGGACCCTACATGTGGGGAAACCAGGCAGGACTGGAGTGAGAGCCATAGAGCACTGGAGTCAGATAAGTCTTTCAGAATTGTGCCTGAAGCAGTTTATCACAAATAAGTTAAGTTAATGGACGTCCTTCAGGTGGCAAAAACAAGAGGCCCTTTTGTCAATGTGACTTTTAGCCATTCCTGCCCGAATCTCTTCGTAGTGTCCCTAGTAAAGACACAGACACACATCGGCGTGTCTTGGAGATGTCAACAATGCATCGAAAACAAAAGATCAGTCCCATTTTATCTTTGCTTTGCCAAATAAAGGAGAAACCCGCATAAGTTGGTGATCTTAGTATTACTGTCCAAATGCCTCTAATAAAAATGCATAAGTAGAATATCTAACTCCATAAATTTCCATGAAAATGTCATGTTATACAAAAGATTATAGCTAGTATGTTATTTTTATAAAGATTATTTGCTATTTAAATATTTTTTTTGAATATAAAGTTGAATTTTGCAATATTTCTTTCTTTCAGATCCAAATGTTGGGAATGTTACAGAAACAAAGAGGCACTGTTTGATGTTAGCCTTTATTTGACTGGTTTTCCCAAAAGTGCAATTTCTTCACCAATAGACCCTTAGTTTCCTGGCTTGTAGCTAGAGGAGTGATTCTCAGCCTCGGCCTCCCACTGGAATCACTTGAGAGCTTTTGTGATTCCCAGGGCCTGTGTAGCTGACAAATGAACCAGACTCTCTAGACATGGGACTGGGGCATCAGGATTTAGTAAAGCTCCTCGGGTGATTTAAATCTGCGGTCAAGGGGCACCTGGGTGGCTCAGTGGGTTAAGCCTCTGCCTTCCGCTCAGGTCATGATCTCAGGGTCCTGGGATCGAGCCCTGCTTCCCCCCTCTCTCTCTGCCTGCTGCTCTGCCTACTTGTGATCTCTGTCAAATAAATAAATAAATAAATAAATAAATAAATAAATAAATAAATCTGCAGTCAAGGCTAAGAACTGCTGAGCTAGAGCAACCATGTTAAACGATGGTCCAAAGCAGGATACTTAAAAGTCAAAGATGATGCTATTACTAATTACCCCAGGGCCATAGAATAAGTCAGTGATGTTCTGAAGATACTTGGACATATGGTCACACTAGTTTTGGCTGCCAGCTGGTGTCCCTCTGTCCCTTACAATTTATAAAGGAATGAAAAGATAGGCTTATGTGAAACTTCATACCCCAAAGATGGTTCCTTCTTTTAGAGAAACTCAGGTACCAATGGAAAAGCTTGGTATTTTTGCTCACCCCACTGCACATAGACTTAGTTATCCTTTGTGTCAAAACCTGCTGGCAACCACCAGCTAGGATGGCTACAAAGAAAAAGACTGATACTACTAAGTATTGACAAGGCTGTGGAACAATTGGAACTCTCATAACCTGCTCTTGGGAGTAGAGAATGATAAAGCACTTTGGAAAACTGACGGTTCCAGTACATTTTATTTTATTTATTTTTTTTAAGATTTTATTTATGTATTTGACAGAGAGAGATCACAAGCAGGCAGAGAGGCAGGCAGAGAGAGAGGAGGAAGCAGGTTCCCCACTGAGCAGAAAGCCGGATGCGGGACTCGATCCCAGGACCCTGGGATCATGACCTGAGCCGAAGGCAGAGGCTTAACCCACTGAGCCACCCGGTGCCCTCAGTACATTTTAAATGCACATCTATACTGTGACTCAGCAATCCCTCCGCTAGGTATTTATTCAAGAGAAATATAAACATGTGTTCCCAGAATATTTGTACAAGAGTGCTCATAGTAACCTTAATCATAATAGCCCCAAAGTAGAAACAGCCATATGTCCATCAGCAGGAGAATGGATAAACAAATACAGTGAAATTCTTCCCAGCATCATAACATGGATGAATCTTATAGACACGATCCTGAGTGAAAAAACCCGGACACAAGAGTATCCGTGGTACAATTCTATTTCTATGAAATTCTAGAATAAACAAAACTAATCTGTGGTGATAGATAGAAGAAAGTAAAGAGGAATTTCCTTTATCTTGTGCTGGGTGTTGGTTACATGGGTGAATATAATAGGAAAAAAACCCTAGTCTATGTACTTATAAACTATGCATTTTATTATATATAAATTATATCTTGGGGCACCTGGGTGGCTCAGTGGGTTAAGCCGCTGCCTTCGGCTCAGGTCATGATCTCAGAGTCCTGGGATTGAGTCCCGCATCAGGCTCTCTGCTTAGCAGGGAGCCTGCTTCCTCCTCTCTCTCTGCCTGCCTCTCTGCCTGCTTGCGATCTCTCTCTGTCAAATAAATAAATAAAATCTTAAAAAAAAATTATATCTTGATTTTTTTAATCAGAAAAAAGAACCACCCGAAAATATAAGCCACTAGGACACATTTGGACCTTATGGTGAGTCTTTCACACCCACAGGGGAAAAGGTAGAAATTAGTATTTGGGTCCTGCTGTGTACTGGGCTCTGTGTGAGATGCTTCACATAGAAAAATCAGACTTCCCCCTAAAGTACTAGGCAATTCCACCAACCAAATGCAATTCTGGGACATTTCTTATCAGGCCCTTTTGCAAGAGTAAGCGTTTCAGTCATTTTAATGGAAGATGGGACTTTTAAAGAATTATCATTTCTAGATGGACTAATAGTTTTCCCAGTAATTCATCTTGAAAATGATAATACCCACCCAATTTACTACTTACAGTAAAGAAAGCATTTCCACATAAACGCCTGATGAGTTTTACTTGTTCCAATAAGATTATATTTGTCAGTCGAAGGGCTTCAGTTGGGATCGAAAGGCTAAATTTACATATGACAACGGTAAGTGTTCCACTAACTCAAAAGCACACCAAACAAAATAATAAATTTTCCTTCGAACCGCAACAAATCTTTTAATAGAATTTTTTTTCAAGAATATAACAATCCAGGAAAGTTCCAGATGTTCACTTTATAAAGCCAAAAGGAAGAATAGAACAAGAACGATCTATAAAACAGAAGTTGTGTTTGGGGGAGGAAAATGAAGTGTTCGGACAAAGAAAAATAGATTTAGGTTTTCTTAAGAGATAAAAAGATGAAAGGCTCTTGGTGAGTGTAATCTATTATCCCTTACTTGTTGACCTAACTGTGAAGATATGACCCTTGGCACATTAATTTAGTGCAAAAAGACATCTGTGATTTCAAGGAATTTACTTTTTACTGTCATCCCATATTTATACAACATCTTTTGGAAAGAAACTAAAAATTCTTTACCCTCAACTGCCAGTACTTCTCTTTTATCCATAAAAAAAGTCTAAACTTCAAACCTGGTATTTGAAGTTTTTTATTATGTGACCCATTTATCTAAGCTTTATCTCCTACTGCTTTTCTACACTTGCCCTTTCGTTCAGCCAACCCTATTTACTTGACTCCAGAGTGATGACCAGTTCTCACTTCCAGATTTGGTTCGTGCTATTACTCTCCATAGGATGGTAAAGTGGAAGGTACATGAATTAAGTGAATTCTCACTCCCTGGTCAGTTACTAATTAGCCATGAGAGTCACTCATTAACCATGTGAGCTTGGGCAGGTCTCTCAAGCTTCCTTAACATCAATTTTCTCATCTGTAAAATGAGAATATGAGTACCTACTTCCACTTTGATATCTTAGTACTCTAAAAGAGATGGCAGTTGTGTCTGACACACCACACACAATAAATACTAATTCCCTATCAGATTTCATCCTCACTTTTGCCTAGAATACACCATCATCTTGATGCCTTCCTGAATCCCATCCTTCAGTCCAATTCAAGTTCCGTATTTTGAAACATTGTCAGGCCACCTCTTTACCACTTTATTGGCCCTGAATATCATACTGCCTCATACTGCTCATAAATAAATCTTTTTTTGTTTTTAAAGAATGCTGTTGGGGCGCCTGGGTGGCTCGGTGGGTTGGACCTCTGCCTTTGGCTTGGGTCCTGATCTCGGTGTCCTGGGATCGAGCCCTGCATCGGGCTCTCTGCTGGGTGGGGAGCCTGCTTCCCTCTCTCTCTGCCTGCCTCTCTGCCTACTTGTGATCTCTCTGTCAAATAAAAAAAAATTTTTTTAATAAATAAATAAATAAATAAGAAATGCTGTTGTCATGGTTTTTAACACCTTTTACTCTTCTTACTGGTTCTATTTTGTAGAATAAGGAGTAACATTGACAGGTTTGGGGAGAATTTTATATATATATATATATATATATATATATGTATATATATATTTTTTTTTAAGTCACAGACTTCTGTTTTTATGTTTTAACATTTTCATACTTTTTTTGTAACTGGAATCACATAACAAGTGTAGGGGAAAATTGTGTCTTGTTGCAACAGTTTTGCTAATTTCTAGGCTGGAAGATAACAGATGCCTGGAGTTTACCTTATGTTGAATTAAAATCAATATTTCTCTAACAACAACAACAAAAAAAAGAGAGAGATTGACAGAATGGATAGAAACATATGATCCAACTATACACTGTTTATAAGAGACTCACTCCAGATTCCCAAACACAAATAGATTGAAAGTTAAAGGATGAGAAAAGATATTCCATGCAAAAGGTAACCAAAAGAGAATAGGGTTAACTATACTAACATCAAATAAAATAGATTTTAAATGAAAAAAAAAGGTTGCAAAAGACAAAGAAGGACATTATGGATTAATAAAAGTTCTAATTTAAGAATAAGATATAATAATCATAAACATTTGCATACCTAATGAAAGATCAACAAAATAGAAGAAGCAAAAACTGACAGAATTTATGGGAGAAATATTTCTATAGTAATAGAGGGGTGCCTGGGTAGCTCAGTGGGTTAAAGCCTCTGCCTTCGGCCCGGGTCATGGTCTCAGGGTCCTGGGATTGAGGCCCGCATCGGGCTCTCTGCTCGGTGGGGAGCCTGCTTCCCTTCCTCTCTCTCTCTGCCTGCCTCTCTACCTACTTGTGATCTCTGTCTGTCAAATGAATAAATAAAATCTTTAAAATAATAATAATTAGAGACTTCAGTGTTCACTCTCAATAATGGGTAGAACAACAAGATGGAAGAAAAATAAGGAAATGGAGGATATAAGTCAACTAGATCTAAAAGACATAAACAGAATATTGTACCCAATAATGATAGCATACACATTTCAGTGCATGTAGCACATTCTCCAGGATAGACCGTATGTTAGCCCACAAACTAAGTCTCAACAGATTTAAAAAGATAGATATCATACCATATCATAGCTTCTCCAAACACAATAGGATGAAATTAGAAGCTAATAACAGAAGAAAAACTGGAAAATTTATAGATCTGTAGGAAATTAAGCAACACATGCTAAGGACACCTGGGTGGCTCAGTTGGCTAAGCGTCTACCTTCCACTCAGGTCATGATCTCAAGGCCCATATCAGGTTCCCTGCTCAGTGGGGAGTCTGCTTCTTCCTCTATCCCTCAGCTTGCTCATGCTCTTTCTCTTTCTCAAATAAATAAATAAATAAACAAACATGCTTAAACAACAGATGGATGAAAGGAGAAATCACAAACGAAATTGAAAAATACTTAGACACAAATGAAAACAAATAAACAACATAGCAAAACTTATGGAATGCAGTAAAAGCAGTTCTAAAGGGGAAATATATAGCTATAAACACTTACATTAAAAACCAAGAAAGATCTTGGAGCGCCTGGCTAGCTCAGTCAATAGAGCATGCAATTCCTGATCTCAGGGTCATGAGTTCAAGCCCCACATTGGTCATGGAGTCTACTTAAGAAAAAAAAAATCTGAAGGCACCTGGGTGGCTCAGTTGGTTAAGTTTCTGACTCTTAATTTCAGCTGGGGTCATGATCTCAGGGTCGTGGAATGGAGCCCTGTGTCAGGCTCTGTGCTCAGTGGGGAGTCTGCTTGAGATTCTCTCCCTTTCTTTCTCCCTCTCCCCCTCCCATTGCTCTCTCTCAAATAAATAAATAAATATGTAAAAAAAATAAACCACAAGAAATATCTTGAATCAGCAACTGGATTTGCAATTTAAATAACTACAAAATCAAAGAACAAATGAAATTAAAAGCAGCAGAAGGAAGGAAATAATAAAGATTAGAGCAGAGGTAGATGAAATAGAGAATAAAAAATAATGGAGAAAAACCAAAGAAACCAAAAGTTGGTTCTTTGTAAAGATCAACAAAATCGACAAACTTTTAGATAGACAGACTAATTAAAAAAGAGAGAGGGCTAAAACTAGACATAAAAATGGGACATTACTACTGATTCTACAGAAATAAAAAGGATTATGAGAATATTGTGAACAATTGAATGCCAACAAATTTGGTAACTCATTAGAAGAATGAATAAATTCCCAGAAATACAAAACCTACGAAGACTAAATCATAAAGAAGTAGAAAATTTCTAGTAGGGAGATTGAATCAGTAATCAAAAATCTTGTCCAAGAAAAGCCCGGGATCTGTTGGCTTCACTGGTGAATTCTATCAAATATTTTAAGAAGAAATAATACCAATTCTTCTCAAACTTTTCCCAAAAAATTGAAAAAGAGGAAACACTCCCTAACTCATTCTTTGAGGCCAGCATTAATGTGATTCTAAAGCTAAACAAGGATTCTACAAGAAAAGACAACTACAGAACAATATCTCTTATGAACACCGATGCAAAATTCTTCACAAAATATTAGCAAAGTGAATACAGCAGCATATTTAAAAGATTATACATCATGACTAGTGGGAATTTATTACTGGAGAGCAAGGATGGCTCAATATACAGAAATTGATGCAATATACCACATTATTAGAATGAAGATAAGGACTAAAAAACCCACAAGATTATTGCAATCCATGACCAAAAAGCATTTGACAAAATTCAATACCCTTTTATGATAAAAATATGCAACAAACCAGGAATAGAAAGAAACTACCTTGACATAACAAAAGCCATATATGAAAAACCCACGGCAAACACCATACTCAATGGTGAAAGACTGAAAACTTTTCCTCTAAGATTTGAAATCAGACAAAGATGCCCACTCTTACTACTTCTATTCAACATAGCACCAGAAGTTCTAGCCAGAGCAGTTAGGCAAGAAAAAGAAAGAAAAGGCATCCAAATTGGAAAAGAAGAAGTAAGATTACTTCTGCTCAAAGAATATATTATCTAATTTGTAGAAAACACTAAAGATCCCACCAAAATAAACTGTTAGAGCTAATAAATGAATTCAGCTAAGTAGCAGGACACAAACTCACCACTCACACCAGCTACATCTCTATACCACAATTAAGGACTTGTCATCTTACTGTCAGTTGAATGCACCAAGATTTTGGGGATGTGAGGAGAAGAATGAAGAGAAACAGAGCATATTCACAATATATTTCATCCAAAATTCCACCTTTTTAAAAAATATATAAAATTAGTGTCTGTGTGTTCACTATTAGAGATTAAGTTTATGTAATCCAGAATCATGGTATATCCCCAGATCACATGTGATTTTTCAGAATCACTGTGAACTAGACCTGATCTAGCATGGGGATTTCTGTATCTAGTCACATTATCTTCTCATATCCACAACAGAGTTGGATGGCATAACAGATAGGACTATTCACAGACCTTTCAGGGGTTTCTATAAAGGTTTCTACCAGGGCTGATTAACAATTGTCCTTGGAAGATAGTCTTGGGCTGGAGGTAGCTGTCACTTTCTACCTTGTTATAAAGTCAAGAACCCATTTCTGAAATTAAAGGCCACAGACTCTAGCATGCTGGATATCAGATCAACTCAGTTCCAGTTTAAGACCTACCAAGATCATTTAAGAAAATAATTTTAGGGGTGCCGAGGTAGCTCAGTCGGTTAAGCATGCAACTCTTGATTTTGACTCAGGTCAAGATCTCAGGGTCATGGGATCAAGCCCTGTGTCAGGCTCCACACCCAGCGTGGAGCCTGATGAAGATTCTTCCTCTTCCTTTCCCTCTGCCCCTCCCATCCCCACCCTTTCTAATAATAATAATAATTTCATGTCTGATTTCTTAGCAAATCACTCCTTCCTAATGATAAAACACTGTCATGAAATTTCATACAGTCCAAACAAAGACTTCTTGTGGGACAAATGCCAAAACTATACTGGAAGCCTTGGGAGAACCACCTGACTTCTTCATATAGTTTCCGGCCCCCAGGCTTTTCAAGTCTTAACTGGAAATACCAGAAATAATTTCTCCAGGTGTTTTTGAAGTTTATCTACTTAAATCACAGAGCAAGTCTGGTGATTTAAAACAAAGAAAAGAGTTTGTGATTCTATAAAACAAATTAGTATATAAGGAAGGGATTTAAAATAACCTGGTAAATTCAGTATCTGTCCATGATATTTGGTATGATTACAATAAAACCACATTAAAGGGTAGGATCTATAAGAGAAATATGGAAAGGTCAGGAATCAGAATTATCTGATTTCTTAATGAAGAACAATAGGGCATTTTGTCTGCCGAGAAACAACAGTTCGGTTGAATTACCAATTAACTCAATATTAGCTTATTGTGGTTTTAGTGCATTTAATATTTCATCACAGTAGGAAGTCAGCCAGGCTGGAGACAGGAAATCTAAATTCTAACTTCATATCTGTTGCTACATGCCTCATAACTTTGGACAGATCAATTCATCTCTCTGAGCCTGAGTTTCCTCACCTGTAATATGAAGGGGTTGGGCTTAGATATCCTCATAGTTTTCTTCTAGATCTAAAACACTGTGGCTCCATTTCTTAACCCCCACCACCCCAACCGCAGGGCCCCTGTGGATCCACACACCCCCTTCTTCTATCCCAGGCTCCTGTGCCACACGCTGCCTCCACTTGCCCTACTGCCTGGGGTTCTTCCCTGTGACAGGCACCCATTCTAGACAGTGCCACCTGTCCCAAATGCAAACTCACTCTCATGGGTCCCAGGGGCATGCTACTCATGGACTTGAAGGAGTGAATGAAACAAGCCCGAGCATTTGAGCTACTGTGGCCAGGTCAGGGGCAGGGGGAGTGGGGAGCCTAAGAACAAGTCTGTTTCCTGAACGCCGTGGCTTGTGTGCTCACTTCTAACTTGGGTCTGTCCCTAAGGAGGGTTGAGAGACTGGGGGAGGCTGCTGCTTGCCTTGCTTGGAATAAAATCAAAAGGAAAGCCTTTTTCCAACATACATAAAATTCAGTCTATCCAGGATGAGAGAAATTATGTGGTCTCATGTATGCACATAATGATCCTTTACGTACAGTATCCCAATACACACTTTATACATCTATACTTAACACCAAAAGCAACTACACACACAACCTAAGTGGTTTCTTTTTGGGTTTTGCCTATGGGGTCTCACCCCAAATCCTCGCGTGTTTGTCTAATTCCTTCTCGTAGCTTTCTTCTCCCCACTGTGGGCTGGGAGGGGAATTTGCTCCGCAGTGAAGACACCAAGACAGTAAGAATAAAAATTACTTCGTGATCCCATATATTGTGGCTTCTCCCAGTTCTCAGAGCCGGTAGTGCTATTCACCCGATAACCCTGCTGTGGCACTACCCACCCTGATGTGACCCTGACACGAGGTTACAAAGGGTGTGCATGACATTCGCAAGCTCCCCTGAACCAAAAATCTTTTTCCTCCAAAACCAAGTTACCCTAAGCATCTTTCTCCTGGCGGGATGGGCACGGCAGACACTCTTCAAAACCTAAGCATCAGTGTGTACTTGTGCACACGCGCATACACGCGTGTGTGTGTGTGTGTGTGTGTGTGTGAACCTTACAGCCAAAGCGGTTGCATCTTTTCTTTTAGCACAGTCGGGTGAGAGACATCTCCCGCATGTAGCCTAAAATTTTATTTTTCATTGTAACGACAACACAAAAAATGATCTCTCACCTATCAATATCTTGGGCCACGTGTTGTTACGCTAAGGCAGAAATGCCGAGTCTGAGAAAAACCAAAGTCAAGGAAATTCTGTGTCCCGTTCCCGGGTGCTCCACCTCCCAACCCCCACCCTCATGTCTAGACATTCCCGCAGGCTCTGCAGGCACCACCCTTTCTTTTCCACATTTCATTAATAATCATACAAGTCAAACAATAGCTAATCTGGCAATTATGCACAAGTTAAAACACTGGAACACGTTACCCCACGTTGCCTGCCAAATCACACAAAATCTGGATCAATGAAGGTGTTGAAAGATCTTTCAAAAAGTTCCTTCTGCCTTTCTTCCTGCTTTTTGGGCAGACTTCTGAAAGGCACCAAATCAAATCAAATCAAGAACAGCGTGAAACCTGTCTCCTTGCGTCTCTGTTTTTCACAGGGACACCAGCGTTTGAAAGTCAGTGTTTGGGGGCGGGGAAGAGAAAAGGGACGTGAGGCGGAGAGTACCCACGCCCTGAGCTAATTGCATCAGGGTGAAAGAATGAGCACCACACCCCGGGCGGTCACATTTCTGGGGTCACTTAATCATGCTCCGTACACCTGTGCTATGAGGGCAGCGCAGCTGCAAGGCAAACGCTGTTAGGCTCCGACGCCAACATGCCTGTTCCCCACAGGATTTAGGTACTTCCAAACTCCATGGTCAGCCGCAGAATTTTTGAGGAGTGAAGTAAAGCACAAAGGAAGACTGGGTCGGCCGTGTGCTCTTCCAGAATCAGTCTCGGTGCCAAAGCTTCTCTTCCACGCTTCTCCAAGCTGTGATCAGGCTTCCAACTGCCCACGGGCTTCGGTTCCCGAGGACGTGGCGTCCTGCAGAGGCTCTGTGCACTGGGCTAGCTGCATAGACGGGGGTCCTCGGCCGCCTCCAGAACCGCCTCCAGAACCACCTCCAGAACCGCCTCCAGAACCACATCCAGAATTCCGATTCAGCCCCTAAAGATAGCATCAGCTCTGCCCACACCTCCTCCTCCTGGGTTTCCTCACTGTTAGTGCTCCCAGTGAATATTACTAAGAGGTGAGAACATGAACGTTTGCAGGAAGCAGGACATCGATCATCCCTTCCTTACTGATTTCCATGGAAATCTAGAAGAAGAAAAAGAAAGGAAGTCCATTGGAGAATTGCTTTCAGGCTTCAAGTCTGATTCTCGTGAAAGTTTGGTGAGGGGACCTTCCTACTCCATCTCAAAGGCCCATTCAGACCCAAAATGCTTCAATCCCTTGCCTGCACGTCTGACTGGGATTTGGATCTGGACTGGAAGCAGGATACTAAGGTCGTGCTGAGTTCCATGTGCAAGAAATGGAGCCTCCTTGCTGAACTTCCTGGATTCAAATGACATAGTTGGATACTGGGCTGGTTTGGAAAGTGCCCTTAATAATCTCAAGCTTACCTTGGAAGTCTCCAGAAGGGCTCATCTGTCCACTCTCTCTAGGACACTTAGGCAGAAGAGGACCTGGGGTTGGCCTGGAACCTCTGGAAGTGATTAGGAGCAAAGCTCCACTCCCTCATGGAAATTCACCCGACACTTTACACTCATCTATCCCACCTAATACTATCCCATCTCATCTGTCCCGTCTAACACTGTTCTCTCGGTGACCATTCCTATAACACGAAAAGCCTCACATTGGTTGGTAAGGATACAAAGATGAGAAAATATGACCTTTGTACCTGAAGATCTCAAATTCTAGACAGAAACAACCCCTCTAGAGTATGAGAAGTCTATCATACAGGCAGGAAGAAAACACTGTGGGAGCAGAGAAGCTGACTTGACTTGAAAGCTGGAAGGATGTCACAGCAAGTCCCTCTCTTCCTATAAGCTTCTCCTTCTCTTTTTTTTAGATTATTTTTTAATTAACATATAATGTATTATTTGCCCCAGGGGTCCAGGTCTGTGAATCGCCAGGTTTACACACTTCACAGCACTCACCATAGCACATACCTTCTCCAATGTCCATCACCCAAGCACCCTCTCCATACCGCCCCTGCCCCCAGCAACCCTCAGTTTGTTTTGTGAGATTAAGAGTCTCTTATGGTTTGTCTTCTACTTCTCTTTTGAGATGAACTCACATGTTACCTCCTCCTTATCTTCTCTCTATCCCTTTCTGAGGCTCCCTCAGCTCCACACAGAACGGATCCAACTGTGGTCCCACAGCACACGTCTTTGTTTAACGCCAATCAAGTTTTTTGAGTCTGAGGAAATTTCTGCAAGTCAGGTGAGGTGGGAGTCTGGCCCACCAGGTGCCTGTTGTGTGCGGGCAAAAGAGCCTCCTGAGAGAGAACTCAGTCTTGGACACAAAATTAAGCCGATGGTAAACCTTGGTCATCAGGCAGGAGAGACACTCCAAGAGCCGAAGGATGAGAAGCAATTCTGAGCACGGCTTGATGTCTGTTACTCAAATTTTCTTACCTCCAAAGTCCCAATGGAAACACAGCTTCTCGAGCTGGAGGGCTATAAACGAAAGCCAAAAGAGATGTTTCAGTGAGAAGCTTTAACGGACTCAGATATCAGCTGCGTGCTTTGGAAGCCTTTTAATGAACTGAAGTGCAGAGGGGAGACAGGCATTCTCCCCTCCGTTGCTGCAGACCACAGCTCTGTGCCGCAGGAGCTCTGATGAGCCTGGCTGAGCAGCAGTGGCCCCCAGCAAAGATGTCAATGCCTAAAGTAGAAAGATAAGCGCCCCATGGGGTAAGATAGTGCCACAGGGGTGGTAGCGATTGGCCAGTTGTGGGGCCTGGTGCATTAGTGGGTCATGGCTAGCAGTTCTTGGATAGACTAGAGTAGTATAAAAAGCATCAGTTTCTCACAAGTCGTAAGTAGATATATATGTATATGTGAGTGTGTGTATGCGTATACACACTGGATCATTACGTAAAATCTATCTCTTCCCGTGGATAATGGTCTAAATCACAAAGGGATTGCTTGTGGAGTGGAAGCAGTATCTGACAGAAGTAGTAGCTGTCTTGCGTTTAAGTTCCTAAAGATTCCCAGATATAATCAAGCGGGGTTCGCAAGGGCTAGCTGCACTGTCCCTTATGGTAGCCACTAGCATGTGTGGCTATTTAAATTAATTTAAATTAATTAAACGTAAAAACTGTGTTCCTCAGTCATACCAGCCACATTTCAAGTGCTCAGTGGACACATTTGACTAGTGGCTTCTATATTGGCTAGTGCAGATGTAGACCATTTCCAATATCTCAGAAAGTTCTAGTGGATATCCCTGGGCTTGGTCTAAATCTAGTGGACCAAAATTGTCAAGGATGGGCATGGACACCTGTACATGTTTGAGGTTCTACAGTAATTGTGAAGTGCAGTCAAGATTGATTTTTATTATTCACCCCAAGAAGCACAAAATAGAAATATGGAGCTGGAAATTTAGATCTGGAGGCCATCAACATGTAAACTGTAGTTGAAGCAAAAGAAATGGATGAGCTCACACATGGAGATCAGAGATCAAGAGAAGAGGACCAAGCACAAAACCCTAAATGGAAAGAAGCAAAATTAATGAAGGAGCCTGAGAAGTGGAGGTGAAAGAACGAAGAAGGAACATCAGTAAGAGTGTTTCCAGATACAAGCAATAGAACGTCCTAGCTCACGTCGGCTTAAACAATAAGAAAACTAATTATGTCGTGTAAGAACTAGCCTGGGCTCCAGGCATGTGCACTGGGGCTCCAACTTCACTTCTCAGTAACTTGTCAAGAATAGTGTTGGCTTCCTCCTTAGGCTGGAGGGAAAATGGCTACAGAAGTTCTTAAAGCAATCATTCATTGTCAAAAAACAGTAGAAATACCGTGATTGGCTCAGACTAATCATATTTGGGTTTGAATGAGTATTGGGCTGTTAATCACTGGGACCATGACAAAAGAGGAGAGAGAGAGATGGGTGCCAGAGAAGCCAAAGAAGAAAGTAGGGTGACTAACAGAGTCAAAAGGCTGCATTGAGGTCAGAATGCATACCTTGCACGTAGTAGAATTGAATTATTATTTTTTGTAAAGACTTTATTTATTTGAGAGAGAGAGAGGCAGAAAGAGAGAGAAAGAGAGAAAGCATGAGCTGGGGGAGGGGCAGAGGGAGAAGGAGACGCAGACTCCCCACTGAGCAGGGAGCCCGATTTGGGGCTTCATCCCAGGACCCTGAGATCATGACCCAAGCCCAAGGCAGAGGCTTAATCGACTAAGCCATCCAGGTGCCCCTGAATTATTTTCAATGAAGTGTATTGTTTGGTGGTTGACTGTGATACATTTACCTTATCCAGCTTGAACCCTCTATATAAGAGCTCAAAATTCTAGCAGGTGACTCAAAGGAAAGAGATCAAAAAACCAAAGAAGATCATAGCAAAAGAGGACAAGGAAAGAAGAAGGGAAGATCAAGAACAAGGAGAATCAAAAAGTGTTTTAAGTTGCCATTAACAGCATGGAAGACACCCTCCACCACACACCCACCCAGCCAAGACAAAAGTTAAAATAAACCAACCAGAGAACACATATTTCCAAGATCCAGAATTAAGAGCAAGTGTAACTTGTGACTTATGGTAAATTTAAAGAACTTCAGTGTCTTGTTTTACTTAGTGTTGTCAAGGCAATCTCATAGCCTTAAGAACTTTGGCAAAGCACTCCTTGGCCAATGGAGAAACCATCTCTCAGAGGCCTCACTTGGCCCCTGCCCACTATGTAGATCAGCCCCTTGATGCTATTCTTAGAATAAATTTTCCAACAGATGCTAAGTTAATGAAAACACACTGAGAATTGGAAGACAATTTATTTTCCATCTGTTTTTACCTGTGCTCAATTGAGGCTACCAGCTCATAGCCCAGGCAATATATAACAGAGGTCAGGGGATACACCACCCATATTTTATAAAGTGCCTATGGTGCCAGTGTTAGCATTGCAGCTGTAAATAACAAGACCCTAGAGTCATAGGGAGTGATCTCATTCTCTCACATATATCCAAAGCTTAAAGAAGGCCAATATGTCTTTATGGATCATTGCGTTACTGGTGTGGCTGAGCTCACCGCAGCTCATGTGGCCCAGCTTAACTTCCTCAGGGTTCCTCCGTACATTCTCCCCTCCCTTCTCCGTCTAGGAATTGGATACACTGTTTCCCGGGGACCAAATTCTAAGAACCATGGGCTGGGAAATTTGGTTATTAGTGAGGGAGCCACATCACCTCCACTTATGACATAATCAGGTAGTTTTGTTTTTGTTACTCAGGGGAAAACTTTGCAGGAAAGTATACTAGAGACGTGAGTTGAAAGCTCTCCTTCTTAAAATCTGTCAACAGCTTCCTGTGGCCTTTGGAATAAAGATCAACTTCCTAATGTGGCTTATGAAGGCTTCAGGGTCTGCCAGCCCCTTCAGCACCCTCCATGCCGCCCTCCATCTCTCACTGTCCACTGTCCTCTGTCCTCTGCTTCCTTGGCAGAGGAGGCCCAGTCCTCACACGCAATCTTCATCTAGTTTATTCTTGTTTATTCTTTTTTTAGAGAGGGGAAGAGAGCAGGGGGAGGGGCAGAGGAAGAGAGAGAATCTTAAGCAGACTCCATGCCCACCATAGAGCCCAATGCAGGGCTCGATCCCATGACCCTGAGATCATGACATGAGCCAAAGGCAGAGGCTTAACCCACTGAGCCATCCAGGCGCCCTAAATAAATAATATTTAAAGCAAAGATAGTAAATGCTCAAAAATCAACCATTCTAATTATTTCACTTCATTTTCCTACTATCTATGCTTTTGAGGTTATTTCCATCGACTGTCTCTGTACAGTAGAAATACTGTATAATGATGTGCTAAGCTATATAGCACTGTGCGATCCAATTCCACGCCTAGTAATGTCATATTGGTTTGAAATTGGCTACCATAACAGTCGTCATTCTCTTCAGTCCCCTTTAATATGGACCAGTTCCTCAGCATTTGTCTCTAATGACACTGACATCTTAAAAGAATACAGAACTGGGGCACCTGGGTGGCTCAGTGGGTTAAGCCTCTACCTTTGGCTCAGGTCATGATCCCAGGGTCCTGGGATCAAGCCCCCATCCGGCTCTCTGCTCAGCAGGGAGCCTGCTTCCTCCTCGCTCTCTGCCTGCCTCTATGCCTACTTGTGATCTCTGTCAAATAAATAAATAAAACTTAAAAAAAAAGAATACAGAACTTTTTCTTTTTTTTAATAGAAGGCTTCTTACATTCCAGTTACACACTCACAGTCAGAATACTATGTAAGTGCTGGGTCCTCAGGGTGTCTCGTCCTTCCTATGTCCATCTGAGCCTCATTTGTAATGTTAATCCTAATCTCCTAATCCAGGTGTTACCAAATTCTATTTAGTTACTAATATTCTAAAATTTTAACATTTGTCTTACTGACCTTTTGTCAATAATGTGATATTTCACCTGGTGTCCGTTTTTCTTGCTGTTTCTAATTAATTTATACAACTTGTAATAGTATCGTACTGGTCTTCAGCTTGTTTTCTTTACTCTGACATCTCCCTTTTTAGCCACATCTGCTGTTTTTAGCATTTCGTCTTGGTTTTTGGCCTTCTTTTTATTTTCTCACTCCCGATGTTGGCAGCTGACCGGACCTTTTGTTTTCTCTGACATGTATGAGTGAAATCTTGACCCCATTCTAACTTACCTCAAACTCATTTGTCTTCCTCTTACAGCTCCAGTTTGAGGCCTAAATGAGCTGTTCTATATGCTTCTCTCTGCACTGATAATGTGGCCACAGAGGCAGAGATAGAGTTCAACTGGGGTGTGTGCCCTCTTTGGTGGGGGACACAAGCTCTCTTTAAAGAATTTCTTCCGGGGATGCCTGGGTGGCTCAGTTGGGTAAGCAGCTGCCTTCAGCTCAGGTTATGATCCCAGTGTCCTGGGATTGAGTCCCACATTTGGCTCCTTGCTTGGCAGGGAGCCTGCTTCTCCCTCTGCCTCTGCCTGCCTCTCTGCCTGCCTGTGCTCACTCTCGCTCCTCTCTCTCTGATAAATAAATAAATAAAATCTTAAAAAAAAATAATTTCTTCCGTGTTCTGCACTAGGAATTTAGATCTCATACTTGGAGACATACCCTATGCTTAATATGTTGTATCCTTAGGCTTGGAATTATGCCCCCAATTTTGTATGAATCCGTAGTAAATAACATACTTAAGGGTGCTTTTTTTCTGTTCCTGATGAAATATTCCGTTCTTTTCCCTCATTTTTTCCTACGGTTTCTTACTTTCCTCATCAATTCATTTCTCTCCAAACTGAGAGTGACACATGAGAATTTGGGTTTTTGTCGACTGGTGTCCCCCCCCCACCCAGTATCACTTCAGGTGACCATCAGTAGATGTGGAGGTGAAATTAAGAGCAGTGGTGTGGTGGTAAATATTTAACAACCGGCTCTCAAAAATAAAAATCCTCAATGTATATTGTATGCCAGTTTCCATAGTGTAAATATTCCCACCATAACCAACTTCAAGCTACCAATATGACATTACTAGGCGTGGAATTGGATCGCACAGTGTTATATAGCTTAGCACATCATTATACAGTATTTCCGCTGTTTGGAGAGAGTCGATGGAAATAACCTCAAAAGCATAGATAGTAGGAAAATGAAATGAAATAATTAGAATGGTGATTTTTGAGCATTTACTATCTTTGTTTTAGATATTATTCATTTAAAATGTTTTTAAATAAATATTTTTAAAAATATAATTATTTAATTGTAAGTGTATATAATTTAATTTTTAATAATTGCTTTGTTTAATACCTGGCTTGAAAAATCCCTGAAAATTGGACTATCAGCTCTTGTGAGCCAGTTAGAGCCTGCTCCAGCACAAGGCTGAGTCAGAATAAAAGCCCACATTATCTGTTTCTTCCTCTGGCAACTGTTTCTTATTTTGGCAAGGTCATACCACTTTTCTTCTGTGGTTGCTGTTGGTAAATTTTGCTATTTTTAAAAATCACTTGCTGTTTGGATTAAGGGAAAGTGATTCTGTGATTGGCTTCATCCTGTCACCTTTATCTCAAGATAGCACACTGAAAATTTCTTTGGGTCCTTTCCGGGTCTATGTACTATTCAGAATCAAGATGATAATATCACCTGGGGCAGTAATCATGAGGCTTCCTCTAAGCAAAAATGCTACTAAGTGGAGTTGGCGATTAGTAAATAAGCTGTCTCTTAAGGAAAGTCAACCAAGAAACAATTGCAGAGCTATGCAATTTCAAGTAGACAAAGTCAAGGATAACAATGGAGATAATTCACCCTGAAGAAAGGAAGTCGGCCTCTTGCACATTATTCTGAAAGGTAACTTTGAAGGAACAGGTTTGGTGAGAGGTACCTCCATATACCATAAGTGAGCGTGAGTGAGTTCTCAAACATACATAGTGTATTTCATGTGTGTCTGTGTGTATGTATGTGTATAATTTTTAAAAATTCCATTTTGAGGGCGCCTGGGTGGCTCAGTGGGTTAAGGCCTCTGCCTTCGGCTCAGGTCATGATCTCAGGGTCCTGGGATCGAGCCCCGCATCAGGCTCTCTGCTCAGCAGGGAGCCTGCTTCCTCCTCTCTCTCTCTCTCTCTGCCTACTTGTGATCTCTATCTGTAAAATAAATAAATAAATAAAAATCTTCAAAAAAAATTCCATTTTGAGAAATTAAGGGTGTTTCCAAAGGATTCCTGACTTAATGCTTCCTTACTGAAACAAATCATAGATTGTAGTCAATATTTCCAATAATGCGGTTGTCCTCAACTCTGGCTGGACATGAAAATCACCTGGGGAACTTTTAAAAAATACGGATGCCAGGACCCTACTCCAAAAATTTCTAAATTCAATTAACCTAGGGTGGGGCCATGCCATTACTATGTTTGAAAAGTTCCCCAGGTGATTCCACTGGGCCGCCAGAGTTGAGAATCCCTGCCATAATGTAACATTTAGTGTTTTATTAATACTCCAGGAAATCGACTCAAGTGAATAAATTAACCCCCTAAAATAGATGATGATGATGAATAGGAAAATGTGTAAGGTTCTCAGAAATGTTTAAAGGAAAACAAGGTAATAATTATATGTTGTTAAAGTCTTTTTTGGCAGGAGCTCCAAATGTTTTATAATTTTAAAAAAATGCAGTGCCTACTGGAGCAAAAGTTAATTAAATGTAATAATGCCTTGAAGCTGAAGACTCAAAAATAGTATGTCTTCAGTTTTTTCTTTTGCAGGTTCTGAATTGTCCATGATGAGGATATTAGCATGTCCCGTTATTTGTCAGGCTAAGAAAGACACCATGTGTCTTCTGCAATAAAATCCCACCATATGTTTTAGTCAAGATGTATCCTTTCTGAGCAACCTATTTCTCGGGAGCACAAATTAAAATCATAAATAAGATTGCAAGGGGAGATCTCTAAAATATTTAAGCAAATAAACTTTCCCCAAGGGACTGATTTCAGGGCAATTAATTAGGCTTATTAGAATGGCATAATTATCTAATCACTGAAACAGGGTCCTTGGAGATCTCTTGCACTTTTTAGCTTAGATTTAATCATAGCATTTAAAATTATACAGATCTTTTTCTCTATCGATCAAGACTTTCTCGATTGTAAATAACAAATCCAATTAAGCTGAAGTTGAGGAGAAAAGGAATTTATTGGTCAAATAACCAAAAAGTCCAGAGACAGACTTCAGGCAAGGCTTGATTTAGGCACTCAAACAACATCATTGGAAATTGGGTCTTACTCTTTCCATCTCTCTTCTCTTTTCCCTCTGAGAAGGTTCCATTCTCAGGTGACCATCTGTTCTTGGTAGCAAGAAGGTTGCCGGTAAGTCTAGGCTTTCATACATCATACTCCAGAACATCCCTCTGTCCCAAGAACTCCAATAAACATTATACAGTTGGAGCCCCTGACTGGCTCAGTTGGTGGAGCGAGTACCTCTTGATCTCTGGGTGCTGAGTTTGAGCTCCCCTTGGGGTGCAGAGTTTACTTAAAAATAAAATCTTAAAATCTAAAAAACAAAACAAAACAAAATTGTGGAGTTGAATCTTATTAGCTTAGATCGGCCTGAGTTTGGTCATGTGCCTTTCCTTGAACCAATCTCCATATTCAATGGGACACATTACTCTGATTGGCCAGGCTTGTGTTACATGTATGTTCCTGGAACTGGGGTGGGGTCAGCTGTACCTGAATTACATGACTGAGTTTGAGGTAGAGGATGGTTACCCAAAGAGAGTCAGATTGTTGTCAGAAGAGTTGGGGATGGCTAACTGAGCGAGGAAAAACAGAGGTTCACGACAATTCAGAAGAACTATTTCAAATTAAACTTCCCCACCTCTCTTTCTTCCAATTTCCCATTTAGCATAACCAATAAGGTTTAATGCTATCTTAGAAATTATCTTGTTTTTCAAAATTTGAACATATTGTCTTATAGCCTTTTGGTATAGTGAATAAACACCTTCTGATAAGAGCTGGGTGCTTAAGTAATAAATGCTGTAGGAGTTGGTACTATACCAAGCTGCTAGGAAACTTCAGTATATTACTTTTTTTTCCCCCTCAACCTGAGCTAAAATTGGTTTGGTATGAGAAATGCAAGGTTTTGTTTGTTTGTTTGTTTGTTGTTGTTTTAAGATTTTATTTATTTATTTGACAGATAGCAATCACAAGTAGGCAGAGAGAGAAGGGGAAGCAGGCTCCCTGCTGAGCAGAGAGCCGGATGTGGGGCTCCATCCCAGGACCCTGGGATCATGACCTGAGCCCAAGGCAGAGGCTTTAACCCACTGAGCCACCCAGGTGCCCCAAAATGCAAGTTTTTAAAGAATAAAATAACATGACTGAAGACACTGCTCTCCAGACACTCTTTAGCCACAGAGACAAAAAAAACTTAGGTCCAAGTTTCCCTTGAACCCAAATGTCTTGAGATTATGCTCAAACTTGAAGGAGGAACTCTCCAGAATGAATGGAGATGGGGAGATATAGTCCCTCAGAAACACCATCAGCTTCCACTGAAGTGGACTGTTAGAAGTGAGCTATGACCAGTATTGAAAGAGTTCACGGTTTGTATTTTGTTAGTCCCGGTTGTCATGGCAACCACAGGGTTCTACATAAAGCCCGAAGCCAGCGGACTTGTAATGGAATACATTCCTCCGAGTGAGTCAAAGCCTTGTTGAAAAGGAAGCAATCACACTGCTGTGGAAATAAATTATGAACTGCTCAGGGTTGAAATAAGCAACTTTTTTGGAATCACATTTCTCCCTCCTCCCACATACTTTTGATGATAAGTAACTTGGCAACACTTCATTTCTGATGGGACCGCCTATCATACCGTTGAGAAGAGGTGTGGTAGCATGTGGCCTGCCTACTTGACAGGGTTTCCGTGAGCCTCAGATTGGAGAGAGTTTGTGTGAAGGTCCTCTGCAAACGGCCGTACAGAATGCACCAATATGGCGGGAGCTGTGGATCAAGAGCTCTCAACATTCAGAAATGGAAGTTGCAGATATTATTTTAATCCACCCTGAGCCATTAGAGATTACTTTCTATGACACACATACTAATATTTTGTTCAGTCTGGAAACCCAAGTGATGAAACTTCCGCTGTTCCCCTGGGGCTTCCTACTCCCCCACAGAGCCAGAAAATTTATGCCCGTCGAATACAGTGTTTAATAGCGTGGACTTCGGAGTCAGACAGATGAGGGTTCAAATCCCAGCTCTGTTGCTTTGTAGTTACAGAGACTTGGGCGTGTTATTTCAAGCCTTTGCATCTTGGAAGCTCATCTACCAAATGGGGGTAATGAGGGCACCTGGGTAGCTCAGTGGGTCTGCTTCTCCCCCATCTCTCTGTCTGCCTCTCTGCCTACTTGTGATCTCTTTCTGTCAAATAAATAAATAAAATCTTAAAAAAAATGGGGTAATGATACCTACTTTATAGAGCTGTGAGAGAGATTCACTACGATAACATTAATAAAAGCACCTAGATTGTCTAGCACAGAGTAAGGGACAACTAAGTGTTAGGGATTATTATCATTAACTTTATTCTGGTTGGGCCATAACCATCTTTACTTTCTTGCTAATCCTTGTTGGAATTGTTTCTATCGTATTAAATTCTTTTTTCCTCTTGATTTACTCTGGTGCTTCCAAATACTACTTCAATACTTTCTGCTGTTTTAATCCCTACCTTTTGTTATCATCTCATTGATTAGGACAAATCCCTTATTGGTTTACCTTCAAAAAGTAGATGTCATAACAAAGATTGTTAACGTTTTTAGTTACTTACTGTGCAGTGTTATCATTGGCTTTGCTGGGGTGTGTTGACCCCAACTCACCATCATCTTCTCACGGGCCCTCATTGGCTCTGAAATGAGAACATTCTTAAAGCATCAGTGGAATAGCCTCCTTCTGGTGGACTTCATAGTAGGGAGTCAGCCACGACAGCCACACACTCCCCCATACCCTCACCTGGCAGGGGGCTGCGCTTGGATGGTCCAGAAAACCAAGTTGCACAACGTTGTCAGGGAGCTACATCCGCTATCTATCCATCACTTCGGACAACCTTGTTAAATTTCTGCAGCTTCGGCCTATCTGAGCTCTTCATCATTTTAGTGTTGTCAGCCTAAGCAGACGAATTTCTGCTTCTAGGAACATTCCTTTGGAGAAGAGGAGAAATTTCAGCAAACTCTCAAGTGCTCTTCAAACTCCTGAATTGGTGAGGCCCTCGAGCCGATTCTTACAATTGACTCAGAAGACTGGTATTTGGAACTGCAAGTTTGCATAGGGTCAGTTTTTCCAAGAAATGTAGTCCATCTTTTGGATAATTAATTTGGAGAAGTTGGCATTTCCTTCTACCTGGCCACATTTGTTTTCTCCATCTTCTTGGAGACTGACCTTAAAATAGTTTCTCTATCCTCATCCTTCCAGCACTTTTGTCTCTGCTCTTCCAACATCTTCATTAATTTTAATTCCAAGCTGATCTTTCTTTGCCATGAAAGGCTTTTAGCTTCTTTGATAGCTCTCTGATTCCTCCCAAGCCTGCTTCTCCAGCGCAGAATAAGACTGAACAAAAGGGCTTTTTTACAAGCATGCCATGTCCCTTATATACTTATGTTAGTGACAAACATTATAAGTAAGGCACTCTTGGCGTCTTCTTTCACCAGCAAACCTCAATGGTTGTTGGTGGTCAATGCCCAGAACAGATTTTTTCCTTCTTACTCCAAGACAACTTGAGGACCTCATATTCAGGCCAGAACTATTTTGGGTGGAAAGGAGACAGGACACTTGAGACATTTTTGTCTGGTAAAATCCTTCCCAAATAGCCCAAGATTCTCATCTCTTCTTTGCAATGGCTAATGGTTAAGAAGCTAATTCTACTGCCCTGGACTTGGGTACTCGGAACCTCAGACCACTTCCTTTCAGGCTGGGCATCTCTTTAGTGAGAACCACAATCTGAAGGGAAAATGCTTTTGATTAGAGAGACAATTAAAATTAAAGTTCCATGCGTGCCAAAACGATTTTATTCCATCTGACCAATTAACCTGGTTTCTATTTTGAAAAACATCGATTATATACTAAAAATGCAATAAACTTGCCATTTTCCAAACTCCACAAACTCTAAGGCAATGATATTTAATGAGTGGTTTATAGTAATATCAGTAAACCAGGGGTACCTAACCTCACTGGAGTGTGGTTCCTAAATGAAAAGTTATGAAGATTGTTTAGCACCAATCTCCTTGCAAATAGAGCTGTAATTTGGAAAGCAGAGAAGGGTTTCCCAGCCTCAGCACTCTTGACGTTTAGGACTAGATCATTCTCTGTTACAAGGTGTTGAGCAGCACCTCTGGTGATAGCCAGAACTGTCTCCAGACATTTCCAAGTGTGCCCTGAGGGACCCAGTTGCCCTTGGTTGAGAACCTCTGATGGAGAGGACATGATGAAATACTTTTTCCCTTGTTTGCTTTTCTGGACTATGAAAATGGCAGAGGCCAATGAAAAATAAGCACACGTTAGGTCTTAGAATGTACTATTTTGATTCTATTATTATAAAATCCTTCACTTTTCTCAATTGCAATTTTTAGAAAAACAATTACATTTCCAAATATAGCTACAGTATATAAACATTGGTCCCTGGTATGTCTCACCTCTCTGCTAATGGGTCAACAAGAACAGGCCTTTTCACGAGGTGTTCCAAGAGTTTGCAGGGCCCCTCTCTGGCCTGGTTCACTGGGAGCCAGGGTAAAACTACTCATTAGCAAAGTGACTAATGCATAGGCCTATTAGTTGAAATAGTCAGCGAGGGGAAAAGGAGAGTAATGTTTCCTGTGTACTGTTTTCTCTTTTAAGGCAGAATATGTGGTAGTCTAATGAGTGGCCACATCCAAGTTGGTCTTACAAATTGGTTAGTTTTTGTCTTTGCTGTCCAGTACTGGCTTCCAGACTAGTCAGAACTTTCAAAGACCCTGAAGTGAAAGGAAAATGGTGGTGTCCCCCGCATTCTTGGCTCTAATAACTGCTCCTCTCTCTGGCCCAGTCTCTCCTTTCCTTCCACCCCACCCCCACTGCTTCTTCCGGACTTGAGCTTCTTTCCTCTTCTGGAGCGGGGTTGGGAAGAATGGCCCCTGAAGGCAGGGAAGCAGAATGTGAATCAGAATCACCTGGGAGAGCTTCACTAGCGCCCCCCACCCCACCCTGGGCCAACCAACCGTCCCACCCACTCCCCATGCACCCATCAAAAAGGTCCTGGCCGGAAACAAAAACCACACTCAATTAGGAGACATTGAGGTGATGAAGGACGGGACGCTTTGCAGAGGTGTGGTCAGGGTTGAGTGAAATCCCAAGGAGAGTGCAGCACTGAAGAGAAAGTAACAGCAGGGCTGAAAGGGCAAAGAAGAGAGCGACAGCAGGAACTCAGGGCGGGAGCGGCCATCTTGTGGGAGCTGTTTCTGCCACCACACAAACCAGCAAGCCAGGCCGACCCGACAGGGAGAGTGATAGTCGCCCTAATATCAGAAACACGTGTGGAAGCAAGCCCCGAGAGTATCTGGAGAGGTTTCCAGGCTGAGGGAATGGACATGCAATGGCTCAGAGGTGAGAATAGCCAGTTTGCTTCTCGGCTTTTTTTTTTTTTTTTAGGATTTTATTTATTTATCTGACAGAGACCCAGTGAGAGAGGGGAACACAAGCAGGGGGAGTGGGAGAAGGAGAAGCAGGCTTCCTGCTGAGCAGGGAGCCCAATATGGGGCTCCATCCCAGGACCCCTCAGTCACCTCATCCTGTCCTATGAAGGCCCCAGCTTCTGTGGCTGGAAGACAAGACGTTCACCCTCAAATCAGCAGTGAACCTGAAACCACTGCTTCTAACTCCAGAAGCCTTGTGGTTCTGGTCCCGCTGGGATCAGCTTGTGGTCTGCTGGGAGCTTAAGAATCCGCATTTCTGATGAGCTGCCCGAGAGGCCTGTGCGCCTGGGCCATGCTCTGGATAGCAACGATCATGAGAACCCAGAACTGGGCAGTGAAGGAAACAGAAACCACCGCCTAGAAGTAGGAGACTTGGGTCCAATCTAGACCATGACCTTAACCAGTCACATGACCTCAGGTGAGTCACTTAGTCATTTCTTCATCTACAAAAACACGTGTGTTAGGCTGGTCTCCTCCTGCT
Source organism: Lontra canadensis (assembly GCF_010015895.1). Classification (NCBI taxonomy): domain Eukaryota; kingdom Metazoa; phylum Chordata; class Mammalia; order Carnivora; family Mustelidae; genus Lontra; species Lontra canadensis. The sequence goes on from NW_022631110.1 coordinate 3,235,880, forward strand.
GTCCCTTCGAGTGTCTGCAGATGATGACTTAGCCTCTCAGACCAGAGGCTGTGCCATCTGCAGTCACTTTAAGTTTGGGAGTTTGGACGTCAGCCCTAGAGGCAATTTATTTCTTCTGTACTATTGTGTGGACGCAGAAAACAAGAACACCTGAGCTCAGAGTTGCAATACCTCAGGCTTGGATGATAGAAGGGGGAGGGGGTCATCAGATACTTTAGTCAATGGAGGATTTTCTCGAAAAATTAGTAGAGGTGGGCGCCTGGGTGACTCAGTCGGTTAAGCATCTGCTTTCAGCTCAGATCATGATCCCTGGGTTGTGGGATTGAATCCTACATCTGGCTTCTTGCTCAATGGGGGGTCTGCTTCTCCCTATCTCTCTGCTGCTCCCCGCTACTTGTGCTCTCTCTCTCTCTCTCTCATGCTCTTTCTGTCAAATAAATAAAATCTTTTAAAAAAATATTTTTAAATTAAAAAATTTTAAAAAACTCAAGAAAAAAATTACTTTCAGCTAAAATCAAGTTACGTCTTCTGTTGTACACATCATGTGAAACCATGGTCATCTTGTGCACTGTACAAGAAAATGACAGAATTATCATTTTTAACAGATTCATTAATTCCTTCAGTTTATCATCACACAGGCAAAATATTCTTTCTCTTATTTAGGTAGCATAGTCTATGAAATTAATAGAAGGACTTGGTCTGCTGGGAATAGTTGTAGTTTTCATAGAATACCTTAGAAAGTTCTCTTATGAAACCCTGAGGGAGGAGAAGGATCACATGGCCCCTGCTGTTTTGTTGATGTCTCAAAGATCACAAGACCTTGGAGGGCAAGGCCTGTGGCACACTCAGGGACACTGGGTCCCAGGGACAGGGGCTCTAGCTTTGCCTAAGTCCTATGAGCCAGGTGTATCTGGGAAGTAGCAGAACTGCTAGACTTTTTTCCCTTCTAAGGGAACTAGGACCCTGTCCATTATGAGGAAAATGGGCAATGACCTTAAAATTGCACAGCTCTGGCATAGAAAAGACTCAGTAATGGGGCACCTGAGTGGCTCAGTTGGTTGAGTAGCTGACTCTTGATTTCAGCTCAGGCCATGATCTTGGAGATCAGGCTCTGTGTTCAGCAGGGAGTCTGCTTGAAGATTCTCTCTTTCCTTCTTCTGCCTCTTCCCCCACTCGTGCTGGCTCTCTTTCAAAAATTAATAAATCTTAAAAGAAAAAAAAGACTCAATAACGGAGTTCAAATTTCCCCCCACCCCATGGGTGCCCAAAATTGAATTTAAATTAAAAGAAATAATAAAATGATGTTTTTGTATTTGAATGTTTGGACTCAGAGTCACTCCTATTATGTTAAGTAATGTGTACTGAAACGTAGGCTATCCTGAGCATGTTATAATGACTATTTTATTTTGTTCTCACAACAACTCCATGACTTAGGTAAAATAACCCCCATTTTACAAATAGGGAAACTGAAGCTTAGAAGGGTTATTAAGTACTTGCCCGAGGTCACACAGCAAGTAACTGGTGGAGACAGTTGAACCCAGGCAGCCTGACTCCAGAGTCTAGGCGCTTAGCCCCTCCGCCATGTTTGTAGATGGCTACCTGCCTATCCGTAAAGCCAGTCCTCCATGCGGCCATACCCACTTTTGGCTCCCAGCCCACAGAATAGAGCCTGTGATTTATTAAGGGAAGATGCTAGTCTGTGGTGGAACAGAAATGTAAGAAGTCTATCCCAGTTCAACAGAGCACAAGAGAATCATTAATTCCATCGTTTTCAATAGGCAGCCAAATTTTCCACACCGCGGATGACTAAAAGATGGAGCTGATTGTGCCGAGGAGGGTGTGACAGTGCTGCAAAGTGCCCTGGCTGGTTAAGCTCTCTTCTCCTGCAAAAAGTGGGGTTCTTCCAAATGACATTGGTGTTCCCCACCCCACACCCCCATGTATGTGTAACTTAGTCCGTTAAACCTGCCAAGGTCACACACACGGTGCCTCGCCCAGGGCCTGAAAAGAGCTGGTCCCACACTAAAGGCAATTTGTGAAACATAATTAATTGCAGATTCCTTCTGGAGCTGCTTAAATTCTTTGATGTCTCAGATGTGTGTCCAGGATGGAACTCTTCTTGGCAGCTGAGGATCCTTCCTCCTCCAGCTAGAGAGGAGGTCCAGATGACAGGAACCAAGGGCATCACTCAGAGGGAGTTTGGCCTTCTCAAGACTTGGTGGGGCAGGCTCAGATGCATGAATGGGGCTTTGGGGAGCCTATCCCTTCAGCAGATCCAAACCACACAGATCACAGAGATCTGTGGAAAATAATATCTTTCTCATGAGTTGACTGAGCGTTAGCTAGAACTACATTTGTCTTGATGGCGCTCTGAGTGGGGATACGAAAGCCTTTTCTCTCAGTAAAAGGGGCAACGCAGTCCACAAAACTCATGCCCAGTAACCTAATGGAAAGGCTTTCCCAAGATAACATTTGGTTTCTGTTGATAGAACCACAGCAGGCTTTGATTCTGCTACTGTAATGTTTCCAATTATATTTATGATCTGTTATTGGTCAAATCACAAAACTAAAATGGATACAGCTACATATAAATTTGATTATCACCCAAACCCTAAGACATACTTGTTGTGTACTTCATTTTACAAATAAGTAACCAAGTTAATATAAGCCTGATACGATTTTAATTTCAACCCAGGTCAAATCAAATTAGAAGCAGAGGACATTCAACAACGTGGAGCAATCTCATAGACACTGAACAAAAGGAAAGAAGCCAGGTAAGAAAGAGCACATTCTATATGATTCCATTCATAGGGACTATAAGAACAGGCAAAACTAATCTATGACGATAGAAATCAGAACAGTGGTTTGCTTCTGGAACAGTGGTATTGACTGGATAGGGGCATGAGGGAGACTTCAAGGATGCTGGACTTTCTAGATCTTAATTTTGGTAGTAGTTCCACAGGTATATATAAATGTACAGACTCATTGAACTGTACTTTTAAGATCTGTGCAGTTTAGGGATGCCTGGATGGCTCAGTCATTGGGTGTCTGCCTTCAGCTCCAGTCATGATCCCAGGGTCCTAGGATTGAGCCCCACATCAGGCTCCCTGCTCTGCAGGGAGCCTGCTTCTCCCTCTCCCTATACCCCTCCCCTCACTCGTGCTCTCTCTCCCTCTTTCAAATAAATAAATAAAATCTTTTTAAAAAAGATGTATGCACTTCACTATATTTAAATTATCTCAAAAAAGAAGTTGCAATTAATTTATGACAGAGGATTCAAGAAAACGCAATGGGGAAAAGAGGGTTTCTTCAATAAAGAAAGAAACTGAACTCCCATCTCACACATATGCAAAAATCAACTTGAAATGGGTTAAAGACTTGGATTCCTCAGCTTCTTGGATTTTTAAAATTCCTGTTTTATATTTAAAATGGCTATGTGCATAAAAAATATCCACTTCAGTGTAATAAAATTAGATATTAACAAGAAAAGCATATCCCTCCCAAAATAAATTCCTCTTCTGGAAGTTTCAAAACAGCTTTTTCATTAATGTGGGGGTTATCCTACTCTACCCCTGCTCCCCTGCCTGTGACTCCTACCCTGCAGCCACCAAGGGCTACCCTTTGAACCCTCCATGTCCTGTCAGCCCTCCGCGTGCACTGGCTCGTGCCAGCCCTTCTTCCGGGAACAGTCCCACCCTCCCCTCTACCTGGTGAATATCTATGGTTCCTTTAATACCTAGTGCAATTACCGCTTCCTCAGTTTTGTTGAATGAATACAGTAATTTCTTAAACTACAAAGTAGATTAAGAACACAGAACTCAAAGTATGCTCATTGTGGGGGAGCAACTAGGAATTCTACAGATCTGGGGTTGCCCCATCAGATACCGAGGGTCCAAAAACTCTTGCCCATTCCGTATTTCTAGAATGGCACTTCCATAATCCAAATCAATCTTTTACTTTTCTAATATTGACTATCTGTCAAAGCCTACTTTGTATGAGTTGAAATACTCTGTCAAAAGCTACCATTCTTATGGGGAGACAGAGAGAAACGACCTTTCAAATGACCTCAACAAGGGAGCGACATTGGAGGCAAGACATGAATGATAAGAAGGAAGTACCCAGAAACCTTCTGTTTCTGCAGAAGGAAACAGTAAGTTCAAATCTCTGAGCTAGAAGGGCATTTGGACTGCTTAAGACACAGGCAATACCTCCCGAGGGCCAGAACGGAATGCCCTGTTTCTTCATTTGTGAAGTGGGAAGCTTGACTGAGATCGTGACTGAGCTCACTTCCTACTCCAAAAAGGTATGTGTATTTCATCTCACAAGGAAAAAAGATGCAAAGTGTCATTAGCTTACATGGAAAAAACTGAGTGGGCATCTACTCTGTGTTTACAACAGGGCCAGTGTCGCGGCTGCTATCCATGCACCAGAAGGAATAGCGTTGGCCCTCATCATCCCCACGCTCACTACTGGCCTCCCCCTGCAAGCACCCATCACCCTCCAGCCAGGGGCTTTTGTGTTGCCTGCCTGCAAGGAAAGCAAGGGCAGCAGATATTGGCCCCAAGCAGCATTTGGCTGGGATGAATGGGAGTGAGAGGGTTAATACCCCGGCTTCTCCCCCCTTAAGCGGGGTGTGCTCTGCATGTTCTCCCAGAGCTTCCCAGGGTTGTGGAACCCCATGTGCACATGGAGGTGCCTTGCAGTGGCTTCTTTCCCTTCCCTCTCTTACATCCTCATGCCTTGACTGGTCCTTCTCCCAGATACACAACTTGCACTCAAATCTTCTTTTTAAGATTGCTTTGCTGCTTATCATGAGCAATATCACGGAGCATTGAATATGTCTCCATCTACAACAAGCTCCCCATCTAGTTACTAGTTCTTAAAAGAAGATGGTAACGCCTTGAAATATAACTTTTGATCCAGCAGTTCAACTTCTAAGAATACATCTTACAAAAATAATCATACTTGTGCACAAAACTTTGATACCACAACGTTCATTTTGCATCAAAGCATTGAGAATAGTAGATAAAATTAGAAGATGTAAATGCAAATGTCCAACAGTGGGGAAAATGATTAAATAAATAATGGTACATCCATGCAACAAAACTCTATGTAGTCATTAAAACCCATGTTGTAGAATAATACTTAAGGATGCGCGCTTGGTTCATAAGGCACATAACCCTTTTAAATTAAAAAGGGTTGCAACACATTATCTTTGGTACGTATCACTTTCACTAATAATAATATAAATGTGCACAGGAATAAAACCTAGAAAGCTAACACACCAGAGGATGAACACTTACCAGCAGTTTCTTGTCTCTGAGTTTATCTCTATCTTCCAACATTTCTCTAAATGATACATATTTTCTTACCTTTAAGGTGATGTGTTATTAGTTGGCATAGTCAAAGAGAGTGTTTCTCAATCTCAGCACTACTGATATTTGGAATGGATCTTTCTTTGTGGTGGGGCAAATGCTTCTAGATGCTGCTAGGTGTCCCATGGGAGCTAAATCACTCCTGGTGGTGAACCACCAGTCTACGCCTAAAATCGTAACTCACTGACAGCAGTTAATGACCATGAAATAAAGTAGATTATTCAAAATGTTTCAGATGTGCGCAGTTGGGGTTTTTTCCCCCACTTTGAAGAAATCACTGTCATGTTCAACATATGACCCAAAGTAATATTTGTTCCAGAAGAGGCCACTTCCTCAGATGTATCAAAGAAGAGCACCTAAGAGGTTCCAAGACATCATCTGGTCGGTTTCTAGGAGGTTCACGCTTTTCAAAAGTTGAAGTCATGCCAGCCTAATGGGTCATTTGTTTCCCATCTGTCCTCACACTGAACAGAGAACATGAGATAAACAGAACACCCTAAGTACCGTCATTTTCAGTGATTGAATATTGCTTCCACATACTACATAAATGCAACAGATGCAAGAAAATCCCCCAAGGGGTTTGAGATACTTAACGACGTTAGCCTGAGCGGACTCGGCCATTGAGATGCGTTTATTGAACCCCTACCATGTGCCTCATACTGTTCTAGGTTCTGTGGATACAGAGGTGGACACAAGCAAGAGGCGTCTATTGTGCAGCCCCAAGCCCTGAGCCCGGAGCAGTCGGGTTGCTGGAGGAACAGGAAAAGAAATGGGTGAAGCAGAGCAAACACAGCTCAAGTCAAGGAGGAGGAAGGAGGAAGTGGGGGTCTGGGCAGGCGCTCTTTGATGGGGTTTAGCAGGAAGTTGTGGGAAAGGTACTAGAGGGTAGCAGGCAGGGGAGGACAAGATCTAGAATATGCTTTTGCACCATTACCTTGACCCCGGGCAGGGGTGGAGCAGAGCAGGACGACAGCTGCGGGAGGCCTGAAGCTGAAGCGGAAACTCCAGAGAACCAAGCAGTGACTAATGACAGACAGCGGGAATGCCAGGACCTTGGAAACCCATTTTTATTTTTAAATAGGCTAACAGCCAGGAAGTAGGGCATTTTGTCACTTCCTTAGGAGTCAAAGCCCAGGGGTTCCAGGAGCTCCCAGCTGTATAAGCAGCACAGAGCACAGGCCAAAGCTGGGCCGGCTTCGGGGGACAGCCTCATACGCTTTCTTTAAAAAAAAAAAAAAAATCCCTACTTAGTCGCTGATGCCTTAAACTCCACCATTTGAGACTCTTTTTAGTTTAGGTTTTCAGTTCAGGATCAAATCCAAATTTCCTTCCCAGAGACAAAGCAGAAGGCAGTGATGGAGACTGGTGCCTAAGGATCAGTGTGAGTGACCGTGAACTTTGGGGCAGTCAGAAGTCAGATGGGACTGAAGGCCGCAAGTTCTTAGGGCTGAGGGACAGGAAGCACCGAGGGTGTACAGCGGGTGAGCCCTGCAGGGGTGGGGGTGACTCCTGGGTGGCCATGTTGTGGGGCAGGAGGAGGAGAGGCCAGTCCACTAGGACCCAAAAGAGTGCACAGGAGGCCAGGAAGGTGAGCTCTGGCCTCCCGGGTCTGGTGTGGAAAATGAGAGGTTCCAACCACCTCCTTCCACTGCTGCTCTTCCCGCTTAGCCTCAGAGCAGAAAGTCCCCCAGGGGAAGGAATCCTGAGGGGATCTTAGCAGGCAGCTCTCCCAGGCCACTCCGCGGAAGTAACACCAACATTTATTTTGAAAACCAAGTTCTGGAACAATTACAAGCCTGAAATAGTTTTTTTTTTTTTAAGATTTTATTTATTTATTTGACAGAGAGAGAGAGATCACAAGTAGGCAGAGAGGCAGGCAGAGAGAGAGGAAGGGAAGCAGGCTTCCTGCTGAGCAGAGAGTCCGATGTGGGGCTCGATTCCAGGACTCTGGGATCATGACCTGAGCTGAAGGCAGAGGCTTTAACCCACTGAGCCACCCAGGTGCCCCCAGGCCTGAAATAGTTTTGATGGCTATGGAAAACACAATCAAACCTCATCTTCTCACTCAACTTCAGCATTTTTAATAAACTTTGCTAGGTTTTTTGTTTGTTTGTTTGTTTGTTTGTTTTAAGAATCTTTTAACTCACTGATTTTTCCCCACTCAAATTTGGACGGCATTTAGACAAACATTGGTGTTATTTGGGTCCCAATCACATTTTCCTCTACATTTTACCCAGACTGTCCCACTACAGGGTACAGAAGCCCTGGGAATAGAGACCAAAAACTCTAGATTGTTATTCTCCTTATATTCTCTTCCCTTCATGTATTTGACCTTCAACTGGCCTCTTGTACTTTATTTTCTTTCACGTACTTAATAAATAGTTATGGAATTTCTGTTATGCATCAGTAACTGGAGTAGAGGCTGAAGAGGAAAAAAATTAGATATTTGCTCTCTGCCCCAGAGGACCCACATACGTGGGAAGAATGTACGAGCACGTCATTAAAATGCAAAAAACAAGCACTGTAATTAAGATGTGCCCAAAGTGAGGCTCCTGGGTGGCTCAGTGGGTTAAAGCCTCTGCCTTCAGCTCGGGTCATGATCTCAGGGTCCTGAGATCGAGCCCTGCATTGGGCTCTTTGCTCAGCAGAGAGCCTGCTTCCTCCTCCTCTCTCTCTCTCTCTCTGCCTGCCTCTCTGCCTACTTATGATCTCTGTCAAGTAAATAAAGAAAATCTTAAAAAAAAAAAAAAGATGTGTCCAAAGCCCTAAAAGTATATGTACCAAATTTTAATCCACACTTTAAATCTTAAGTAAATAAATCCTATAAGTTTATCACCATGAATTTTGTAAAAAGTTTACTTAAATGCCACTTTTCCAATAAAACGACTAATGTTCGTTCTATTTCTTATGTTAGAGTGCCCCTCAGTGAAAATTTAAGATCATGGTACAAGACCTATATTTTTCCATTTGTTATGTTAGCTTGCCACCTGGTGGAATTTTCTTGCAACTGTACCTATCACTTTCTCCATTTCTTGTGTTAGAGTGCCATCGTGTGGAAATTTTATGTAATTGCTGCATCAATTATTTATTTATTTTACAGCGCCGCCTAGTGGTTCCGTGATGCAATCGCAGCGCGTTATTTATTTATTTATTTATTTATTTATTCATTCATTCATTCATTCATTCGTTCCTTCGTTCTTTTGTTCTTTCGTTATTTCGTTTATTCTTTCTTTCGTTCGTCCTTTTGTTTATTCGTTTAGTTAATCATCTGTTTATCTAGCCATCCATCTATCTATTCATTCTTTTAGATGGCTAGTTAACTAGTTGGCTAGTTAGCTAGTTATTTAGAGTGCCACCCAGTGGATTTATCGTGCAATTGCAGATCAGGGACTTTTTTCTTATTTCTCATGTTAGAGGGCTACCCTATGGAATTTTCATACAATTCCAAATCAAATGTTTTCCTATTATTCAGGTTATTATAGTGCCACCCAGTGGCACTTATCTGTAACTGCAGATCACATAGGTTACTCTATTAGGTTACAATGCCACCCAGTGGCTCTTATCTGAAACTGCGGATCCCATCCGTTCTCCTATTATTCAGGTTACAATGCCACCCAGTGGAATTATCTTGCCATTGCATAACATGTTTTTCTATAACAAGTTTCTCTTCAAAAGTAGAACAGTCCAATGAAACCTTTTCTAAGTTGTCTTCCAAAGGTTCATTACACCACTTTGCCCGTAGGAAAAACCAAATTAGTACAGTGACAGCATTATTACAAAAGTGAAAATCCGTTACAGAGAATAGGTACTAAAGCAGGTCTTTCCAAAAAAGGAAGTGGCTTAACTCACTTGTGGTTAATGCAGGGGGTGGGGCGGGGAGCTGTATTCAGGTTAGAGTTCTACCTGGTGGAATTATAATGTAATTTCAGAGCACATGTACTTTTCCTATTACTCAAGTTAGTACGCCACCTGGTAGAAGTATGTAATTGCAAAACGGTTATGTTTTTTTCTGCTGCTTGGTTTAAGGTGCCACCTGGTGGAATTCACCTACAATTACACAACAGGTATGCTTTCACTTCCTGAAACAAGAGTGCCACCTGGCAAGAATTATCTTGCAATTACAGGGGGAAAAAAAGTTTTCATATTTGTGAAAGAGTGCCACTGGGTGGAATTGCCCCTTGTTAAAAGGTATACCGGTGATCCTTAAACTTCATGCCTATGCCACCTGGAGAGCTTTTTAAAAGAAATACTGCAGATCTCTATCCCTAGAATTTCTTATTGGGGAGATTTGGGGTGGGATCTGGGAATTTGCATTTCTAATGAGGTGTTGGTTTATGTTGATGGAACTTGTCTGGGACTGCACTTTGAGAACCACTGAAATACTCCTTAAATTTTAGTTTCACACTTAAATTTTTTTTTCTCCTCCTATAATTTCTACAACTATTTCATTTTTAAAATGCTGGAGAGGTTAGGAAGCTTTGCTGTCCAGAGTCTTTCCAACGAACTCAGGATACCTTTTGATTAAATCTACCAGTTGCTTTTTTTTTTTTTAATAGAGAAAAAGCACGTGCGCATGAGTTGGGGGGGGGCAGAGAGAGGAGGAGAAGCAGACTCTGAGCTGAGTGGGGAGCCCCAGCTGGGTCTTGATCTTGGGACCCTGAGATCATGACCTGAGCTAAAGGCAGATGCTTAACCGGCCAAGCCACCCAGGCACCCCTTTACCAGTTGCTTTTGATGTTTTTGCAAACTTATCTAAGCTACTATACAATGTGGGATTTTGTCTGTTTTTATATCCCAAGATCCTAGAATGGATGCTCCTTAAGTATCTGTTTGATGAATGAATGAACTGGGGCCTTCAACTTTGCCAGGTTGTTTGGATAAATGTGACAGCTTCCTGAAACTGAAGTAGGCAGAAACCTTATCTCCTTCCTTCCCTATAACGTCACTAGCATGTTACAGTAAAAGAAGCCACAGAGAGAAATCTGTCAAAAATCATTTGTTCCTACGCAGGTAGAGAACCTGCCATACAGCCTGTTCCCATATGCAGGTGAGGGCCTGCCTGGTCCTTTTCAGTGCTGTCATGAGCTTCTGCCCAAAATGTTGATCCACGGCCAAGTCTTCAGTTAGTGACAACGGCAAGACCACTGCTTCAAAAGTGTTAGACCTCTGGCTTATCAGATTCTTATATTCTATTCGTGCAAGGATTGGGGTCCCTCGTCATCTTTTTAGCCAATAGCATGTCTTGAAGATCACTCAGTCCACCAACTGAAAATCATTTCTAACACTTCTTAGGTGAATTAATAAGCTCTCTGGTGAAAATTTAAATAAGGTATTTGCGGGTCCTCTCAAATATGGACTTCTGGTTAGGGTCCTTCAAATGTTAGTAACCTGCCCCCTGGAGTATGGTTCCCTGATTAGAGCACTTCACAGGTTAACCGACTGCCCCTAAAGTTGAGAAGATTAAAGTGAATTCACAGATGCATTTAAAAGTACTCCGTTTATGCTGCATTATGTTAAAATAAATGGCAGACAGTATAAATCCAAGAAACATAAAGTTCTGTTCAAGCACTTATTCCTTCACTCTTTATTAAAAGTCTTACATAACAGGAATTTAGACTAAAATTCAGGAATTCTGAGTTCTGCTCTCAGCTCTGCCTTTAACTAGCTGTGTGACCTCAGACAAATTACTTAACCTCTCTGGGCCTTGGCTTGTTCATTTGTGAACAAGAGGCCTAAATTAGCCATTGCTAAAGCTAGCCCAGCTCTAAATTATCATGATTGCATTCTTTCAGAAAGACACCAGGACCCCACCCCCACCCCCCCACCCCTACAAGTCCCATCGCCCTCCAGGCTTTCTCAGCCCGAGGGTGGATTACCCTCCACCCCCTCCCAGCATTCATTGTTTGTAACGAATTACCCTTTTATAGGCACCTAGAATAGGAGGGGGTTATTTGCCCTCTTGGCGAGAGTTGGAAAAGACGGTCGGATCATTTTACGTGTTCTGGGGTTCAGCCACAAACCTGGGTGAGGAAGACAGCAAAACAAAGATCCTCTGGCAGAGAACCTCCCAGTTGGGGTGCCCCAGATGAGCTACAGGGATGCCAAGACACTGCTCCCCTACATGCGCTGGAGGCCAGACCCCTTGTGGAGCCTCTCATGGGGGTGAAGGCAACCTGGTCTGGTCACAGTCGTGCCACCGTGCCGCCCAAATGGCACGGTTCTGGCCGCAGGCTACTGCTGGATGCTGTGGGCCACATAGTGCACTGGCTACCTCGAGCCAGGGGAACAGGCAGGGGACACCCACCTGCGTCCCGGGCGCTTGCAGGCGCTGGCCCAGGGTTGTTGTACCCACACAGCCTTTGCCAAGTGCTGCCACCCTCCCAATGGGAAGGGCAATCTTGTTGCCCTTCTGTGCTTTCTCCAATGCCTCTCCTTTCTCCCTCTTGCCATATTTTTCTTTCCAGAAACATCACCGCTCCCGCCCCTTTTCAGCTAGTCCTCCAGACCTAGGTTCTCCACCCGGCTTTAAATCTTTCTTTCTCTTCTCCATTCCCCTTTGACCTTTTCTTTCTTATCTATTCACTTTTGAATTGATTTTTTTAAAGATTTTTATTTATTTATTTGACAGACAGATCACAAGTAGGCAGAGAGGCAGGCAGAGAGAGAGAGAGGGAAGCAGGCTCCCTGCCGAGCAGAGAGCCTGATGTGGGGCTCGATCCCATGACCCTGAGATCATGACCTGAGCTGAAGGCAGAAGCTTTAACCCACTGAGCCACCCAGGCACCCTACTCACTTTTTGAGAAAGCCCAGCATGATTTTTATTTTCAAAGCAATTGCCAAGGAACAAGTCCAAGAGAAATGACAAATACCAAAGTACTCCAGCCGTTGGCCATTTGAGGTTCTAGTTCTTCTCTCTGAAAGGACACCCGCTTATTTATGTGGGTGCTAGAAGACAGTATTCTTTTAAGGCATGGGTCCCAGAGCTGCCAGAAGGAGGAAATCGTTTTTCTCAATTGGGCATTTTACAGGAGGCATGCAGGCTCATTTGGGGGAAGGGCCTTGCTTCCCCATGCGGAGTAATCATTCCTAATTCCTCTCCTCTCCCTGGCCAGGAGAGGATTCTCAGAGACCCTTTTTATGGTGCGGTCTGGCAGTCCAGCGCTCCAATGCCTTTAGAAAACTGCAAAATTCCTCGAAATCCGGGCACTTTGGAAACTGAGCAAAGTATTATGGTCTCAGAAAATGAGAGCGGGGAACAGTGCTCACAGCCGACAAGGGGTCGAGGCCAGCTGAGCTCCGCCACAAATAGGCCTCCGCCCCACCTGCGAGCGAGCTGGCGCGCATGCGAGATCGACCTCCGCCGACCTTTCCCAGCCGCAAGCCCACGGACGGGGCCCACCAGCCGCGCAAGTGAGGCTGATGCGTGCTAAGCTGGAGAATCCCTGGTTTACACTTGATCTTGGCCAAAAGATGGAGAAGCCATTGAAGCATGCGTTCAAAGGACATGCCCGGACCGTGTTGTGTGTGGAGGGAAAAAGCTGGGCGGCACTAGCCGGTAAGACGGAGAAAATAATGGGATGGGACGATCCGCATGTTTGCTTAAATTTCCTAGTTATGAACGGATCCAGAGGGCTGGCACTACTTCTCTTGGCTCCTGACTTTTCCCTGCATTTTCCCTGCTCGGCCTTCCGCACACCCAGCCGTGTTCAGCGGCATCTTCTTTCCCAGAAACGACCAGGATTCACTCCGGTGGGGGGTGGGTGAGGGTTGGGGGCGGGATCCAAATGACGATAAATGAGAGAGATGGCCAAGGACCACTCAAGGAATTTTGTGCTTTGAGTTTTGTCAAAAGGGTCATTTTGTTACCACATTTTGAAGGCTTTTAAGGCTTTTAAGCCTAAGAACCATCAGCTGAGTGAAGCAATGCTTGAGTGTGCCACGAGAGGGCGCCAGGGACTTGCTCTCCATGGTACCACAGCACAATGCCCCCTTTTCTAGCAAATGTTTTTAAATACCCTCTTCATCATTCTGAAATGCAACTCGTAGATAATATGACCTACTGATACATCTAATTTTTATATATTTTAAAGACTATGATATAAAGAAGAAATGAAAAAGCAAAGTAACTTTATTAACTAATATGTATCCTTGGACGTGAGTACATGAAGCTACAATGGAGTGCTTACATGTTTGCCCCCGAATGTGCAATCCCTGTGTCTGGGACAGTTGCGGGTGTAGACTGAAGTGGGGTGTTCAGTCAGTGACTCAAATACCACCAGCAGCATTACCATTGGTGATAGGATTTTTCTGCAATGGTAAACAAGTCTTGGAAAAGCCCAGAACAAACAAATTATTGACATAGTCTTTCCTCAGTTTACTTGGTAAATACATTTGTCTTCCTGGAACATTAATTCAAAAACTATTTTTTATTTCTCTGTAAAAGTGATTCAGAGCTTTGGTTGAGATATTATTATATATGGGTTTTAGATGCAGGTGTTTCACCAAAACGAATGTCCAGAGGAATATGTGAAAGTCATGTGAGTGATAGGAAACTTTTTGTTGTTGTTGTTGTTTTGTTTTTCTTTTATTTCTTTCTTTTCAGCGTAACAGAATTCATTGTTTATGCACCACACCCAGTGCAGGAAACGTTTTTATTGCACAGGATATCGGGCATCTAAGTTCAGGAGTACCCCCCCACACACACACATCATTGAGACAACCCTCCACCCACAGAAGTGCCCATTGTGACCCATAGGGGACAGTTCCGCGGCCACTGAGAATCACTGGGATGGGAGGAGCATAAGTGAGAGAGGAGAGAGTTAAGAAATGCACGACCGGGCTCAGGACGGTTGAGTCGAGCAGCAACCAGGGCGCGGGTAAGCGAGGGTACGTGTGCACTGGGTTGCTATATAGCCTTGCTGGCGAAGCAAGTGAACCTGGGACACCGCTCGCCTTTTGTCCAAGTCCCACTTTTTAGCCCCTTTTCTACCACCTTAGAGTCAAAACAATTTTAAAATATCTAAAAATGGCATTTTAAAACTAGCTATGATGTTCTCTTTGGGCCTTAGAGTTCTGAAGAGAGTTTAATGCTTCTTGGAAGGCATGGTAGCCGTACGAATCGGATCTCTGAAATGTTTGCATACTGTTGGGTCCAGAGTGTCACTTCTAGAAATCTATCCTAAAAAAAATAATAATAATCTCTATGAGATGATAGCTACAAATAGGCCTGGTTTATGATTGTAAAATCAAGGGTTTTTTTTATCAAGCTTGGTTTATGATTATAAAAATGGAAAACCATCTAATTATGCTGTAGTAAGGGATTGGTTGATTTGCAGCTACAATGTGCTTTTTAAAAAGATTTTATTTATTTATCAGAGAGAGAGCAAGCCAGCAAGCGCATGCTGGAGCAGGCGGGGAGGGGTGAGGGAAGCCGCAGACTCCTTGCTGAGCAGGGAGCCCGACGTGGGACTGGATCCCAGGACCCTCGATCATCCCTTGAGTTGAAGGCAGATGCTTAAGCAACTGAGCCACCTAGGCACCTGCCTCAATGTGCTTTTAAGAGTTAAAAATCTGGTGGTTAAAGGGGCATCTGGATGGCTCAGTGGGTTAAGCAGCCAACTCTGGATTGCTGTTCAGGTGTGATCTCAGGGAGGTGACATTGAGCCCTGCATCAGGCTCTGCGCTCAGCAGGGAGTAAGAGCCTGCTTGAAATTCCCTTCCTCTCCTTCTATCCCTCTTCCTGCTTGTGTGTACTCTGTCTCTAGAATAAATAAATACATTTTTTTAAAAAAATCAGGTTGTTAAAAATATTTAACCACCTGTAGGGAAAGGGTTACAAAATAAGAGGTATCTTCTGATCTCATTTCTATACATTTTTAAAATATGTACATGTGTAGCAAAAGTGTATCTCTGTGAGATGATATGCCGACTTATTAATAGGGATTTTTGTGGGCTGTGTGATTGTAGAATATTTTCTTTTTAAAATATTGACTGATCTTTAGTTTCCAGAATTTCTTCATTGAACATGGTTTTTTATTTTTTTTAAAGATTTTATCTATTTATTTGAGAGAGAATGAGTGAGAGAGAGCATGAGAGAGGAGAAGGTCAGAGGGAGAAGCAGACTCCCCAAGTTGCTGGGAGCCCGATGCAGGACTCAATCCTGGAAGCCCGGGACCATGACCTGAGCCGAAGGCAGTCGCTCAACCAACTGAGCCACCCAGGCACCCCTGAACATGGTTTTTTGTGAGAAAAAAATATGCTAGTCATAAAATGACGAGAAAATGCTTTATAAAAGTACCGTATTGGAGCTGTTTGGTCAAGTCCATAACCACCTCTACCTTGTGTTTGGTAAATCCCCATTTTAGTTTCATGAAGACTGGCAAGATGGGGGCACCTGGCGAGCTCAGTTGGAAAAGTGCGCAACTCTTGATCTTGGGGTCATGAGTTTGAGCCCCATGTTGGGTGTGGAGATTACTTAAAAATAAAAAATCTTTTAAAAAGACTGGCAAGATTTATCAACAGTTAAGCCGGTTATGTAGGCAGCTGACAAGGCCCTGTGGACTTCTTGACACTGAACTTGACACCAGAAGAAGCCGAGAGCTGTCACATCAAGCTTAGAGCTCACTGAGCACCCCGCCATGGGATAGTCTGCCTTTGTGTGTTCTGGTTGCTTAGCAACCATTGGCCAAGTACTACAGCAATGCGGATTCTGCCCCTTTATTTAATAGCACTTGTTGGTGGTCCCCAAACGGTAGTGAAGTATTGACTGTAAAGATAATAGTCACCCCTTAAATAAGTTGAGTACCTGCCTGATTCATTTTCTTTTTTTGAAATATTTATTTATTTATTTATTTGAGAGAGAGAGAGAGAGCATGAGCAGTGGGAGGGGCAGATGGACGGGGAAGACGCAGACTCCCTGCTGAGCAGAGAGCCCCATGTGGGGCTCGATCCCGGGACCCTGGGATCATGACCTGAGCTGAGCGAAGATGCTTAACCAACTGAGCCACCCAGGCATCCTCTCTTGATTCGTTTTCGAAGCATACCTGGAATATAGAAGTTTCTAGAAGTTGTTTTTCTAATGAGGACAGCAAGGCAGCAAGACGTTTAACGATTTGCGTATTTACTAAATTCCGGTATAGTGCTTATTATGAGTCAGGCCCTGTTCTAAGTGCTTGACAAACGCTGATCTGTATAAGCGTCGTATCAGCCCTATGACATGATTGTTGTCACTATGCTCCTTTTAAAGAGGAGGAAAGCCATTTAGACCAAATCCCCAGGGTCACAGAGCTAGGGAGGGCTTGAGCAGGGATTTGGAACCAGACAGAGGGTTCCAGAGCCCAGGGGCAATGCTGCCTCTCCCCCACCCCGGTCTTAGGTTTCCGAAGGCTGCTTCTGGTTGGAGGATCAGCTGCTGAAAATAACGGATGGTAACTTAAGGCGGGGCTGATCAGCAGAGCTCTTTGTGGGGGGAGAATGAGGCCGACCTGGAAGGCCTGTGATGTGATGCAATCCGTGGGCTGATGAAAGCCAGCCCGGGCTGATGGGCTGATGCAACCACAGCTGAGGAAAGACTCGCCCTGCTCCAGTCAGACCACAGAGTGCAGGTCAAAGGCAAGGCCACGCCTGGAGGGCAGATCAGGAGACCATTTGTCTGTGAAGACACTGTGGCATCTCTTGGTTAACTTTCCTTGGGGTCCTGTCATGAGTGGGTACATCTTACTTCCGTATTTACAAAATGCAAAGCTAGTGTCCTTCTTTGGCATCTCCTTGTTCTTAGGACAAAATAAATCCTTGATGAAGTCTGACCTACTGCCCGTCTCGTTCCCATTTCTCAAAAGCATCTTTATCTGGTTGTATGCCTGCTTCTCCTTAACCAATCAGCCGCCCAGCTAGCCGACTGTATCTACAAGGATTTTCCTTGTGTTGATTACATATAAACTTATACGTGTAGTTCATTTCCTTAATGCCTGCACCCCTCCCACACACACACCCCACCCCCGGAGACCATAAGCTCTAAGACAGCCAGCATGCCTCTCTGTCACCTGTGACACCAGCAGGCTCAGGATGTCCTGTGAACTCAGTGTTGATAAATGTTTGCACTTGATGGACATAACCAAGTCCTTCGGTAGCTTCAGTGCCCCGTAGCAAATACTGGAAAGTGGAAATAAAGATTTTCTTAAATCAAAGAAAGATCATTGCTTAATAGGCAATCACCAACATCTGGCATCTCTTCTGCTCTTTCCATAAGGAGACATTGTCAACCATCCTCAGGAGCAGAGAGAATGAAGTCCCATGCGGGCACCACTACCTGTAAGAGTTATCAGCTCGATGGCCCACTGTGCGTCCTGCACGCACCCTACAAAGTCCCGCAGTGACGCAACCACTGTCACTGAATTATTTTAAAGCTACTCTCAGACATCAGATTATCTCAACCGTAAAAACCTCAGCATGTCTCTGTTACAGATAAGAACTCTTTTAAAAGTGACTTTAATAGTGTTTGTGCACCTAAAAAGTTCTTTAATGTCACCAAATGTGCAGTGTTTAAATTGCCTACATTATCTGATAAATGTCCTTTATTTATTTTTTTTTTCAGTTAGTTGGTTTGAGATCCGGTTAGGATCTATGGGTTTCATTTGGCTAAAAATTCTCTTAAATCTCTTAACATATGACATTTCTGTTGTCCTCCCTTGTCCTGTTTTTAAATCCTGCCACTTGTTTTTTTTTTTTTAAGATTGATTGATTGATTGATTGATTGATTTGAGAGACACAGAGAGAGAACTTGAGCGTGAGTTGGGGGAGGAGCAGAGGGAGAGGTTGAAGCAGGCTCCCTGCTCAGCAGGGAGCTTGATAGGGGACTCGATGCCCGGTCTCTAGGATTGTGACCTGAGCGGACACTTAGTGGACCGAGCCCCCCAGGCGCTGGTGGCCATTTGTTTTTTGTTTTTTGTTTTTAAAGATTTTTATTTATTTATTTGACAGAGAGAGAGATCACAAGTAGGCAGAGAGGCAGGCAGAGAGAGGGGGAAAGCAGGCTCCCCGCTGAGCAGAGAGCCCGATGTGGGGCTCGATCCCAGGACCCTGAGATCATGACCTGAGCCGAAGGCAGTGGCTTAACCCACTGAGCCACCCAGGCGCCCCGTTGGTTTTTTCTCTCCTGTACTGCTTTCCCCATTTTTTGATTTTACAGATCGCATCCTGCCAGCTGGTAGGAAGTCTAGAGGCTTCCTGGAATTCTGGTTGGGTTTGGAGGCCAGAATATTCTGCAGGTGGGTGAGAAGCCTGGGCTGACCTCAGGCAGGAGGTATGGGGCTGCTGCTTGATCAGGGGCTCTCAATTTAGTCCTGCTTTCTGAAGTTCCCGGTGGCTAGATCCATTATTTAATGCCTCGGATATAAAAACTTGAGGATTCTTTCTGTATTTATTAGCAGAAACTGGCCCATGAAGAACTTTCCCTCACCAGCTATTGGTTTACAGTGAAATTCAGTCTGTACAGGAGAGTCCGGATAAATCCTTGATTCTTTTACTAGTTTTTGGAATAATTACTACTGGGCAGCTCTTAGCTTCTAGGTCTTTCCAGGGGGGAGAGTAAGGATGTAAAGCGTGTTTTTTTTTTAAAGATTTTATTTATTTGTATTTGAGACAGATAGTGAGAGATAGCGCATGAGCAGGGGGGAGAGGAAGAAGAGGTTCCCTACTGGACAGGGAGCCCGATGCGGGGGTCCATCCCAGGACAACTAGGGTCATGATCTCAGCCATAGGCAGACGCTTAACGACTGAGCCACCCAGGTGCCCTAGGATGTATATCTTTTAAGGGGAAGATAGATGTGAGTTTGTACTGCTATTTCCAGTTCAAATTCAGGACCACCAGGCTTTGACCTCTTTGATTTTATATTTGTGTCTCTTTTATGCAGAAACTCTTGGTTGCTAATGATATTAACATGTATTCACTTTGTGTGTGTGTGTGTGTGTGTGTGTGTCTGTGTGTGTAGTCTCAAAGAACAATAACATGGATAACTGGGAAAAATTTAAGATTTTTTTTTGGCAGATGTTCTGTTCAATAGCTCTAGGCCATTCTCTGTGCGATTATGTCAGCAACTAGGTATATGGTTAAATTCATTTGTTGCTCATTTCCGTTTTTATTTCATTTTGTTTTATGGTTATATAAAACATTTATATGGTTCCAAAGTCAAAATAGCCCCTAGCCATAATCCTTCCACCAGCATGGCGTCTAGCACATCAAACACACTCAAGCATTCACTGACTTTTTTCATCTGGCTATATGATCATTCTACTGTACGTCATTTGCGGGGGTGGGAGTGGAGTTTGGGGGGTTGGAAGCAGCTCCCATCATGAAAGCCAAAGGCTCGTAAGGACCATGATTAACCCTCAAGTTCAGCTTGATTGAGTACTTTTGGGGAAACTTTGCAAAGGAAAAGCCAAAAACTGTATTTCACTCAATCCTCCAGCTTCACCCCGTGAGCGGAGAGCCCTGGCGGACAGGAGTGCTGGAGACAGAAGGAAGAGTATCTCATCTCCCATTCCAGCCAAGCTCTGAAGTCCTCCTCTTTTTTTTTTTTTTAAACAGAGCCTGTCAATGTTTATTTTCCTATAAGTTAGGAAATGATAGGATTCTTTTTCTTGTTTAAAATTGAGATTATTAACATATAACATATAACATATATTAACATATAACATATATTAGTGTCAGGGATACAACGTAACGATTTGACATTTGTACATGTCTTGAAATGATCAGCGCAGTAAGTCTAGATTAACAGCCAACACTACACAGTACCTTTTTCCCTTGTGATAAAGCACATTATTTTTAATTTTTTAATTTTATATATTTTTAAAAAGATATAAAAAGATCTTTAAAGATCTTTAAAGATAAAATATTCTTAAAGATATAAAAAAGCTTTAAAGATTTAAAAGATATATTTGTTATTTATTTGTCAGAGAGAGAGAGAGAACATAAGCCGGGGGAGTGGTAGGCTGAGGGAGAAGCAGGCTCCCCGCTGAGCAGAGAGCCCGACACGGGGCTCGATCCCAGAACCCCAGGATCAGCACCCAAGCCAAGGCAGATGCTCAACGGACTGAGCCACCCAGGCATCCCAGTGTGATGAGCATTTTAAAGATGAGATCTACTCTCTTGGCAACTTTCAAATATACAATACAGCATCCTTAACTAGAGTCATAATGCCCCCCAGGTCCAGCCACATCGTGGCAGATGGCACCATCGCCTTCTTTGGATGGCGGCATGATCTTCCATGCTGCCCGTAGACCACATCTCCTGCCTGCACTTGTCCACTGTCGGACACTGGGGTCATTTCCATAAATGGCTATTGTGCACAATGCTGCAGAGAACGTAGAGGTGTTAGTGTTTTCGTTTTCTTCACGGAGATGCCCAGAAGTGGCATTACTGTCTTCTGTGGTAGCCACAACAATTTCTATCCCCACCCACAGTGCACGAGGGCCTCCTTTTCTCCACACTGTCCCTAACACGTGTTATTCTTTATTCTTCTCTTAAGATGGTCTCTTCCTCAGGTTCCTGCCTTTTATAATTATTTCTCCATCTCCCTGCCCTCTCCTCCCCCAGAGGCAAGAGTCCTTTGTTAATGTTCTAGCACAGATGAGATTATTATGGTCCATAGCCAACGACCGTGAACTGCAACCTTAGCATGTCCCCACTCATACAACACCTGAAGTGTCCCTCACCTTCAAGGTCACTTCCAATTCCAGCTTTGATATTTCTGGCAAAAAAAAGAGAAAAGAGTGCAAAGAAAATATCTTACTTATTAAAAATTGAATAACCTGGGAGAGCCTGGGTGGCTCAGTGGGTTTGCCTTCGGCTCAGGTCATGATCCCAGGGTCCTGGGATCGAGCCCCGCATCAGGCTCTCTGCTCAGCGGGGAGCCTGCTTCCTCCTCTCTCTCTGCCTGCCTCTCTGCCTACTTGTGATCTCTGTCAAATAAATAAATAAAATCTTTATTAAAAAAACAAATAAAAAATAAAAATTGGATAACCTGTTTCTCCATTGTGAATTTACTATCTTATCCGGTGTGACTAGTATCCTGTAAGGAAAAATTGCCTCTTCTCCCCTACTTATTTAGTCAAATGTGTATTTATGTCATTATGGATTCATGGGTATTGATTTTCTTTAATGGGTTACAATCCACTACTGTCACTACTTATTTTATTGTTCGAATAATAGGGGGTTGGAGTAGGAGGGAGAAGACTTCAAGAGAAATATAAAGGATACAGGACTAGCAGATAGAAAAGCAGCCACTGCCCTTGGGGCTGAAATACAGCACCCAAGGAGGAGTCTCCTTGTTGGAGAGAGTGTTGCTTGCTGGATGGCAAAGGAGTTCATGGAGCCACCATCTCTAGAGGGATCGTACAGTAGGGACAGGGGATACTTAGCTCAAGTGTTTAAGAGCCATCATGAGACCCTTCCACGCTCTCTCCTTTCCTGCCACATTGACCATGATGGTTACATATTCAAATATTAGAGTGTCATCCTGGGTTTTTGAGTGACATCGTGGATAAAGTCCCTGGACGATCCATGCTAGACATAAACCATGAGTCCTTGTCTATGTCTAACCTCTGTTGTAGTCATCGACTGATACTTGAGACTCATGTGTTATTGCAACATTGCCTGGTCAGTCTGTCTGGCCTCGTACAGTGATCCAAACTTTGAGGAACAATGAGGTACACGTTTTCCTTCATTATTCTTTTAGTCTTATAAAATCCTACATCTTAAATCTTTATAGTGTTTGCGTAGCAACGACACACAGAGGGTGTAGGACCTGCTTCTTGCAAATAGGAAGCAAAGAACTTACATCCAGTCTGTTACCATCTACAACTACAAGATCCCCCAAAGGAAGCAGAAGCTACTCAGAACTCAAAGAACAGGCACTAAGGGAACTCTTCTTCCCACGTAATCAAATGCCCATTCAACGACCAGGATGTTCTTAAGCATTCAGTGGAAATGGAAATTAAATCAAGGCCACTTCCCTGCTCCCATCCCTCCAATAGCTTCTCATCCCATTCAAAACAAAATTCCATTTCTTCCTAAGAAAAACAAAAAATTCCACTGGGGTCCTCCTTTTCTGATCTCTTTTCTATTTCATTTCTTCTGGCCCTCTGCCTGCTTTTTGCCACCAAGGCTCTTGGTCTTTTTGCTATTCTTCTGATGTACAAAATTTCTTTCCACCTCAGGGCATTTGTATTGGTCGTTTCCTTTGTGTGAAAAGCTCTCCTTGGGATTTTGGCAGTTTGCTTCCTGATTGCATTCAGGTCTCTGCTCACATGTCCCCTCCTCAGAGGAGCCTTTCTGACCCTCCTCTTTATTCTCTATCCCCTCACCCTGTTTAATTTTCCTTCACACCATGTATTGTTGGTATTATATGTTTGTATAATATTTATGTGCACTTGTTAATTACCCCCATTAGATTATTAGCTCTGTGAGACACAGCCTATATTCTACTTGTTCCTTGCTATATCCCTAGTGCCTCCAACAGTACCTAACACACAATCAGTTCTCAACAAATAGGGTTAAATGAATGAATGACTTTATGTCCCCATGTCCTGCATTGTCCTTGGACACACAAATCAGTAGCACCCCTGTGCAAGTAACTCCCAGTTTCCTATTTCTAGCCATATGTTCCAGATTTACAACTCCAACTTCCTGGGGTACATGTACGGATAAGGGTTCCACTGCCACCTCCAGGCCAACATGTCTCAAACCATCCAGGCCAGCTGCTACTTGTGACCCAGGCATCTGACCTCTGACCCTTTGCCTTCCTTTTCCTTCACCCTTCACATTCAATCTGCAGCAGCATCTCACTTCCATCCCTACCTTTTAATGGCCCTGGTCACTCCTTTGAAGAGTGCTCTTCTCACGGTCACCTAGTCACGGAGGTGGGAGGAATCAACAAGGTCTCTCAGTTGATGCTCCTGCCAGTGTCAGATTCCTTCTTCTAACCATTCTGACAACTGGTCATGCTTTGAACTTTGGATTTGAATACTTTTGGTGACACCAGTAGGGAATCATCTCATGGGACAATTCTTATTGTTAGGAAATTCATTGTTATACTGAACTGAAATCCTTTTATTCACACACACGCACACAATAGCTCTTTCTCATGGAACATGGCTGGCATGAAAATGTGCAAAGATGTATCCAGTTCTCTACAGTTTTACTGTTTCCTTTTTTCTGGGTTTCTTCCTGACAGAAGGATTATACCTCTCTCTGTTGAATTCAGATATGGTTGGGTGACTAGCTCTGGTTTACGGAAATTGAGAAGACATGTATCACTTCTGGGTAGAAGCTTTGAGAGCCAGCTGAAATGATCTCTTTGCCCTCTACCGTGCTAAGCTCCTGAGAGAGGCTATTGCATCTGTCTGAGTGCCAGAGGGAAGATGACATTGGGCCGAGCCCCAACCAAGCTCCGAGTGACCTGTAGTGCAAACAAGGTGACTTGAGTCATTTCAAGTTCTTGGAGTGACTGAAATATGAAGGTCAATGTTCATTATGTTAACAAAACACAAGCTAGCCCACTCCCAAGTTAATCTGGCTTTTCCCCTCTTTTAATCATTCTTCACAAATTATAATTTCAGCCTCTCACCCTTCTGACCAGTCCCCTGGATTCCACCCATTTTTGACACTGTTCCCCTTAAATGGGGAGCTCAAATCTGAACACCGTACCCCAGCTGAAATCCCAGTAGCCCACAACCAGCCTTTTGACCTGGGAACTCACTGAATAGCACCTAGAGTTGTTTTTTTGTGCTTGTTTCTTGGCGTATGCTTTTATTATCAGATGCGTTATGCTGTTAACTCACGTTGAGCTTGCGAACCCATAACTAGAGCTAAAGGCTTTTTCCAGTGATCTCTCAAAATTTACCTGGGGAACCGGTTTTTAGATCGTAGCTCAGGTAGACAGGACGGCATTTTACAACGGTTACATGATCTCTTTAAAACAAGTTAGCAGCAGAACCATTTACAGAAACCAGCTGTTCTGTCTTTTGGCTCCGACCATGCCGTAAATCTTCACCATCCCGTGCCCTGAGCGAAAGCTGCAAAAGTGCAGCACCGGCAGGTCTGGGAGCACCGTAGGTCGCTAAACCCAAGGAAAAGGCCATTTCCCGCGGGGCCCTGAAGGCGGGGCTTCACTTTCCCAGGCCGACGCGTTACGC
Organism: Lontra canadensis; assembly: GCF_010015895.1. Taxonomy (NCBI): domain Eukaryota; kingdom Metazoa; phylum Chordata; class Mammalia; order Carnivora; family Mustelidae; genus Lontra; species Lontra canadensis. The sequence goes on from NW_022631110.1 coordinate 3,260,449, forward strand.
TTCTTCACCCTTCCGCGGCGTGGTGACGGAAGGAGCTCCCAGCCCCCTCCCTCTCTGGCGCCGACACCCACTGAGCGGCCGCGGGCCTTTTTGGTGGGCGGGGCACACCCTAGGAACCCTCCTGGTTGGCCTGCGGCCCGGCGCGGCGCATGACGTGTTTCCGTGCGTCTCGTCGTGCTGCGGCTTAGGCGTGGCGTCCGCTCCGGGCGCCTGAAGGAGACTTGGAGTTTTTGGGGTCCCGCTGCTTGAGTCGCTGGGAGTCGTTGCCGCCGCCGCCGCCGCCGCCACTGCCGGCTATCCATGAGGAAGATGCTCGCCGCTGTCTCTCGCGTGTTGGGCATCGCCCAGAAGCCGGTGAGGCAGCGTGGGTAGGGTAGGGCGCGAGCGGGGTCGAGGCGGGGCCGGATCCCGGAGGACGCTGGAGGACGGCCCGGGTCTGGGGGCGCTTGGTGTGGCGCCGCCGAGGGTGCTGCGGAGCGGCCGGAGGGCCACGGGCCTTTTGTTTTGCCTTCGTGCCTGGCAGTACGCTCCCGGCCCCGGGACCAGCGGCTGCCCGGCCCTTCGGCAGCGAAGTGGGGGAGGGGAGCTCTACGAGGTCCGCGGGGAGGTCAGCCGTGGCTGCCGGCACCGGCTAAAGTAGGTGTGCTCCAGAAGTGTCTGTTCTTTTACTGCGGATAGAAAAGGGGGCCTTGGGCATCCCTGAGTCTCCAGTTGATCTTGCCCACTCATTTTAAATCTTCCTAGTTACATTCTTCTTGATTGAGAGGCTGTGTAGTATGTTAAGAGCGTGAAATCCCGAGACCAGTCGCGTTCAAACACCAGCCTCACCATTTACGAGCCCTGTAACCTTGGGCAGGTTTTTGTTTTTGTTTTAAATCTCCCGTGCTCGGTTTCCTTCTCTCTGAAGAGGAGATACTACGAGTGTTCATCTCGTGGGGTTGTCGTGAAGCTGAAACGCGTGACGCGTACGTTAACCTTTCCAAATAGTGCCGGGTCCATCTGTGTTCAGTGGTATTTCGGTGCCCAGTTGGGTATACATTTGTGGAACACCTGCCCCCAGCTCTGGAGGGTTAAGTCCGGGTCATGCTCACTAGAAACCACCTCCCCCTCGTTCCTCAACGTTGGGTTTTTCTTGGCAGTCACTTCAAGACCAGTCAGGCAGAACCTAGAGGAAACCGCCCTCCCCCTTAAACACACAGGCTTAGGGTAAAAGTAGCTAAAGAAAACAGCAGTGCTGCTTGGGAGGGTGGAAGGTTAGCACTATTTATGGCTCTAGCTTTTAGATGCGCCTAATGCCTTCAAGCATTTTGATCTCTTGGTGTGGGGAGGTAGTATTACTGGGTACAACTAGCAGCCAAGCTTGACTTGCGCTTCAAGTTCTAGTAACTCCCAGGGTTTTGGGGCAGTTCTGCCTAGAATGCGCAGAGATCATTGAAAAGTAGGAAGTATACTCTTCGGGGAACCCCTTTGACTGAAAAAACTACAAAACAATTTGGTTCATCCGTTACTAGCATTTAATTGCAACTAGATCCATCTGAAAGATAAGCGCATTTCAGTTTTATTTCTGTATATCACAAGATACATCCAGCCTTTCTTGAGCTCTTAATGTGTGCCAGGCTCTAGGCTATTTAATCTTCACATCTTCACTTTTTAGTTGAATGTAAGTAATGGAAACATGTTTTCAACTTTATGTGAGCGTCTTAGTTCTGAATCAGGTTAAATTTGAAGGGCTGCAGTAGAAAAGAAAAACTTCGATAGAATTGGTGGTGTTCTACAGTAGAAGAAAAACTGGTGTGTGCGTTTTCAAATTACTGTCACCCTGTGTCCCTAGGAACAGAGAGAAGTCATTAATACCAGAGGCTCATTTGCTCGGCTGCTCTACATGCTCTTGCTTGTGTTTTCCATTCTTCCAGCAGTGCATTGGCATGAAATGCAAATTGCACTTCATCACAGTAAAACTTTGGCCTCTTCAAAAGTCATATAATACCACCCAAATCAAATAGAAATGAATTTTGAGTTACAATAATTTGTTAACTGGATAAAAGCAAGAGTGGACTACAACTTCAGTTGTACTTTTTGTGGGATCTGAAGAATGTGCTTCAGGTCTCCATGGAAAGAAGTCATGTCAATTTACATATCAGTGTTTGAAAATGTGGCAGAATGTGGTTAAAATAATACAGTAATAGTAATTGCTTAAATGTATGTGGTCTAATCTGGACCTTAGCCATCACGTAGAGTACTTCTGTTGTAAGCAGATATATTCAGTTGAAAAAGCCGAAAAGAAACATTTCCCCGCTTTTTACCACCCAAGCAGTAACAGCCACGCAAACAGCAAGAATGGAGTGCTGGTTGCAGAGAACATCTCTCCCTCCTGAGGCTTGTATCTCATACTTTGAGTGGTTTAAAATATGTTTCTTGTGGAGCCATATACATAGGATAGTGGTTTACCTGAAATGGGAATTGGATCATAGTTTTATATGAAGAATCATTCTGAAAGTAAAGTTTTGGCTTGTTCATTGTCTGGTTATGACTGCAAATAGCAGAAATAAACAAAGCCCACAGGTTATCTAGTCTCTTCACTTTGGCCATTAACTTCATTCTGTTTTCACTGTAATTTCTTTGGAAACAAAATGGCCAAGGGGATGGGTTTGATTTTTGCCTCCTTTCTCTTTCTACTGTTAACTTCTGAAGTGGGTATGATCATGTTTCATTGGCCAGAGCATGGATTCATTTTAAAGGCAAGATCCCAACAAAGTAAAGAGAGTGGAGGATACACTCGTGAATATGTTGGGGCTTATGAAAAATCCAGGACTGCATCCTGATAACTGATAAATAATAAGAATGACTTTCAAAAATACCTGACAATAAAATGTGCTGATATATTTGTATATTTTGGTCTTTCAAGGCAAGCAGAGTGCTCGTGGCCTCCCGTAATTTTGCAAATGATGCTACATTTGAAATTAAGGTAAGAGGTGTTTTGCTTTGTGTTAGTAATTTTTCCACAGGTCCACAAGGCCTGCATCAGGCTCTCTGCTCAGTGGAGAGTCTGCTTCTTCCTTTCCTGCTGCTGCTGCTCCTCTTTGTGCTCACTTTCAAATAAATAAAATCTTAGAAAAAAAAGGTTTCTTTGGAAGTTTGTCTTTCAGCCTCTATAACTCATTTGACTCCCATGGATTGGGGCGGGGGGAGTCATCTTCGATTTCTTTCCTCTAAACTCGATCCTCTTGCAGAATGAGCTTTATGATTTAAGGAGTCAGAAGCAATGTGCGGCATTTTTTTTGTGCTCCTCTTCTGGTTTTTGAGTTAAATATTATCGCAGTGAGATAATAGATCTTATAGTGGGTTGTCCTTGTTTACATTGTAGTAACTGGAAGTTAACTGATTCCATTTCAGAAATGCGATCTTCACCGGCTGGAGGAGGGACCTCCTGTCACCACAGTGCTCACCAGGGAGGACGGGCTTAAGTACTACAGGATGATGCAGACGGTCCGCCGGATGGAGTTAAAGGCAGATCAGCTGTACAAGCAGAAGATTATTCGTGGTTTCTGTCACTTGTGTGATGGTCAGGTGAGTGGTGGTTTTGTAGTAAAACCATGTTAGATGTAGGAGTTTTAAGTATGGTTTGTAGTTACAATTGCAGTTAAGCATGGTTTGTAGTTTTTCACCCCGCCTTATGCATCTGAAGGATTTGAGGCCAGCCTGTCAGAACACAGACGAGCTTGCGAGGCCGGCTCCAAAGCTCATGCTGAGGAAATCACACACACATCCCGCTGCTGGTGTCCAGCGCCTTGATGGCTTTGTGATCACCTGTAGTGCATATGCTTGTGGGCGAAAGGGTTTTCCCTTTGTGTTTTGTTTTTCTGGTTTAGGCCAAGGGTTACAAATTCAAATGCCTGTGGGGACGAGCTGGGTGGAATAGATTAGTGAAGAAGGCGGGACTGCTCGTGGACTGTAGTGGGCAGGCCCCGCCCACCCGGAGACACCATCACTTAGTTCTAGCCAGGTGGTGTCATATGGAAATCTGGGGTTAATGCTTCCTGGTTTTGGTTCTTCAAGAGATAACAGAAGTTTCAATTTTATTTATTTTTCTTTATTTTTAAAAGATTTTATTTATTTGACAGAGCGCTCACAGGTAGGCAGAGAGGCAGGCAGCAGGGGTGGGGTGGGAAGCAGCCTCCCTGATGAGCAGAGAGCCCAATGCAGGGCTGGATCCCAGGACCCTGAGATCATGACCTGAGCAGAAGGCAGAGGCTTAACCCACTGAGCCACCCAGGCGCTCCAGTTTCAGTTTTCATATGAAATTCTCCCAGTATTGTTGACATCTTATTCAGGAATTTTTTTCCAAATCACTGTACCGGCTTGAAATAGTAAATCTGTGGATTTCCAGTTGGTAGCTTCTGGCTTAACTTTTCACTCTGTTCTGTTTCTGATGAAAAATGGAGCTCCTGGGGTGCCTGGATGGCTCAGTGGGTTAAGGCCTCTGCCTTCGGCTCGGGTTGTGGTCTCGGAGTCTTGGGATCAAGCCCCGTGTCAGGCTCTCTGCTCAGCGGGGAGCCTGCTCCCCGCCCCCCGCCCCACCTGCTTCTCTGCCTACTTGTGATCTGTCTGTCAAATTTAAAAATCTTTAAAAAAAAAATGGAGCTCCTGTTGTGGTTATTAAGAGTTCTACTGGGCCAAATTTTCATAATAGGCTAGGGATTTTTATCTAGAAATGTGTATGTTACTGACTCATTAACTGCTTTTTCCTTTAATGTAGGAAGCTTGTTGTGTGGGCCTGGAGGCTGGCATAAATCCTACAGACCATCTTATCACAGCCTATCGGGCTCATGGCTTTACCTTCACTCGTGGGCTTTCTGTCCGAGAAATTCTCGCAGAGCTTACAGGTTTGCTATTGATTTTCAAAAAGGGGAAATTAGTGAAATAAGTGCAGATTTCTCATATTAAGATGCTGTTACAGCTTAACATTAAAACCTTTTTGAGTATGAAATAAAAGCCGCTCTACCTTGTGGGGCTCTGATATATCTGTTGTGCTTTTTAGCAAACTATTTTTGAGGTCACCTGGCCCCTCAGGTGAATGTTTAGTAAGTCTAAAAATGTTAGCTTTATAAAATTAGAATACTGTTTGTCACTCAAGCACACCAGTAGAAATTAGCAGTCATAGAAAGAAAATTGAGAGTAGGAGCATTTCATTGTATGCAGTTTAAATTCTAGGAATCTTTTTACTATTCCCTTTGTTACCCCCCTTGATTCTTGAACTGTTCAGTGTACCAGTGCGGGAGAACTTGGAAGATGTAGCTGGCAAAAAAAAAAAAAAAAGTCCAGGGTACCGTGATGCTACCATCTAAAGGAAACTCAGTGGTTAGCGAGCTGGAAAACTCAAGGACATGGGACTGGATCGACCTTCCTGAAAGGACCAGGACATAAGGGTGGAATCTGTGTTTGCATAGAGGGAAGGGTGCTTATAGAATTGAATTAGCCTGTGAGTTCCAGTGGTTGAGCCTCTTAAGTAAATACTTGGGGTGTGGTTTTCCCTTGTATATTTGCGTTGATGTGTATGTGCACGTGCTGCCATTTTGTAGGACGAAGAGGAGGCTGTGCTAAAGGGAAAGGAGGATCGATGCACATGTACGCCAAGAACTTCTATGGGGGCAACGGCATCGTCGGAGCTCAGGTGATCCGCGCGGAGGACGAGGATTGCCCGCTTTCCTAGATTTGGCCCTGGACGATGTCTTAACGTGTCCTACCTGGGAGAGCTTCTCTTTCACATATTTTAGTACTTTGGGTGCTGGGTGTATTTTAAAGGACCTGTTGATTCAGAGCTTACCATTTGATCAGTTAATAATAGATTTGGACAGTGATTTAAAATTCTTCTTTTTAGGTAATTTTTAACGTTTTATACATAAGCAAGAACCCCTAGCAGTGGCCTATCCTGTCACCTTTTCGTTTATATTTAAGCACGTTAATTGCTTTGTTACATCCACTTAGCCCTTCCTCCCCCTGCTATAGACTGTGGGTGCAGGTATCTGAGGAGGAAAGGCAGGCGATCAGGATCTTAGGGGCCATGTCAGTAATCAGTCCAGCTTTTGTGGTCATACAGTCCATCCTCTTTGTTCTCCTCAGTTACTGAATAATGAAGTTACAGCCTGTAACTTCAGGCTGTGTGAGTGACGAATCACTAAATTCTCCTGAAACCAGCGGTAACGCTATGTGTTAACTAGAATTAAAAAAAAATTGCAAGGAAACGAAGAATGGCGTAAAATTATAAAATTGTTTGCCTTTGTAATGTGCTGCTGCTGTATGTTAAAAAAAAAAAAAAGACAGACCTAGGTTTCGTACTTTGGCTCTTCAGTAGTTGAATCTTTATAGACGTGTTACTGTTTAATGGTTAAGGTAGAATTATTCATGTTGCTGTACCAGTTTGATTGCAATACTGGCGGTAGGGTAGTTAGGGGTAGGGAGAGTGTGGGGAGTTTGTGATGACAGTGTCATCTCTTAAATTCTGGCTAGGGCTTAAAATTCGGAGCATTACTTTCTCCTCTCATGGATGTCTGTGGTTCTTTTCTTGGTTGTCCTCAATACTAGGTGCCCTTGGGAGCGGGGATTGCTCTGGCCTGTAAGTATAATGGAAAGGATGAGGTCTGTCTGACTTTATATGGCGACGGTGCTGCTAATCAGGTGAGTACGTATCTCTTGACTTGGCAGTAACCCTTGTAGTTTTGTTTCCAAACTATTGTGTAGTCCTAGTTCCATGGGTGGACAAGGAGTCTGTTGCTTAGCAGTTGAAGTAGCCGTTCAGGGCAGGCCAGAAGTGGGGTTTATGGCCACATTATAGGTTTTTATGGCCGCATTACAGGTTTCCTTTGTTGGCGTGTGGCACAAGCGCTTCGTGCCGGCTCCCCGCGCCGGCTCCCCGCGGAGGCGCTCTCCTCTGCCTCTGCCTCAGGGCTTCACAAACGGTCTGCGGGTGAAGGACCTTTTTACATTTTCACCCAGGGCAGACTAGCTGTTATGCCAGTCCTGTAATGTGCAGACCTCTCTTGGATGCCGTGGCATCATCAGACTCCTCTCGTGGTTTCTGAGCCTCGGCTCGTACTTTTCCTGTCACGCTCTGAGTCCTCACCAGGCCATGGACAACACTGAGGCCCTGCTCCGAAGGCGGGTTCTCAGACGGCTGCTCGCTCTTACCCAGTTACAGTAAAGCATAGCAGGAGGTAGCCACAAAGTTTTGCATGTTGGTCTCTTCCTAACATATTCTGTACCACTGCCTTGGCCCCACTGCTTGGCCCCACCAAAACAAGTGGTGGTGTTTGGTTTGTCACTTTGTTTGCAAAAAGAGATGATGCTTGTCATGTCTTCCCCACCCCCCATCACACACACACACTCCTTTGCCTTAAAAGCTCTGTTGTGGAAGGAGAAACTCTCCATTTTTGGGGAAAGCTTTCATGCTAGGGAGAGCAGCGGTTGTTGGGGATGACATAGTAGTCTAGAGAAAAATAGCCAGATAAAACCACTTGAACTTCTTATCCACACTTCCAGGGTCAGATATTTGAAGCTTACAACATGGCAGCTTTGTGGAAACTGCCGTGTATTTTCATCTGTGAGAATAACCGCTATGGAATGGGAACATCTGTTGAGAGAGCAGCGGCCAGCACGGACTACTACAAGAGAGGCGACTTCATCCCTGGGCTGAGGGTGAGGACACCTGGTGTGAGGCCAGGGCCACCCCTTTGTGGGTCCTTGACCGCCTCAGACAGATCGCAGAGTTCTCTGTTCTCAGCGCATGGACGGGTCCTGTAAAGTGAAAATGGTCTGATGCGTTTGGTTTATGCTTTGCCCTTTCCTGTGTCTGAACAGGTAGATGGAATGGACATCTTGTGTGTCCGGGAGGCAACAAGGTTTGCAGCTGCCTACTGTAGATCTGGAAAGGTAAGATTTTCTCTCAGGCCTCCGGGTCAGAGATTTCTGTTGACATTTACCTCAAAATTAAAAGAATGCCTCCCGTGTGTCTCTTACAGCTCATCAGGGGTGGCTGGCAATTGAGGTGTGTATAAGGTAGAAGCAGAGGCCAGCGAATTGGGTCCTTTAGTAAACACCATGGTCTTGGTAGCTCATCTCTTGGGAAGCATCCCTTGATGCCCGCATTTGGCGTGGCTCTCTCCTTTGAGCGCTCCTTCAGCATTATGCCTTGTGGTTTAATTCTGTGCCTCCGCCCTCCACTCCTCCTCCCCATTAATCATAAGCCCCTTGACTGAGCAGATTGGCGACCCTCACAGCGCTTAGCACAGAACTTTGCTTGGATGAGAAGCATTCAGTGTAAGCTTGTCTTCCTTAAGTTAAATATGAGGGTTAAAGTGTGTCATCTTAGTCTTGTTTTTTCAGTCCTGAGAATCTTGACCTTTCAGGTAAAGTAGTGGAGGGAGAGGACACAGTGAAGTTGGCTCAGGTACCATCAGAGCTAGTTCACTTGGCGTTCACAGCCTAGGAAGCACGTCCCTGGGGTTTACCTTTCCGAGACATGCCCTGTGTGGTAAGACTGGGCTAGCAGTGATGCATGTGGGGAGTGGGGGGTGGAGGAGGAAGGGAGATGGAGAGGGGTTGCACGCGAGGAGAATGGAATGAAACCGAGTATGTCGGAGGTGGCAGTGAGCTCAGGAATCTACACTGGGACTCCCCAGACTAGAGGGCTGGGGCTTGGGCAGTGAGTATCATTCCCGTCTTCCCCAGTTCCTGAAAGAACGTGCAGGGTACAGACGTACATGGAAACAAGATCACTGGTTTATTATTATAAATTTATTTCTGTGTTCATTCACAGCCTGATTTTGGAATTAGGGGAGCGTTTCGAAACCCCTTTAAGCCCAACCCTCTGTGTTTTCCAGTACCTCCTGGATGACAGAGAACAGAAAAAGAGGTAACAGTGAGGGATTGACAGGTGTCAGACGACACAGTAAGCACTTCTGTGTTAATCAGCACAGTCCTTGAGTTAGGTCCCCTCACCTATAAAAGAGTAACCTAAGGCACAGACCAGTTAAGGGTACGAAGTTACTATATGTGACAGCCTGGTTTGGATCCCAGGCACTTGGACTGAGAGCAGGGCCTCCCCGTCCCTCAACTACTACACCAAACTGCCCCAGGGATCCTAGATCTCCCCTCTCCCCTCAGTGTTCAAAGATGTCTTCTGGAAGACGGGGGTGGTATAACCAGAGGACGCAGTCTTGGTGGTCGGGCTGGCCGGCAGCATCACAGGGCTGCTACCCAGATGTTGTCAGTGAGAATCAACTTTGTCACACGCTAGCCAGACCTGTGCGGGAGGTTGGGGTGTTGGCCCCTCCGAGGGTACATGAGGTAGAGATTGACCTACCCAACCTAGCTTTAGTTCGCCTGTCCTGCACTTTCCAGCACACTTAGAGGTTTGCTTTTAGATGTATTCTGCGAGATTGTGTTAGTATTTTTCTCTAGCTTTTTAAGAAGGCTCCAAATGCTTGTAGATCATTTCCTCTGACTGAGGGGGAAAAAGTAGCTTTATTGATCTTGAAGATAAAAACTATGCCCTCCCTTGGTGACATACCTGCTTTCTAATAGGTTTTTCTGTATTAAATCTCAGCTGTTTTATAGGATTATTATTTATCAGAGGCAATGCTGAGGAAAATTTAAGATCAGTGAGCTCTGTAACATGCTGGATGCTTTTTTGATTTTTTTTTTTAAAGATTTTATTTATTTACCTGATAGAGATCACAGGTAGAGAGGCAGGCAGAGGGAGTGGGGAAAGCAGGCTTTCCGCTGAGCAGAGAGCCCAATTCGGGGCTTGATCCCAGGACCCTGAGATCATGACCTGAGCAGAAGGCAGAGGCTTAACCCACTGAGCCACCCAGGTGCCCCAGCCTTTTTGATTCTTAATGAGAAGGATGAAACATGGAATACATAGGTATTAGCTAAGAGGAAGTTCTTGACAACTCAGCCAACTGATAAAGAATCTGATAAGAGAACATCTTTGACTCTGGAAGGATGTGCTATGCCCATTGTCTCAGTCTCCACTGGGTTCTGTTTTAGGGGCCCATACTGATGGAGCTACAGACCTACCGTTATCACGGACACAGCATGAGCGACCCTGGCGTCAGGTATGGTCATGGGAAATCTGTGTGGGGTCCCGAGTGGGTGGGCCTCGCATGGTGCTACTCAGATGAAAAAGCAAAGCATTTCAGCATTTGCTTTGGAAGCCAGACACCAGGGGGCTTCATGCAGTGAAGTAGTTGGTGTTGATTAGTTGTTCGACTCTTTCCCTGGAAGCATTCTGAAAATCCCTAGAATCTGTAATCTGCACATGTTAACATGAGCAGCAATAAACTGCGAGAGGGGCACCTGGCCAGCTCGGGGTAGAGCACGGGCCTCTCGGATTTGTGAATTCAAGTCCCACGTTGGGGATAGACGTTGCTTTAAGAAACTGTAGAGAGAAATCGTTGCACAGAACAGGTTGATGGCATAGAGTATATATGTTTCGGGGCATGTAGCTTTTGTAGGCGTTATCCCACCATAGAGCCAGAATTTGAAAACCTGGCTGGTATGGGGCGAGGCCACCTGGCAACAAGGGGCATTCAGTAAGTTGAAATAGATCAGTCAAAACAGAGTCGGTTACACTAGGAAGATAGTTGAACTCGGCACTTAGTAACTCTGGAATGTAATGCTGCCGTCCCAGAGTGTGACAAATAGAAGAAGTGGATTTAGTCCGAGTAAGCCTGCCCTGTCAGGCCTGGGAGTAGACTGGAGTTCGAAGGGAAAATGTTTCAAAGAGCAACTTATGTGGAAAAATAACACTTGGTGTTTTCAGGAAAACAGAATCCTTCCTTTTAGTGTTACTTGAAATAACAGGTTTCAAAGATGTAGGACAGGGATGTACAGTTGAGCCTTGAACAACACAAGTTTGAACCACGCGGGTCCATCTTAGGGATTTTCAATAAAGACATTACTATTTGGTATTTTCTCTCACACTTCTGGCTTAAGAATACAGCGTATAACACATGTAACATACATAATGTCTATTAATTGTTATTAGTAAGTTGTTTTTCGGGACTCAAAGTGGTAGATTTTCAACTGTGTCCATGGCAGGGGTTGGCGCTCTGTTCAAGGGTCAGTTGTATTCTAGAATCAGAAATTAGAAAACCTACTGTCCCAAGTTTTCGCTGGCCCCACTTTTCTGGGCTCCTAACCGTGTCTCCTACTTGGCATTCTGTCACCTTCCAGTCTGCAGTTCTTGCCACCCACCTAAATGGCACATAATGCAGCTCTACCAGTTTCTTCATATCCTACATCTCGATGCGAGCAGCAGATACAAGCTTGAGCTCTGTTGTCAGAATGCCTGAGAAGCCCGAGGAATTGCCAGGGCAGAGTTTTCTATGAAAGATACTAGAATGTTAGAGGCAGCGTTCTTGTATTTTGGGAACATGATGGCATCATGTCCCCGGGGAGAGCTCTGTGGCAGAGACAACTGTTCTGACCTACTTGTTTGCCTTCTTGTAGTTACCGTACCCGAGAAGAGATTCAGGAAGTAAGAAGTAAGAGTGACCCTATCATGCTGCTCAAGGATAGAATGGTGAACAGCAATCTGGCCAGTGTTGAAGAATTAAAGGTAGGCTCAACCAGTGTTTCTGCACCCAGAAAGCTGCCGTTCCTGGGGGAGCTGCCTCGGTCAGTGGGAAAGGATGGATTGTGGTGTCAGCAGGATATGAAGCAGTCCTATTTGCTTAACCTTGAAACCCAGCAGCACAGTTCTGTGTTCCTAAAAATAGACTTCAGGTATCCATCAGTGTTCCCAGTGGGGCTCCATAATATTCCTGTGATCATTGCCGTTATAAACACTTCTTCAAAAATAGCAACTGTTAGTACTTCCAGGCCTAGAAGAGTTCTGGTTCCCTACTAGCAACAGGTTCCGAGTAGAACTAGTTGGTGTCCTAAGCGGTTGGTTATTTAAAAGCCTCTTGAACCATAATCTGATTTTTAGGAAATTGATGTTGAAGTGAGGAAGGAAATTGAGGATGCTGCCCAGTTTGCCACTGCTGATCCTGAACCACCTTTGGAAGAGCTAGGCTATCACATTTACAGCAGCGATCCGCCTTTTGAAGTTCGGGGTGCCAATCAGTGGATCAAGTTTAAGTCCATCAGTTAAGGGGCGAGCGTACGTGACGGACGGCTACACCTTCAGGGGGCTCTTGGGCTCCATCTGTAAGGGACTCTGTTCTCAACTTTGTTAAGGAAGAAAACCCCGGAAGAACAATGTAGGTTAAGATAGTAAGTGCATGTGTTTTGTACAGTGTTGCATTAAAAGCTGTTATTGCACACTTAAGTACTTAGTGTGAATGTTATGTAAGGTTATTTTAGATTTCAGATTTCCTTGAAATGGTTCTATTTCTTTTAATAACTGAAAAGCCTCTGCTAAATAATATACAACTAAGTCTAAAGCCATTCCTACCCTTGAGGGGCGCGGGAGCACTCCCTGGACCTTCTGCGCCTCCCCGAACAGCGAGCGCTCCGCTCCTCACCCTCAGCAGCATCGGGGCTGCAGCCGCGGCTCGGTGACCGTCCGCTCTCAAACACGTTATTTATTACCTCCAGGCAGGGGGCAGAAGGACAACTCCATTTTTACTTTTTCAAAGATTTTATTTTTAAGTTAGCTCTACACCCAGCTTGGGGCTCCAACTCATGACCCAGAGACCAAGAGTCACACGCTCCACTGACCGAGCCAGCTGGGTGCCCCAACGACACCATTTTTAAATAAGACCACTTCCTGATCATTTCAAAGGCCAAATAATTTAGTTTTCTTCATTTATACATTAAATACAAACCTATTTTCTTAATGGTTTTCTATTTACATTCATATCAAACATTAAATACAAGGCGTATTCTTAATTTTTATCTTAAGTACAATGCCAGTTTACAGTAAACTGTGGTCTAAAACAGTGATGCCCATCCCACCCTGTTACTTTAAACACCTGCTTCACCTTTCCAGTCAGTGCTATAGGGTGTACGGAGTTTTCCAGCACAGCTACGTGGAAATTTTAGAGAATTCTGTAATATTCTGGGATGTCAAAATTAGAGTTCATTCACTGTTCTCCCAATACATAAAGTTCTACTCACCTTTAAAACATGTTGATAAGAGGTTTAAAAAAACAATCCAAAGTCAGTAATTCTCTAAAACTTCAAGTTCTTAAATAATGAGGTTTTCCTTGTGTAAACTCCATGGAATTCATGTGTATGTTACCAACTTTTTAACAACAAAGATGTCCGCTCTCGGCGCCCTCTGTCCCCTGGCCTAGCCAACTGGTTCAGCCTCATCTTGGGAGGCCGGGGACCGCTGAGCCCTTCTTCGGTACTGGGAGACTGCTGTCCAGAGCCTGCAGAGGAGACCACCACTGGGAAAGAACCAAGAGTCTGCTTTAGAGTCGCAAGAAAAGAGAGGTTCAGAGCCATACCACCCAGTAGGAGCCCTTATGTCAAAAGCTACAGTGTACAATCCAAGACTTGTCTAGATAGCCAAAATGCGTTCCTGACTTAAATAGAGCTCTGTCCCCTTGTCTTTGGGCTCCAGTAGGAGTGACACATGGCCTCAGAGGCATGTACGGGAGGGCCGGGTGGCTGGGTGCAGGGCCGGCTGAGGAAAGAAGGGCTGGGGAGAGCTCGGAGGGCAGAGGACTGCTGCGAGGCGGGAGTTCTGGGGTTTCACGTTCCTCTGACTGGTATCCAGCTTTACCTGAACAAAACTCCAGAGCTAGAGGGGAAGTTGGGTAGCTGGTTTTCTGACTAAGCCCCAGATAAGAAAGGAAATTAATTTCATTGAGTGGGGAAAGTGAGCGCCACTTTGCTTTCTACTGATTTAAAAAGCACAATCACAGGAAAAAAAGTCATTTTCTATTACAGTGTTTTGAAGCCATTCTTACCGTAGCCGAAGGTGTCTTAGATCTTCCTTAGTGATGTCGTTAAGAATATCAGACAGGGTGTAGCCCTCTTCAACAATCTGTAACGTACACCAGATACAGAAGAGCTAAGCTGCTTTGTAATAACGGCATAGGAATGTTTTCTTTGTCGCACATTTACCTTCTCTATTGTACTCTCATCTGCTCCTTGCAGTTGTAACCAGTCTACGAGCTCTGGATCAGTTCTTTGCCCCTGAGACCCAGGAGGGGATGCTGGGTTCTCTGTAGTATCTGTGATGATGAGAAATTTGTTTTGTTGTATATTAATGTTTAACAGTAAAACTCTTCAAAAGTAACAAGTTGAATGGAATAAACTATTACACACAGCAGAAGCGTGATTTGAAAGGTTATGAATTAAACCTGTCTGAGCTGCTCTAATCCACGGTGTGCAGTTCCTGGATTCACTGTTCAGAGATTAAAGGGACCACAGGTAAGGGTAATGTTACTTGGGAACTGGACAGGCTCTGTGTCTACCACTTTTTTTTTTTTTTTTAAGATTTTATTTATTTGACACAGACAGTGAGAGCAGGAACACACAGGGAGAGTGGGGGAGGGAGAAGCAGGCTTTCCACCGAGCAGGGAGCCTGAAGTGGGGCTCGATCCCAGGACCCAGGGATCATGACCTGAGCCAAAGGCAGACACTTCACCACTGAGCCACCCAGGCTCTCCTATGTGTACTACTTTAAATGCTTATTCCAGTTTTTAAAATGCCTTTTATAAGAAGTCCCATCCTTAGCTACGCTGGAAATCAAATGAGGGCGTGGAATTCAGTACTGAGATGTGGTGTCCGCGCTCGCCCCTCCCACATCCCAAGAGGTGGCTGCCTGCGACTCTTTTTTAAGTGGCATGAAATGAATTAGGTTTACTGAGGTTTCATTTCTGCAGTCACCTTTTAGGTATGCAGTGCTGTGAACTTCGATGAGTCCTGTAACCATCTGGATGACACATTTCCATCGCCCCCAGAAGTTCTTGCAGCCTTTTACCGTCCCCCCCCCCCCCGCCCCGCCATTGTGATGCTTTCTGTCCCTCGAATTTTGCCTTGAACGGAGAATTGCGTCCGTATTCTGTAACGAGGGACTCGGTGTGTAGCCCTTTCAGTCGGCGTTCACGGAGCATAATGCATGTGTGATTCACGCACGTTTCTGAATGTGCCAGTTTTTCTGTTACTGAGGAGTATTCCAGAACATACAGTTATTCTCTAGTAAAGCAGTAACTGTGGCAAGGCTGACTAGAACATTAGCCACATTTCACGTGGTCTCACACACAAGTCCAAGCAAGTGAAAACTTACTCACCAGTAGGCCTGAACTGTAACTGAAGATGATACAGTTCTCGAGTTTTCTGCTCTAGGGTTTGCCGGAGAAGATTCTGGTACTCTCTCTCTTTCTGAACTAGGTGTTCTAAAAGTCTGGTTGAGGAAACAAGAAAGCCATTACTCAGAGCCTAGTGCCATTCAGTTCAGCTCAAACATAGGATGAACCTTAAGAGATTGGGGCAAAGAAAACCAAATCACACAATGCCAACAGTCTGGTTTCAGCCTATACCTGGGCCCCTCCCTTACGTTTCCTCCCCTTGAAAACAAAGACCAGCACTCAGGGCTCGGGCATATTTTGTCTCAAAACGGATCATGAACCAGATGACCTGAGGGTGACCAGTAAACTGCCAGGAGGAGCTGGTGCTGACAGCTTGGCTCCCTGAGTCTCATCAAGTCGCTGGAAGGCGCGCTCGGGCTCCTTCCCCCTCAGAGGGGGAAGCCAAGGAGCTGGCAGCCCGGCAGAAGGAGGACGCCAGCAGGGGGACTACACCTGCGGACACTGACGGAACCCGGGACTGCTAAGCGCTTCGCAGGCGCGGGTCTCCCACAGTCAGGACCGAGCCGGGGCCCCCAGGCACCACCGCCCCGGGGCGGGAGACACCACAGCAGCCGGCGTGTCCGTGAGCTAGGGCCCGGCGGCCGTGGAGGAAGGACGCGTGTGGCGGCCACCCGCGGCCGCTGCCGGCTGTTAGTCCTACTGAGAGCGGAAGGTGGCAGAGGGACCGGCAGCCGTGCCGGGGAAGAACCACTGAGCCTGCAGGTGACCGTTCATACACGGGCGGATTCGAAACCCTGCCGGGCAAAGTCCATCAACTTCTGCATTTGTCATACCTTAAAAGCTTTCAAAATTTTGCCCCCCTCTACCTTTTAGTTTAAACTCCATGTCTCTCAAAAATTAAAACAAACACTCTAGATCGCTCTCAAAAGAAAGGATTAGATCTGCCTAAGGTCCTGCTTCAGAGCTCGCCAGCGCGTACACAACGTTCCTTCCGCGACACGCACACCCGGCGCCGCGTCTCCCTGTTCCGTGTTCCGCAGCGCGAGCCGTGAGCGGGCCACAAGGCAGCCTCTGGAACCAGCACTGTCTAGTCTGCTCTGCCTGTGGGTTGGGTTTTCGTAAGTCCACCCAGGATGTGATTGCCCAGAGCAAATGACAATCCTTTCATTCATTTAACATTTTAACAACGCCTACTACGTGCCAGGAAGTGAATTAGAGAGACCAGCTCTCTTGGGGAGAGGGGGGACCCTCAGCAAGGCCACAGATTCCCTCACTGGCTCCGGTGATCGTCCCACCCCTGCCCACCTGTTGGTCTCCTGTCTGAGCTCGCCCAGCTGGAGGCTCAGGTGCTGGTGCTGGAGCTGCTGGGGCTGGGGGGCACCCGCCGAAGGGGGGCTGCTCCCTCTGATCGCCACAGGTGCCTGCCGGCCGGGCGGGTCTGCCTGGGGATAGTCCTCTTCTGCCTCGTCCATGTCCTTATCCACCCCTTCGGTCTCCGACACAGGCTCAAAGTGGGCCCGGAGCTCTGCCAGAGGATGGGAGAGAGAGGAGCACGGTTAGGCAAGGCCAGGGCACAGTGTCGCTTATGTCCGGCGCCAGCACACGAGACCGCTCGGAGGCCGGCCCGGCTGGTGTGGCGCTCCATCAGGGGACAGCTGGCGTTACCAATGGGGAGGACACGGCTTTGCTCCGTTCTCTGCGGTGAAAAGATGATCACCCCCAGCTTATAGAGGACCAAACGGAGGCTGATGTTAAATCATGCAAGGACAGTCTTTAAAAGGTACAACCAGGCTTCCTACCGGGCCTGGATTCTTCCTACTAAAGAAAGGCGCCTGCTTGGAGTGGGGCGCCTGCTTGGAGTGGGGCGTAATGAAGTCAAGGGGCCTAACAAGCTCCTGGGGGAAGCGGCGGGGACAGGGAGGGAGCCGAGTCCAGAGAGCAAGCAGCAGCGTCAACAGAAGCCGCTCTCAGAGCCTCCCTCCCAGGGATGAAGTCAGCACAGGAAAGCAGACCTGGGCCTTCCGTGGCTCTGACATTTCACAAATGAGAGTACAACCGCCTGAGCCACCACAGGAGGAGTCTGCCAGGAGATGGAGCCACTAACTCAAGCCTCCGTCTGCGTTCTGAGCATGTGAGAGGGCGGCCTGCCGGACCCTGGCCCTCAGGCCCCGGCTCCCTCTCTCAGATCACAAGCTCCGTCTCCACGCGGGCTCCTTGGCAATGCCGGGAGGGCACCTAAGTAGGGATCCGGAAGTTCTTAGCATTTACTGAATTGCAGGGAAGTATACAGCCCAGGTGGGACGGAGAAAACAACTGCTGACCGCAGAGGATACTGGTGGTCTCTTCCATAGGCTGGGCCTGACCTTGACCCAACAGGCAGCACTTACCTGGGATGAGGATGGTGACCGCGGCCTGCACGGCTCGCCGGATGATATTGTCCATCGCAAACATCCAGTGGGGCCTAATTAGGTGGTTCCTCAAAATCTTATTTACCTGCAAATCACAAAAATCCAGATTTCTGGTCCGTGGTCCTTGTAAGAAAGAGGAGTTCTTACTCATTCTAACTAACTTCTACTCTGAAATAAAATGTCAACCACACTGCTCTGTGTTTCTGCCTGACTTCCTGTCTCTTCCAGACAGAGCCTTCTTGCAAGCTGCCCCTGAGTCGTGCTGGGTCCGGGGGCCGGGCGGGGATGGCATCTCCCACCCCGGGCCTCTTCACTGTTTATTCCAGGAGCGTTTCCTGAGCACCTCTGAAAGGTCGGGCTCTTCGCTGGGGCGTGGGACACAGAGCTGGACCAGACACGGGGGCAGGCCAGCCACAACTCACATCTGTTTGCACAGACACGTAAGCTTAAACCCCGCACCACCTCAGCTGGCAGATGCCACCTGCCCCCGAGTCCTCGAAGTCCCGCGCTTCTGCTCTCGTTCACCTGTACGTGCCTACTCTATGTTCAGAAGGAACTCCTGAAACTAAGGGTTTAGGTGTAAGCAGGTTAGATGAAACAGGAACTATGGCAGAAAATGGTAACTGAACTCAGTGGTCCTCGCTTTGAGCCACTTCAGTGGGCTTCCTGACTTCTAGCACGTTCTCTAGGGCCAGACAGAACACTTACAGCGTCCTGAAATCCAAACAGTACCAGATGAATCTGACTGATGGACGAGCTGTCAAAGTCCAGGTCCGCCTTCAGCTTTGATATCGTGGAGGCCATCACTCTGTGCTCCGGGGAGCGGATGAAGTCCCTCAGGATCCCAATTATTTGCTTGATGTGGCCAACCGAGAGATGCAAGTCTTCCGAACTCTGCTCGCCGCCCCACCCCCCACCAAAGTCACTTTCATTAAGTTAGAGAGGGAGCGGGTTTCCAACAAGTATTATGTGGGCACCCAGGTGAGAAGGGGTCTGTTTCTGGAATTCCCTATTGTTTTGCAGGTGGCTCCCCTCCTCCCTGGGAGACACACACACACACACACACACACACACACACTAAACCCCTCTGGGAATGGGTCCGTCCTCCCGTCGAACCCTGTGCAACTGCCCCGCCCCTCCTTGTTGGAAGGCCTAGTTCATAGAAGGGCAAATGGCCTCTTCCTAAAAAAGAACTTCCCGCTTCCAAAGTTAGTCAAAATGCAGATACTCTGATCCATAACCTTTCTCCACAAAGCAACCGCTCTCCCAGCTTCTGAGGACAACTCTGTCCCGCAGCTGGGATTTCAAAACGGGGGATTCACAGGAATGAAGGGCAAAAGCAAGGAACCCCTGAGCTTTGTGCTGCATTTGGCTTGTTTTCCACCAGGGGGCAGCATCGCTCCATCCGTGCCTGAGTCCACTGCAGTGTTCTGCAAATTCAGGCTTCGGGGAGTCTTTTTTTTTTTTTTTTTTTCCCTTCCTATTTTCTTTTGTCTTGTTGGAAGAGGGAAGGTCGTTGGGAAATACTTATGGTCATTACTGGGACTGCGCAAACGTTCCAGGGTAGCAGGAGCCTCGGTGCCATGGGGACCTGTTCCAGGACCTGGCCCGGGGCAGAGGGGGCGGGATTAGCTTCTCCCCTGACCTGGCCCTACCTGCGCCACGCACTCCTGCAGGTTGGAAGCCACTTGGTTCTGCTCCTCCCAGAGGATTTTGTACAGGATGGCACGGCGCTCGCTGTCCTTTCGCAGCAGGAAGAGGCCCGGGTCCCTGTCCTCTGGGGACGAGGCTGAGCTCTCATCAGGAACACTGCGGACAAACACAGGCGACAATTGTGTGCGTCCCAGGACAAAGTCTCAAGGGTTGGATGCCACGGGGGAAGGGCCAAGGGGGGGTTCCCCCGCTGTCCCTACCAAGGTGAAACTGTAGTCCGATGGAAGAGAGATGCGGTGTTTTTTTTCTAACCCGAGGAGCACCAGTTTTGGGAAAGGGAGGAAAAAGGAGGGGTGGGGAGGAGGGGGGAGAAGGGGGAGAGAATAAGGGGACAATTAAGGGGATGATGGGAGGAGAGGCAAAGGGGATAGGAGATAAGAAGAAGTGTGGAGGAAGGTAGCAGGGGGAGGGAGGGGGGAGGGAGGAGGGAGAGTTATGTAAGTGGCAGCAGTGAATGTTCAGCCCACTGCCTTCCTTGCGGGCACCCTTGGCCTATTGATGGCGCAGAAAGCAAGCCAAAGCCCTTGGTGGCTGTCTGGTTTTGACCTGGGAGGTATTTGGCCTCTGGTAAATGCAAGCACCCCCACCCCCCGAGGCCCAGAGTGGAGAGAAGGGGTGGGCCGTACCTGAGCAGGTGGCTGAGCCGGTGCTTAGGTGCCCGGGCCTTCTCAAAGAAGATATCCAGCTGGGCATCAGAGTCCGGGGAGACAGAGCCATGCTCACTGCTGCTGCTGCCCACGGGCTCCCCGGGCATGGGCAGGGCTAGGGCGGTGCCCCGGGGACTCTCTGTAGGGGGAGAGAGACAGGGAGGCGGGGGTGGGGGTCTCAGCCCCTCAGGCCAGGTGACCCATGCAGGGGCCGGCTAAGTCTGTGCTGCTCTAATGGGCCAGTCCAGTCCATCACCCAGGGGTCCCTGAAATGGAGGCTCCACTTCAGCGGGTCTGAAATAGGCGCAAGGCTGCATTTCCAGGCCGCCCACGGGAAACGCTGACACAGCGAGCCACACTGGGAGTAAGATGCTGAGCCTCTGTGTCCTGGCTTCTGACTCCACGCATACCAGGCAGAAACCAAACAGCTTCCTTGGCAAAGACCATTTTTATGTCATTCTTGGGTAGGACTCACTGCCCTAGAAGGGGTCCCCTGGCTTCTGTGGCCTGGGGGACAGCTGCTACAGGCAAACTCCCCCGATGCGCTCCTTAATCAAGGTCGGGGGGCAGCACGGGGTCGGGGGGAGGCCAGGCCCTGCACGCAGGGAAGACCCCAAACCCCAGCCAGGGCAACCTCTGCGCCTCCCTCCTCGGCACAATCCCAAAGGAAGAACTTTACCAAGGGGGTGTACTGCTGTCACTTGAGGGGCTCCCTGCACCTGTCAGGAAATCAAGGGCCATTCGCGGGCTGGGGTGGGACAACTCCCACAGCCGCTGCTCCCGTCCCTGCCACTCTTCCCAGCAACGGGCGCCACGCCGGAGCTCGGTGTGCTCAGTGACGGAGGAGCCCGGGCATCGCCGTACCCCGGGACGCCCGGCAGCCCTGTCCCCGGCTGTCCGGGTAACACCTCACCTGCCGGCTTGAAAGCAATTCGGTTCTTCTTGCCCTTGTTCACCTGCCTTAAGAAGCCCGCTTGGAGCAGCTCGGCCGCAGTGGCACGTTTGTGGGGGTCAGGCTCAAAACAGGATAAAATGAAGGCTCTGGCGTCTGGGGAAAGGGCTTCTGGAATCTCAGGGTGGATCTTAAACATCCCCACCTGCATTGAAGGGAGAGGTGAGCGATGTGACTGTGAGGCCTCAGCACACCCAGCTGCACAAGCCTTCAATACCGAGTTCCTCCTGCCACCCCGCCATGCTCGAGGGGCCGGCCAAGACCGCCGTCACCGACGTGCCCGCCTGGCTGCCCGGGACTTGGCCTTGGCCGTGCCCAGCAGGTCTCAGGGAAAGTGGCATCAGAGGAGTTTCAGAGCTTAGGCCATAAGAGGTCTTGGGGCTTCTGACCTTGTCCTCTTGGAGCCCTGACACCAGCAGGGAAGGAGGCTCCAGAGTCTGGGCTTGGAGGCGGGGGAGTGGGGAGTGACTGAGCGCGGGCCACAGGGTTTCGGCTCAACAAGAGGACAGTAGCGGAGAGAACACTGTTCTGGACTCCGGCCCTGGACCCGGCAGACCCGCGGTGCGCGCTTTCGGGCTTATTAAGGGGGCAGAGCTCACGTTAACTGTTCTGGCCACCATCAAATACAAGTTTTTAGGTCGAGTGTTACATTTTGAGAACACGGAACGCCAGATGGAATATCTCCCAGATGGGAGATGCAGGACACACGACAGGGGGCGCCCCTCCCCTGAGGGGCAGGAAGGGAACGGCCCGAGGGGGCCAGAGACAGAAATTCTCAGGAGCCCCGAGAAGAAAGGAGCGGCTTGCCTCCAGAGGTGCTCTGCTGTCACTCCGGGGGCCACAAACCCGGTGCCCTCAGACTACAGACATTGGTTTTCTCCCGGCTTCACTCGAGCTGCTGCCAGGGTCCCCCTCCCCCAGAAACCTGCAGTAGCTCAGTTGTCGCCTCTTCCAGCTCCCGGCGGTGGTGGCTCAGAGACGCCTCACCCTCACCCCAGCCTCCCCGGGCCGACGGGTGTCCTCACTGCGCCCTGCTCGGGCCCTGCCGGTTCCCTCAGCACCGGCCACTCTCCATCACGCCGCCGCGGGTTCGATCCTCCCAAACCGCAGCTGGCCCCGTCCCGGCCCAATGCAAAGGACGGGGAAGGTCACTGCTGTCCCCCAGCTCTGCAGTTCAGGGTCCTGTTGAGACTGTGCGTGCCCTGCATGCCAGCTCTGGGAGGGCTTTTAGAACGACGTAGTGCACACTATCTGCTATCCAAAGTCCCACGTCTTCAAAACCCAGTGAGAAACCCAGACACAAACACAGACTCATGTGGCCTTTGAGCCTTGTCCAGTTTAAGGGCAAACACGCATTCAAAGTAAGAGGCCACGTCCTCCCTGGTGAAAATAAGGGGAGACCCCCCTCTTTTCTTAGAACACTTACTTTAAAAAACGTGTAATTTCAAGTTCTTGGTCTCTGTGAGAGGCATGTGAATCTTTCTAAAAGCTGAATAAACCTCTTGCCAAGAATGTCTTTTTCAAGGACCTGGGGCCAACTCCTGGAAATGCCAACATCAAGGAAGAGACATCCCCATCTCCCAGTTTCAGTGCGAAGGGAAGAGCCTAACTAAAGTAATGACTTGCTCCAAAACTACCTCCTTTTTTTTCCCAAAGATTTTACCTATTTATCAGAAAGGAGCAGAGGGAGATGGGTCCGAGATGCATGTGCACAGGGGGAGGGGCAGGCAGAGAAGCAGGCTCCCCGCGGAGCAGGGAGCCGGACGACACGGGGCTCAAACCCAGGAGCCTGGGATCATGACCTGAGCCGAAGACAGATGCTTAACTGACTGAGCCATCCAGGTGCCCCAAAACTACCTCTCCTGTCTTAAAGGTTGGAGAACTTTATTTTTCCTTTGGGTAAAGCCAATTAGCTAATGCAAACAGTCATCCCAATTGCCAGGTTTCCCCCCTCCTCCCCGGACACACTAGCGTGACCCGTGGCGCTCTCCAGTCTGCGCACGGGAAGACTAGTCCTCATTCCCTTTGCAAACACAGGTGTAAAGGGCAGCACTGCTGGGCTGAAGAGGACACATCCTTTCTGTCTTAGCTGTCACATCCTGCTATAATGCTTACTCAGTGACAGCACTGTTTTCTCTCCTTCGTGGAGAGGGTTCTGGAGTGGCAGATTTTCTTTTGGCTTGTTATTTCCCCAACACCAGCAACCTCAATCAGCAAACATGTCTTACTTTGAACATTGCTGCCTGCGGTTCGCCGAGCTCATGGAACGGAGGCCTGCTGGTGGCCATCTCGATGATGGTGCAGCCCAGGGACCAGATATCTGCTGGGGCACCGTACCCGCGAGGTCCCTGATCGATAATCTCAGGTGCCATGTACTGCAGAGTGCCTATGGGGAAAAAAAATAAAGATCGTGGGCACCCTGCTGTTCACAAATCTAAGTGGACCATTAGTAAACAAGTGCGTGGACTTTAACCCTCCCACTAACCACGGATGGAGCCTGCTCTCAGGCATCAATGATGCAGTCGTGCCCGGTCTCTGATCAGAGACATGCCACGTGCCTTCCTTTGCTACTAGTCATGTCGACAGAAGATTGCTCAGTTCCTCGAAGGATAAATGGGCCCCGAAGCAACAAGCACACAGTAGGGCGCGCCAGGTGAGGGGAAACACAGAAGGTGAGAAACACAGTGCCCGACCTCGAGGAGCCGCCCAGGGGAGGACAGAGACAAGAGGGCGATGGTGGGAAAGTCCAGTAGGCCCTGGAGCAGCGGGGGCCGAGAACACGGATGGAAGATGTGCTGGGCTCTGCCTGTTTCTGGTCGGGAAAAGCTCTATCTGGATCAGCTCGGTTCTCTGAGAGGTAAATGCCGAGGCAGGATCAGACGTACGAGAGATTTACTGGGGAGACGTCTATGACAGACAAAGAGTGAAGGACCTCTTTACCCATCATACATGGACAAAGGACAAAGAGCGGCAACCTCAGTGCCGATGTGGCACGTGGGAAAGGAGGGAGGACGAACAAGTTGGGAGGCGGTCTCAGAAGAGCAGCTCTGACCGACCGTTCAGCTGGGCCGCTGGGGAGCTCCGGACCAAAAGCTGCCGCTGGAGGACTCCCATGTGTTCTCGTGCCTCCGCCGTGGGCCATCACTGGGCAGGAGCGAGCGAGTAAAGCATGGCCACACCATGAACGTGGAGGCAAATCCACAATAAGTGGCAGATGGTGCTGCCCATGAACTTGCCTCTTGCTGTGAAGGTCAAAGAAGTAGATAAAGGGATGGGAGGACTCTCAGGTCAAGGGAAGAGCCCGAGCAGAGGCACAAGGGTGTGAAGTCCAGAGCGAGTTCTGGGAACCACAAGTAAAGTCTCACACAGGGCAGGGAGTTAAGAATTGAAAATTAAGGAGGTGGCGACCTGGGGCCAGCCAGAATGGCAAGCAGTGTATGAAGGCTCTGGCTGTGGACTTTCTCCTGTGGGTCACAAGCCACCAGAGAGGGCCATAGGGAAGGTGGGGATCAGATGCAGCCCTCGAAGGAGAAGGGACTGCAGAGATGGGGGCAAGGAGGTCAATCAGGGTTCTAGGAGTGAACTCGTAGTTTTTTCTTGCAACCAAGGCTGAGGAAAGCAAGAGCAACAGACACTATATGTGGTTTATAACAAACAGTGAACTTGCAGAGGACGGTGGCCAAGGCGTGACAGAGAACATGGATACCCAGAGAAGTGCCTATCTCAAGATCACGCAACCAAAGCAGGTTTCCAGGATCTTAATCGATGAAAATGAAGGACTTGTTGGTTTAAAAAAAAATTGGGGACGTTACCTACTACATCTTCCTCTTGAAGATCCAATGTCTTTTAGCATTTTTCCTTCCAGTGACCATTTGAAAAGCTCTGCCCCACAGAATGTTTTTTTTTTTTTAAAGATTGATTTATTGATTTAGGGAAAAAGTGAGTGCACAAGTGCGGGGAGGGAGAGCGACAAGCACGCTCCACACTGGTGTGGAGCCTGACCTGGGGCTCGATTCCATGACCCTGAGACTGAGATCATAATCATAACCTCAGCTAAAATCGACCATCAGTCGCTTCATGGACTGAGCCACCCAGGTGCCTCCCACAGAAAGTTCCACAATAATGACAATGTTCTGTGCAGTTGAGTGTGGTAGTCACTAGCCACAGGTAACTGTTGGACCCTTCAAATATAGCTGGTGAGACTGAAGAAAAGAATTTTATTTTCATTTTTAAAAAAGTCAGACTCACTTAGGCTCAATATAAATTGGGTTGGGTCCATGGGCTCAACAGATCAGTAGGGCACAAGTGATGGCTTTGGTCTTTGAAGCCGAAAGCCTGGTAGAGAAGTGTTTGGCTGGCTGCAGGGTTGGGCAAGACAGGCTCACGGGCGCTTGCTGCACTGTTAGGAAATCCCAGAGCCTGGGGGACGGAACTTCCAGTGACACAATCTCCCCTCCCAGGCTTGTACTGCTGTGAATAGTGAAGGGAGAGGCCTTGTTTATTAGGCAGCGCTGGGGACTCTGCAAACATTTCTGCTTTGCCGCAGCTTCCTGTTGGGCTCTGCCACCAGGGGGCGCTAGAGAGCCCGAGACCACCATGGAGGCTGCTCAGGCTTACCTACAAGGAAGGAGAAGTTATTGGCTCCCCATCAGCTGCTGTTCCTCTGTGGGAGCTTCCCTTTGGACCCTCAGTTGGCTCCAGTAGCAGGGCTTGGCTCCAGTTTCTAGCTTTTCTGCCCTCTCATACTTTCAGAACCAGCTTCATCTTGCCACGCCCCCCATTACCTGTTCCAACCCAGTAATCCCCTCCTGAAAGGTTCCGATTCTACCCTTTCTTGTGCTCCCCTCAAGCCCCAGGCAGATAACCCAGGCCCAATTAACAGTTCTTTCTATTAAATTCTCTCTGTAAAAATAAGTGGGGTGATTCTGATTTTCCGGCCTGGATGCCAACTAACATGATCACTCAAAGTTAATTTTTTTTTATTTTATTTTTTTAAAGATTTTATTTCTTTATTTGACAGACAGAGATCACAAGCAGGCAGAGAAGCAGGCAGAGAGAGAGGAGGAAGCAGGCTCCCTGCTGAGCAGGGAGCCCGATGCGGCACTTGATCCCAGGACCCCGGGATCATGACCTGAGCCGAAGGCAGAGGCTTTAACCCACTGAGCCACCCAGGTGCCCCTAAAATTTATTTTTAAGTCATCTCTACCCCAACATGGGGCTCAAACTCATGACCTCAAGATCAAGAATTGCATGGTCTTCCACCAGAGCCATCCAGGCTCCCCTAAAAGTTAATTCTTAAAAGAGCAAGAGAATATACTTTTACAAAGTTATGCAACATGGAAAATATCACCCAACGAAACTGCAATGGTTTATTGACACTGGTCAAATACCTGTCCACTTCGGCACAACTGTTTTCAAAACTGGAGGATAAGTTG
Source organism: Lontra canadensis (assembly GCF_010015895.1). NCBI lineage: Eukaryota > Metazoa > Chordata > Mammalia > Carnivora > Mustelidae > Lontra > Lontra canadensis. The sequence continues at coordinate 3,286,876 of NW_022631110.1, forward strand.
GCCTCATGCTAAACTTCGAGATTTTCTTTGTATGGAAACACAGTGAACATCACCCTTTATAAAGGTAGGGACTTAGCAATGACGTCCATATTAGTTATTTATTGTTATGTAATAAATTACCCCAAAATGTTAAGAGCTTAAAACAAGAGTTAAACTCTCACAGTGTCTAAGGGTCAGAACCCAGGAACAGCTGGGTTGGGTGGATCCGGCCCAGAGTCTCTCAGGAGGCTCTAGCCCAGTTCTCTGCTGGGCTGTAGTCCTCTGAAACCCAGAATGGAGCTGGAGGATCCACTTCCAAGCTCAGGTGGGGTTTGGAAAGAAGCTTTAGTCTCTCACCACATGGGATCTTTAAGACATGGCTTCCCCCCACAGCAAGTGACCCAAAGACAGCAAGCAAGAAGGAAGCCATCCTCTTTTCTGACCTAGCCTCCAGGTCACACATTGCCACTCTGCTTTCATCTGTTCATTAGAAGTGAGTCACTAAGTCCAGCCCTCGTTCAAGAGGAGGGGATTACAGAGGGCTGTGAACGGCAGGAGGTGGAGGCCACTGGCAGCCATCTTGAAGACTGCTGGCCTGACTTCCTGTTAGTACTCAACAGCTTACAGAACATCACTGCCTCACGCGGTCTCTGTGACTCTCACAACTCAGTGAGGCAGCACAGAGGCACTATGTACTGTGATTCCCATTTTAGACAGGAGACAAATGAGGCTCAGAGAAGGTAGGGGAGAACTGAGCTCTTCTCTCTGCACATCTGGAGCCATTCACCATGACATCGCTGACAGATACAAAGAATCCAGCAGGAGCACAAGCGAAACAAATGCAGCCTGAACAAAAGCAGACTCGATGTAAGGATTTCCGAAGCCCTGATGTGACTCGTTCCCATGTAACTGGAAGGTGGAGAGCAGTCACAGAAAACTGGGTGCTCCATTTCACTGACTACCGTACTCCTAGAAAAAGCATCCACTCACAGTAAACATCCAACAGAGACAGAGCCACACAACTCTTTCAAGTAGTCAAGGGACTGTCCCCAAGCAGTGTGCGTCAGCTGCACCAAAATGGCTTCCGTCGAGAAACCAAGTAAAAATGCCAGCTAGGGTGTGGCGGGGTACGGTGGGGCAGGGCGGGTAGGCCTCTGATTAATGCATTAATGCTAGGAAACTTGCTTGCCTTTCGTCTGGCTCTCTTAAGGGCATCATGTCCTTTCTAAAGTGCATGTCCCCCCAGGGTGTGCCCACACACAGGTCACTCGATCGGCCAGCCAGCTATGACCCGAGCAGGGGTGCAGAGTTCAAAACGTGGTGACAGGAGAGCAGCAGGCACTGACCCAGGCCCCTGGGGACATAAAATCAATTGGGGGCTCGTAGACAACAGCCCAAACAGGAGAAAATGCATGGCACAGGGCAATAATTTAGAAGTTTTGATCGAGGTGCTGAGATAAAAGCCAGACACCATGGCACAGGGCAAGAGATCATCGACAGGTCCATGTTTCCAAGAAGGTCTCACACAACCTGTTACACACATCGCATGCAGGCCCCCAGCCCAGGGGCATTCCACCTGGATCAAGGGGTTAAGAAGGTGGAGAGAGGAGAGTCTGGAGGTGGGGGGTGTTGAAAGTTACTTCTTTAGACACTGCTGTGCCAGGGGGAGCTACCCTCTCAGTAAAGGAGTCGGGTTAGGGCTGTGCCCAGTGGCGACGCAGCAACTCAGCACTCGCTCAGGACCGTCACACGTCAGCATTGTCTACAGGCCCTGGAAAATATCGAACCCAAGCCCAAAGTTTCAAAGCTGTTTCCTATTAATGAAGTACAGAAAAAAGAAATAAGGTGCTTCCTGGGGCCCCAGGGCCCATGTCGGTTGCCCTGCCCAAGGAAGGGCCTGGAAGGAGGGGACACCACATTGTCCTACCCCAAAGCTTCTGAGGGCTCCTGGCCGGTCCCCTCACAGAGCTGTGTGTGTGTCCCCTGCTGGCGAGCTGCACGTGGGACTGTTTCCCGTGGGAGGAAAAGCAGCTCAGAGCATCTGCCCGTGAGGTCTAGGGCTATCACTGTGCCCTCTTGAGAGCTGGGGAAAGATGCATGAGCCATGGACACCAGACGTGGGGCCCACTGCAGAAATACTGTTCTAGGCTTTTGGGTTTTTTTGGTTTTTGGGTTTTTGTTTTTTTTTTTTGAGAGAGAGAGAGAGAAAGAGAGAAAATTAATCTTAAGCAGTCTCTACGCCCAGTGCAGAGCTCTAAGCAGGGCTCAGTCTCACGACCCTGAGATCATGACCTGAGCGGAAATCAAGAGTTGGCCGCTCAACCGACTGAGCCAGCCAGGTGCACCTGGGGTCTTTTTAAAAGGAATCCTTCTCAAGGGCCATCTCCTATGGCCTGAATCCCTCGGGAGAAAAAAAAATGGAGGAGTGAACACAATGTGAGGCGTGAAAGTGGTGGGGGGCAGCGGGCAGTCGGCCAAAGGACAGGTCTCTGCCCAGGACGTGGGAGCTACAGTCAGACGGACTCCTCAGGGAAGTGTTCCCAGCTGGGGAGCAGGGCAGGAGGTGGGAGTTGGGGGAGAAAAGGTAAGACTCCAAGCTGACTTGCTGCTAGACCCGCCGCGACAGGGGAAGAGCGCGGTCCCCTGGAACGAGGACCAGGGCGCTGACAAGTGTACCAGCAGGACCCCTTTCAGTTATCCAATTCGGACTGTTTGCTTCTCCGAGGGCCATTAAGACTTTCTCTCCATTGTCTCAGGATGGCTGGCAGACTCAGGAGGGGACTCCTGCCCTGGACAGGATATAGAGGGCAGTAGGAGACAGAGAGAAGAGGGCTTTTGGGGCGCCTGGGGGGCTCAGTCGGTTAAGCATCTACCTTTGGCTCAGGTCAGGATCCCAAGGTCCTGGGATCAAGCCCTGCTTCGGTCTCCCTGCTGAGCAGGGACTTTGCTTCTCCCTCTCCCACAGCCTGCTGCTCCCTGTGCTTTTGGTCTCTCTTTCTCTGTCAAATAAATAAATAAAATCTTTTGGAAAAAAAAAAGATGAGATGACTTTTATGATTACAGCCTCTAGGTTTGACAGGTTGAACATATTAGTTACCCACAGAAACCTGATTCTCTCAAAGGCTCCTCTCAGCCCTAATCACCTGGGACTTCTAAGTATAAATTAGTATTTTTTTTATTAACAAATACTTCCATTGCACTGGCTGTGAGTCAGGTACTGGTCAAAGCACTTCGCCAATATTAACTTATTTGATCTTCATAAAAACCCTCTGAGGTAGTACTGGGAGCACCTCCGTCTTATTTATGAAGAAACTACGTATGGCACAGAGACGTGAAGGAACGTGCCCCAAGTCACACAGCGAGCAAGCAAGTGGATGAGCCAGAATTTGAACCAAGGACGTTCACAGCCACAGACTGGAACAGAGTTCCTGTCCCAAGAGCCACTCCTAGGCATCTACCCGAGAGGGACGGAAACTCAGGTCTGCACAAAGGTTTGTCCTTGACTGTTCACAGCAGAATCGTTCACGATAGTCAAAGAGCGGAAATAATCTCAATGACCACTGAATGACAGACGGATGAACAAAACACGGTCTACCCACACCCTGGAATACCATTCAGAGGTCCGAAGTACTGACAAGCGGCCCAGCGTGGATGGACCTGGAACAGATTATGCAAAGTGACAGCAGCTGGACAGATAGGACTGCGCACTCTTCCATCTGTATGAACTCTCCAGAGCAGGCGAATCTCTACAGAGAGGACATCCGTGGTCACCTGGGGCTGGGGTGGGGACGGGGGCTGACTACAAGGTGGCACGGGGACCTTTTTGGAGTGATGGAAATGTTCAAAAATTGGACCGTGGCTAAGGCTGTACAACTCGGGAAATTTATGAGAAACCAGTGGATTGTGCACTTCAAACGGGTGCATTTTATACCCCCAATAAAGCTGTTAAAAAAAAAAAAACCCCAGCAGCAAAGGGGGGCTGACTCTAGCCATAAAGCCCTTCCTCCCATTCTAGCTGGCTTATACCTAGAATGAAAACCCTTCAGAGGAACACAGGAAGAGAGGCTTCGGGGCCACAAGTTGCCTGAGCCTCTGGCTCCCCTTCCAGGCTCTACCAGCCTCCGGACATTTGCACGGAAAAGCCCCGCCATGTCCCCAGGCATCTAAGTGGGGCTCTGCAGGAACCACCCGAGACTTCTGGACAGAACCGCTCTGTGTTGCAAAGAGTAATGATATGCAGGGGAATTTCCTACCCAAAATGAGACCCCTTCTTTATTATCCCCCAAACACCCCTGCATTATTTTGCAATGCAGAATGCATGCCTCCTCAAGCCAATTACTTGGGAAAATATATGCGATAATGGATTATACATGCATTTTCTTTGTGAATTTTTTCTTCTCCTTGGGGATGCTAATTATGAGGTAAATTGTCAGGGGGTTTATGTTTTGAAATAACTCCTTGTCATATCAGAGACCCTCCTGCTACATACTGCCAAGCTAACTGCTGGCTTCCAAAGAGGAGGAAAGAAGTCATTTTCAGTTAGGGTAATAAAAAAACACGGCAGTCATACATACGTACGTACTCACACACGTTGATACGTGCATCTTTACATCAGAAACAATAAATGAAAATTCAACACACTCTGTAAGGTTCTGGCAGAGTCCCTGGGGTGACATTTCCCACTCTGAGGTGCGCATACCTCTTCCCCTGTTACAATGGAGACGTCATTCCTGAGAAATCAAAGTTCTCTTTAGATACAGAGTATGTCTCCACCGTGGGCGTCCAGCGGTTGTCATACAACAAACCCCTTGTTGAGGAGAAGTTTTTTCAAAGCTGAGACATTATGCACTAAAGCCGAGGCCAAGTCTGCTCCAGAGCTCGGTGCCCCAAGGGCAGAGAAGGGCCCTGCCGCTTCCCTAGCTCCCTCCAGAACCAGCAGAGTCTACGCAGTGTTTCTTTTTTATTTATTTATTTATTTAAGATTTTATTTATTTATTTGAAACAGAGAGAGAGAGATCACAAGTATGCAGAGAGGCAGGCAGAGAGAGAGAGAGGAGAAAGCAGGCTCCCCGCTGAGCAGAGAGCCCGATGCAGGCCTCGATCCCAGGACCCTGAGATCATGACCTGAGCCGAAGGCAGAGGCTTAACCCACTGAGCCACCCAGGCGCCCTACGCAGTGTTTCTTAATTCCCTCAAGCAGGATCTTCGTGATCCTTTTATCATACCTTACAGGACCACAAACCTTTCCTTTTTCAAAATCAGTACTTCTTTCCAGGGACCAGTTCCTTTGAAGCAAGAATTTTAAAAAAGCCACCGGTAGCTTTTCGAACCCCACTTGATGCTCTGGTCTTGTAAACGGAAAGCTAGCTGGTCATTTCGGACCGCTCGGAGTCCTGTCCCTCTCGCCGCTTCCGTGGGTCCGTCACGGACACACTGGAGAAGAAAATCCAACCCCTCACCCCCCACCTCAACCCCACCAATTCCACCCCCCCGCCCCAGAACGATCAGCTTCCCTTGGAAAGGTAACCGTATCCAAGCACGAGGTACCAGAAGTAGGGTAACAGGCAGTTTTTTTTTTTTTTTTAAGATTTTATTTATTTGACAGAGAGAGATCACAGGTAGGCAGAGAGGCAGGCAGAGAGAGGAGGAAGCAGGCTCCCCACTGAGCAGAGAGCCCGATGCGGGACTCAATCCCAGGACCCTGAGATCATGATCCGAGCCGAAGGCAGAGGCTTTAACCCACTGAGCCACCCAGGCGCCCTAACAGGCAGTTTTTATGACAGACCAGTAAAGCACTCTCACAAGTTGTGTGAGCTCCACTGTGATGCAGAATTACTCACAACAGGAACTTAAAAAAGATGATGCTATTTCACTGACTGGTTAGAATCCCTCAGAAAACCTCAAGGAGAGCACGCCACCTACCCAACCTTTGAAGACAACGACAGCGAGGCACTCTCACGGCCGCAGGTCGCTGGCTCAGTGCGCCATTATAAGGTTCCAATCCCCGAAGTTGGGGACAACACATGGTCGGCTTCCGTTACCGACCACACTGTGCTCGGGAACCGTGACTCCAGCGCGGCTGCCCGCGCCCCAGCCCCGGCCCACTTACCAGCGAAAGTCCCGGTGCACGGGTTCACTCCTGCAAGCCGTTTGGAGGTGCCGAAATCAGAGATCTTCACCACTCCGCTGTAGGTGTTCACCAGAACGTTATCACCCTGTAGAAAAGGAGGAACATCAAACGCCTTGGACCTTAAGAAACGGTGTCAAGTCTCTAGCAAGTCTAGGCGCGGCGCTCTGGGGACGGCCGAGCTCAGCTCCTTCCCTTCTGAGCGGAGCCGTCCTCAGGTCAGCTCACCGCCGGCGGGTCCCGGAGGCACCAACAAGGTTCATTGGCGCCAACAAGCAAGTACCTTTATGTCTCTGTGCACGATCTGGTTCTCGTGGAGATACTTCAGGCCTTCCAGGATCTGCCTGGTGTAGAACTTGATGGTGGGCTCCTTCACTGGTCCCCATTTTGATCGCAAAAGAGCAGAAAGGCTCCCTGGAAGCAGACACAGCAGAAAACTCAGCAGGGTGTTGAAGATTCCACGGAAACCAGGCGAGGTGAGGTTTCTCAGTCCACATAGTCCAGCAAGCCAATATTGCTGCACTGTGGCTACCTGCTCTTCTTTCCTCCCTCCGTTGCCGGATCCCAGCCGTGCGTGCCATGCGGCCGGAGGAGGAGCGGCAGAGGGAGGGTGAACGGGAGCTCCTTGGGACCTCTGAAATGCAGCGGGGCTCCCTTGGACTTTACACAGTCCATCACGCTGCACGAAGTCAGGAGGAGAGTGCACGGTGAGGTGCTCCGGCCTGGGGAGGCCAGGCCCCTGCTGCAGGGACGGCACAAATGTCCTGGCCACTCAGCTTGGGTTGAAGCCCATTTTATACCTGGTCCTCAACTCAGAGGTGGACAGGACCAGAATGAGGGGCCATTTAGGGAGACAGAGACTATGATCGGAGGAGGCTGGGTCTGTTCATCTTCAACGAGAGAAGTCTCCTGTGCCGGGCCACAGGGGCAGGACTGTCCTAACACCCCTGCCCTTATTTTTTAAGATTTTATTTATTGATTTGAGAGAGAGACAGTGAGACAGAGCATGAGCGAGGAGAAGGTCAGAGGGAGAAGCAGACTCCCCGTGGAGCCGGGAGCCCGATGCGGGACTCGATCCCGGGACTCCAGGATCAGGACCTGAGCCGAAGGCAGTCGTCCAACCAACTGAGCCACCCAGGCGTCCCATCCCCTGCCCTTATTTTATAAGACAATGAATCTTTGGGCTCAAAGAAAAGCAACCTTCACAGTATTCTGACCATGTGTTTCAGGGGTCACTGTGCAAGCCCCTGGACATCAGCCAGCTTCAGCCTGACACCTTACACAGTGCAGAAAGAATGCTGCTATGTCTCAGTTTCCCCATCTGTAAAAGAGGATGTTCACATGTTTAATTCTGTTGTCATCCTTAAACCTCACCCTTGAAAAAATCGATCAATGTGAACAGCGACTGACATATTTGCTAGACTAGGAGCAGCTTGAGAGAAGAAATTGTATTTTATCCTTAATGTAACCTTCAAAATCTAGCCCACTGTCTGGCTCATGATATACAGTTAGGCTCTTGATAGAACGGTAGACTCTTAATAACTGTTGGTTATAAAGGAAGGAATGAGTATAGATTTCTTCTTTATAAAATATTAATTTGTTTTAGAGAGGGAGAGAGTAAGCCTGTGCACGCACACGAGTGAGTATGAGCTGGAAGGGCAGATGGAGAGGGAGAGAGAAGAATCCCAAGCAGACTCCACGCTGAGAGCGGAACCTGACGTGGGGCTCGATCTCATGACCCGAGCCGAAACCAAGAGTTGGATGCTTAACCGACTGCGCCACCCAGATGCCCCTCGATACAGATTTTTTTTTAAGATTTTATTTATTTGACAGAGAGAGATCACAAGTAGAGAGGCAGAGAGAGGGGGAAGCAGACCCCCTGGGGAGCAGAGAGCCCGATGCAGGGCTCGATCCCTGGACCCTGGGATCATGACCTGAGCCGAAGGCAGAGGCTTTAACCCACTGAACCACCCAGGCGCCCCTGAATACAGATTTCTAACTGAAGGTTTTGTGTTTGGACTCAGATCATCATTATTAATTTATTATTATTTTTTAAATGAACATTTCTTGAGCTCTTGCTCTCTGCCAGGCACCATTTTAAAAGCTTCACATACGCTATCTCATTTGATCCATCCAACAACCCACTGAGCTAGGGTCTTTATCGCTCCAATAATTATTGCAGAGCCACGCATTAGAGTAAATATTATTACTCCAATTTTATAATTCATCTATTCAGTCAGAAAACTGAGGGGGTACAGAGGTAAAGAATTTGCCTGAGCTCCCACAGCTTGCAGATGGAGGGACCAACTCAAGCTAGACATTCTGGCTGTAGGTCAGAGGAATCCTTCCCCATGCTCCCCGCCATGATACCGCCCAAACGGGGGGAATTTTGTGGCTAAGGCACTGGGGGTAGGATGTCACAGTAAACATGTTATTTTGCAGTGTCATTTTTATTTTTATTTTTTAAAAGATTTTATTTATTTGACAGATCACAAGTAGGCAGAGAGGCAGGCAGAAAGAGAGAGAGAGGAAGGGAAGCAGGTTTCCCACCGAGCAGAGAGCCCAATGCGGGGCTCGATCCCAGGACCCTGGGATCATGACCTGAGCCAAAAGCAGAGGCTTTAACCCACTGAGCCACCCAGGTGCCCCATGCAGTGTCATTTTTAAAACCGCTATCCCCTCATCTCCAAGTTATCCTTCAATGCCTAGACTGTGAGGGCTACAAGGCTGGAGACTATGTTTTATTCCCCTGTGTCCAGCGCTCAGCCCAGTGGCTGGCACTCAGTAGATCCTCAATGAATATTTAATGACTGAATTAAACAACAAACAGCCTATGTGTGTGACATTGAAAAGTTGGTATCCAACTCCTCTGAATGCTCTCCCGCCTCTAAAAGGTCTGTCACTTTTTAAATGGAAAGATGGAGGACGACGTTCCCATTATCGTGTCATCAGTGCTTTCCCGTGTATGAGACCGCAATACTAGGGACTACTCACCCCCAGGCACCTGCTCCATAAATATCTTAATGTAGCCGTCCTCCGAAACGGAGCCCAGGTACTGAACAATATTGCGGTGTTTGAGGTACTTGTGCAGGGCTATCTCCTCATGCAGAGGCTGCGAGTACCTAGCAAGGAAAGCAAAGCCAGGGTCACCTGCCAGATCCTTGGGGCCTGGGGTCTACATGGCACTGCACCAGTGCTGGCCCTGCGGCTGGCCAGCCCTTCCTTCTGGAAACAGTCTTTCCCTTGGCTCCCATGAGAGTACGCAGCTTCCCATCTGTAGAACAGGGGACAGTAACATGGGCCACACAGGGCTGCGGAAGGCCAAGGTGTGTTTCGGGTCTCGGGCACCCACTGGCATGCCCGGTGTGCAGGGGCTATCCGGTGAATGACTGCTCGTGTGAGGGTCTCAATGCTCCTACTATCCTTTGCCTCTCTGAGCAGGCCCTCTTCCTCTGCCTCTCATGAAGAGAGATGTTCTGGAAGGTTCTATCTTCAGCTGCCTTCCGGCCTCGTTCCAGAGATGCAGTCTACACTATAGCAAGAGCTACCTAATGGACCTTCGAGACCAGCATCTGGTTTCTTTAGTCTATTTTCCTTTGGTGGCCGTATTTCCTCTTCATGAAACACACTTTATCAGATCACTTCTCTTCGTCAAGTCCACATCAAGACCATTTTGCTTAACATGGCACAGGAAGACCTTCAAACTCAAACCAGACTACATCTTTTGAAAATTTTCCCTCATCTTAAGAGCACCCCACCCCCACCCCACCTTCAAGTCACAGCAGGTAATTTGTTGTTCTCTGAATACATCTTGTGCTTTAACAGCTCTGGTTTTTTCCTCAGCATAGAATGCACTGGCCTCCCCTTTTCTGCCAGATGAACTGCGACTCCTCACTCAAAGACCTGCTCGAAGAGGATTTATTTCCTCAAACTTATCACAACTCACCCAGGAAAAGTGATTCCTCTTCTCTCTTCTGCAAGCATTCTGTGTACCCGCCCCCCTCGCGTTGTGGCACTCATCACTTTGACCCCCAGGCAAGGTATCCTCATTCCCTACCAAGCCAGGAGCACCCTGCCTTTGTGACAGCATCCTCGTCACCTGTCGGCCCCCAGGGCTGGCCCAGAATCTGGCCAAGAGAAGGTGCCCAACATCATAGGGTCAGCTCTACAATTAGGGAACGGGACAAAAATAGTCTCTAAGGTCCCCATCCGGCTCTAAAATTCCCAGAAAATCTATGGGCAATGAAAAGCTTAACTATTGCAACCAGTCAAAGGAGGTGGTCCATGCCAGCAATTTCCCCTTAAAACACAACTGCACCACCTTATCTGGCATGAGCATAAGACACATAATACTGGACAAAGAACTCAAGAGACTGGATCCCAGTCTTCTTTCCTCACATCCTTGAAGAAGTCATTTAATCTTTCCCACCCTTAGAAGCAGCTAGAGGAGTTCATTTCAGGCCTGGCCTTTGAGCTCAAATATCATAAATGAAAAGACAGACGAACTGAACAAGTGAATAAACGAACAGATGAATGATGAAGGGTCCTGCAGCTTCTAGAAGGCACTTGTAACCCATCCCTAACATCGCTGACCACCAGGATGGGAGGCACTTTGCACATGTCCATCAGTGTCAGCACTGACGGCAACACGCAGACATCATCTGAACACGCCTGTGGAGGACAGAGCTATTCTTTCTTCTGTGGTGGCCATTACTCTGTACGTAGCTTCTCTACAAAAATACTCGGCAGTCAAACTGGCACGTTCTTGTCTAGAATGGGGGGGTGTGAATTTTAAAAAGGAATATCTATTAGACTAGGAAAAATATTAAGTAACAGTGGTGGTTTAAAAAAAAAAAAAAGCCCCAAATGGATGAGGGTGAGGTTAAAGGGCAGGGTATAAAAAAGAAGTCTATTTCGCAAAAAGCTGATTTTCTTTCCGGCACATTTGATTTTCTGTAATGATACATCTGAATTAAGTCAACGCCCTTTAAAATTGTTACATTATGAATTAAAGCCCTGCGTCACATTTAAAAAAAATTTGCCAACGTCTATCTATGTAAAAATGTACAACTTTAGACCTAGTTGATGAGTGGAAATAAAACCACAGTTTTCTTTTAAAATATGACTCTTGGCAATCCACATGCCTCCCAAGTAAACTTGTTCTGTTTTCTCCACCTACTTATAACATGCAAAGAAGAAAAGCAAATCACTGTTCTACCATTTTTGGATGACACAACGCCTTCATTTTTAAGTCTGCTGTGCTGTCAGTGCTGGGCAGCGGGGGTTGGGTGTGGAGGTGGCACCTGAGAACGAGGAAGGCCCGCGCTGACTTGCCTGCTGTCTCTCTCTGGGATTTCCTTGATGGCTATGCGCACCTGGTTGCTCAGGTCTCTTCCAGCAAACACGATCCCATACGTGCCTTTCCCCAGCACGACCCTATCGCCGTTCACATCGTGGTCATACTCATACTGAAGAAGGCAAAGCAACAAGATAAAAAACCACACAACTTGTGGTGGAGCCCCATCAGAGCCTAAACGTTGTCCTGCCATTTTAAAATTTACAAATAACATTGTGTGTGTACCAGGTAGTTCACATTCCTTAGGTTATGTAACTTTCACCAAGTAACTACTTTCAAAGGGTAGAATTCTCCGTTATTCATATATTCACATCATGATTTTAGGAAATGGAATCCAAAAAATTTTAAAAGTACAGCTCATAGGGAACTCCGTAGCCTCAGCTTTTGGAGATCCTGTCCCCCTTTAATGTTGGAATTTACAAAGGCTTCTACACCATGTCCAGTACCCCAGAGAAGTGCCCTCCCACATGATCCTTCATTAGCTTCTCAGGAAACCAAGCTCTTTCTGTAGCCCAGATGAGAACTGAAGATCAAGAAAATGCTCTTAATACAAACCACATAGGCAGGGCCTCCCCTCTTCTGGATGGACAGATCTAGTGTCAGACACGATGCACACATTCTACGTGTAATCACCCGTGCTATTCTGTTCCCCCAATCTCATTATCAAAAGTTGCTGTACAGCTGCATTCCAGTTGGTTCTTCTCGAGGAAGACAACAAATTTAACTCTAGGCCGAGCCATCCTGCCTTCTGTTGTTTTCTACGCTCCACTGTGCCTACTTACAGAAGAGCACAGAACGTGTGTTGGTCCCTTCCAACGTACTTCCAAGGATGCTCATGACAGTTAAGATCACTAACAGGTCCCCGTCACATCTGATTGAACCGGACATCAGCCTGTGCCATAAAAGGCTTCGATCTCCAATCTTTCTCGCGCCCACCCATCTGTTACCTTCAGAGTGTATCAGTCAGTTCATTTCCACAACAAACTCTGATTCTAAAGTAAGAATTCAAGCACCCGAGTCAATGATTAAAACGGATCTTTTTGATATTTTCTGAAAGAAACCTCAAAGAATGAATTCCCAACTAACTTCATAGTAAAAATCTCATTAAATTGTCATCAGTGGGAGGACCTGAATTAGTGGCAATTCTGAACAGCTGTGCAGACACACAGGTGTAACCGTATAATGAGTGGACTATGGCTGTGGTGTCCACAAGATCTTGGGATCCTCACACCTGTCAGACTGGCTATTACCAAAAAGGTCAAAAATCAGTGTTTGTGAGGCTGTGGAGAAAAAGAAACTGTTGCTTGCTGTTGGTGGGAACGCGCACTGGCACAGCCAGTCTGGAAAACAGCATAGACGGTCCTCAGTAAGTTAAAAAGAGAGCTGCCGTTACTCTCTGGCAATTCCCATGCCGGGTATTTACCCAAAGAAAATGAAAACATCAATTCAAAGAGATACATGCTCCCGCCTGTTTACTGTACCCTTCCTTACAACAGCCAAGATACGGAAGCAGCCCCTGTGTCCATCCACAGGCGAATGGGTACCATGGGATGGCTGACTATTTCTCTTGTAGGCCCACATTCTGAATTAGTGGAGAAAAAAAAAAAACTTCTGTATGTTGTACACACAAGAAAATTTTACTTCAGTCCTTGCCAGATTTTTCTGCAAGATCTTGGCGGAGAAGATACCGAAGTAAGCAGGTTCTTCTGTACAGACCTATTTGACTTCATCTCTGCAAGTCATGCAGAGTGATGGCTGGCTTGCTCATTAAAGAGTCGTTTATCTTTGTTTCCAGTGCCCATGTCAGTATTTGTGCTTTCGCTATACACGTATGTTTGCTTTTGCTACTCTTTTCCTTCTGTTTCACCAAGCAGGGGAAACCGTGTGCTTCCCGAGGGCACATCAGGCTTGTCCTGTTGTCAGGCCTCAGCGTCTGGCGTGGCGCTGGTCAGGGCAGAAGTCTCCCGGCCGCTGACGTGGGACCTGAGCAGACGGGAGCTTCCGCCGGGCTCTGAGCCACCATCTCCCGGGGGCAACTTCTTGTGCAAGTTCACCCCGAGGCCTGTCCACTCGCCAGCCCTGGAAGATCCGCGGTGCAGAAGTCACAGGTCTTGGAAGCCTCTATCAGAACACGTGGTGTGAAGGAGGACTGGGGCTCCGCTCAGCGGGGAGAGCATTCAGGGGGATACAGGGGGGATGTGAGGCTGTTTGGCATTTACACGTTCCAGGAATTCAGATCATAAACCACGAAGAAATGGAAGGCCCTCTGTCTGAAATCTGCCTCTGTTCAAGAAACAGGGACACATTTTTCAGAAGACCTACCTCCCAAAGCCAGCCGTTAGCCGAGCCACTGACACCTACTGCCCATGTGGACGTGTCTACTATCCACAGAACTAGCTCTGTCCCGAGGCCTGAAGAGGCAGGGGTGCTGGCGGGTGGGCAAACGCACAGGGCACGGCCCAAGGCCAGGCCGCACGGGTTTGGGCTTGGGACCGGCTCAGCACCTCAGCAGCACCCCGAGCTTGTGAGCTGCTTATTAGCACTCGGGCTCGAGGCCAGGTGCGTGGGGTCCACAGAGCAGGGCCACTTCTCTCTCATTTCCTATTACGGCCCCAGCTCCCAGCACAGGGCCTGGCGTCGGTGTGGACTTGCCCAAGGCGTGCAGGGGCTCCGAGGCTGGCCTGCAGCTTAGCAGGACAGAGTGGCCAGGGCCTCCGCAACCGACGGGCCAGGTGGCATGGTAGGACATCACGCGGGGCTCTCTCAAGGTCAGAGGTGGAAGACCTGAACCAGGGAGGGCCACTTGGCTCCCAGACGCGTCTCAGAGACCAGCAGGTGCACAGCTGGTCACAGGTGGCCTCTAGCGGACCAGTCTGCTGAGGGCAAACGCTCCCCTTGTTAGTGGCTCCTGGAGCTGCTGCGAAGTCCAGCTACCCTGTTCCGGTTCGGCCGAAGGGAAGCCACAAGGAGTCCCGAGACGGACCGCAAGCGGACTTTCGAGACTATGAGAAATGAATTAATCCTCAAGAGGAATGGGAAATTCTTTGTATTATGGTGCTTTCCACTGTCAAGGCCTAAGCTTTAATAAGATTACCTTAGAAGCAGGAAGACCACTTTTTAAAATTACAGGATCCAGCTCCCTTGCTAAATCTATTATAAGAACGGGGATTTTGATACGAGATAGTAACAAACTGTGGCATCACAGAAGTCCTAATATTTCTAAATACTAACATTCATAGAGCGCTGACCGGGTTTCAGTCACCCCGGAGTACTTTAGGGTGTCCTCACAAAGCTCACAAACCTTCTTAACACACTCAAGGGCTGTGAGCCCACAGGTTTCCCCACGCCACGTGCCCTGGTGTACAGGTCTACACCAACGGCCTCAAAGCCTCTGGCCAGCTGTGGCAGCAAGAGCATGAGTCAGTGGGCACAGCGTGGGCCCTGGAGCCCGACAACCTCGGTTCTCCGCCCAGCTCTCCCACTGCTTCGGACTCGCTCCAGCCCCTGACCTCGGCCCAGGTCTGCACCTGCAGATCCGCAGCACCGATAACCGCTGCTTTGGAAGGTCCTTCTCCTGCTGGCCAGGGATCCCAACTCTCGCAGGGATGCATTTCATGGGACAACAGACTCCCCCCCTCTCAGGGCTGGGCAGGAGGAATAAACAAGAGCATGTGTCTTGCACCCAAAGCCCCACTGGGCACAGAGTAAGTGCTCGATGAATGCCAGCTGTCACGGAGAAGCCAGCAGCGCCCTGAGCACTGGGGTCCCTTGTCCTGGCTCACTGCTAGGTCTTCAGAGCACTGGCACTGGGAAAACACTTTGTCAGCCTTGGTTGGGGAACCCAAGTTTGGGCTGTGCAGATGCCCTCGGGCCCCTGGAGGAGAGCAGCTGGGTCACCAGGAGCGCCCAGGGAGGGCCCATCCGAGTCCCAGGATGTCACAGTCAGTGCTGCTGGTGCGGCCACCTCTACTGCCCACAGCGTTCTCTGTCTCGGGGTGTGCAACCCCCCAACCCTCCGCGGGGAGGTCGTTCAGCTGGGGGGCCCAGAGCGCCCTCACCAGGTGACACACTGCCACCACCTCCGTCTCTGTGCGCTTCTAGTCTCAGTGACTCCCTCACCGGCTCTGCTGGGTAGCGGGCCGGTTCCCCAGGATGGCATCGATCGTGGCGTCACACGGTTTTCAGGTGGGGGGGGGCAGTCTTCTCCAGTCCGAGCCCACATTGTCACATATTCGGTCAGATGCTGCGCACAGGTCTCGCCCCTCGGGCGGGGCCCAGGCATGGTGCAGGCACCACAGCAGGTCCCGGCGGGCGCCGCGGGAAGGCGAGCAGCCAGCGCAGCAGCAGCCCGGGGGTGGGGTGGGGTGGGGGGTGCCGGGTCCAGCTTTTTCAGCCCGGGCAGCACAGAGCCGAGAGCAGAGGTCCAGGCCACCCCGCACACGCTCCAGCTTCCTCTCGCCCACGCGGCCCTGGCACGCCGCTGTGCTGTGCAGGCCGACCCACACCGAGGTGGGGTGCAGCCCGGCCCTCCCTGCTGCCCTGCTCCCGCCCGCGGCCCGCTGGGAGCCCCACCCCCGCTTCCCCCTCCAGTGCCCCTTGCTGCAGCCACGAAAGAGTTTTTAAATTTAAATTCAATTAATTACCATACAGTGTATCATTAGTCTCACAGGCAGAGTTCAGTGGTTCACCAATTGCGCAGAACACCCAGTGCTCATTCCACCAAGGGCCCTCCTTAATGCCCATCCCCCAGCTACCCCATCCCCCCCAGACTTTCCCTCCAGCAGCTCTCCGTTTGTTTCCTGTGGTTGAGAGCATTTTTAAACATAAAGGATTTTCACACACAAAATGGGACACTTGCTTGAAGCATCAAAGACACAATAAGCAGTATTTTCCATGTTGCGGGTCTTCTGTGACTCACCTCTAAGGTGTCCCCATCAGTGTCCCCCTCCAGCTCTACTGTACTGCCCGCCGAGTTGCTTATCATCTCTTTAACCAAAGAGCAAAACCTAGAACAACAAATGTCACAAGGATGTTAATTATCATTGCTTATGTTCCCTACCTGTAACTTAGCCTTATTCTATTAAATTGTGATTAAATATACACCAAGTTTTTACAAGTTCACGGAAAAATCAATCTACTCCATGATTTGACATAGCACTTTAAGGGTTATCTCATCTAGTTCAAATACTCACGTGATACTTGAATCCCCTGTATACAGTAGCCCTACCACCTTTTGGTCAACTGAGGCTTGAATATCTCCAGTGACAGAGAACTCATTACCTAACAATGTTGCTCATTCTTGAGGACAACTCGATGAGAGATGCTTCATTATACCAACTAAGACTTCATTCACATGGGTCCCATCCAAAGACTGCTTAGAATTAATCCCTCTTTTATGAAACAGCCTGTTAGAAAGGTACATAATTTTATTAAAGCCCTGTGAATCTTTCCTCCGTGTTCCTTCAATGTTTCCTCTAGGACTTGTTTTTAAGTCACTCCACCAGCAGGTAATTGTTGAAAGGTGTCCCCTTATTGTTCAAGTCTGGCCCTACGACCAGTGTCCTGGAGGTGATCTCATCAGTGCTAAGGAGGGGGGACCCCTCACCTCTCAAACTGTAGATACTCTCGTTCTTAGGGCAAAATAAGGTCTTGTGGAGGGGAGGAAAGGTAGAAAGTGGCCTCATCATTCCGTTGACACAGATCAAGCTTACTGTCAACTGTTACCCACAGGTCTTTCTCACAGATGCTGTGGGGCCACATCAGCTACTTCTTACACTCGTGTAGTTGTTTCAAGTGATTTGACTCACAACATTTTGAGTCCGTATTTCCCTGTAAGATGGCACGGAAGATCACTGTCCACTTGAAGATAATTCCCATAAAATGTTAAAATGTTCTTGTCTGTAACTAATCCATCCGACTTTTGCTTCTTTGCTATCTTTGAAAGCCGTGAAACATAATAGTCAAAATTCTTCGGAGACCTGTGGTATGAACTCACCAGAATAACTAAAAGTTACAAGACATTACCACTCGTTGTTAAAAATGCGGAGCAAGTGGCATTTCATACGCTACTGGTGGAAGTGGACAGTGATGCAGCCACTTTGGAAAACTACTGGTGGAGTTAGTCAAAACCGAACGCAGACCGGCCCTTTTCCCAGTAACCCCAACTTCCAGGTGTATACCCAACAGAAATCAACGTGTGTCTTCACCAAAGGGCCTATACAAGAATGTTCACACCAGTTTTATTCCTAATAGCCCCAAACTGGAAATGACCAAACGTTCACCAACAGAAGAGACACGCGGCAGTATGGGCACACAGTGGAACACGGCACAGTGACAGAAAGTATGAGCTGATCCAGACATCACGGCTGAGTCTAATGGGTGTTATTTTAAGGGAAGTGAGTGAGAAAGCAAAGAGTACATACTTCATGATTCTATTTATTGAAGGTCAAGAACAGGCAAAGTTGACCACCAGTGATAGAAATCAAAATAGTTAGCACTGGGGCGCCTGGGTGGCTCAGTGGGTTAAAGCCTCTGCCTTCGGCTCAGGTCATGATCCCAGGGTCCTGGGATCAAGCCCCGCATCCGGCTCTCTGCTCGGCGGGGAGCCTGCTTCCCTTCCTCTCTCTCTGCCTGCCTCTCTGCCTACTTGTGATCTCTGTCAAATAAATAAATAAAATCTTTAAAAAAATAGCAATGCAGGTGCTGGGGGCTCAATGATTGGAAAGAGGCACGAGGTGCCTGCTGGGGCGCTGATATACGTAAGTGCACTTAACACACGTGACTTGTATGTATGTTCTATGTCACTGAGAAATTATTTAGACGTATGGTGAGAAAAGGCATCGAGGACCGAGGGAGGGTCAGGAAGGTCAACTGTGGTAAAGGGTTGTTCTGCCTCATCTTTGGCAGCAGCTTTTCTAAGTTGAAGACCGTGATCTAAGGGTCCCCTAGTCTGATACGGAGTCTGATTTCCAAATATGGTATCATAAGGAGTGTCTGAGACATGTTGAATTAAAACGTTCTCAAACCACATGACACAAACCCTGAACTAACCAGCAGTAAGGGGCACTTCCTCAACCTGATAAAGGCCATCGGTGAAAACCTGCCAGCAGCACCATGCTTACTGATAAAAGACTGGCCGGATACGTTCCCCCCGAGATCAGGAACAAGACGCAATGTCTGCTCTCGCCACTTCTACTCAACACTGTACTGGACAGCCTGGTCAGACAGGTAAGAAAAAGACAGACATCCACATTGGAAAGGAAGAACTTTTAAAGATCTCCGTCTGCAACAGACACAGTCTTATATACAGAGAATCTTCAGGAATTCAATACCAAGTGTGAGACGTGGGGGCCCGGCGGGCTCAGTTGGTCAGCGTGTGACTCTCGATCTTAGGGTCGTGAGTTCGAGCCCCATGTTGGGCGAAGAGTTTACTTAAAAAATATAATCTTAAAATACTAATAAAAGGTATTCAAACTAATCAACGAATTTGGAAGATTGCAGGATACTAAATATATAAAAACCAAGCGTATTTCTATATGCTAGCCATGAACACTCTGAAAACGAAATTAAGAAAACTCCATTTATAATAGCATCAAAAAACCCCACCTAGGTCTATGTTTAACAAAAGAAGTATGAGACTTGTACTCTAAAACTACAAAAAATTGTCTTAAGAAATTAAAGAAGACCTAATCAAACGGACAGTTATGCCATGCTCTGGGATTGAAGGCCTACCACAGAACGGCACTGCTCTCCAAATCGGTCTATTTATTTCCACCACAATCCCTGTCAAAATCATAGATGCCTTTTTTGCAGAAACTGACAGATTCTAAAATTCACATGGAAATGCAAGCAGCCACAATAGGCAAAGTGATTATTATAAGCAAGAACAAAGTTGGGAGGACTCACACTTCCGTATTTCCTACTTACCATGAAACTACAGTAAGAAAGAGAAACGTGGTACTGGTGTAAAGACAGACATACAGAGCAACGGAATCTAAGTTTAAGTCCGGAAACAGACTCTGAAATTTATGGTCAGCCGATTTTCTGAGGGTGCCAAGACCGTTCAGTAGGAGAAAGAATAGGTCTTCAACAAATGGGTGAGATCAACCGCATATCCATAAGCAAAAGAATGAAGCTGGACCCTTACTTCACACCATATACAGAAATGACGTCAAAATCAACCAGAGACCTAAACAGAAGAGCTAAAACTCTGAGAAGAAAACAAACACCACAGAACACCTTGGGTCAAGCAACACCTTCTTAGGTGACCCCCAAAACACAAATGACCACAGAAAAAAAACAAGCTGAACTGCATCGAAATGTAAAAATTGTGCACCACAGAGAACCCCATAGACAGGGACAAACCACCCACCGGTTGGGGGCAGGCAATTTCCGTGCAAATCACACATCTGATCAAGGAGTTGTATGCAGAATATACAAAGAATTCTTAAAACCATTAATAGAAATACAGATAACCCAATTCAAAATGGGCACTTGGGAGAAGACTGGCCAATACCACCTTCACCAGGTGAGCCACATTCATTTCTCCAGGAATGAGACAGAGATGCCCTAGGGCTCCCAATGTGGTATGTGGGAAGGACAGGACATCACTTCTGTGCTGTTCCTTCCCGAAAAGCACGATGCTGACGTCATCAGGAGGAAACGGCAAACAAACCCCAACCGATGGCCTACACAACACCAACCACCTGCGCTCTTTGAGAGCACGGAGTCAAGACAGACAAAGCGGCACCAACAAAGATAAACAAGGACTACACAGATATGACCATGAAATGTACATATGATCCTGGACTGGCGGGGAGGCAGAGAACAAAATCTTGTATTTTGCTGGAAAGGACATCGGTTGGACAGTAAGTCATATGGGGATAAGGTGTGTCAAGGACAGAGCCTTACTGGTCTTAATTTCCTGATTAGATACCTGTGCAGTGATTATGGAAGTGAATGTTGTTTTTAGGAAATACGCACTGAAGGAGTGAGAGGCCATGAGGCATTAGGTCTATGACTCAATTCTCACCAGTCCAGAACAAAAATAATCAAATGCATACGGAGTGAAGGTAAAATAAGTGTGGTAAAGGATTAATATGGGAATTCTGGGTGAAACGTGTATGGAAATTCTGTACTGTTTTTCTGCAATTGTTTATTTGTTTTAAAAAATTTTATTAAATTTTAAGTAGCCTCCACACCCAATGCAGGGCTTGAACTCACGACCTTGAAATCAAGAGTTGTGTGCTCTACCCACTGAACCAGCCAGGAGCCCCTCCGAAACTTTCTTATAGCTCTGAATATTTTTCTAAAATAAAAGGTTAAAAAAAATTCTTTTAATTGGGTGAAGAATTTGAGCAGAGAGTTCTTCAAAGAAGATAAATAAATGGCCAGTGAGCGCATGAAAAGATGCATACTATCTTCCATCATGACAGTAATGCAGATCAAAGCCACAGTCAGATCCTACCTGATGTCCATTAGGATGGCCAGGAGCACAAGGACACACAATCACATGTGAAATTAGAACCTTTGTACACTGCTGACGATGACGTAAAATCAGACCACAGCCTGGCAGTTCCTCAGAGGTTAAACTCGAAGTTACCTAAGACCCCGTAATTTAGCTCTAAGAGAAATGTCAACACAGGGCCATACAAAAACTGGCATGTGAATGTTCTAGCAGCATTATTCATAATAGCCAACAAGTGGAAATAACCCGGATGCCTTTCAACTGAAGGGACAGATCAAATACACCCATACGGTGAGAGAGTGAGGAACACAAAAAGAATGCGGCACTGGGTGTGATGCATAAACAGTGAATCTTGGAACACTGAAAAAATAAAATAAAGTTTAAATTTAAAAAAAAAGAACGAAGTACTGATAATGTGCTACAGCCTAGGTGAACCTTGAGAACATTATCATGACTAAAAAACGTCAGACACAAAAGACCACAGATGGTATGTTTCCATTTATATAAGAATACGCAAATCCAGAGAGACAGATTAGTTTTTGCCCAAGCCTGAGATGGGGGGGGGATTAGGTTGAGGGAAAAATGGGGGAATAACTGGTAATGGACACTGGGCTTCTGTGGGGGGTCATGAAAATATTCTAAAGTTAGATTACCGTGATGATTGCAGAACTGTGAATATACTAAAAAAAGATTGAACTGTACACTCTTGAGTGGGCGGACTGCATGGTATGTCAATTATACTTCAGTCAAGCTGGAAAAGTAAATTTCTGTAAGTTAAAATTTCAAGAAAGGCAGCATATCAAGTAAAAACTCTTCCCAACAAAGACCCATAATTATATCACAAGCCCCCTGAATCAGCTGTAACTCACCTACTACACTGGTCCTCAGTGGAAAAGTAGATTTGAAAGTCATCAGAATTATCATGGACATAAAGAAAACAACACCGCTCATCAAACTTGGATATGCTGTAAAATTGGAAAAACATAAGAAGGATTATTATATGCAAGTTACATCGTCACTTTTACATTTTTGAAAAAAATCTAATCACAGATTTTCTTCCACACTACAAATTTGAAGGATTCATTAATGTTTTAATCACTACTCCCCCAATTTGACTTCTATTTCTCTACAAAATTTAAATAGGGACATTTATCTTGCATATGTTTGAGTTTGTATTCAACAAATGACTTTCATCTATATTGAGAACTTACCAGAGATACAACGCTAAGCAAAGCCTAGAGCAGTGAGAAAGGGAAATAAATATGGTCTCTGTCCTCAAGAGTTTATAATTTCACACACAAGACAGGAAGCTTATGTGGGAAATAATGTATTATGGCATCTAAGGAATTTCTAGACTTGAAAAATACCAGGACGTAGTTATTTCGGGCCACACAGGGGAGGTAGTAATACACATGGCATCGTAGCTCAAGGAAGGCCTTCCCAGGTTATCTGGTCCCTTACCCCTGAGGTCGGGATCTGACTTTACAGCACCTCAGCCAATATTCCACTTTCCTAGACATACCCAGTGACAGAAATTCACCAAACTCCAACTGCTGATGGATTTCACTATCGAAAGGTCTTTAACCTACACTGGGCCAAAGCCTACACAATGGCCCTCATTTTGCCAAGCAGCACTATGGAAAAGTCAAAATTCTCTTCAAACAAATGATGCCACTTTATCTTCTCCTAAGTCATCCCTCCTGAGATTCATAGCTTACTTAGCCATTCTTCATTTGTCAAGGATTACATGAAAATACTGAGTTGAAAGAGCAATAGTACGGGGTGATTTAAAAATCCTGAAAACCAGGTCATACATAAGTTTTGGAAACCAATTTGTGAAGAAACCATCATGGTTAGTTGGGTAGCACTGGGAATGTTCAGCATGTGCTCTTTATAGCACATTAATTCCAGGGTCTGATTCACCCCAGGTCATTTGCACATCCCTGTTGATGGGGGAATGGCAGCAAGAGCTATCTCTACAAGAAGGCACAAACAAAATGTTCTTGACTGCATGTTCTCATACCACTTAGTTTCTGGGGTATTCAGTTTTTGAAAATGTTCAACACTGGATTTTACTTTGCATCAGTATTATTCAAATACACTGCTGTTTTTAAATTATTTCCATCCCTTTAAAGTGACAAAAATATTATTTTAATTTCAATAGTGCTGTGTCTAGAACAGTACCACACATGTCTAGAGGTAATGGGGGATTCATTCAGTGGCCTGTGGTCTTACCATCAGAGAAAGAACATACCGTTCTAATCCGAGCCCTTCATCTAATGGAAACTGAACAAACAGAGTCCTGGAGGGAGTAAGTGATTCTGTCAAGGTTAAATGGTGAAAGAGGGATTACAATTCATATCTGCTTCTGGGCGGTTCCTACCATTGGATGTGCTGGCAGAGTGAGGCTCAAAGTGTAGCCACAAGGGCCACCAAATGGTCACCACCCCTGATTCAAAGAGCAAGCACCATAGCTCTCCTTGGACTACACCACTTGCTCCCCAAATGAGAACAACAATACCCTTGGCTCCATTATTCTACTCAGGCCCCAACCGAGTGTCATTACCAAGTAACTCCTTTGGTTACTGGGATTCTGGAGTTCCCTGAGCACTTGAACATCAATGACTCAAAGAAGAAATGCTTTCTGTTTCTACAGATATAACTTCATTTTCTAAAAAAGCTTGAGACGAGTTTAGTCTATTGGATAGCACCCCAAATTTCTCTGTTAAACAAGCCAAGAAGCCCTTATTAGCAGCGCATCAACAAGCTGAGGATTCTGCTGAAAATGAGAATATCACATATTATAAATGAGTGGAAACACTAAAGTAAAATATTGTCATCATTATTTGTATTAGAACAATAATTCCGTTTTCCCTTATGTTCTTACCTTATTCCCCTAATGGAAGAAGCTGTAAAATTCCATTCATGAATTTGTTTCTGCAGGTTTTAAAGACAAAAGTCAGTATAGCTTGATTTTTTCCATGCAAAAAAACCCACTTTCATTTCATTCTCTGGTCAATCACTTCTGCTATTTTACTTTCAAGAGAGATTTAGGAGTTAGAGCAATATATTTCATGCAACTTGGAAGAACAGAAACATTTTCTAATGTATTACAAAAATTCATTTGCATCTCTAATCCAGTTGAGAGCAAATGATCTGAATTTGAAATAGAAAAGGCACAGAGTAAGTACACACTGAATGGACTTTCACCTTCTGTCAACATTTTAGGAAAACTCTAAAATAAGTTTGGGAACAGTCCACGTAAGTTGAGTGACCTATGAAAATATTTGCAGGAGCAAGAATGTGGCAGCCACCCATCAGGGCTCCCTAATCTTTCTTTTTACCTCCTGGGCATAGAGCCTGGAATACATTTCCCAGCCTCCCCTGCAGCTAGGTGGGGCCACGTGATGGAGTTTTGACCAATGGGATGTAAGGAGGAATGACATGCACCATCTATGGGTATGGTTCATAATAACCTCAGCGATCCTCTATTCCGCTACGAGGGGGAATGGAGACCCTGACAAAAGTTTATGATATGAGGCATAAACTTCTATCATGTTAAGGTACTGATATTTGGGGGCTATTTGTTTTAGCAGATAGCTTGTCATAACTAACACTAAGACTAACCTGCATTTCAATCTGTACATGATGCACTTTAAAAAATAACTGTTCCCTCCCTCCACTACCACGGCTTGTACTTAAAAAGCGCTGCACAGACCTAAGTCTCAGAACAAAGATCTGAAATCCGTTTCAGAAGAGCCATAGACTACGATACCAAGACATCACAGCAAAAGAAAATCATTTAAAATAAGAAAACACATTTGGTTGGCCTGAAAAATGTCATAAATGACCAGCGAAGTGCCCCAGAGAAGTGTGAGAGCCAGGAGACTGGGCCTGGGCCTGTCAGTGGGAGAAGATCCACTCATCCGTGTCAATTAAGCGCCCACTACGTGCCAGGCAAGATACCAGCACAGAGGACGTAGCAGAGAACAAAGCCCCTGACCTCATGGGGCTTATATTTGAGGAGAGAAGAGCCACAATTAAGTAGTAACTTAATAGCATGACAGAGGACAAAAAGCACTACGACAAAGCCAGAGAGCTGGCAACGGCATTAAGGTGCCGCAGGGGTCGTGGTGTTACGCCGGATGCTCCGGGAAGGGATCTCTGATGACTTTTCAGCAGAAGGTAAAGGAATGAGCCGTGCAGACCCATGGGTGCGACAACAGCCTCAGGCAGAGGGGAAAAGTCCCGTCCCCAGGGCATGTCTGGGAACCAGCAGAGAGAAGAGTGGGAGAAGAGGTTGGCCAGCTCATGAGGAAGACCATGCAGGGCCTCAGAGACCATCATCAGGCCCTTAGCTTCTGCTCTGGAGAAGAGGAGAACCCTTGAGGGCCATGAGAGATCAAAGTATATGCCAGTGGGCAAGCCACCGCCTTGGACCCATCCAAGGAGGAAGACGGAGCGGGTTTCAGGGGACTTGTGTTCAAAGTCACTGGAAGGCGGCAGTGGTGGAGAGCAGAAGCCTGCTTTTGGATTCGGGTACAGAAATATGAACCAGGGCAATTTTGAGAGCACTTTGTCCAACCCACCTACAGGCAAGAAGCTCGCAATTATAGAAAAAGGCCGGTCACGGGAGTTTTCGAAGTAGTCGCAGATGGAAAGTTTACTCTAGGGTAGTTTTAGGGGACTTGAGTTGGGAGGAAGATACACGGGTTAAGAAGTAAAAAGTCACACTCGGCATGTGGAGCACTTGGGGAGACATTCTCAAAAAGTGATCCAACAGCGATGGGAAATACCATATACATGATACAGGGGGAAGGGAGCCTGTATTCAGTGAAAGTGGTGGAGGGCGGTTAGAGACGCCTCCGCAGAAGTTAGGGCCTGGATGGCTGGAAGGAGGAACCGCAGGGAGTAAGGAGGCCAGAAGAGCACATGTGAGCCCCTGCAGGGCCAGCTCCGGGGACAATGACAGGGTGGGACTGTGTAAGGGCTTGACACTCTGTCAGAGAGTCTGTCTTAATCTGGAAAGCCACGAGATTCAGTCATGGTGTGGGGGAGCTTCAAGAGGGCAGGTACAGATGTTTTAAAATTATTATTCAACTTCTGACTTGAAGTGTACCCTATGTTCAGAAAAAGGCACAGTGATCATCGCAGTAAGTGTCCACAAAATGAAAACTCGCTATAACCAGCATCTAAATCAAGAGACAGAACATGAGGAGCAGCCCAGAAGCTTCCCTCCTAACAGCCCCCCCAGCCCACGCCCTGTCATCCAAGGGAGGGAACAGCAACCGCTATTCTGCCTTCACCAGCACTGAGTGGTGCCTGGTCTGTAAGAACATGTAAATGAAATCGTGAGGTGCACGCTCTCCGGCATGTGCAAGTGGGGTTTTTCGTGAAACATCCAGTGGTGGAAGTCAGGGCTGGCCGCGTGGTTTCTGATCCTGTGTCCCGGTGGGTCAAGGGGCCCAGTCTCTTCCACTGTGACCGCGGTGGCTGCCTTCCTCTCATCCCGAGCCTCCCGTCACATGGCGACCTCACCCTTTCCGTGGGGGGCTATTTCATCCCAGCGAAATCATGCGGAGGAAATGGACTTAGGACTCCAGCTTTTCACATCAGGGTCAGAAGGCCCCAGCAGGGGCGTGCTGGAAGGAGAGCCAGGGTGGGCTGCAGAGAGATGGGCCGGGAAGCCAGAGGCAGGGGCACACCTCCAGGGTCCCCCGGGGTGCCGACTCAGAGTCTGTCCTCCCCGTCCCAGAGCGCTACCTCTGGGGAGGCATCTCGGGGGTCTGGGACGATTCCATAATTGTGGTTTTTTTATGTGCTTGTCCTGTTGCGCACGTAAGCATAAGAGGCAACGACTACAGAGCTTTCCCGGACAAGCAGCCCTACCCGTGTGGTCGGGGTCGGTGGCTACTCCACATCTGCTGGTGACTCTGGGGCACACGAGTCACTGAGGTGGCAAGGCTGTGTTTGAACCTGCTCTGTGTGGCCTGCGTGCACTCCTGGGCTGGGGGCCCCTAGGGTCAGCTTGGGAAGGCCAGCTGCGTCCATCGCCTCCTAGCCCCATGTCTGGGCACCTGCTGGAGGTTGCTGAAAACTGGCCATGGTGGGAGCAGTTATACCGCAGCAAGAGGCCAATGCTACAAGTCAGCGCTCTGCTTGCATTAAAGTTATGCATTTACCAGCAGACGTCCCTGAATCCTTGGCTAACAAACCAGAACTCCATCCCCTCCTACAGCACCACTGCAAACACGCGCATGCGTGCAATCTCCCCGCTACCAGCCGCAGCCCACCGGGAAAAAATGCAACACTGTGTAGAGAAATGTCATCTCACTCCAGGCAAATCTGCTTGCTTTTGTGATGCGCAGAATTTCAAAAATGTAAATGAAGGCAAAAGCAAAAGCTTCCTCTCACAGCAAAAAAGGCAATTTATATTTCCCTCAGACGTTTGTTCTGACAACTATGAGCACTTGTGCAAAACATTTCATCAGTCAAGGAAAGCTAGCATTTGCGGCTTATATTCTTTTCCATTTCTTATTACAGACTATGTACAAAGTGAAACATTTACAACTAGGGAGATAGTCTATGTACCCACGGGAATGTTCATTAAGGACCAGTAACCATTATAAGGGACAATAAAATGGGCAAAGTTTGTAGAATTCCACAAGACCAAAACCATTTGGCTCTAAAAGTCTTAAGAGTCACTTGAATAGGGTTACTTTCTTTCTCCGAGTACATGTCAAAACATGAGGTACTGTGACTACGTCAGTGGAATAGTGAGGTTACAGATCAGAGGTTTGAACATCCTCTCCCATCAATGTGGCATCAATGACACAAAGAAAATCAGCAAGGCTTGCCTCTAGCACAAGGATTCCAACATCGAAAGCATGGGACCTGGAGGGGGTGCACAACAGGGGTTAAAGCCAGGCTTTGTTGGGGAGAAGGGGGTCTGCTGTTATCTTCTTTGACCACGCTGGTGACTCAGGTGTGCTCGTTTGGCAAACATCCATCGAATTGTACATATACGACTGATGGGTTTTCCAGTGTGTATGTTATACTTCCATAAAAGGTTGAAAACAGGGGTGCCTGGGTGGCTCAGTGGGTTAAGCCTCTGCCTTCAGCTCAGGTCATCATCTCAGGGTCCTGGGATTGAGCCCTGCATCAGCCGCTCTGCTCAGCGGGGAGCCTGCTTCCTCCTCTCTCTCTGCCTGCCTCTCTGCCTACTTGTGATCTCTCTCTGTCAAATAAATAAAATCTTTAAAAAAAAAAAAGGTTGAAAACAACTCAAGAGGCAAATTTAACAGAAAATCTATGCATTGTTCAATGGAGATATAGCTGTTTGATCACCATGTATATATTTTATTATGGCTGTAATTTTTTTTTTTTTGCACTCAGAGATTTAAACTAATACACAGAGTGCAGTGAAATGAAACAAGAGCCACAAAAGCAACGCCAAGCACCCATGAGGGCGGCTCATCTTCACTGCCTTTCTGTGAAATATCAGACAAACTTCCTGCCTTATGCTTGTGTCGTGGATGGAACGTTCGTGTCTCTGCAAACGAGCTGGTGAGGAAGCCCTAAACCCCGGTGCGCCAGTCTTCGCAGGCAGGGCCTTGGGGAGGGATCTAGGGCAGAAGGAGGGAACCCCTGGGATTATTCCCCTTATTAAAAGGGACACGGGAACCATCTCTCCACCATGGGAGGACACACGAGGAAGACAGCCTTCTGGGAGCTGGAAAGAGGGCCCTCGCTAGAACCTGACCACGCTGGCAGCCCGCCCTCGGACTCCCAGCCTCCAGAACTGGGAGAAAGAAAGGTCTGTTGTTTGAGCCCGCAGTCTATTCTGTATTCTGTTACGGCAGCTCAAGTGGACAAAGGAAACTTGAGATTTCGTGTCTCTTTTTTCTATACGCCTTTACTGAGGTATAAAGGACAGACACCTGCCTAAATTCCACGTGCATAATTTGAGGAGTTTGAACATACGCACACAGTCATGGAACCATCACCACGGTCAAGGTAACGGCCATCTCCATCACCTCCCAAAGTGTCCTTGTGTCCTTCGGTTTCTGTTTTGTGCGTGTGGGGGCTAAGGACACGAGATTCACTTTCAACAAATTACAAAGCGCACAATGCCGTCCTGTTGATTGCGGGCGCCACGGCGGATGGCACATCAGCGACTTGTTTATCCTGCAGAAGTCACGCTTCGTACCCACCAGACAATGCGGGGACGCTGTGTCAGGACTGTTTTTGATAAGGAATTTCTTACATGATTTTGGGCCTCTGCTTATTCTTCAATGTTATGTTTCATTTTTGAAGATACTGTTTATTTTTATCTGATTAAGACATAATTGCTCATACTCTTATTTCCAGGACCAAAAAAAATCTTCCTTTGCCAGGTTAGTGGCAGAAGTCTCCCCACACTCCAGGAAAACAAATCCAAAAATAGACTACCTAGTGAATGCGCTTGTCAAAGGTACGAGATCTTTTCATTACTAAAGATATTTTATAAAAGAGAGAAGCTGAAGTAGTAGTTTAGATACAGAGACCAAGGCGGGGGGACAGTTACTACCACAGCACCAGGCACGGCCCAGTGTTTCTGTGATCTCTTCAGTGGGCAATTAAAATATTTCCTCTCCTATATCATTGATGTGAATATAAACTGAAGTGGTGAAAACCTGACAGGAGCTATCACATTGTATTTATTTCACTTTATCTTTAATAGCTATCAAATGTTATCTTTTTCTTTTCTTTTTAAGATTTTTTATTTATTTGACAGAGAGATCACAAGCAGGCAGAGAGGCAGGCAGATAGAAATGGGGAAGCAGGCTTCCCGCTGAGCAGAGAACCCAACGTGGGGCTCAATCCCAGGACCCTGGGATCACGACCTGAGCCGAAGGCAAAGGCTTAACCCTCTGAGCCACCCAGGTGCCCCTATCTTTTTCTTTTTTAAAGACTTGTTTATCTTAGAGAGCGCATGCACATGTGCAACTCCTTGCACACGCTGGAGCAGGGGACGGGGCAGAGGAAGTGAAGGAGACAGAATCCCAAGCAGACTCCCCACTGAGTGTGGAGTCTGATCCCGCAATCCCAAGATCATGACCCGAGCCGAAACCAAGAGTCGGACGCTCAATGGACTGAACTACCCAGGTGCCCTGTAGCTATCAAATTTTAAACAAAAGTAGTCTCAAATTCAGCAGTTCCTTTCCTGGGAATTGTGTTCCTGAAACAATACACTGGCGCATGTAGGGGATCACCACCAGGACGGGCACTGACGGATCTAGCACGGGCTAGAGTGCACAGCTGAGACCGAAATGTGTGCTGCAGGCAGGAAGGGAAACACGTTACGCTTTGTCCGTACTTGGAAATGTACCACCATGACACAGGCACACAGGGAATATTATACACCAGGCGGATCACTGTGTGCTATCTGAAAAACTCTCTATGATGTAGGAGTCAACTAAAAAAGTTGCAAAATAATATATACTGTATGATCACACTTGAATGAAAACGCTTCTCTCTCTCTCTCTACACACACGCACACAACGTATGCACTCATACACACACTTACACATACATAAGTCACTGGGGAGGGGAAGGGGAATGGGGATGAGGTTTGGGGGATTTGGAGAGACTTTCCCGTTGCTCCTTATCCACTTCCTCATGGTTTAACTTCTTTTATCAACAAGCCCATACTCATTCACACGAATATACACACATTTGTACAGACACACGCACATATACAAATATGTAATATAAACACATAAAGAGCGGGCAAACGAGCATCGTCTCTCCCATCTGTGATTACTCTCTCTCTCACACTCCTGGACCTTGGAAGTCAGGCGCAGATGCCTGTTCCTTCAAACACAGCAACACATACTCTCCTGCTTGATCACCGCATTTCTGACGAAACAGCAGAGAGTGAAGAGAGAGCTGTGTGTGATTTTTTTTTTCTTACCATTTCTGTGGGTGAGACATGCCACAGAGAAACGGTCTTCTCCTCAGCTTCACTGTTTAGAGAGACGTATGAAGGCTGGTAGACTTTGGTTGGTTCTATCACCAGCACCTGAAAGAAGAGACTTCTGTGATACACAGGAATGTACCAGACAGGCCACTCTGCCCAGTGAGCACGTGGGAAGCGCTATACTCCACAAATGCTCGAGAACCTACTGTGTGCCAACACCACTCTAGGGCCCGTGGATACCACAGTCAGGACTTCTGATCTGCGGGGGCGGGGGGAGGCTGTGTTCATGCTCTAACGGGGTAGACAAGAAACACACACATAGGGATAGGGAATATGGTCCCCTGTGCAGCTCGGGAGTGAGTACAACAGAATAAAGGTGGGAGGGGGTCACTTTAGACAGGGTGGCCCAAGAAGGTGGGCCACCTGCCCAAGAAGGTAACAGAGAAGAAACAGGAAGGCAACAGTTTCTGAGAGAAATGAAGCAGACTGGATGATAGCAGGTAGGTACCCAAGTCTATAAAAAATACAAGGGGACAAAAGGTGAGATGACATTCCATCAGTAATGTTTTACTGCTGGGGGAGAGGGAGGGAGGGAAGGGGAAAGAGAGAGAAGAGGGGGGTAAAGGAGAGAAGGAGAGGGGAAGAGAGAATAAATGAATGCATTTCTAAAGCAAATAAAACAACATATTTAAGATCGCTAAATTTGGGTAGACATTACGCAAGTGTTCCATTTTTTTTTGTAACTTTTAATAGGTTTGAAATATTTCACAAAAAATCACTTTATAGCTAAGATCAAGTGTGAAATATTTCATAATTAAAAGATTTTAGGGTGCCTGGGTGGCTCAGTTGGTTAAGCAACTGTTTCAGCTCAAGTCATGATCCTGGGGTCCTGGGTTCGAGTCCCACCTCGGGATCCCCCTGCTCTGCGGGGAGCCCGCTTCTCCTCCCTCTGCCTGCCACTCCCCCTGCTTGTGCTCGCACTCTCTCCCTGTTAAATAAATACATAAAAATCTTTTAAAAAGTTTTAAAAAAGGATTTTAAAATCATTATCAAATCATCTCAAGGAACTTAAATCTTCATTAGAAGCTTAACAAAACTCCTCAACATGGCACGTTCACAAAATCTCATGGTGTAAATATTAAGGACAGTGATCTGAAGTTTGGTATCTAGGGTGCTTAGCTATCTTACTTATGACTCCTCACAAGATGGTCAAAAAATTCAAACAAATACTTAATGAAAAGCTAATAGTCATTTTGCTTTCCAATAATGTTTTCAAAATTAATTAGTGGCACTGGAGGCAAACCAAAGCTCAATGGGGAACGGTGCTAAGTTCCAAAATTTCACTCTTACTCTTACAGTGACTTAAAACAGGGTTCCTCCATCTTGGCACTGCTGAGACTGGGGGCTGGGGAATTCTGTGTTGGGGGAGGGGCTGTCCCATCACTGTGGGACGGTTGGCAGCACCCATGGCCTTCCCCCGATTAGCCACCAGGAGCAACACCTTCCTCGCAATTGTGGCAACCAAAAACCAAAAACGTCTTCAGATATTACCAAATGTCCCCTGGGAGACAAAAGGACTCTCAGTTGAGAGCACTATCTTAGCGGTTATAGCCGACTTTTTCTAGTGAGTTGATCTATCGCTGGCTGATTCTACCTAAGACGGGTGGGTATCCCAACACTTTCAATTACTCTAAGGTTTTCTACCTTTCAGAGCATTCAATAATTAGACAGCACCAACCCCCAGTTTCTTTTGTTCTACCTGAAAGAAATGGATTAAGCGTAACTTACTGGAAATCTGAGTCCATTAGTAACTTGATTTGTTGCCTCGAAAATCATATCTAACCAGAAGTTAAGCCGTTCTTGTCTGGGTGAATGTTCAATAGTAGGTTTCTTGAAGCGCTGAATTAATAACAAGTTCTGAACTAACGATCGGAGGTACCTGGAAAAATCACCGGCATGGATAAATTAGATTCTTCGAGAAACAGAATTCCATTCTACTCCCTTCAAAAGAGGTTTCCCAAAAGCTTCATACTTAAATTCATATTGTGTAGTGAGTGCTTCTTAATCCTTTGGCAGTCACACACATAATTAAAAGAAACCCGACGAGTGGGCAAAAGAAGTTTGTCCAACAAAATCATACAACATGGCTTTTTACCAACATTGGGCGAATGGTATTCAAAGTGGAGACACTGGCAAACATATGCCAACTGTCTTAAAAACAAAAGCATGCAGTTTGAAATTCAAAGCAATTCCAAAACAGCAAAATTTAAAACTCAGTCTATTAAAAACATTTTTTTTCCTTCTCATGGTCTTTTAATTAACCTTTTTATTTTGGAGAATTGTAGATTTACATATAGTCAGCCGTAAGAAACAATACAGAGAGATCCCGTGTACCCTTGGCCCAGTTTATACACCAGTGATGACAGCTCATAAAATTCTAGAACAAGATCACAAGCAAGATATTAATACGGATACAGTTAAAACAGAAAACGTGTCCACTGTCACAAGGACTATCACTGTCACGTTTCCCTCCTTCAGCCACGCTGCTTCCCTCCCATCTCTCTCCTATCCTCCTTGACCCCTACCAACCCCCAATGTGAAACTCATTGTATTTTTTTTTTTTTAATTAAATCTGACCAGGCAGAATTTGAAGTTATGAGATCTTCAATCTCATCACATCTTTACTGTCTTCAGGCAGTTTGAAGTGTCTGAAACCCAGCTGCCAGGCAGTGGTGGTTACGTCCTCTTTGGTACTGAAAGGGGCTGGTTGAGCTGAAAGCACGGGAGTATCATTTTGTCCTTGGAGGGTCAAGTCTGGAGCTGTCCTGGGAAGGCAGATCAGCTAGACTCTGCCTAGCTTGGGTCCTGTACACTGAAGGATTCGCTCAGTAGGCCTGGGTTGTCCCAAATCTACACAAACCAAAGAAAGGTCTGGCCCTTGACTCGCTTTTGGGACATCACCTTTAAGCCCTTGGGATACCCAGCCTGGTAAGAATGCTTTTGTTTACTGGGGGCCTTGGGCCATGCCAGAAAGTTCATGCTACCAACAGGATGCATGATGGGGGCCTTGGGACAAGCTTTTTCAGTGCCATGTCCACAGAGGCTGGGGACTCAGTGACTAAGGTCAATCACGCGGGTGCTCCGTACTTGCACAACTGACATCCCCGGAAAACCCTAGCCACCAAGACTTGGTGAGCCTCCCCGGTTGTCAGTACTTCATGCATGGTGCCATACATCCTTGTGGGGAGAACTCAGCCCTGTCCCTGTCACTCCACTGGGTGAGGAGAGCTGGAAGCTGGTACCTCGTCTCTCCCGGACTCTGCCCTTTGTGCATTTTGTCTTTGCTGATTTCAAGCTGTGTATGTCTCGTAATAAACCTTAACCATGAGTACAATAGTTTTGGGGTCCTGTGAGTTCTTCTAGTCAATCAGAAGCCTCGGGGTGGTCTTGGACCTACAGTATTAGGTCCCAACAGTGTAAGTCAGTGTCGGTGCTGACATAATGAAAACACATTCAAGGCTCAGCTGTGCCCTCCACGGAGTCAGCTCCATCTGGCTCGGGTGCAGCAGGTCACCCTGAGAGTGGAATTCTGGAAAAAGCAGCCACTCGGGGCGCCTGGGTGGCTCAGTGGGTTAAGCCTCTGCCTTCGGCTCAGGTCATGATCTCAGGGTCCTGGGATCGAGCCCCGCATCGGGCTTTCTGCTCAGCGGGGAGCTGCTTCCCCCTCTCTCTCTCTGCCTGCCTCTCTGCCTACTTGGGATCTCTCTGTCAAATAAATAAATAAAATCTTAAAAAAAAAAAAAGCAGCAACTCCATGAGGGCTGGAGGCTCTGCCTGCCTCCTTGTTCACGAAGCCTCAGGAAGATTTCAAGAGGTAGATATGGCTCGGGCATCAAATTTAGGTCCTTCAGACGGGGAAGAAACAGGGTCCAACTAAAAAAGACTGAAGAAGTTTCTGAGCCCTGGGAGTCCAGATTGGCCCACCGAGCCGGGAGAGAACAGGGGGCAGATGAACACAGATCACTAAAAGTAAAAAGTTTCAAGTTATGCATGTAATCCAAACACAGTTCAAACAAACCAGAAAAATAGAGATGAGGGGGAAAAAAGATTAAAATCTTCTCATAAGGCTACCTCCCTGAGATAGCCACTGTCAATATTTTGGAGACAGGCCCTCCGTCGCTGATTATTTGCACAGGAACTGAGGGAACATCTCTTACAGACTCCAGGAAGCAATGACAGAACGACGATTCTCACGGAGCTTCGTGTCTACTGCCAAGTGGGCTACTGCCCACCCTCCTCGGAGACCTTGCTGGCAGTCACATGCTGAACAGATTTTTCATCAAAAGGAGTCCACAGAGAAGAGTGGTTCTCGAAGTGTGGTTCCCAGGCCAGGGGATGCAATTTCCCAGGCCCTACCCGAGACCTCTGGAACCAGGTAGCGCAGGGTGGGGCCCGGCAATCTGTGTTTGAATCAACAGAGTCGATTTGGATACATGCTGACATTTGAGAACCAGCGACAGAGAACACTGTACCCTGCCAATGGCTTTTCTTGCTCTGGGATACACCCTGAACACACGTCCACGTCGCCCAGTGTTCTTTCTGGCACGTTTAATGGCTCCATAATGTGCTAACCTGGGGCCAGTGCTGCGGCACCATGTTCTTGACCATATCTAGGTCTTTTATTCTAGTCCTGGGTTCCATCTATCTCAAAGAGATAGAGCACGTAAGACATCATCTGTACATGTACGTGCCCGTCTGTCTGTCTTTCCCTCCTGTCCCATAAAGCCAAGTGAGCTGGCAGAGCGCTTCTTGCTGCCATAACTTTGTGTTAGCGAAGGAGTCAAAGGGGAAACGCAGCAACTGATACTGTCTTTTGCAATTACAGCTCTTCTCCCTCTAGAACAAGGTTGGGTATCGAGAGAAGCGGGACGCGCATGTATGCGCGCGCGCACGCACACACACACACACACACACACACGGATACACGCAGACACACACGACTCACCAGGCTGGAGGTTTCAGTCTGAACAACCTCTCTGCTGCCTGGACGGCCTTCCCGACATCGCTGGCCAACATGCTGACGTTGAAGAACTGACCCACATCCCAGTAATTGTTCATTTTCTCCAAGCTCCCTTTTCTTCCCAACAAACTGTTTAGCCGGACACCTGAAGAATTTGAATTTTAGATGAAGCTACGAGAAAATCTTTCTAGCTTCTCTCCTATTATGCAAGCCTCGAGAGAGAGAAAAAGCACGCACTTTATTTTGGCTACGGTCTCAGGACTGCTACCAGAGAGTCCCCGTTCCTTCTGAAAGAAAATGCTAGTTATTTGAAGATCGTTTTTAGTGCTCAATTTGGGTGACCAAAGCCTGTCAGCCTATCATGCGATCAGAAATAGCTTTACCTATCTTTCTTAGTTCCATGGAAGTTTCAAACTGTTGTCCGGCAACCATCAGCAAAACTGCCAGGTTAATTCCTGAATAAAGAGACGACTGGAGCTCAAACCCTTTGCGGTACCTGTAATGACAGACCCACCAGATTCTTGTTATCATGGTAGAAGGGAAAAATGACAAATGATGGCACAAGCCAACCTTCTCA
This sequence comes from Lontra canadensis, assembly GCF_010015895.1. Lineage (NCBI taxonomy): Eukaryota > Metazoa > Chordata > Mammalia > Carnivora > Mustelidae > Lontra > Lontra canadensis. The sequence goes on from NW_022631110.1 coordinate 3,323,362, forward strand.
TGAGTTCTTCCACCATCTATGGTTTTCCGGGCCCCCCTCCCTCTTTACACGCAGCTACAGCCAGCAAATAGTTCCTTAAAAATATCATCATCATTACACTAAGGAGTCAAAACCATTTTCTCCATCACGGCTAGATTTTTATTTAAAAAAAGCCGTGATCGCTGAATGAGATGAGGACGTTAAAGTGCAAAAAGAAACATAAAACTTTTTATAACCCTACCCACAAAAGGAGACTGCGACTGGATGTCTAAATCTCATCTTAAAAGCGAGACTCTGCTTGTACGCAGAGCATTTTTGTTCTTATAGAGCAATTCCATCAATTGCAGACTATTACTCTGCAGGCTGTTTGTTCGCTTTTTATCACAAAATTGAGGTCCGTTTTTCCTGGAGGAAGCGGGGCTGCCGGAACCCAGCCCCAAGATCACTCTGAGAGTCGTGGCGTCAAGTGGGAGGAGCCGGAGGAGAAAGAGCACTATCCCAGAGAATACTATTTTTTATTCCAAAGTTTGAAGAGTGCCATTTTAGTTCTCTATTTTTTTTTTTTCTATACAAAGAAAGCTGCTCTCCCTTCCATGAGCGGGTAGGACTATCCTGACTGCAGAAAAAAAGAATATGATCGACGAAGTAATGACAAAGAATGTCTTTCAGTGACACAGTTCAGAGCAAAGACTTGTGAACCAGGAGGAACTCGATCACCTGTGCCACAGCAAGAGGATTAAACACCAAGAAAATATTCATTGTGGAAGGGAGAACCTATCACTTAAGTCTGTTAAATTTCAGCTTTGTGAACTTCGGGGCATGACGTGACTATGCTCAGATGGACCAGAGAATGCTAAGAAAGTTGGTCCAACCCCAGCCAACAAAACTCCAATAAAATTGAACCCCACCCCATTACGTTTTGGGGATTTTCAATACCTTATTCCACGATATTTGATTTTTTCCCCACCTTCTTTTACAATCAAAAGTTATCTGGGGGAGAGGGGAGACCTCTCTCTGCCTCTCATCTATAAATCCAACAGGCCCAGCTTTGGGGCTGACAAGACTTGAACGTGGAGTCAGGACCGCAGTCTCGGGCCTGCCTCTTCCCAGCTCCCTAACTCCCGCAGCCACAAGTTACAGCTCACCACCGGAGCACCTGGGTCAGATGATCCCAAGGTCTCACCGGAGCTACACCCCAGAATCTGACGAAGCTTCATTTGCCTCCTAGACCCCACCACCTTCTCAAGTGGATGGAGAAAGGCTCCTGGGACTTTCCTGAAATAGCCACAGGCAGTCACCTCCTGACCTGGGGGCTTGGCCACGGTAGTGGGAACACAGCTTCCTACTTTGGCCCTACCCGACATGAATTCCCCTTCAACACCCCAAGCGACTCCTAGCACAACAGTGCATTAGGTACCGCTGGGAATTTACTAAGAATAAAATGGGGTCCCTGCCCTCCACAAGCCTATACTATGGAGGAGATAGTAAGATCCCCAAACACAACTATCAAAAAAAGAGAATTTCTACATGCTTTCTCTGCAGAGCACCTAGAATGGCGATCTAAGAGTTTGAATTTTTCTTTAATGGGGAATGGGGAGCCACAGCGGGTCTTTGAGCTTTAGAAGGAATAAGGAATGCTGGTTCGATCTCTGATGGCTAAGCTTTAGAGACACCCAGCAGAGAGCCTACTTGGGATATTGTGAGAACATTCCTGGCAGGAAAGTGGAAAGAAAAAAAAAAAAGGCACCAACCAGGGTTGCGGAGAGAAAGTGAGGGAAGACATGGAAAGGGGCTGGAACCAGGACCCAACCGCATCAGGAGGTGAGTGAATGTAAGTCAGCAAACATTCACAAAAGGTGTAAGCGGAGGAGGCTGAAGAGTGGTAGTAAGAAAACAAGGCCCTGGAAGCCACCCCATGTGGAACGGAGAAGGACGTTACCCTTGGGTACACTGCCCCTCAGAGAGCAGCACCACCCTCAGGTGGGACAAAGAGGTGGTGACGTGGGGCCAAAGCTCAGGGCGCAGGTTGGGTTGCAGATCGGTTCTAGGTGTGGGAGTGACAGGGATCACCAGCAAAGAGGGTGGATGGAGAGAAGAGGGGAGAGGACAGAGCTGGACAGAGCCAGAGGAGGAGAGGGAAAGGGAAGCAGAATGGAGAGCGGGACAGCCATGTCAAGAGCGCCTGTGACAGAAGCAGATGAGGTAAGCTACGGGCTCCACCTCCAACACGAGTCCCGCTTCTGGCATCTCCTCATGTTCGTCAGAACCGCCCTGGTTCAAGTTACCACCAATTCCCTGAACTACCACAGTCGTCTCCTAGCTGTTCCCTACTGCGGCCCTGGCCCTTGTGCTGGGTGGTTTAATAGCCACTACTCCTCCTCAACCCACTACACACGTGCCTTTGTCACTCTTCCCCTCCACGGCTTGAGTCCATCTCTCCACCCCCCTTGAATCGGGGCTAACCATGTGACTTGCTTGTGGTGTGACCAAGAGCACGTGGCACAACTGCCCTCCCGGGAGCTCTGGAGCCGAAGCCTCCGCCTTCACTCTCTGAGGATGCTGCCCACTGCCTGACAAAGCCCGTCGGCCAGGGTCAGAACCACAGAGAACAGAGGGGCACCTCCAAGCCCAGCACCAGCTGCCAAACGCGTGGGAGGCCATCTTGGACCTTCCAGCCCCGCTGAGCCTTCAGCTGACCTGTTTCAGGAGTGAGCCCAGCACATCAGGAGGGGTACCAGCCGAGGAGCAGCCTGGCCAATGCACAGCGTCATGAAAAATTATAAACCGCTCTTTGAAGCCATTCCTTTTGGACGTGTTTGTTATGCAGCAAATGATAGCTGATACACCCCGAAAATATATTCTATGCATAACAGTGAGAGTGCGCTGGTGAAAACGCATGTCAGATCTCGTCCCTGCTCTGCTCAGAGCGCTCTGATGTCACATCATCTCCCTCAGAGTTCAAGGGTCTTCTCCTCTCCCGTTTCGTGCCACTCTCCCCTCACTCATGCCCCACCATCCCTAAACATGCCTGGGAAGTTCCCCCTCTGGGTTTTGGCCCCTGCTGGCCCCTATTCCCGGAACACTTTCTCTACGGTTCTCTCTAAGGCTCACCTCACTGCCTTCACGTCTTTACTCACCTTCCCTGACCACCCTAGCGGAGACTGCCTCCAGCTCCTCTCAAGCCTCCTTCCCTCCCTGATGAGCTCACCCCCAGAGCCCTCATCAACAGATAACATCCGGTTCTTCTCTATTTCTTTGTCTGACTTCCCTTACCAGCCACGCAAGGTCCACAAGGGCCAGAATTTTTGTCTATGTCTGCTGTGTCCTTATCCCCACCACCTAGAAAAGTTGCCGGCATACAGTAACCCCTCAGTCAACATTTGTTGAAGGGAGGGAGGGAGGGTGGGATGGGGGAAGAAAGGGAGGGCGGGCAGGTGGGCTCACTGAGAAGATAATGCCTTGATGGTGGCAGAACAAAGTTCTGGCAGGAAGAGCTGGGAAGGAGCATGCTGAGCCTCCTTCTTGTACCTATAAATGAGTGAACTTATGGGAAGAAAGTCACCACTACAAAAACCTGTTTCTAATGGTTTCCTTTCAGAAAAAGGCATCTGGAAATTCCCAAACCACTTCTATGCCTTTTTTCCCCACTGCCTGCAGACGGACAGACAGGCATTCAAATGGACAAGACCTAGATCCTTGGCCTCTGCAATTCTGTCGCTTGCAGAGATGCTCGTGCTACTGACTAGGAGGAAGGTTTACCACTCAATGGCGTTGTCTCGGCTGGTGTCATCTTTGCAGTCTGAATCCAAGAAGATGTCCTTGTAGATCCTCCCACACAGGCAGAACATGTCAGGGGCCGGGTGGTCACAACTCTGCAGAATCTGGAGCACGACCTGCAGAGCCTTTTTGCGGTCGCCTGGACTGTTTCTCCTGAGAGATTTGTGCGGAAAGATCACACATGTCTGAATTAGGACCCGGGAGCATATGCGCTCGTTCTGTTAAGGGCTGGTAGAAGGATGCTGTGTTTTAGCAGGAAACAAAATCTAAGTCATTTTTTCATGTTCAAATATAGCAACTGCTTCAGACCCACACCATTAAATCTCACAATGTCACACACAGCCCCCACTTGGTCCCTTCTCTCAATGAGACCTAGACTGTGGATGGAAGCAAATGCAGACTGATGTGTCTGCAAGAGAAAAAAATAACGCGGCAGTCTCCCGTAGCTAGACAAACAGCAAGGATTTCAGAAGCCAAACCTGAATTGTGATGACGACACAATCTGACAAAAGATTCTTCTGGAAAAGCAGCAGGGCCTGCAAATCCAGAAAGCCAAGAGAAATTTATTTCTTGACCTGAGATGGCTTGCCATCTTCAAACAGGCCAAGACCCTAGCAGTCCCTGTCCTCTGGTCTCATGTTATGTCCAACAGAGAAGAAAATTTAGAAAATTGTTTCTATATTCATAAATCAGTCTTCTTGCTTATTAGATTATATGGTAAAAATGTTCATTTTCCACAGGGGTAGTGGATTCCTTAGACCATTGTTAAAATAATCTTTCCCACCAAATAACCTGAGTTTGTGGCTGTGAAATATGTCTTCCTGTGAAGGTTTGGAAGCAAATGCCTGACAGCTGTGCAGACTGAGGAAATCAACTACAGCTAATGATGTTCATTTTCTAATAGAAGAGAGTAAGTACTTGTAAAGAGTAGTAATTTCTATGTACTATTAATATGGAGTGATCTCTAGGATATATCATTAAGACAAGAAAGCTATGTATTGAATACTGTGTACAGAAAGCTACCTTTTTATTTAAGCAAAGGCGGCATAAGAATAGAGATATGTACCTGCTTTTATTTCCTCAAAATGAAAGGATAAACCAAAAGGAATAAAAATGACCACCAACAGGTGGAGGGAGGAAAAAAAATGAACAGACAGGAAAAGAAATTCACTTTTTGTAATTTGACTGAAACTATGGAAGTTTTTTTTCTTTTTTTTGGTAACACATAATGTATTATTTGCTTCAGGGGTATGGGTCTGTGATTCATCAGTCTTACACAATTCACAGCACTCGCCATAGCATATACCCTCCCCAATGTCCATCACCCATTGCCCCCCAAACCTCCCACCCACCCTCCCCTCCAGCAACCCTCTGTTTGTTTCCTGAGATTAAGAGTCTCTTATCGTTTGTCTCCCTCTCTGGTTTCATCTTGGAAACTATGGAAGTTTTTTTACACAAAAAAAATGAAATTTAAAAAATTTAAGTGTTTCCTAAAAACATCATCTGAATTTGTGGCTGTAGCAAAACAAAACAAATGAACCTCCACATGTGGCTGAAGGGTCACCCACAAAAGAGAAACTAATTCATGTGATTTTTTTAAAACAATTTGACCATCTTTTCTTAAGAGCATATAACCCAAGAAGAAAACACAAATGCAAAGAAATTTTAAATAGTTTCCAGTAATCCTATTGTTAGTGATAATAATGGTACTGGTATTTTGAAAATATCACCTATTTGTAGTAAAGAATATAACAAAATAATGATGTTAATGTCATTAAGAACCAGAGATACATAAAATCCAAGAAATTCAGTAAAAAGCCTATGGTCCTAAATTTGAATTGGAACATCAGCATGAATTCATCAAGTGGTTTTCCTAGCTCAGTTTACCTAAAAGGACCAAAACAAAGACCAACTCAGTAGCAATGAGAACCCCCAAGCCCTGACTAGGGTCTCTAAATACCATGTCTCGCTACACGGAGCCAGGACTCCATGGAGGAACAGTGGACTCCAGACAGGTCTAACATGATCCTGCAACATCTTAATACAAAGACATGAGGAAGCTACTAAGCTCGTATGAAAAAGACTGCGGAACCAACAAGAACCAGTTTTTGGCCAAAGAGGGAACAATGTGAGCGTTAGGAAGAACAATAACCATAAAGGATTGAAACGTTTCAACTATATTACAATGATGAAGCGGAAACCACTATACCAAAGAAGACTTAAGAGTCTTATCAACCAAATGCCATGTCAGACCTTGTCTGGATCATAACTCAAACCCATCGTAAACATCAAACTAAAGAGAGAGGTAACTGGGAAAATGTGAACACTCGTGCTGAGGAATTATTGTTCATCTTGAGGTAAAACACAATCATGACTACGTTTTGGAAAACTGTCCCTCAGACAATACTGAAATCTCTATGGATAAAATGGAATGTCGTGGCTTCATAATCCTTCTGGTGTTAGGGTAGGAGGGAGTGCATGGGGAGAGAAGGAAACAAAAATGGCTATGCAGGGGTAAGTACTGAAGTGGAGAAGGGATACATGGGGATTCCCTGTATTATTTCCTACATTTTAAAAAATTATGATACATAAGTCGCCATATGGTATATCATTAGTTTTTTTTTTTGATGTAGTGTTTGGTCCATGATTCATTGTTTGCATAGAACGCCCAGTGCTCTGTGCAATACTCTTGACTGTGTTTGAAATTTCTATAAAACAAAAAAGTCAAAATCCATCCTGACTCAACAATTCCACTTCTAGAATCTGTAATATAGAAAAACCCTTATGCATATCTTTTTATTCAAGAATTTTTGCACAAAGATGTTTATTATGGCTTTGCCCCTAACAGTGAAAAACTGGGAGATAACCCAAATGTCCAGTGACATACGAATGGTAAAATATAGTTTGTAACAACCAAACGATGGAGTATCATGCAACCCTTAGAAAGAGGCAAGCCTGTATGTGATTATATAGAAGAATTTCCATAAAGTTCATGGAAAAAACTGAACAAAATGAATAGCACAATTCCATTCTTCGCACTCAACACTAGTCACATATATGTTCGTGTGCACAAAGTCTGGAAGGATACACATTAGATTGTCCAAAAAAAAAATCATTGCTGGGATTTGTACGAGGTGTTCCTACGTATGTTTTACCGATAACTATTCTAATAAATGAATAAAGAGATTATTCTTTTTAGTTTCTCGGCAATTTTACAAAAGGCTCTTCTATGCTTTCTTTCTGGATGACCTGTACCTCAGAAAAACTACTGTATCGTTCGGGACAGCAGATTAGTACCTCCAACAGCTTTCCTTAACTGGGGATCTGCTAACGTATTTAGCTCCAGAGAAAATTATTTGATTATCTGAGTGACTGTTTTCTCCCTTCTCCCAAGTCTGGTACTCGGATAGCCCTATTCTCTAGATGCATCAGAGTTCATTCAATTGATACAATAGATGCCTTAAGGTCTTAGCGATTAATTCTCTGTGGAACCCAACCCAGGTTGAGAAGGGCTAATCTAGACACTTGGCATTCTTCTGGAAGGTTGCCGTAATTAAGCCTGTATTACAACTCTAACTTTTTCTATCGTCTACATTGGTCTTGTTCTCACATATTTGAGCTCGACGCTCTTTGTCCATACAATCCAATTTTACCGGCCTGCAAACCAGATCTCTAAATGAATAGCCCACCCATGATACCTTCTCATTTTTAAGAGCCAACAGATACCAACCCAATTCAAATTTACTGGAGCATTTAAATAATTTCTACAGTCTGCGGTAGGAAAACACAAAAGATTAAAACTTTAATGAGGTACAAAATTTCTGTATCTGTTATGAGTCAACTTTTGAGGCATGCAATTGAAGGATCCGAGAAGAATGTACTTAGCGCCTCCACATGCTTCATTACTGATCTGGGTTCGGATTTGTTTGGTTTCCTTTGGACCATTTACAGCAACATTTCCCTCGAATTTTTTTCATTAGCTTGAAACTTACCCTTGTAACTCAAAACAAAAGGTCTTCTTAGGATTAAAAAAAAAAAAGACAAACACCAAACATTAGCAAAAAATGAAAAGCAAAGTGGTTCTTGGCTTATAAGCCGCTTTAGGACAAGTGCTAAATAACTTATCCCTTTAGTGGTTAATCACCAGTTTTCAGATCTGTTTATCATTCTCAGATCCCGAAGTATACACGGATAGGTCTATAGATAAAAACTCCCATGTTTAATCAGTCCAGCAACACAGAAAGCCATTTCACACATTAAGAGACAGATATGACTTAAGATGGGAGATTGTAAGCTTGGCTTCATATTAGAATCACCTGGGAAACTTTAAAAACCTCCGCATTGATGTTGCACTTGAGACCAATTAAATCATTCTCTGGAGATGGGATCCAGCCATCAGCGTATCTTACCCTGGATATTCGGACTCAGTAGGCCTGGGTCACCGCTGAAAGCACTGACCGCTTCTCGGCCCTTGTCTTACCTGACCTACCAGTCACACTTGACAGCTGGGCACTCCTTCCTCCTTGGACCACATTCCTTTGGCTTGCAGGGCACCACGCAATCCTGATTTTCCTTCTACTTTAGTCTAATTTTCTGGCCCCTATTCATCTCCCAGGTTTTTAAAAAAAATTTTTTTAAGATTTTATTTATTTATTTGATAGAGAGTGATCACAAGTAGGCAGAGAAACAGGCGGGGGAGGGGGGGAAGCAGGCTCCCTGACGAGTAGAGAGCCCAATGCGGGACTTGATCCCAGAACCCTGAGATCATGACCTGAGCCGAAGGCAGAGGCTTAACCCACTGAGCCACCCAGGCACCCCTCATCTCCCAGTTTTTTAACAGTGGAGCAGGTGTCCTCAGCCAAGCCTTGGACCTTCATCTCTATCAGAAACTACACTAGATCCCTTCGCGATCCCATCTAGTGTCCCGCATTTTCAAACCACCCACATTCTGATGACTCCCAAATTCCTATCTCCAGCCCAGAGCTCTCCCGTGAACTCCAGGCTTCCACATCCAACTGTCTTCCTAGCATCTCACTTGCATGTCTAATATCGCAAACTTGATGTGTCCAAAACTCAACCGTTCATTGTTCCATCAAAGCTGTTCTTCTCCACCTTATTTAATGACACCCGGTCCACTCTTCCTGTTTTTCATGCCGAACACTTTGGAGTCATGCCTCATTTCATTAGCACTTTTTATTCAACCCAAAAATTGTGTTGGCTTTTATTTTCAGCCATATCCAAAAGTGGCCTGCTCCTCATGACCCCCACCATTCCTACCCTGGTCCCAGTAACAGTCATTTCCTGCTTCTACACTCACTCCCCCACAATCTGTTCTCAACACAGCGGTCGGAGTGATCTAGCTAAACACTAAGTCAGGCTGTGTCAATCCGCTACTCAAAACGCTCTATGCAAATCCTGTATCTGGCAAGGAGTTAATATCCAAAATAGATAAAGAATTCATACAACTCAATAGCAGAAGAAGTCTGATTCAAAAAATGGGCAGAGGAGCTGAAGAAACATTTTTCCAAAGAAGGCATAAAGAAGGCCGGTAGTAAAGAAGGCCAACAGACGCAGGGAAAGATGGTCAACATCATTCATCAGCGGGAAAACGCAATTCAAAAATCACAATGAAACATCAACTCTCGTTTGTTAGAAAGGCGAAGATAAAAAACAAAAAAAATATCAAAAACCAAGAGATGACAAGTGTCGGCGAGGATGCGGAGAAAAGGGAACCCTCATGCACTGTGGGTGGGAATGCAAACTGGTGCAGCTACTGTGGAAAATATGGAGATTTTCGAAAAAATTCGAGATAGAGCTACCATATAACCCAGGAATCCCACTTGTGGGTATTTATCTACAAGAAACGAAAACACTGATCAAAAAGGCACCTGCACTCCCACGTTTGCTGTAACATTATTCGTAACAGCCAAGACCTGCAAGCTGCCCAAGTGCCCATCAGTGGATGAATGGTAAACAGTGTGGCACACATACAGAACCGAGAATCAGTCCTAAACAGAAAGGACTCGTGCCATTTGCAACACCATGGATGGATCTTGAGGGCATTATGCTAAGTGAAGTAAGTCAGAGAAAGACAAACACTGTATGATCTCACTTACATGTGGAATCTAAAAAAGCAACCCAACCCAACCAAATCCAGCTCACACATACAGGGGACAGACTGGTGGCTGCCGGGGGTGGGGGGTGGAATGGGTCGAAAGGTATAAACTTTCATGTATAAAATACTCAAGTCTTGGGGATTTCGTACACGGCATGGTGACCACTGTATTATAGATTTGCAAGTTCCATTGGGTAATCTGGCCGGCTCAGTCGGTAGAGCATGTGACTCCTGATCTTAGGGTCTTGAGTTCAAGCCCCATGTTGGGTGCAGAGCCTACTTTTAAAAAAAAGTTCCCAAGAGAGATCTTAAAAGTTCTTATCATAGGAAAAATATTTCTAATTATGTGTGGGGATGGATGTTAAAGAGACTGACTGTTGTGATCATTACAGAAAACGTACGTATGTCACAGCATTATGCTATGCACCTGAACTAATGAAATGTTATATATCAGTCATAGCTCAAAAATAAACCTGACAAGACACCCTTGCAGGGCTCCCAAGTCAGAGCAAATACCTATCTTCTTTCAGTGGCCTGCAAGATTCTAGAAGATCTGGCTCCCACTTATTGCACTACCTACTCTCATCACCTACTCGGCTCCAGCTGCACAAGCCTCTCTGCCATTCCACGTTGTTCCCTGGAACCTTCTAGAATGTTCCTCCCCAATATATTTACATGGTATGCTTCCTCATCCATTTCTCTTTTTTCTTCATGTCACTCTCTCATAAAACCAGTCTTTCTCTGAGCACTCAGCTTATACATGTAATCTGCCCCACCAGCCTCCCTATCACCCTAACCTGTTTTAATAGTTTTACTTAGTTTCTATCATCTCTTCCCACTTAAGCACGTAAGCTCCAAGAGGGAGGGGTTTTTCTGTCTGGTCCGTTTACTGCTATGCCTCAGGGATTAGAGTGCAGTCTAGCACACAGTAGGAGCTCAACCAATGTCTGTTACATGGATGGCAAACTGAGCCGTACTGAACACAAAACCATCTTCATCCACTGATGGCTGACAGAGCATCCCCTACACGGCCCTGTATTCTCGAAATCCTGCAGCGGGACATAGTGAGGCCTACGTAAATGCACAGAAAGCTGCAAAGATATACAGCAAAGTGCTGAGAGAGAGAACTTCGGCAACACAGGTAGGATTAGAGAATAGATTTATAAGGGACAATTGCTTTCAGCATTTCCCCATCCCCCAGTTTTTCGCAAAAATATATAAACATATCTATTATTTATGCAGTAAGCTACCCAAACTAAAAAAAAACACAACACTGGCCTGGGAACTTTTACAGCTAGATTCTGGTTATTTTTCATAGCATTTACTATCCTTTCTGTGCCTCAGATCTTCACATGTAAATCATGTTTGACTTTGCTTACCTCACAAGGCGACTGTGGGCTACAGTGGACCAGAGCTTTCACATGTCACCTGTCACTAAGCATCCTGTCTGCTTTTCTGTCTTTCCTACATCATGCGTCTTTAAGAGAAAGTTCATAGGGTGGGAGAGAGTTCCAAAAAATCTTTCTCCAAATCAGGCTCTCAGAATTAACCAGTAAAACATCTCACTAGACCAGAGTCCTTTCTAGGACCAACGCTGTCTTAGGTGGCCCGTCAAAAACCTTTTAAGAGATGCCTGCTTCCAATCACAAGACTGAGAAAGTCCTTCGACTCCCACAGCAACAGTCCAAGCCTGGACAATCCCTAAACAGTGCCGAAGGGGAGGAAGAACTTCCTTGATTAACTCATTCCAAGAACAATGACGACGCTCTCAGAGGTGAGCCAAGAACCACGACAGCTTGCATGTTGGGGACCTGCTCTAGGTACTGCCAAATGGAAAAGTGAGTCTTGACAGAGAAGCTTCACAGGGACAAGGAGAAAATCCACAAAGTTTTGGTCAAAAGCATGGGCTGATGGGACAGAACGGCATCTGGATATGTCCCCAAGCAAAAACCTTTTGCTTCGTGTTAGAATTCTCTTGCAGCAAGCTTACTCCCTGTATTTTGCCAAGAAAGCCACAGTGCAGGAGAGGCTCAAAGTAGAAAGATACCACACGCACTATCAGAGCCCTCGGACATGGGTCTCTGCGAAAACGAATCCAAACATATGAGGAACAGCAGCCCCAAATCCTCCCTGCTCAAATATGGACAAGACCAGAAAGGTCGTGGAGAGACGAGAGGTGGGGGTTGGGCTAATCACGAGTTAATGGCTGAAAATGGAGTCCAGGACCAACCCAGCCATTCTGTAGGAGAAACACAAAAAATCAGTCATATATGCTAATTGCCAGACCTAAGAAAGGGCTCAGCTATATCCAGGACAATAAACAAAACAAGTTATCCTTCAGTCTCCTTGGTTCTTCTAGATAAAATGTCTAGAATACAGTAAAATTAGGAGATGTGCATAGAAGAAAATGTGGCTCATAATCAAGATAAAAAATAGAACTAGAACCAGAAATGACTGTTACTAAAACTGATAAGAACTTACAACTATTATAAATATATTGTTTATATACACATAAATACATATGGGTGAAGAATTAAGTTATTTTGTGAGAGAAATGGAAACTCTCAAAAAAACAAATCAGTAGAAACCCTAAAACTGAATTAAAAAAAAAAAAAGTGGCACTGAAAGGACCTAACATCAGATCTGAACACTCTGAGAGAAAAGATCAGTGACCTGGATGTGGGTCAGTCGCCATTATCCAAACTGGGGCCGGAAAAGGATGGGGGCAGGGCTGCCAGAAAAGTGCACAGGGGAACTCTGAGGGATAAAACCTTCTGTCTCTGATCTCGGTGGTAGTGGCACGGGCATACGTATTTGGCCAGAGCCATCAAACAGAGCACTTCAAATGGGTACATCTTAGTGTATGTCTGTTGTCCCTTAAACCTTGATAAAGGTGATTTTAAAAAGATGTAGAAACTGATCAGTGTTTCTGAAAGGTAAGTGTCCTGCTGGGCCAATCACTGCTCTCTGCCCTCAGATACGTTCCTCTGCCACCTGCTTCTCTCTGTGTCCCGGGGCAGCGAGCTCCTCCAGGCTGATTCTCAGGCTCCCAGACCTGACTGCCAGCTGCGGGCAGCCCGTGCAGGACCAGGGCGGACAAGCATCCGCAGGGCCAGGATGAAGCAGCGGGAGTACGTTCTCCTGGTTTTGGTGTGTTTCGTGTGGTGGCTGTAGCAATAGCCGCGTCTCTTCTGTAGACTTACCTGCCGAGAGGCTGGCTTGTAATGCTTCCAAGGGATCCCGGCTCCTCGATTCTGATCACATCACCTCTTTCCTGTGTCCCTCCAGCCAAAGGAGGGACGGCAGCTGCCTCCTGCCAACGTGAATTCTGAGGGGCCGTGGTTCCCTGTTTGGCTACTCCGCTCTGCCAACAACCGTGTAATCAATTCCATATAGTCAATTTCCTCGGTTTTAAATACTGAGAGACGTTTCTGTTTCCTGATTAGGTCATGACAGAAACACACCTGCCCCAAGGAAGCAGGTGCCTTACTCTGGCCAGATGCCTCATATTTACATAAGGTGAAAGGAACAGTTAGAGATAACCTGGGTTCGAGTGTGGACAATGCCCAGAGCCGAAGAGACACATGAAGGAAGCAGAAAGGTTGTTGTCCGACTCTACAAACAGGACCTAGACATGTAGCAGGGTAGAACCACTATTAAATCATCCCATCCATGCCCCCATCATCACAACTTTTTCTAGTCTCCTGGGACCACCAAGCAACAGCTTTAAAGGCCGGGCTTTACAGGGAAGAAGGGAAGGGGCAGGCCCCGATGGGGAGCTGGGCACTTCTGAGGCTGGCTTTTCACAAAAGCAACAGGAGGTGAGGAGTAGTCCCGTCTTCACTCTTGGTCCTGACGACACACTCTCAGGGATCCCACGTGGAGGGATCCGTTTCCACTCTACGCCTTATTTGCAAGTTGCAGTAGAGACTAGGATGTGTTCACTAAAACCCATTTATTTTTTTTTCCTGGGCCCTCAGCCAGAACACATTTCCCAACTTCCCTTGCAGCTGGGTTGGGCCATGAGACTGAACTTTGGCCAATGAAACACGCTATCGAGTAACGAACCTTACTTCCTGACTAGGCTCAGACAAACCTCCCTGGTCGAGCCAGAAAGTGGAAACAACCCACAAGGCCATCGGCTGACAAATGAATAAATAAAAGGGGTTCCAGCAGTACGATCGAATACTATTCAGCCACAGAAATTTAGTACTGACACATGCTACAACATGAGCAAACCCCGAAAACAGGATGCTAAGCGAAAGAAGCCAGCCAGAAAAGCTCTCTTATCATAGTACTCCATTCATACAAAGTGTCCAGAATAGGCAAATCCAGAGACAAAAAGCAGATGAGTGGTGTCCTAGGCCAGTCTGTGAGGCTGGGGGTAGGGAGTGACTGCTAACGGATCGCCAAGTAAAACTGTGGCTGTTGAGGGCTGGGGAGGGGAGTTGAGGGCTAATGGGGGACCAGTGGCTTGTAATGAGTTCAGGGTTTTGGGGGCAGGAATGATGAAAACATTCTAAAATTGGTTGTGGTGGTTACCCAACTCTGAATATACTAAGACCACTGGCTTGTACTCTTTAAATGGGTGAATTGTATGGTGGGCGAATTAGGTCTCAGGAAAGCTGTTCCCACACCCACACCCTCCCTGGCAATTCGGCATGGTCTCGCTTTTCTCATCAGCCGGCTTTAAGGAGAGCTAGGGACTGAAGGGAGGGCGGAGTGTCAAGATGGGAAGAGAGTGGACTGTCAATCACCTGGAGAAGAGACTGCCCGAGCACGATACGCCCACAGGACTGGATGTACGTTACGCTGCAATGACGCGTAAGTGAGTATAAACCTTCATCGTGTTAAGGCACTGAAATTGTCACACTACTTGTGAGAGCAGTTACCCTACCCTAACACACAGTCACCAAGAAGGCACAGGTTTCCTTGGTGATGCAGACCAATTCCCCTCTGAGTTCGTGTCTTATCCCACTTTGACTGACACCTGGGATCCCACGCTAGGAAAATGCCCCTCGCTGTTGACCCTGACCTAGCCTCTGCAGCCCTTCACTTTTCTGGATTGCCAGCTTTGGGCCAAGCCCTACTGTGATGGTGGTATTACCAGTAATTCTGCTTTTATACTTTTCTGTAGACACTGCCTATGTAGGACTTAGATATTCTTGTTTTCGCACGTATAAAGAAAAATTCAATAGATCTGCCTTCTACTACACCAATCCCTTCACTCTAAGGACCCAGGTATCACCATACAGATCTCCTCCCACTGTGGACCATGGCAGATCACAGAGTCATTCATTCATTCATTCATACACCCATTCAATGAATACCTACTGAGCACCAACTCTGTGGGGGGGGGGGCCACAACGGCCGTAGGCACAGGTAGACCATGGCTCCTGCCCCGAGCCCCAGATTTAGTCTGGTGGGAGGGATGATAAATATTCGAATGGAACCAGAAATATGAGTGCTACGAGGGAAAAGAGCAGGTGCTATGAGAATGTGTAACAGCAAGGACACTGCTTGTAGGTAATGGTACTTTCTGCAACCCAACCTCTAAGGAAAGAGACATTGAGCTAGACCCTAAAAGGAGCATCGGATTTGGTCTGGCAAGCAACAAACACTCCAGACAGAGGCAACACCCACGAGGAGAACAACCTGCCCCTCTTATGAACTGAAGGCGGGGGAGGGTGACCACAGGGCAGTGAACCAGGCAGAGGACAGGAGGCAAGGCAGGACCCAGGTCATGTGCGACCATTTCCATAACTTTACGCAAAGTTTCCCAGTCAACAGACTTCTCCTTGGAAGAACTCAGAAGTGATTCAGGACACCTCACATTTTACTCCAAATGGCCTTCTAGATTCCAGCTCTTCTTAAGAAGCCTTCCTCAGACACCATCGCTGAAGGTGATCTAACCCTGAGGGTTGGGATTCTCCGTCAGGAAACAGAAGGACACCTCTCATTCATTCAGCTTCTTCCATGTGCCCGGCACGGTACTAAGTTTTGTACTTAAGATATTCTTACTTCTTTTTTTTTTTTAAGATTTTATTTATTTGACAGAGAGAGAGAGATCACAAGTAGAGAGAGAGAGAGAGAGAGAGAGAGGAGGAGGAGGAGGAGGCAGGCTCCCTGCCTAGCAGAGAGCCTGATGTGGGACTTGATCCCAGAACCCTGAGATCAGGACCTGAGCTGAAGGCAGCGGCTTAACCCACTGAGCCACCCAGGCAACCCAACTCTTAATTAATTCTTAAAACCATCTCATTCCACATATGAGTGAAATCATATGGTATTTGTCTTTCTCTGACTGACTTATTTTGCTTGGCATTACTCTCTCTTCTCTAGTTCCATCCATGTCACTGCAAATGGCAAGATTTCTTTTTGATGGCTGAGTAATAGTCCATTACACACACACACAAACTCACACACACACACACACACACACACACACACACACACACCCCTCACCTTTTTTATCCATTCATCTATTGATGGACATGGAGGCTGCTTTTATAATTTGGCATGTGAGCTACGGAAAAAAAGAAAGAGAGAGAGGCAAGCCAAGAAAGAGACTCATAACTCTAGAGACCACACTGCCGGTTATTGGGGTGGGAGGTGGATGGGTGAGACAGGTGATGGGGATGAAGGAGTGCGCTTGTCGTGATGAACACTGGGTGATGGATGGAAGCCTGGGATCATTGTCTTGTACACTGGAAACCCATACAACATTGTATGTTAGCTATACTGGAATTGCAATTATAAAAACCCATCTCATTAATTACCATTATCCTCATTTCTTCCATGGCAATGCAGTCCACAGTTTTATGGGTTTTGAACAGCAGAGTGGGGTTTTTTTTAATAATTTTTCTTTATAAACATATAATGTATTATTAGCCCCAGGGGTACAGGTCTGTGAATTGCCAGGTTTACACACTTCACAGCACTCACCATAGCACATACCCTCCCCAATGTCCATAACCCCACCACCCTTTTCCTACCCCCCTTCCCCCAGCAACCTTTAGTTTGTTTTGTGACATTAAAAGTCTCTTTGTGACATTAAAAGTTTTGTGACATTAGAAGGGTTTGGGGGCACCTGGGTGGCTCAGTCATTAAGGGTCTGCCTTCAGCTCAGGTCATGATCCCAGGGTCCTGGATTCGAGCCCCACATAGGACCCCCTGCTCGGCGGGAAGCCTGCTTCTCCCTCTCCCACTGCCCCTCTTTGTGTTCCCTCTCTCACTGTGTCCCTGTCAAATAAATATATGAAATCCTTAAAAAATTTTAAAAATAAAATAAAATGAAGGGTTTGGACCAGTTGACTACTTTTCAGTGCACAGGATTTGTGCTTCTCTTCACGGCCAGGAAAATGATCACACAAATGTGTGTTCCCCTTTTGCCATATGATTTTAGTGACCCGGAGGCTGATGCACTATACAAGTGGGGAAAGGTCATCATTTTGCTACTTCTGACTAACACCCAATAAAGAATGGTCATAGAAATGCACGACTTAGGATGGCGAGATCGAACCATGAACAGAAACTGAAGAGACCAAGAAAAGGACGCTGGCGGCTATGGCAGGGACAAGGAGCCCACACGGCCCTCCTGAGGATGTGTGTCCCTCTACCCAGGCAAGGATGTGGCTGGACAGTCCCAGGGGCTAAGGGTGAGCTGACTGCTGGAGGTTCTGGAACAAGACTGCAGCCTCCCTGGCACCAGTTGGATTCTCTAACACTCATCGGTCACCCCTGCACGCATTTCTAGGCACCACAGGGGACTTTCCTCTATCACTCCCCTTATTTATAGAGTGACACATCAGATATTCCAACCAGCATATCATGTGTTCAGCCTGCCCCCCACATACTGAGGAACTCAAGAAGGAGTTGTGTTTTGCTGGAGTTGGCAGTCTTGCCCCGAAAACGCAGGGAGTAGAATACGAGAACATTCCTACTTTGTGCAGGCGAGTCGTGTTCCTAACCTTCTGCTGCGATTCAAGTACTCTTCTTCCAGACTAGCTTTCTGCCTGCTGCCTGGATCCCCGGTCAGGTTCTTCTGGCTGTGTACCTAATCAAGTCCTGGCTGTGAAAACAACAGCAAATCGAGGAAAGTACTCCTACAGGATTCCACGCCACCAAGTAGCAAGCAGTTACATGGCTCAAAGCAGACTTGAAGCAGCTTTGAACACACTTCTGAATGCTCGAGCCAGCTTTCATAGTCATGGACAGCCCTTGCCATCTGAGGCTCAAACGGCATTCATGACTGCCAAGCTTTAATAACTAATTCACGGCCACAATTTGCTCCCCTTTCTAAGCGGTAAAGGTCAACTGCAACGCGGGAAAATCATCTGTCCATCGCTATATTCCCCTTTATAGACAGAAGGTGATGCCATGAAGTTTCTCAAAACCGTACACAGTGCTGAAGTCGACTGTGAATATGGTGACACCTTGCCTGGCCTGTAAGACAGGGTCGCTGTCTCCTCGGGGCCCAGGAGGAAGACAGCCTCCATCCGAGAGCAACGTGCTTCCGGCGCAGGCATCCCAGCTACTCCGCTTCCAAACTGGAAAGACGCTGGTCTTGGGATCACTTCATCCTGCCACACCCATTTCCCTTAGATACTGGTTTTCCATTTCACAAATTGGTTTTCTCTTTTATTACATCGAGTGGATGGCAATCAGACTGTTCCGTTTGACAACAGTTACCTCTACCCCGTTTGGGTCAAGACACGGTGGCGATTCACTTCAATGGCCCTCATCGTTTTTATTTAACAAACCATTTTTTTAAATAGCACTTATGGTATGCCAGGCATTCTTCCAGGAATGTCACCAGTGGTAACTCATTTAATCCTTATAAATCGAAATGAATAAAAATCCTGTCACTGTTCGCCGGGATCCGCCAGAGCAGGACACCGGCTATGTACCCAACAGAAACGTGCCGTGTAGGTACACAAGTCACGCGCAGGCCTATCCGCAGCAGCACTGTTCTTCAGCACCCCAGACTGAGAAAAAGCCCCAAGGAGGGCTCAGTTGTGGCCGATCTGTACAATGGACTATCCTGTAGCAACGGGAATCACCGAGCTGCTGACACAGCCAACAACACGCATGTGACACCGAGTGAAGGAAACAGACGCAACAGAGTACGCTGTGATTCCACTTGTATAAAGTTCCAGGACAGAAAAATTCATCTATGCGGACAGCTGTTACAACAGCAGCTGCCTACGAAGGGGTGGGGATCGCCTGCAGAGGAGCACAAAGGAGCTCTCTGAGGGCGTAGACATGTTTTATATCGAGATGGGGTGATGTTTACACTGTGCGTCCATTTATCAAAAGGCATCGAATCGTGTACTTAAGAGCTATGCATCTCACCGTGCATACATCTTGCTTCGCTATCAAAGAGAGACGTGACGTCATGAGCACGAGGAGACTCCCGAAGCCATGGGAGCCTGAACACACGCGCTGTCCTGCCGATGCTGCCTGTGGCAAGCCCACAACGTGTAGCCCGATCCAGCTGCTGAAGCCAAGCCAAGCCAAGACTCTTGAGATACCAGATGCAACAGTCCTCTCGCTCGGGTCACCTCCTGTGCTCACTTTATTCACTCCCTGTGGAAGACGTCGACCAGGGAAGGGAGATGGCAGGGCTAGAACATTTACACACCAGGGATTTTGTGAGGTTCAACCTGGCCAACTTCTAGTTATCATCCTCCAAATCCACAGTAGCTGAGTTTGAAGGTGCACATGGCTGACCAGGTAGAGACTACATTTCCCAACTGCCCTTCTGGCTATGTGGGGTCATGTGACTATGCTCTCACCAATGGAATGGGAGCAGAAGTGCCCCCCCCCACCCCGCCCCGTGCTAATTCTATATGCTTTCAAGGAAATTGTCCTGAGCTCTCAGTCTTTTCTCCCTTTGCACGGGCTGGAATACAGACCAGCAGTGATCTAGCTTCAACCAGAAGAGGATAACATTTTTGCAAATTCAAGAGCTACAAAATGGTCAGACACCAGGTCCCCGAACAACTCCCGGAGCAGGGCTAAGCCACTCATCTGGCCCACTCACTGCTACACTGCTGGGGGGAGAGCAATTTCCGTCTTACTCAAACCACTGCACTCGGGGTCCCTTTGTTACAGCATCTTAACTAATACCAACCCCCGACCCCTCGGCACACAACCTCTTGAGGCTCCTGGTCTCCAGGCTGGAATTTTCATGTCTCACCAACTCTATCTAGCCCAGTATTTTGTCTTCCAAAGTTCATATTATACTAGTAAATGAAGAAAGCACCCTCTTTTATCCTACAACAGTCATCTAGTTGCTTAAACTTGCCCTGTACAGTCCACAAGATAATATCAACCCCTTATTCGGGCATAAGAGATCCTTTCAAGGGCGCCTGGGTGGCTCAGTGGGTTAAGCCGCTGCCTTCGGCTCAGGTCATGATCTCAGGGTCCTGGGATCGAGTCCCGCATCGGGCTCCCTGCTCAGCAGGGAGTCTGCTTCCCTCTCTCTCTCTGCCTGCTTCTCTGTCTACTTGTGATCTCTCTCTGTCAAATAAATAAATAAAATCTTTAAAAAAAAAAAAAAAAGAGATCCTTTCAAGACACAGCCGCAGCCTCCGCACTTAGCCTCAGGGCACGTGTGTGCTTCCCCGGCAAACTGTACTCTAGTGGCCCCAGACGTTCCCAGGAGGCCCACTGCACACAAAGAACACTAGGCTCCCATTTCTGCTCTGGCCAAGGAGAACGGCCTCTTCGCCAGCCACATCCCACACTCTCTTCTGCATGTGAGGTAATTCTTACCACGAATTCCAAACCCAACCCCCAGGGAAGATGCTTTAAAAGCCCCAGGTGGAAAGACTTCCTCCCTCTGCTAGGCTTCCACAGCATTTGGGGCAAACCCTCATCAAAGCATTTATTCCTCCGACCTCTAAGGCTTTAGTTACACGTCCGACCTCACGGCTGGGGTATATGTTCCAAACACAAAATCCCTGAACCCCAAGATCAGATGCCTTGCCCTTTTTCATAACCTTGGCCTTTTAGCACCTGGTCTGGCTCAGACTCCGTGAGGGTAGAATGAAAGAAGAACTGGACAGGCAGCATGTTTCAAAATTCTATACGTCCACTCTCACTCTTACCTGTTCAGTGCAAATGCATAGTGGAATTTAATATTATGCTGGTCGGCCAAGTCACACGTGGGCAGCATTTCCAAGGTCTCCACCAGCTTCACCATGGCGTCATAGTCCTGTTGGCAAGAGGTCCCAAGGTGAGAAAATCAGGAGAAACACAGCTCTTCGCAGATTCTTCTGGACAGTTATCAACCTAAGACTGCCTCAGCATTTAAATACAAACCTTTCCATACAGAGAGAGCTTTTAGTGAAGTTATTTATAGCCTGTAACACAATAGGAATAAGATTAAAAAACAAAAAACAAAAAACAAAAAACAACCCAAAATGAACGAGAGAGAAGGCAAACCAAGAATCCCTGCTATCAGAGGCCACAAAAGGATCAAGGGGATGAAGCAAGCGAGTCCGGCAGCCCAGAAAAAGATCACACGCTGTGAGCGCCAGAGAATTAACAGCACGAGCAGGGCTGTGGGTTAAGATAAGTGCGAGATAAACACACAGAAAATCTTACAGTCACTGAGCACAGGAAGAGAGCAAACACACCAGGTCCTTCCCATTTGGCCACAAATAACTGAATTCATCTAAACCAGGATTTCTCCACGTTGGCACTACTGACCTTTTGGGGATGGATTCTTCTCACTTGTGGGGGCTGGCCTGGGCATTCTGGGAGGTTAAGCAGCACCTCCCCCTTGCCCCTGAGCCGTGAAAACCAACAAGGTCTCCAGACACAGCCACAAGTCCTCTGGTTGAGAACCAGAGCTCTACACTGCATAATTAGCCAGGAAAACATTGCTACTGTGTTTGTCTCAGCTCGGTCCCCTCTGAGCTTTGCCATCTGCTACCCTTTCAGCCAGGCTTCCAGTCACGGTGACTGGCCACCTGACTGCCAGCCAGCCACAGTTCGGTGAGAAGGGCTGCCCACTGAGATCCCGCACGCCTGTCCTGAGCTCAAGGAAAGGCGACAGTGTATTCCAAGAAGCTTCTGGCTTACCTCTGGGCCTGAGAGTCCTACCAATGGAAGGTTATAAAAACAAGAGAGGCGTGAAGGCCAGGACAGAAGGAAGCCAGAAGCTCCGGGGAAGAAAGACTTCAAAAAAAGGTCATTTGCATTCTCTTGTCACCCAGTTGTTCGTTGTCAAAATCCCTAATAGCATCTGCTATTAAAGTCAATTAGATGTACCTGTTTATCAGCAGGGCTCGCAGACCCCAGCAGTTGACTCTTCTTTGTTCAGGTCATAACTGGGTGCCTCCCTCAATTTGATTTAAAGACCTGTTGTCAACAACCTCCAATACAGCTTTGTAGAATTCTGCACGGAAGGCACAGTGTCCTGCGTCCCTCTGCCCCCCATCAAGGCATCCCTATAAATGGCTTGACAGCCTTTAACTTGGAGGGAGGAAGCACTCCGTTTCCTTCATGGTACCGCATCCCATAGACTCGGTCTCCAGCACTCCTCGTGAGGCCCCAATGCTTGTTTTAGAGTGAACTTCTGCACGCCCTGGGTCCTAGATGCGCCTCTGCTACTCCTCCTCTCCCTGTCACTGATGGCCGGTGATCCCCAAAGAAGAAAATGACAAAGGCGTAAAGAAAGTAGCACAGAAGAGGGGCAAAGAGCAAGGACAACATTGCCTCAGTTGAATCCTGACTTTGTTAACTGCTGTGTGACCTTGGACAACTTACTTAACTTCTCTGTGCCTCATTTGTAAAACGGGGATAATCAGAGCATTCATCCCATAAGCTCGGGGAGAGGATGAAATGAATGAGGATTTGCCAAGAGCTTGAAACAATGTCTCACCTCAAGTGCATCTAAATTGTTAGATTCTAAGCTCCTGTTATCGAGCCATACGGTGAATGAGGTTTGGCCAGAGTGGCTGTCTGATGTGACAAAACCTCCAATGTTACCAGCACAGCAGATGCGCTAGGGGACCTATGACCCGGCCACATACCTCTTTTGTCTATAAACAAGGTAGCTAACCCCCGCCTGGTAGAAGAGTGCTCCCCGTGAGGACTGAATTCCTCTGGCCAAGGGAGTGCTCCACACGGCCCAGCCTCCGGGAAGGGGGCTCGTACCTGGATGTCGCGGTAGGACAGCAGCAAATTCACGATGATGTCCGCGGTCAGAACCTCGGTGTTGTCCAAGCGAAGTCTGATCCGAGTCAGCTCCTTTGCCAGTTCGTCACCCTGGTATTTCTCCCGGGCTCTCCGGATGTCGTTTAATAAGGTTTCTTTGTAGTAAGCGCTGGAGAGGGAAGTAGGACAACTTCTGGGCCCATCTACCTGCATCTGGGACTCTGTTTCCCTCGGTAGCTCAAAGCACCTTGGTCCTTATAACCACAACAGACCTGGACACAGGGGGGCCTCTCCCAGGCCCGAGCCTCCCTGCACCAGCAGAGACAGGAGACAGGTCCTACCTGCTAGTCACCGTCTGTGGCAACCAACCACTCCACATCAACAAATGCAGCTCGTTAGGACCTTAGAAGTACTTTCCAAGCTGACCGCTGTCAGTCTATCAGGGATCCCCACCTAGAAATCACAAAGCTTTTCCCACTCAGCCAAGAGCCAGAAGCTGGGCGTGTCCTCGGGCAAACCCCAGAGGCTGTGCCTGGAAGCCTTTGCACAAACTCCGCCTTTCACTCCCACTCCTCCGCTCGTTTTCGACTGCCAGAAGGCTTTTCTAACATAAAACACAACTTCCTTCCCAGGAGCATCTAGATGATGATAATAGCAGCGATACATAAAAACATCTAAAGCGGCTCAAACCCACGACAATCGCTCACCGGAGCCTCTCAGAGAACCAATGCTAGTATCTGGTACTTGGTTTAAAACCTTCACAAATGATCCAACTTGGTGTACAGAGGCCAACTTACAATGACCAAGAATGGATTTAAATATGCGGCCCACTCTCCAAGTAATGTTTTAATGGAGACCGGACACTGCCAAGCAGGAATCTACCATCAACCAGTTAAGTGGCTAAGAGGACTTCGCTGTAGAGAGAAAAACTAAGTTGTTCATGAGAAAAAGGGGGCAGGCTCGTCATGATCTCAGGGTCGTGGGACGGAGCCCCGCATCGCATCAGGCTCTGTGCTCAGTGGACAGTCTGCTTAAGACTCTCTCTCTCTCTCCCTCTCCCTCTGCCCCTCCCACCCACCCTCTCTCTAAAAGAAATAAACCTGAAAAAAAAAGAGCAGGCTCAATTTAACAGTCTTCAGAAAAAGACAAATACTTAAGAATGTTACTTACTTTTAATAGTTTTAAAACGACGCCAAGTAAATGTGAATGCTCAAAATAGGACCCCAATTAACATTTAAAGAAGGAAGTCGTGCCCCACAGAAAGAACTCTGACATCAAATGATCAGTGCGTTACTTTTTTTTTTTTTTACTTTGTGTGTCTACTGCTTATCAACCCAATGAGCAAATAGGCGGATTCTGCCAGTGTTTAAAATTCTCTCAGTCTTAGGAGTCATTAAGTTGGGTGACAGCCACTGTCGTTTGGTGGATGATAAAGTCATCAAAGATATTAAAGCATTATTAATTTAGCCTGACAAGTGAAAAGGTAGACTTTAGTCTTGTTTTCAAAGCTAATTCTGAAAACTAGTTTTAATGAGCTGAGAAACCTCACAAGAGCTAGAACTTGTAAGTAAATAAACAAAACACTGACTTGGGGATATCATCTATGTACCACACATGCAGCCGTTTCTGCCCGTGGTAATGAGGGAGGATGTTGCTAACTGATGTGAACTTGGAAATGGCTTCAAAGGCCTCTTCAGCACAAGGTTACAGGCGGCCTTCACCCATCTAGGAGAGCTGACACCTGAGCGAAAAACTTATCTGGCATCCCTCTTCCAGATGTTTTAAACCAGAAGCCCTGTGTTACCCTCTCACTAAGCATTCAAGGGTCGGAAGTGACCAACAGATATTTCAAGTCCTTTGAAATCACATGTCAAAACAGGTGTTTTCCTGCTGACAACAAACACACATTTCATGAAAAACGAACGTGAGCCCACTTCTTACAAGGCCTTGCTCGGATGGCAGACTCGAGCCAGCCCATTTCCTCATCAGACCTGAAAAGCTAAGAGCTTTCTCCCCAAATGTCACTAAAATGCTCCTTGTGCGGCAAGGTGGGACTGCGTCAGACTCTGCACGAACGCGCCACCGCAGGTCCCCCGTCTGCTGTCCGCACTAGCACTGGGTCACAAAGACCTGGGTTTCTCGTCTCGTTTCCCCATAAAGGGGCGTAGAAGAGACTCTGTGTCCAAGCAAGAGATGACAGGATAGTAAAGGAACAGGCTGTTAGGAAGCGTGTACCTCAGACCAACGCGACAGTGACATGTCACAGCGGGGGAAGCCACCATCTGAGCCACAGTGGGATGTGGGGGCCTTTCCATTTAAAGCCAGTCCATCCAGGGCTCTGGATTCTCAGGTCTTGGAAGGACAGATCCTTCTTGTGACATCACTTAAATGAAATCCTTAAACCTGGCTGCGAGATCGATGACTGGATCCTTTTTGGTGTAGTGGATAACCTCGGGCCTCCAACTCTGAGAACCCAGAACACCTTCGAGTCCAGCCTCTCGAGCACAGAGGCTCAGACAGGTGAGCGGATGGCCAGGAGGCTGCCAAGTGCGGCATCGTCTGACGTAGGACTCAGACCCAGACCTGCCCACCTCTGAATGAGTGTTCCCCACCTTCTCCACAAAGGACAAAATCTGCAAAGAACACATCCCAAGATGTCCTGAGGTCAGGACGTCCTGTGGCTTTACTCAACGCGAGACCCTCACGATCCGAGTGACCTTGCTGAGCCATTTTAACCACCGCCAACAGCTGCATGGGGTTGGGGACGGGGGAGAGAAAATCCTGTTTGGAAAGGATCTTAAAACACGGAATCTCAGGGTTGAAAGAGCATAAAAACAGTGACTTCACGTCCTTATTTTCTAGATGAGAAAACGGCTACACAGAATTCTTTATGAAGGTCGCACAGGGAGCTGGGTGGGGCCAGACTCGGGCTCAGCCCTCACCTGCTAAAACTCCACTTCTATTCTATTTAAGGCCCAACCTAGCGAGGTAGCAAGGAACAACAGCAGAGTCCAGGAGCACTTAGAACGGACTGGCTGGGGTTCCCCATTCTCTGGGCATTACGGTCTCCTAAGAGTCCACTGCCTCTATGAACATGAAGGGAAAATTCCAGCAAAGCTCCCAGGGTTGCTGACTGCGAATGGGAATTACCATGAGGTCACGTGGATGTCCTTGAGGAGGCTAATAAACCTGTCCACCAGGGGCACACACAGCGGACCCAGGATGGTGTCCCAGTTCGGCTGCATGTACTCAGAGGCGCGCCTCTGGGCGTCGCTCTCGCAGCAAAAATAATCAGCGCACGGCGTCACGATGTACGGGATGAAATAGTAATTTCCACTAGATGCCTGGAAAACAGAAACAGAAATGAGTCACAAAGTCATCGATGCAGAAGCACAGCCGTGGATTTGGGCAGGCGGAAACTGGTAGGTCAGGGAAGGAGAAAGCGCTAGAGAATGAGTCACGGCGTGTGCAACAGGACGAGGAATCTTCTAGGCACAAGACCAGAAGCCCCGCAAGCCCACAAGCCCAAACACAAAAATTTGGTTTGGAGGTTGAACTGATCTGTGTATGTCTCTGAACTTCCCTGGCAGAGATTTTAGGGTTTTTAAGTCATGGAAATGACGTCATTTCACCACATGCCCCCCCCCCCCCCCGCCCAATAAGAGGGAGCTTGAACCCACTGATAAGCAAGAACGGCAAGGGAAAGGCAGATCTTTCGTTCAACATGGATGGGAAAGGCCTGTTGCTGGACCACTGAACCACAGGTGAACGATTATAAACTTTGTTGAGTAAAAACGGTCTTGCAGGGAAGAGAGATCAATAAATATGACTAATCCCGGAGATGTTTTAAAAAAGGATGCTAACGTTTTATTATGCCAACTACTGCTCAGGTAAAACAGTATCTCTTCTTCTAAGAACTAATTACAATTTCACTATGAATCACGATCCTTTGCAAAGCATAAACACTACCCCTAAAAGCAGTGAATCATGCTCAATTTTTAGCACATCTGAAAGATTAAAATACATTCTTACAGGACATTCTTTTATCAGTCAAGCTTTTGTCTACACTGCCACAAGAAGCAACTAGCTTAAAATTCCAGACTTTTTAACTCCTAGCTCTTCGCTTGGTTTTCAATAATGTCTATCATGCCAGAAATATTTCATCTGATTTCTCTTTAATTTTTTTAAACTCAGTCAGTGGAATTATCTGAGGGTTTTAGATTGATATAGACATCACCTTGGGAAGCACGTTTTCTCCAAAAACAAGAGACCACATAAGGAAGATAGCTTCTGCTCAATTAGAAAGAAATTCAGTAATTACAGAAAACACAATCAGAATGCGGCCATCTCAGATCAAACAGAAGCTGTGGGAAAACCAGCACCACTGGGGAGCTCATCTCAAATACCCACGTGACCTAGGCTTTTAAGTTTTCCTTGTGAGTGAGAATTTGCTTACGGGACAGGCGGCACGCCTATTTCCACCTGAAGCCCAACTAACAACTTGTCCTGTAACTCTCTTTTGTACCCTGTCGGGCCTCTCTACGTCCTACTGAGACATGGTTGTTAGGCCCTAAAATATTTCATTAAGAAAAAATTACTCCTGCTGCTCCATTCAAATGTATTTCACACCGGGTCGGCAAACTTGCTCCGTAAAAACCCAGATGGGAAGGACTGGGCATTCCGTGGGCCCGTCTCTGCGGCAACCACTCAACTCTCCCATCAGAGCAGCAGAGCCCCTGAGACAACACATGATCACGTGAGCATAACTACATCCCCACCAAAGTTTATTTATGGACACAAACCTGCATTTCATATTCTCACATGTCCTGAGACACTCTTCATCTTCTGACTTTTCCCCCATCATTTAAATAAACATGCAAGAAGCACTGGGAACTGACTGGTCACACGAAAACAGGTGGCAGCCCTCATCTTACGTTAAGCTCCGTGATGTGTTATTATTCCTGTATTATTATTCCTGGAAACGGGATTTTCTGAGAATACTTACCCAGTAGAGCAGCTGGGGACCATCCCTGTGGGCATCAGATATTGGGGTTAAATCCCTCAAAATACGGATACCGGTGTTTTATAAACAGAAGTGGCAAAAATTCAGGTGTGTGGGTGCTAACTGGGGTCAGGGAGAAAATTGCAGCTACTTCCCAGAAATCACTGGGAATTGCGTGCACCAGGGGAGCAAAGATCCTTCCCTTCCTGTTAATTACCTTCAAATTCTCGAAGACAGACTCGTACTGTCCAGCAAAGTAAGGTTTGGGTAGGTTAGAGACAAATTTCTCCATCTATAATACAAAGCCATGTTACTGAAGTAAATTCAATGCCTTTTATGCAATCAGAAGGTTAAACTGCTTGTTTTTCCACGGGTAATAGGCTGAGTTTATGGCAAAAGCGTTCTGATTGCAGAAAGAGGAAGACTGTGTGCATCAGCGAGGTCTAGAAGGTCAAATATCTGTGCAAAAGCAGAGTTTATTTTTTTCAAAAAGTTAGAGCTAGACTGGGGGTGGGGTGGGGTGAGAAGCTTCTCAGATTACCTCCCCAGAAGAAGAGCCCTAACCGGCCCCCCAAAAATTAACATTTTAAGTCTCTATGAATTGTCTGAAGAGCATACAGCAAGTAGAGACACATTTATTCAAGAAAACCAACTCATCTTGGTAAGAACAGCGACACTCTAGCATTGGATAACCTGCTCCTCCCCTATCCTCCAGCCCAGAGTGACAGAAATGCTACCCTGGTTGGGGACAGGCAAGAAGAAGGGGCTCCCTTTTATACCACAAGCTCTAGTCTAGGGTGACAGTTTCTCCTTAGCCAGGCCACCGACACTGTCATTCACCACAGACCAGGCTGGAGCAGCTCTGTTCCAGGCAAGTGTGGTCAAGAGGACCAGTGGGCTCAGTGGGTTAAGTGGCTTCCTTCAAGTCAGGTCATGGTCCCGGGGTCCCAGGATCCAGTCCCGCACTGGGCTCCATGCTCAGCAGGGAGCCTGCTTCTCCCTCTGCCTGCTGCTCCCCCTGCTTGTGCTCTAGATCTCTCTTTCTCAGACAAATAAACTCTTTAAAAGAGAGAGAGACAGAGAGTACCAGAGTTCCATTTCCCTGCCCAGTTCCCTCATGTAGGCAAAATAGGCCAAAAACTGGGCCCTGATCACCTTTTGTCCCAGAATACAAGGAGTAAAGGTTCCCTGTCAGGAGAGGAAAAGCTGAGAAGATCGGGGGCTGCCACTGTTGTGCAGCACCTCCCTCTAGAGCAGGTGCGAGTCGGGCTGTATCCCCCGCCGCCCGCTCTGGAGCAGGGGTTCGGAGGCTCTGCCTGGGGCTAGAGGCATCCTGTAAGATCAGAGAGCTCCGCGGCCCTCCAGAAGTGGACCAGAGGACCCACAATACAGGAAGGCCAACCTTACGGGCACCATCACAAACCAGGGAGATTCCTGTGGCAGGAAATGAAGAAGATGGTAATTCCAAGACAGCAATAGGTCGAAGGCAGACCAGCTCATTTCTCAAAGAGCAACAGGGCAGACAGAGCTAAGAAGAGCCTTCTGGAGGTCAGACGAAACCCTGAAGACGGGCCTTGATGACTGCCCCTGCAAAGGAGCCCCACTTTAATGATCTCAGGCTGTGGAAAGCTTACATCCCAGGACACAGTCAGAAACACAGTCATCAACTGACAGCTCGGGTCTATTCTTAACACAGGAAGAATGCAACCCCCGTCACCCGAGTGGGGGTGGGAGGGTCAGAGCGGTCGCGTACATGCCCAGCGCTGTGCCCGCCAAGGAGTGGCACCAGAGGCTGTACACTGTGAGCAAAAAGACTTCCCTGAACTAGTGTCATCAAGTCACTCAACATACTGGCCAGCAACACAAACAAGCTCCACAGACGGGAGGGAAAGAGCTCAGTATCTAGAGTTGCTATATTGCATTATCTAAAATGTCCACTTTTCAGGGTGCCTGGGTGGCTCAGTCATTAAGCCTCTGCCTTTGGCTCAGGTCATGATCCCAGAGTCCTGGGATGGAGCCCCGTGTCAGGCTCCCTGCTCAGTGCAGAGTCTGCTTCTCCCTCTCCCTCTGCCTGCTTGCCCCTTCTTGTGCTCACTCTCTCAAATAAATAAAATCTTTTTAAAAAAAACATTTTATTTATTTATTTGACAGAGAGAGAGATCACAAGTAGGCAGAGAGGCAAGCAGAGAGAGAA
Organism: Lontra canadensis; assembly: GCF_010015895.1. NCBI lineage: Eukaryota > Metazoa > Chordata > Mammalia > Carnivora > Mustelidae > Lontra > Lontra canadensis. The sequence continues at coordinate 3,353,596 of NW_022631110.1, forward strand.
GGGGAAGCAGGCCTCCCGCCAGAGCAGAGAACCTGATGCGGGGCTCGATCCCAAGACCCTGAGATCATGACCTGAGCCGAAGGCAGATGCTTAACTCACTGAACCACCCAGGCACCCCTAAAATCTTTTTTTTAAAAAGATTATATTTATTTATTTGACACACAGAGAGAGACAGCGAGAGAGGAAACACAAGCAGGGGTAGTGGAGAGGGAGAAGCAGGCATCATGCTGGGCTGGGAGCCTGATGTGGGGCTCGAACCCAGGACCCTGGGATCACGACCTGAGCTGAAAGCACACCTTAACGACTGAGCCACCCAGGTGCCCCTCAAATAAATAAAATCTTTTTAAAAAAATAAAATGTCCGCTTTTCAACGAAAAAGAAACAAAACATGCCAAGGAACAGGACAGTATGATCCATGCATAGGAAAAACAGCAGGTGACAGCATCTGACTTTGGAAGGCCCCAGATGCTGGACTTAGGAAACAAAGACAGGACAACAGCTATTATAAAGATGCTCCAAGAACTAAAGGACACATGAAATGCTGAGAGAATTAAAGGTATGATGACGATATCTCACTAAATAGAAAGTATCGGTGAAGAGAAAGAAGTCACAAAAAAGAAGCAAATGGGATTTCTGGTGCTCAAAAGTACACGTAACCAAAATTAAAAATTCACTGAAGGGACCCGACAGGAAAATCTGTGTGGAAGAAAGAATCAGCAAACTTGCACAGAGACCAACGGTGTATGTAATCTGAGGAACAGAGAGAAGAAAGAATGAAGAAGGAAGACAAGAACCTCAGAGAAATCTGGGACACCCTCCAGTGCACCAACACAAACATGTCATATTATGGGAGTCCCATAAGGACAGGAGAGAAAGGAGCAGAAAAATATCCAAAGAAATCATTCCTGAAAACTTCTTAAACGTGAGTAAATGAACCTACATAGCCAAGAAATTTAATGAACTTCCCCCTGGATAAACTGAGAGACCCATACCCAGATAAACACCAGTCAGCATGTTCAAAGACAAAAATCTTGAAAGGAGCAAGAAAAAAAAAAATGTCTTAGCACATACAAGGGAACGCCAATTAAATCAACAGCGGACTTGCCCTTGGAATTAGTGAAGCCAGAAAGCAGCAGGATGACATATTCAAAAGGGTGAAAGACAAAATAAGTCAGCCAGAATCTTCTGTCTCGCAAAGCTAGATTTTCAGAATGAAGGTGAAATGAAGACATTTTCAGATCAACAACCATGGAGATCATTTGATCCTAGAAGACCCATCTTACGAAAGCTACTAAAGCAAGTTCTTCAAGCTGAAAGTGAGTGACACCAGAAACTAACTCTAATTCACTTGACCAAAACAAATAACGCCAGTAAAGGAACAGATAGGATTGCCAATCTCTTCTTTCTTCTCTTAACTGATTTTAAAAGACAACTGCATACAGCGATGTACGTAATCCTATGTTGGGGACTGTACCACATGGCAATGGGATTTATCTGACACTAACAGTACAAGAGATGACGGTGGAAATAAGGCGGTACTGGCCCAAGGAAAGGGCGCCATTTGTTACCTGGAATCCACAGAAACCAACCAAAAGAACCAGAAATGGTCAACGGAAATGTTAATATAACCAACTCTATCAATGTATACCTTTTTCTTTTCTTCTCTCAGCTTAAAAGACAGAACATTATAGAGAGCAATGATCCTGACAAAAAGATTTCCCGACACTACAACTAAATAACCCCGTGTCTCCCCAAAAGGCGGGTAACTGAAGGGCCAAGAATCCCAGCTCTTTGGATACAAGTATCACAGGTCTTAAAACTCTTTACAGGGCACCTGGGTGGCTTAGTGGGTTAAGCCTCTGCCTTCGGCTCAGGTCACGATCCTGGAGTCCTGGGGTCAAGTCGGCATTGGGCTCTCTGCTCAGCCGGGGGCCTGCTTCCCTCTCTCTCTGCCTACTTGTGATCTCTGTCAAATAAATAAATAAAATCTTAAAAAAAAACTTTCCAAAAGGAACATTTCTGCTGAAATCTTGTTGACCGTCCTTCTTCAGCAAGCCCATTCCTTCCAAATAGCATGAGAGTGAACTCTGTCCCCATCCTCCTCAAGTCCTTAGTAATGAGGTGTGAAGAAATAAGACTTTGACGAATAAATCCTGGCTCCCGCAGGCAGAGCGAGAGCGGCAGAGGCTCGTGAAGACCTGCCCGCAGCCGGGAGGGGACCCGATGCTTTGGGCAAACGTTCAGCCACCGTCAGAGAAAAACGAGGAGAAAGAGAGGGGATACGTGACCTCTGCGAACAACTGAGCGAGCTGAATGGACAGGACTCAGGAGACAGCAGGAATCTGGAGCCTTGGCAAAGCAAAAATACTCCCTTTGAGAAAATCTCTCATGAAGTGTACAAGAGTTTAAGAAATTTTACAGAAAGCAATTGGGACTAATGGCTACATTTACAAAAGCAATTCATAAACTTCCAAATGAAAGCACAGGCTTTTGAGGGCAGTTCTTTTGTTCTTACAAAGGAGAAGAATAGGCCCAAACATCTTCAAATGATGGGGCACATTCAGACTTTTGTTGGTGGGGAGACCAGAAATTAAAAAGAAAAACATTGATTAGCATAACACATGTCCAATAGCGAACCCAGCTTGTATATTTGTAATTGTTACATTTATAAATGGAAACATCCCAGGAATCCAGCTTTTTAAAACACATTCAACAAGGGCAGCTTAGTTTCCTACATAATGGGGCAATAGAACGAGTACGCCAGGCCCATTAATATGTAAACCCTTATTCCAAACACTCTTCAAGTACCTCCAAAAGGAAGATTCTGATATAGTAAAGGGAGGTCAGAGAGCAGAGTAAAAGCCACTGGTCGTGGACCCTGGGAGGTTAGGGAGTGGAGAAGTCTGTCCTCCAAAGTCTTCAGTTCCTAACTTAGCCATGGAGATTTCTAGAACTGCTGCCATGCCACATACAGATTCACCACCGTGAACAGATTGTCCTACAGCACCAGCAAGTTAAGGAATAAGTGCTTTTTAAGAGGCTCTCATTATAAAAGCTTGATTATACAGTCTTGAATGTCATAATTTTTCCCCTCTGCCAGTCACCAATTTTATTTTTTACGTTTTTATTTCAATTCCAGTAGGTGACGTACATTGTCAGTGTCAGGAGTACGATCTGGTGAGACTGAACACTTCCACGGTCGAACGCCGTAACTTTTAATGCTTGACGAATACACCACGTGAGAGGACTTATCGTGCACTTAACCTTTCCCTAGTTATTTAAGCCTGTTCCGAGAAGCTTCTTACTGTACACGGAGACGAACACCCTTGCCTCTCTACACTGTGGTCTTTTCCCAAGAATGAGATGACCAGAGTCAGGGTGAGACTCTCGGTACGTACGAGCCGCTGTCACAAAGGACGGAGCAGTTTACGTCTCACCCGTAGGGCGTGGACGCATCTCTGTTTCATCGTCACCTCAACAGAGCTGGGTAGTGGGTGGTTGTCCCCCCCCCCCAACTGGTTGAGTTAGGGGAAGACGAAATGCCATATTAAGCACTGAGATAGGAAGTACCACTTCTGTTCGAGCACAGCGAGATGCTGGAGAACCGGGACAGCCAAGGACTGAATCCCAGCTCCATTCCACAGCAGATGAATGACCCTGGGCCATGTACTTATGCATCCAAATCTCAGTGGCCTCATCTTTAAAATGTAAAATACTACTGTCAGTTTCCTCGGGTGATAGAGGCCTCATGGCCAGGGTGCATAGCGGGCATGCAGTAAGTATTAGCTGTGTTCAGTAGTTCTAGACTGGACCAGGAGTTCTGACCTTGGAGTCTAGTAATCCTTGGGAGCCTGTGAACTTAAATGAGAGAAAAATCACCTCTTTGTCACCATTTACTTTTAACTGAAACATAACATTGCCTTCCATTAGGAATGTAGGTAACACTTCTTAGTTTTAGCAGGACCTGGGACTTTGTCATTCATAGAAATCATAGAATTTTTCACATCACATTACACTTCCTGCAGAGAGATCTCAAAATAACTTTCATACCCACAACTACTCCAAAGTCATGAGCTTTATCAGACCTGCTCTTTGATCTAATTATTGGAGACATTAATAAAGCAGCACATAGACTACAACTTTATGTTTAAAGAGTTTACTGATTTGGCAGAGAGAAAATGAGCCACGGGCAGAGGCGGAGGGAGAGGCAGACCCCGCCGAGCAGGGAGGATGATGTGGGGCTCCATCACAGGACCCCGGGATCACGACCCGAGCTGAAGGAGGACGCTTAACTGACTCAGCCCCTCCAGGCACCATCCCTAAATTACAACTTTAAAACATATTTTCATAACTATGTTCCAGTGTAATTGGTCACTTTTGCAATCCTTTGTATATTTAAGCATTTTAAGATCTATTCTGAGAAGGGATCCACAACCTCCTCCAGATCTACAAAGAGGTCCCAAAGTCCTCCGAAATCTACAAGCCCCTGCCCTGGATCCCAGCCCATGTTTCACACAGAACCCCCCACCCGCAGGAGTTTCTCCAGGGGGCTTCACCTCTGAAGTCTTCCAGGAATAACAGCAGGATTCCCCCTCCACGAACAGCAGCTTGGGGTCTCCAGAACCACCCAGGAGAGCAGAGCACACTGGGTTCTTAACCTCACTGTCCACGGGTTTCAGTAACGGTCACTAAACAAGGACACCCAGGGCTCTCCCCGCACCTGGCCCATCTGCCCGTACTCTATGCAAGAAGGCCACGACAGAAACACACGCCAAGGGGCCTCGGGAGCCTGCTCTCTCTCTTACATACGGCTAGCAGCAGGTGGCAAAGGTGGGCCAGAACAGCATAGTTTTCATAAATTCATTCCTTGGAGCAAATACAATGTGTAAAATCTCATGCTAACAGAGGTCATAATGAGACTTTCACCTCGACCTCCTAGAGAACCTATTTTTTTTTTTTAAATCACATCACAAACATTTAATCAGTCAACAAATGACCTCATCAGAGGTGGGGGCGGGATCTATGGCAGATGAAAGGTGGTTAAATACTACCCGAGAGAAAATGATTTCTGAGCACTCAGGGAAGAAGACCTATCTCGAACATCAGACTCCAGAGCTCTTACCCTGTAATGTAAAAGAGCTGCAAGTCCTACGTGAAAATGGAAACCAGAAAAGCACAGAAAAGCGTTCCCCCCAAAATTTACAAAGCAACCGAACACGGGACAATAATTTTTTTAAAAAAATCATTTGATGTGACCACGCGAGAAAAGGTCAATTCATTAAGAAAGAAAAGCCGAGTCAGGTGCTGCTCCAAAAGAAGGCTCACGACAAGGTTTTAAGCCCTAATGGACACAATTCTTTGTCTAGTCGGTTACAGGAGAATTTTTTAAGTCCCCACACGTCCACGTCAGGGAAATGCAGGGCTTTGTTTTGCTTTAAGATAATGGCAAACAGCATTCGACGTGGCTGCTTCTCTGTATTTACCCGGGCAGGACAGGAACAAATATGCAGAAGCTGAGTAACGGTTTCCAGCAGGCAGTCGGGCCGCGTCAGAGGTCCCTGAAGCTACCCCTGCGGGAAACGTGCCAAGCAGCACCGAGTGAGCCACAGCAAGAGCCCCTCTGCTCGGCTCCAGCGGCTGGAGGGCTGTCGTGAGGTCCCAGAATCATTTCGGATCCGGCACGCGTCTCAGTCACCACCTGACTCACCCTCTCGTTTCGTACGGAGGAAATCGAGACCCGGAAAGCTTCACCAAATGGCCCACAGAGGCAGACAAACCTCAGGTCCTTCCCTCTCCTCCACAGGACTCCTGTCAGGAACTGCCATTCCGGCTGAATTCTCAGAGATCCCTCGAGAAAGCAAGCTGTGAGGCACAACGCCAACTGCCCAGCCCCAACCAACGGGTGAGTGCGGAGTTTTATGCTATGTGCCCCGTCTCCGGTGAAAGACAACAAATGGGTATCATCGGACACCAAAGACTTTTTCGGTTCGTGGGGGAGAATTAGGTATTTGCTTCTGTTTTGGTTCTGACGTTGGCCCTGTGAAATGCGACATTCAAGAGAGGCAGTCCCAAGTTCTGTGGTTTGCACTTCCAGAACGCTCCAGTTCGAAAGAGAACACAAGACCATGCGCAGGTAGGGAGAAAAAAAGACATCAGTCAAGACTAGAGAAAAGATGGGGCGCCTGGGTGGCTCAGTGGGTTAAAGCCTCTGCCTTCGGCTCAAGTCATGGTCTCAGGGTCCTGGGATCGAGCCCCGCATTGGGCTCTCTGCTCGGCGGGGAGCCTGCTTCCTCCCTCTCTCTGCCTGCCTCCCTGTCTACTTGTGATCTCTGTCAAATAAATAAATAAATAAATAAAATCTTTAAAAAAAAAAAAGACTAGACAAAAGAGAATCTAAGATGAGATAGAAACACTAAGAAATAGCTACAGAGATGAAGTAAGTAGTCAAAGGACAGAGATTTTTACCTAAGTCACATTCTATGCATAAAAGAAAATTCTGCCTCTCCGTCTACTAGGAGACATAGCCTTCCTGTTTGAAATTTGTTCTTTCCTAATACAAGCGGTAGGAATTCTGGTCAGAATTTAGAAAACCCAAAGAATATCTAAAGGAGAAGAAGAAATTTAACTGTCCTTTTACCAAATTAAATCTACATTTTGGCTGACGGTTGGGGATCTCAAGCCACAGCTAACTGAAGAAGGGAGGTAAGCGGGAAAGACCCGGAGAAATTCGGTTACCCTAAAACTTGAGTCCTCAGTGTGCTCGTGAGCCAGGTAAAAAGCCTTCCAACATTGCAGAAAAAGCACCCAATATTGCCCATGTCTGTTTCTCAAAGAATTTCCAATTGACTGGGATTACAGAGATAACTATTTCAATGGGAACAATGAGTTTCTCTTAAATGTCATTGGTATTCCAGGAAAAAAAAATAACCACCTAGAGCAGAGGTCAAGAACCAGATTCATTTTCTAATAAGGTGCTTTTTAATAACATGATCTAAGCTTGGAAATTTACCTTTGCTTTTTAAAAACCAACTCTGTGAACTCCAGCCTTGGGACGTGACAAATGAAAATACGGTCTAGTATACTTTTAACAATTCCTTCTCTAAGCACTGGGTGGAATGGTTCATCTTTTAGTAATTCTCCTGGGGGACAGGGGAGGCCTAGGAACCCGTGTTTCCTTTCTGGGGAACCTATGCATTGCCTCCACGTAGTCACTCACCAGTTTATTTATTTATTTTATTTCTTTATTTGACAGAGATCACAAGCAGGCAGAGAGGCAGGCAGGGGGTGGGGAAGCAGGCTCCCCGCTGAGCAGAGAGCCCGATGTGGGGCTCGATCCCAGGACCCCAGGACCATGACCCGAGCCGAAGGCAGAGGCTTTAACCCACTGAGCCACCCAGGTGCCCCTCACTCACCAGTTTAAAGGGAAAAATGATTTCCGTGCCTCTGAGCCTTAGAGATACAGTCCTCAATCTCGGGGCATATAGGATTTATAAATTCCTCACATCAAAGGATTATAATGTGGCAGACAGACACACACAGAGACACTACCCCCACTTCAAGGTAGGAGGCGCTGCCACTGCCATCCGGAACCCCCTCTGTGGCAGACCGTACCCCACCCAGAGTCACATACCTCCCGGGGAGGGCTGGATACGGGACCTCTCATCCCAACTCAGAACAACTCGGAAAGCCCATTCAAGCCCCCCATGGGGTGAGCCAAGTCCATCGCTGAGCCTACATCCCAGCTTCATTTCTCTCTGCCCGGTCCCGCTTCCTTCCTGCCTGCCTCTTCCTCAGCCTTGATCCCACGGGCGTGCCTCAATGCCTCTCCGGCGCACTCCACTCAGCTCAAAGTCACGGTCTACCTCCAGGGGGGACCAAGCTGCCAAATACACCGTTAACTCTGGAGGCCTGATTGGTTTTTGCAAAGGAAAATTAAAACCGTTAAAGGACCCCTACGGACTATGTACACTAATAACAAACTACCAGGAAGTTCCAAGGTTTAATAGATAAAGTCATCTCTTGGATTGGCTACATTTTCACTCCTGTTCCCATAGAGGCTCAACCCTGATCTTTCATCATCTGAACAGGTTTTCTGAAGTGATAAGATGTGGGAAATGGCCCTCTTTGATATCTGTATAGCAGAAGGAAAGAACATAAGGATGAAAATAGATGAAAAGAAGGCAGGAGAGAAGCACCTGTTAGGGAACCTGGACCAGAAGCTGCATCACATGGGGGAGGGGAAGGGGAGAAGCCAGGGCCGGGGATGAAAAGGGCGATGAACACGGAGTAAGGCCTAGAACTGGAATTAAAACAACCCTATGTTAGCTACACCGGAATTAAAATCTAAACCTTAATACAAAACTGAATTATGAAGTGCAGTGTGTTAGGTGTAAAACATTTTTACGAAAGATGTTTTTTATAAAAATCTATCCTGGGGTGCCTGGCCGGCTCAGCCAGTAGAGCATAGGGTTTTTGATCTTAGGGGTGTGAGTTCAAGCCCCATGTTGGGTGTAAGGGCTTATTTTAAATAAATAGACTTAAAAAAATCTATCCTGGAAAGGAAATTAAGAAAATGATTTTATTTACAAGAGCGGGCAAGTGAATAAAATATCCAAGAATAAATTTAACCAAGAAAGTGAAAAGCTTGTACAGTTAAAACTATAAAACTGAACTAAATGAAACAGGACCTAAAGATACAGAAAGGCATGCTGTGCTCTTAGGAAGACAACCCTGTTACAATGTCAAAATCACTCACGGGATATGCATATATAGGCAATCTCTATCAAAATTCCAACGGTCTGTTTCATAGCAATGCAAAAGCCAACTCTCAAATTTATATAGAATTCCAAGGGGCCCCAGACAGCCAAAACGATGTTGACAAAGTAGGGGGAACCAGATTTCCTAACTTCAAAACTTACTATAAAACTACAGGAATCAGGGCACCTGGGTGGCTCAGTGGGTTAAGCCTCTGCCTTCGGCTCAGGTCATGATCTCAGGGTCCTAGGATCGAGCCCTGCATCGGGCTCTCTACTCTGCGGGGAGCCTGCTTCCGCCTCTCTCTCTGCTTACTTGTGATCTCTCTCTCTCTGTCAAATAAATAAATAAAATCTTAAAAAAAAAAACTGCAGGAGTCAAAACAGCATGACCCCGGAGCAAGAGTAAACATACGGATCAATGGAAGAGAATTTAAAGTCCAGAAGCAAACCCTTACACTTACGATCAACTGATTTTGACAAGAGCACCAAGATAATTCATCAGGGGATGAAAAATCTTTTTAAGAAAAGGTGCTGGGGCAACAGGATGTCCACATGCAAAAGAAAGAAGCCGGACCCCTAGCTTACACCAGACACAAAAACTAACTCAAAATTCATCAGAGACCCATAAGAGCCAAAACTCTAAAACTTTAATTAATTTGCTAATTTTTTTGAATTCCAGAGTGATTAACATACAATGTCCTATTAGTTTCAAGTGTCCAATACAGTGAACTTTCAGAAAGAAAACACAGGAGTAATTCTTTGTGGCCCTGCGTTAGGCTAAGAGTTCCTAGATACAACATCAAAAGCACGACCCATAAAAGAACTGATAGTCTCTGATAAGGGCTTTGCTTCCAGAATACACAGGAACTCTTACAACTCCATAATAAGACCAAAAGAAAAAAAAACAATTAAAAATGAGCCGAAGATTCTAATGAACAGCTCACCCAAGAAGACTACGAGTGGCTAACAGGTACGTGGAAAGATGCTCTGCATCACGTGTCGCAGGGGAGACACCAGCCCACAATGACACTGGGCCTCAGGCCCGCTTGAGTGGATGTAGAAAGACAGACCACACCAAGTACTGGGGAGGATGAGAAGAACCCAGACCTCTGTTGCCGGCATAAATGGGAAAAGGCTGTAGCCACTCTCCGTATCCTCTTGGTAGTTTCTCTGAAAGTTAAACGTTTATTTACCTGATGATCTGGCAAATCCGCTCCTGGGTATTTCACCCAAGAGGAACGAAGACGTAGTTCCCCACAAAGACCTGGACCTGAATGTTTAGAACAACATTATTCGCAATAACAGAAAAGTGGAAACAGTCCAGGTGCCCCCCCCACCCCCCAACTTCTTTACGGCTCACAGGTCTTCTGTCGGATCACGAGTAGCCCACATCTCATCTGGGTCAACTTTTTGTGTAGTTATTCAGAGAAACAACACGGAGAATACCCAGCCGAGAAGATGACGACTTGGCAGTACAAAGGAAATACCGCCACGGGCTACTGCAAGGCTAAACCCCAGAAACCTCAGACGAAGTGAAAGAAATTAGACACAAAAGACCACGTTACTGAATGGTTCCACTTATAGGAAAAACTGTGGAGAGGTCCATCTGTAAGACAAAGCAGACCAGTGGTTCCCTGGGGCGGGTAGGGGGGTGGGGGGGGCGGGCAGCAACAGGCGCTGCTGCAAACAGGTGTTTTTGTGATGTAAATGCTCTCACACCAGATCGGATGGTGGTGAGGGCAGCACAACTCTAACTTATGAAAAATCACTGAATCCTGGGCATGTCCGTGAACTTCGTGGTATGTAAAGGAGGCCTAAATAAAGCATTAAAAAAAAAAAAAAACTTGGAACAGGAGAAGAAGAGCATCTTGTGAAACAGGACTGGGTACAAAAGTTGACATTATGTTTCCACCAAAGAACAGAAGAGCCCAGAATGGCCTGAAGCCTAGAAATCAGCTTCCCTGCCCTCACATCACGGCAGAACAAATGCTTCTAGAAAGGGAAGCAAGTGTGCCTATCTGTGATGCTTAATTCTGCGTGTCACCTTGACTGGCCACGGGGTATCCTGATCAGACAGTAGTTCTGGGTGTGCTTGGAGGCGGTTTCCAACTGAGATTAGCATTGGAGCCAAGGGGCTCAGCCACGTAGATGGCCCCTCCCACTGTGGGTGGCGTATCCAACCCACTGAGGCCACAACAGAGTGAAAGTCAGAGAAAAGAGGAATTTACTCCTTTTGTCCCCTTGCTGCTTGAGCTGGGACAGTCATCTGCTCTGATTTGGGGACTGGGATTTACCCCGTTGGCTCCCCTAATTCTCAGGCCTCGGGACTTCTGTCTTATGGGGTAGGGGGGGTAAGCCGGGTGGTGGGTACTAAGGAGGGCCGGTATTGCACGGAGCACTGAGTGCGGTGCATACACAATGAATCTTGGAACGCTGAAAAAATAAAGTTTAAAAAAAAAAAAGCTTTCCTGGGTCTCCAACTTGCGGACGGCAGATGGTGGGACTTCTCAGCCCCCACAATCACCAGAGGTGATTCCCCATAGTAAATAGCTCCTTTTCCCCCTCCGTGTATCTCCTCCTGGTTCTGTTTGTCTGGAGAGCCAGAATACGCCAGCCCTTTACCAAATGAAGCCAAGTTCAACATACCAATAGGGAAAATTCGAGAAATATAAAATGATTCCCTGAAGGCAGAGAACTCAAAGCGTTTTGGTTTCCACATCTTCATACATCACTGCGAGCATTCAGAGATATGTTCAGTGTGGGGAATTTCATCCATACCCCTGATTCCCAGGACTTCGTAATTCACCACCTAGGACTATGCCGTACTTCCTTTTTTAAAAGCCACAGACGCACAGTTTTTTTTTTAATTTATTTGATGCAGAGAGAGAGAGAGATCACAACTAGGCAGAGCAGCAGGCAAAGAGAAAGGGGGAAGCAGGCTCCCCGCTGAGCATAGAGCCCGATGCAGGGCTCGATCCCAGGACCCTGAGATCATGACCTGAGCCGGAAGCAGAGGCCTAACCCACTGAGCCACCCAGGCGCCCCACAGACGCACAGTTTTATCAAAACCTTTCCCAAAACCGCTGTTGTTAGACAATCCAGACCGCTGCTTCCAAGCAGCATTAGCCCAATCCACATTCAGGGGACAAGCGAGCAAATTCTCAGTAAAAGTCACCTGATTTACTGTGACATTCTCTTTCAACGTTTAATCACCATTAGCTGTGAGATGACCTTTCTGCGGATCCCAGCCTTTTCTGGGTTTGCCCTACTTCCCTGCCGCCTGGAGTAGTAGTAAGTGTCTCCCTACTTTCCAGAAATAGAAATCACTTGAAAATGACCATGAACAATACCTCTCAAGGTTTGTTTCGCTTCAACTTTTCCTCTTAGGTGCTTTTTTCCCTCCCTTCCCAGCCGCCTCTCGTCCTTTATTTTGTTCTCTTGAATGCTCTAAATTTTCACACCCCATCAAGCATGACAACTAGCACTGAGCACAGAATTCTAAAGTAATGGCAAATATAGCAGCAACATTAGTTGCCATATCCTCCAGAATAAGTTCATTTCAAACACACATACCTCCCCACAACCTTGGGAGAATGGTGCCCTGATATAGTTAAAATGACCAAGAATGTGAAGGAATTCTGGGTGTTCAGAGGAGGGAAAATGTACCAGAAGGGAAGGTAGTTAGTGGAATGATAACAGAATGACACTAAGGCTCTTGGAGAACAAGAGTATTTCTAGGCTCCAAAACACCCAGCAGCCAGGATGGAGAAAGAGTTTTCTTTCTTTGCACCTCACCTTAATGTAATTCCTGTTTGGAGGATTAAGCATTTCTGGGACATTCCTTGCATTAAATCCAAGTTATGCCTTTTCACTTGTGCAAAATACAGAACCACAGACCCTGAAAGCTATAATTTTTCTATGAACCAAGTGACAAGAGTTCAACCGTCCCATTTTCCTGATGAGGACACTGAGGATGACTGCCCAGTGTTACTCAGAGACAAGGTCAGGACTACAACCTATGCCTGCCAGCCTCAGCCCCAGGCTCCTTTTACGGGATCCCCACCATGTCTGTGAAGGAAGTAATTTAAGAAATCAAGATCTAGAAAGAACAAGAGCAAGCCCCATCAGTGGACAGTATGAGTACATAAACGGGACAAGATGAAGCCACCGGTCTTCCTATTTCTCTTCCCACGAAGAACTCAAACCCATTCTGATCCCTTAATTTTACAGGTCAGCTTGTTAAATCCAAGCTCCGGTGGTAATTACATAAACTACAGCACTAGTTTTGTTTCAAGAACTTCATGCTCTGTCTTGGAGGAAGGGAGTCCAGGCTTCCATCTCGGGCAGGAAGCTTGCCTGGGCCCCCCAGCTGCGGGGCAGGGCCTCCTGCGGACGGGGTGAAGCCATGCATACTCCCGTTCCCGGGAGAGGGAACCCTCGGGACAGTCTACCTCCTGGGCCTTTTTGTCCTCCCTTTGAGAATTCCAACCGCTAGAGAAGAAGAGGCAGGAGGCCCTTCCTTTTTTAGAAAGGGAGGAAGGAGACGTCCTTTGTCGTCCGCGTCATGAGTGGTCAAACCACAGTGCAGCAGGTCCAGGAAGATGGGAGCTTTAAGGGGCATTCAAAGGTGTAGGGTAACCCTGGGACAGTGTCTAAGGACATCAACTTATTTGAAGGTCTTTAAAGTGGGGATTTCATTACACGATTCCAAACAACATGGCTTTATCACCACGTCATCGCAGGCACTTGGAAGCCAAACTGGGAGACTTCAGCACATACATGAGAGCAGGAAGAATTCTGTCCTAGCTCTTCAGAGCTTGTGGCAGGCGATTCTTGGCTAGGCCCCCGTGTTACCTAGCGTATAAGTTCTTGTTTCTCTGTGGTTAGGGAAACTTAGGTGGCCAATGTGGGAGGTAACGACTCCGGCAAAAAGGATCTTGGTGGCTGGTGGGTCCAACCCCGATCAGAAGGAGACAGCAAGATGGTTCCAGGCTCTAAGTCCTAGTGCACAATGAAGACCAAGTCCATCTGCCTGCCCTGACCTTCCGCCCTGCGCCCTGGATGGGAGTGGGGCCTGAGCTAGCGGGCAGCTTGAAGGACGGAGGTTCTAGCCATCCCCCTGAGAAACATGACGGCGGGTACAATTAGAAGTCACTGTGCAATCTTTGGGATTTTCAGGCAAGCTCTTACGCATGTACCAGGTTAAAAAATCTGAAAACATTGTACTTACTGTGTTTTTCTGAGTGACCATATCCTGAAAAAAAAAAAAAAGAGAGAAGATGAATATAGCTTTTAAAAATAGCCACTTATTTCCATAAACACTACAAACACCTTGGCCCCCCCCCCACCATCTAGCACCCACCTTTGAGCAGGAGTTAATCATTTCAAACCTTCGCTTCCCCTGGGTGAAAAGCTTTAACTAGGGGGAGCCTCAAAGAACTGTGAAATTCCTATTGTAGGAAAAACGTGCCACTTGGCTAGCTTTTGGAATGATGGAGGGGCATATATGGTTATAAGGACTTCCCGTAGCGGGGGCATTGCTTTTGTCCAGATGCTCTGAGATTCGAGTTTGGGGCTCTGAATCCGCTGCAGCTCGCCTGCCCAGCGAGGAACGTCCAGGATGGGACCGCCGGGTAAATACCGCGCTATCCTTGGGGCTCCGTCAGGGCTCCCACGCCCCCCCACAGCCTCGCCACACAAGGGCGCTGCCGCGAGCATCTCCGCCACCTTGCTGGACCAGCCTAGGAACCATCAAATCCAATGACGACGGTCTGAGTCAGCTAACTTCGCAACATGGAGATGCAGCCTTTGAGTGTATCATTTATGCGCCAGAAGCCAACACTTGCTGACAAGAGGAGACATAATTACACAGCGGCCCCATAAAAGGGGTTTCGTATATTCTGAGATTTTAGCTTTTGGATGACAAGCACAGCCTCCTTGTTCTGGTGTCACACAGAACAGACAACTCATTTCCATTTTAGGGACGATTTTTCCATATTCTAAGAAACTAAAACTTATCTTGGTCATGGGACTTTCCAGAGGAATCTACTAAGCCATTGTTGAGGGAAAAAAATATATATATTGTGGAACGCCTGGGTAGCTCAGTGGGTTAAGCCTCTGCCTTCGGCTCAGGTCATGATCTCAGGGTCCTGGGATCGAGTCCCTCATCGGCCTCTCTTCTCAGCGGGGAGCCTGCTCCCCCTTCTTTCTCTATCTGCCTGCCTCTCTGCCTACTTGTGATCTCTTTGTCAACTAAATAAATAAATAAATAATCTTTTAAAAAAATAGATTGCTTTGGCAAAAAATACTTTCTAATTTCACATTTCTCATCAAAATAAGGCTTAATAAGCTACTCTTTCATATTTTCTAGTTCTAAATATTTGCAAGCACAACCACCTTAAGTGAAAAATCCATAAAAGAAAAAAAATCATTATCTAAATATCGAAATTATTTAGGTGGGCTTCTAGCCGTTCAGAAACTATCATACAGCATAAAGTACAAATAATAAGCCCGTTTCTTCTTTCAATGTCCTCTGAATGGCTTCTTAAAACCCAGCCCTGCGCGCTAATTACACAGCACACGTCTACGTCAAGTGTATGTGATACAGAAGAGAGAGAGGTTCTACATCTGATGCAGACTGGACCTCCACCAGGAAATAACCCCCAATGATTACAGGACCCAGAAAAATCTGGTTAAATCTCAAGGAACACATAAAAGTTCAACTTTATCATCACAAAATTGTGCTATTTATATATTAGCAATTTTTAACACTAAGGGAGCTGGACATTTAGAACTGCTGTCCGCGAAAGCTGATTTGAAGCCGCCGGTTCTCACCCGTGGCTGTGCTTTTGAGAGGTTAAAAAAAAAAAAATCTCTCAGAGACTGTGATGTAATTAGTCTGGAGCAGGACCTGGGTGTTGGGATATTTACAAGCTGTCCAAGTAATTCTAAAGTGCAGTCAAGGTTGAGTAACGCTGCTGTAAACAAACCAAGCTTTTCCTCCTAAAATCATTTAATGCAGATCAGGATTTTCTGACCAATATTAAGACATCCGACAATCTTAATATTCCTTGAGTTTTAGAGTAGCCCACCTTAGACATTCACATTTTACAAATACGAGCATTTTTTTAAGTTTTTACTCTAATTCCAGTTAGTTAGCCTACAGTGTTGTGTTAGTTTCAGGCGGACAATACAGGATTCAGCACCTCCACTCGGCTCCTCCTACCCCGCTGCCATCTCCCCCTCTCTGTTCCAAATAGGAGCATTTTTTTTTTTGAAGTACTATCATCCGAAAAACATCTGTATCACACTTGCAAGAATAAATTTTTTTAAACATCCATCACTACTGAGTTGTGCATGAACAGACAAGTTTCCAGTTTTGCTCTGCTTTCAGTGGTGGGGGGCATGGGGAACAACAGATTAAATACGGAACCTTCTCCCCACTTTGGTAACTGTTCTCTGTCATCATCCTATCATTTGAGTTGAGAAACTATTTTTGTTTGTTAATGTGTAGGTTTGGATCAAATTGCCCACTAAAGGATTCAGAGTCATGTGTTTGCTTCAATGGAAGCTAACAGTTTTTGCCTTCACTTCCCTAATGAGCCTGAAAACACTAAAGTTGCTTCTAAACACCTCTCTGTGGTACGTAGGCTCACGCAGCGGTCAGGAAGTCATCGTGTGAGTGAGAAACTGTAGTAGGAAGGAAGGAATTGCACAAGCAAATTTTTTTTTTCTCCAACCTCCTGCACTACGTGTACATTTCCTCTGAATGTGAAATACCATTTTCCCAAAGCCAAATATTCACGAGAAGATGAATGATACCCTTTACCTTCAATGAAAGAGCAGTGTCCACGTCAGTGTCATGGTACAGGATCACATTATTGGCCATGTCAAAGCTCTCTCGGACCCCCAGATGGTAAAAGAGGGAAGGCTGTCTGGAGACATCACTCATGTCCACCACGGCAACATCTGAGACGAACAAGGACAGGACACGGTGATCGGTCTGCTTCATCTACTTCCCGCCCATCACCAACAGGGAACTACTGCAGTTTGTGTTTCTACCAACAGTCTCTTAGGTAAAGCAGAAAGTAATGAGTGCCTGGCTGCAAACGACCCCATGGGCAGGGGAAGAAAAGCAACAAGAGAAACCTCTTCCTTCCTCAGCACGCTGGGAATGTAGCCTCGCTTGAAAAGTGCTGATGAATTCAGTTTCACGGTTATCTTTATTAGGAAATAAGTTCTCTCCAAAGAGTAGATTTAGCTTACATACAAATTATAAAGTATGATGAAATGTAAAACACTGCTCCTGCCACGCAGCTCACGACACAGAACATTATCTGTACTGCCAGAGTCTCACGTGCCTCTTCCCAGTCACATCTCCTCCCTCCTGCTCAGAGAACACGTCTGTCCTGATCTCCGTATTTATGGGTTCCCTGCATGCCTATGTCTATACATAAAAATACATATGCACGCACGTGTATATATATGTGCATGTGTATTATGTACACACATGCACAAGAATTATAGATATGCGTATATTACAGATGCTTGTTATATGCACATGTATATACTTACATATGCATGTGTATGCATATTATAATGTATGAATTCGTCAACAGTACACTGTTTAGTTCTGCATGTTTTTGAACCTTATAGACACAGTATCACACCATATGTGTTCTTGGACTTGCTGTTGGTTGGTGTGCTACCACCAATTTGCAGGTCTAGCTCTAGTTCAACATTGCGTTCCATCATATGAGGACTGGATGGAAATTTCTTTCGCCATCTTGTCTAAATACACGGGTTTTTCTTTCTTTTTCCTATTTCAAACTGCTGTGATGAACACTCCTTCTGGCTCGCGTGTCCGCCATCACCTTGAACATGTAGATCAAGTGCCCCTGGAGGTATGCCCTACAGAGACTTACTCCAAACAGGGGAGCAACACATCACATCAACAAGGAACGTGTTTACATATGCCTAGTAGTTGACAAGCCCTGGGCGGGCCTTCTGTTTTCTCATGTACGGATTGCCCGCCCTGTGGCAGGCGTTGCGCGAGGACGCGAGAACAAGGCCTAATCCATTCCCTCAAAAATGTGTATGATACAATGACAGTGACAGGAAAGAAGTGGTGGTTAGAATCAGTCAGGAAGGCAGTAGTGAGGGGAATCGTGACAGACAATCCCCAGGAAGGTACTCACCCCGCACGGGGGCGGAGGTCAGTCAGGGAAGGCCCGCAGGAAGTGATGTTGTCTTGGATCTGAAGGTCCAGAAGAGTCAGGCAAAGTGGGGTGAGGTGATGGAAAGGGAAAGCAAGAGTGTTGCAGGAAGAGAAGACAGTAAGCGCAGAGGGCCAAAGGTAAGATGGGGTGTATTAGGGCAACTGCGAAAAATTTCACCAAAAGATGAACCTGGAAGGGTTAACAGGTGCCAGGGGGTGACGGGGTCTGAAGGCCAAGGTAAGAGGGCTGCCTCTACCTTGAGGCAATGGGAAACCTAGGGTAGGGTGGTTTTCTTATTTTTACTTTTTATCATGGAAAAATACAAATATATATAAAAGTAGAAGAGTATAATGAAACCCCCGTAGTCTCTTCACTTCCCTCAACAATGACCAGCTCAAAGCCAGCTTTGTTCCATCTCTACTGATTCCCACACCACCCCCTCCCACATTATTTTGAAGCAAATCCCAGACACCATTACATTCCCAAGTAGTTCAGTACATACTGCTAAAAGAGGAGAAGGCAAAGAAAAACAAAAATCACTGTAGAGGGCCCCTGGGTGGCTCAGTCGGTTAAGTGTCCTAGTCTTGGTTTCAGCTCAGATCATAATCTCAGAGTCCTGGGACTGGGCCCGCATTAGGCTCTGTGCTCAGTGGGGAGTGTGCTCGGGATTCGCTCTCCCTCTCCCTCCACTTCTGCCTCTCCCTCACCGCCCTGCTCGCTCTCTAAAGTCAATAAATAAAATCTTAAAAAAAAAATCACTGTAGTATCAACATCTGACCTAAAAGTTCTGGAAAAATCATCATGAGGGGTTTTAAACAGGAGCCTATCATATCCAAATTCACCCCTTTGAGGCTGTTGCTCAAGAAAGGACAAATGTATATGCTGAGGAAACACTTCACAACCCAGGATGGTTCATTTATCTCCAATGGATGAGTGATCCCCACAGACATTTGCTTGGAGTCAAAAATCACCCTGCAGCCGAATGAATCGAACATTCTGCTTCTAGGCTCACCCCCTGGACTCCACCTACTTACCTCGAAAAGTGCGGGTTTTCTAAAGACGCTACTACGAAGTGGCAACACAGTGCGAACACCAAGGCCCCGGTGACTGCTGTAATTAGTTCACTGAGGAATGCAACAATGTGGAGACAAAGCAGAGTGATGGAACAGCCAGAGGACAGGGATGAAGGACAGCAGCCCCCAACTTATGTCGGCCATTTTTGTAGGGAACCTTCAACTTAGGGCAATAGCTTGTCACTGAGGAGATGACGACTTAATCTGGTGACACGAGTTCCTTCTCTCCTCCACCTTCTCGAAGGTCTGTGTCCGGTCCTGTACTCTAGCCTCAGCCCCCCTGCTAAAGAGCCCCTCCGTAGCTCCACCAAGGGTCAGGTCAGAGACTTTCCAGTAGCCAATGAACACAGAGCAGACTGATAGCGCCACCGAAAATTCCAAGTAATCCATGGTCAATAGAAAAATTGTCTCGTACCCGAAGTTGCCATTTTCACTTGACATTCGTCACTCAAGTCACTAGACAAAGTTGACACTGAGGATTTATACCATGACAATATTCAACCAGCTTATTTTTACAACTCTCAAGATATTAATTTCGCAGATATAGAAATACTAAATATGATTAAACACCACACTGGCATTTTTATTACATATGAGGCATCAAGTGTTTGTTTGGTTCCCCCCCCTCCCCCGAGAGATCCTAAATTACCTTAAAGCTTCAATCACCACAATGGTTACCTGCTCTGACATTTACAGAGTAATTCCACCAACACCTTGGTTGAATTTCAGAGCCACCCTGGTCGACGGGCAGGGAAGGCACTGGCTTTACTTGGCAGGTGGGGAACGGCGGCGCGAAGATTCATCCAAGGTCTCACAGCCAAGGGCACGACAGAATCACGGCTCCCGAGTATCCAGAGGTGGTTTCTGACCTTCCCGACTCGCTTTCTCAAACACAGCCATGGGAGGGTAAAACGGCATATTTATCCAGCTAAATCTTTGGCAAACACATCACAGATAAAGAGAGTTTTAAAAAGGCAGATTTTCATTTGCAAATGCAGCCCATGCTCGGAGCACCATTACCTTTCAGTTTCTAAGGACACAGATCAGCTTCAGGGGAAAAGTCTGCATAAAGGAAGCCGTCCTTCTTGTTGGGGGACACATAGGCGCCCTATGCATCTTGGTTTAACAACCTTTAAGAAGGGGTGCCACATCAGGAACTTGCCACAAGCCAAGGCTCCCCTTAAAACCTACTCTTAACAGGAAAGTGTCTGAATTTTAAAACAAAGTGCCTTTCAAACAACTGAACCACCAATTACAATGATCTCGCTACGTGCTAATAGGAAATCAGGACAAACGATGAATCGGATGGTAGTTCATTAAAAACTTTTGAACACTTAAACATTCTTTTTGTGTAGCGTTTTATAAGTAGTAAGTAAAACTGTAATTTTCTAGTGTGGTTTAAAAGCGCCTGATTTCCAAAGCAAAGCATTCATCAACAAAATGGCATAATGGTAAATGATTTACCATACACTAATTCTGTGACTGTACTGGCTCATGCCAGTCTTCAAGTATATTCCAGGCAATCTGAAGTAGTGACGGTAAGATTGGTTGTCTCTAAATGAACTAGATTTTAGAATAACTTTACCGCTGAAGATATTAAAAAAAAAAAAAGCTCACTGGACTTAGGGCAACATTAGTCGCCCAAAAGCTGCCTCAAAACAACAGAGCCTAGATTTACTAGTCAGGAAGCACCTCCTACTTCAGACCCAATTTTCTAGTCCTATAAGGAGGAGATAAGCTACCAATTCAGGGTCACGAAGTCAACAAATCCTTACCACATACAGCATCGACTGGGTGGGTGGGTGCCAGCTGCTTGAAGTATCACTTTGTCATGGGGAAGGCAGGGGCAGGAGAGTGGGGACATCGGGAACCTACACCTGGCCCCCTATCTTTGGCTTTCCAGGACCTTTTTGAAAGAATGACCCCAAAATAAAATGTGTATACCTTCCTAAGTGTGATTCAGATGTGTCCACTACCAGTTTTTTTCTTCAAAGAATTATGCCAGATATAAGCAAACTATGTTCTGGGGTGAATGGACTCACTGGGCTTAATCCGAGAGCTCTCACAATGAAGTATTTGCCACATGAAACGTAGCAGGACTGCAGTCACCTAGCTCTCACAGCTTTGTGTTGCTCGTCCAGCTAACAAGGAAAAAATGTTGCACACTAGGGTGCGTCTGTCACTTCAAGTGCTATCTGTATGGACGCCATCATCCGCGATAGTGCACATCACAGCTCCAACTCAGGGTTCCCCCGCAGCCCCGAAATATACTACCTCAGTATTTTCACCTTCATCCCCTAAATGTTCTCTTCAGCTTCCTTCCGCCCTTTTAGGAAGGGATCTGCTGTGACCGAACTCTCTTTGGCAAAGTTTTTGTGGAGACATACTTCTTAAAACCCTCTTCTGACCAGCAGATAATGACTTTCTCTTCTGCAAGGTCTGTGTCATACATCACCTCCAAGATGTGCGCGATTTCAGAGATGAGGAGGGTCTGAGGTACTGCGACCACACAGCACCAGCTGTGAAGGGGGGACCACTGAACTCGTCTGTCAGAGGGACTCAACTGTAGCAGACAGCGCCGCCTTCCTGAATTTGTTCTCTGTCTCATCACGATGACCGCCAGTCAACAAGAGAGGACCAGTGGCTTTTACAACCACTTCAACAAGAAAACGCCCTCTTTCTTAATGAAGTCGACTGTTCTTCAAGATCAATTCTAGGGGCCAGGGCTTCCGCCGGACTACTGCTTTCAGCCATTCTGTGCTCCAAGCTTCCTGAGCGAGGTCCGCCCCACAGCCCGTGGAGGGGCAGAGTTCATTCGGTGATGGCGGCAGGAATTCACTGCTGGATACAGGCCCGTATTTCATTGTCCTTACCCCAACTAATTTTCACCCCACCCCGTGTACCAGTACCCTTTCTCCTACGTGGTTCTTTAAGAATCGATGTCCAGAGTTCCTGGTTTCCATCAAGCATGCCTCACCGGCCACAGGCTTTCGGGAAAATTACTTCACAAGGTCGAGTCTTTTGAATGCAGGATTCTCATTCTCAGAAAAGAGAATACCTTTTCTAGTGAACCCAACCAACAAGTCTTACAACGTCAGCCTTGTGAGATCCAATGACCATCCAAAGGTCATTCACATCAAAATGGTCTTGGCTTCCAGCTCACAACCAAAATAACTAGAAGGCTACGTTGGAGGCCGATCAAGAACCTTTAGGATATCAGTCATTCCCTGCCCTGTGTTCGTGTAATCCACTTCTTTTGCGCTCTTTTGCGTGGACAGAACTGACCTGATACAGTGCAGCTGGCCTTGAGGATATTTTTGCCTTCGGTAAGTTGATCAGTAAGATGCAGAGATATATTCTGGATACTAACACTTCATGACAAAACATCTCAAAATGGAATGGTCTGAGTTAAGTTCTGGTTCTGTCCGATGGAGTAGACATTCCAGCCTGTCTCTCCCTGAACACATCTATTAAAACTAGGCAGAATGGATTGAATCTGTTTAAGAAGATGCAAAGCAGGGGCGCCTGGGTGGCTCAGTGGGTTAAAGCCTCTGCCTTCGGCTCAGGTCATGATCCCAGGGTCCTGGGATCGAGCCCCGCATCGGGCTCTCCGCTCGGCGGGGAGCCTGCTTCCTCCTCTCTCTCTGCCTGCCTCTCTGACTACTTTGTAATCTCTATCAAATAAATAAATAAAATCTTAAAAAAAAAAAAAAGAAGAAGATGCAAAGCAAGCAAGCAGATTGGAGAAGACCGGATTCCAAATTCCACCAAATCAAAATCAAGGTTCCCCGTTGCTTCCCCCACTCTCTTCTAGCCTGAAACCTCCCCCAAGTGCGGGCTGGGTATCGATGCAGAGAGCACCAGGAGAGGCCGCCTACTTCTGGCTCAGGAATCAGCACAGGGGCCTCCAAGTGCTCAGAGAGAGTGAAGGCTGTTCTCCGCTCTCCTCTTTTCCCTCTTCCCTTGCACACCCAGGACCCCTTCGATTCCACGGCAACACCAGCAGAGACTGTCAGTGGCAGCGGGGCCTACAGGGGCCTGGACCTCTGAGACAGCAGAACCTTTTGCTCTAACTGGAGGAGCTGTGGTCCCCAGGTGGGTGGCAGTGAATCCCCGCCGCTTTTTTCTCCCTCTGAATTCCTGGCCTCAAACATGGGCAGTTGTGGGACATGCGAGGCAGAGTGGGTTAAGTAAAGCCCCGGTGTTCTGGCCACAGGACCGTAAAGGGGAGTCCCAGTAAATCACAAAGTACAAAGCCAAATACCACTGAAAAGGCTTTGAAATCACAAAGGGCACCACAACTGAAACTGAGCATGGCAGCCTAAACCCCCCATTAAGGCAAAAATACCACCAGACTCCACAGGATATACGCGAGGCCTAGAATCTCATCAGAGGATTTCAAAAGATCCGGGGTACAGTCCCAAATCACTCGGATCCCTTCAAAGATGCAGGAATGTTTCAACTCACCTGGGAAAAGACAATCAATGGACTCTGATAACAAGAGGACACAGACATCAGAATTACCTGACAATGACTTTAAAGCAATTATTATAAAAGTCCTCCCAAAAGTAAGTAAGGGCAGACGCTTCTGAAAAGAATGGGGGAGGAGTCTCAACAAATAAAGAGAAGAACCAAATGGAAACCTTAGGAGTGAACACTGTAATAACCAAAACAGAAAACTCAGCAGATGGGCTCACAAGAAGAATGGGCATGACAGAGAGGTCAGTGACATTAAAGAATGTCCAGTAGAAATGATCCAATCTGGACAACAGAGAGAAAACAAAGACTTTATGTCCAAACACAGAAAGATCTAGAAATTGATACCCTCTTCCAAAGGCCCATAAGCTAATAGGTGAAAAGCACAGGAAAGGATCATGAATAAATAGCTCTCGGAATTTAAAAAAAAAAAGGGGGGGAAACATGCCCAAATACACGCAGAAAAAGGGAAACACGGATGTCAAGAGATGTCAAACGGAGATACCATCTCTCAACTACCTGATTACCGAGGGTCAAAAGATTGGCAACCAGTTCAGCCATCAAGACAGACAAGGTACAAAATCGTGTAACCCACAGATAGGAATCTGAAACTAGCTACAGAATTACAGGTGCCTTTGTTCTTTTAATACCCAAAATGCCACTCTGGGGTGCCTAATGAACAAACCCATATGCATATTAAACAGCACCTAGACAAAATTGTTCACTGAGGCTTACTAGCCGAAAAATAATACATATATATACATATATAAAATATCTATGTCTATCTGTATAGATCTGCAAGTATCCTTTAAGAAGGGATCCGTAAAATAAACAAGATACACCCACCCAATGAAGTACTATCCAGCTATAAAAAAGAAAAAGAGGGGCACCTGGGGGGATCAGTGGGTTAAGCCTCTGCCTTCGGCTCAGGTCATGATCTCAGGGTCCTAGGATCGAGCCCCGTATCGGGCTCTCTGCTCAGCGGGGAGCCTGCTTCCTCCCCTCTCTCTCTGCCTGCCTCTCTGCCTACCTGTGATCTCTATCTGTCAAATAAATAAGTAAAATCTTAAAAAAAAAAATCTTTTTCGAAAAACAATTTGTGAAAGTAAAGGTATAGGGGCACCTGGGTGGCTCGGTGGGTTAAAGCCTCTGCCTTTGGCTCAGGTCATGATCCCAGGGTCCTGGGATGGAGCCCGCATCCGGCTCTCTGCTCAGCAGGGAGCCTGCTTCCTCCTCTCTCTCTGCCTGCCTCTCTGCCTACCTGTGATCTTGGTTTGTCAAATAAATGAATAAATAAATCTTTAAAAAAAATTAAAAAGAAAAAGGAAGATTCCCATATTCTGATTTGGAAAGTTGTCCAGGCTCAGCTGTTAATGGAAAAAAGCAAGATGCACAACAATGTATTTGGCCTGGTACCTTTTAAATAAGAAAGGGAGAATAAGAATGCACATTCATATATGCTTTTATTTACCTAGCACAAGTGGTCACACCTTCTCCAGAAAGGACCAGATAAATATTTTTGGCTTTGTGGGCAGCACAGTGTCTGCCGGTGCAGAGATGGATGGATGTGTTCCAGTACAACTTTATTCACAAAATGAAGACAGTCAGCTTGCAGACTGCTGCATGCTGACAACTGAAATAAAGAAATGCTATAAGGATAAATAAGAAACTGAAAAAAAAATTAGGTGAAACAGTGTAGATGGGATAAAAGAAGCAGATAAATTGGACTTCATCAAAATTAAAAACATCTGTGCATTAGAAAACAGCATCAAGGAAGTTTAAAGCTGTATCACAGAAAGGGAGAGAAAATTTGCCAACCACGTATCTGACAAGGGATCTGTTTCTAGAACACAAAGCATTTTTTACAACTCAATGGTAAGAGGACAAATAACTAAAAAAACAGGCAAATTCTAAGAGAAATTCAAACAGACATTTCTCCAGAGAAGATATACAAATGGCCAAGCACCCAACACACGAAAAGACAGTCAACATCCTTCGTCACCAGGGAAATGCAGATCAAAACCACCAGGAGCCACCACTTCAGACCCGCTAGGGCGGCTGCCAGTGCTGATGGGGCCGTGCCGTGACGGGAGCGCGCCTGTGCTGCTGGGGGGAATGCAAACGGGGAGCAACTGTGGACAAGTCTTTTGGAAAGCAGCTCCTCAAAAGGTTAAACGTGAGGTCGATGCACCCCAAGTGTCCACTGATGGATAAACGGATTAACAAAATAGGGTATATCCCTACAACGGATTATTCAGCCTTAAATAGCTAGGGAATTCGGACACGTGTTAGAACACAGATGAACGTCAAGGGCATTACATTAAACGAAATAAGCCAGTCACAAAAATGAACAAACGCTGTATGATTCCACTTACATGAAGCGTGCCCGGGAGGCCACATCATAGAAACAGAAAGCAGGATGGTGGCTGCCAGGCGCGGAGGGGGGAGGGGAAAGCTGGGAGTTGTTCAATGGACGGAGAGTTTCAGTTTTTTGAGATGGACGGGCTCTGGAGATGGGTTGGACAAAATGAATGTACTGAAGGCTACCGAACGGCTCGTTTGGAAGTGGCTGAGAGAGATTTTATATCAGCTGTTTTATTAAATCACAATATAATTTTTTTTTAAAAGAAGATTAAACAGAGAGTAACCACGGGACCTAGAAATCCCACTCCTGGGCACATACTCAAGACAAATGCAAGCGAATGTCTACACAAAAAGCTACAGTGTGACTCGAAACTAGAAACCAGCCCCAAATCTGTCCACAGGTGGATAAAAACATGGTCCACCCGCCCACCGTTTCCTACTGCCGCTGCCACGCAAAAGGAACGCAGGGCACAGATGTGCGGCCCACGGATGCACCGTGGACACGAGCCAGAAGCAGCCGGTCGCACGAGACAGGTTGTGCTCTCCAGCACATCTAGAGAGACAGAAAGGCGAGTAACGGTTGCCCGGGGCCGGGGCTAGGTGGCTAGAATGGGGAATGACTGCTAATGGGCCCAGGCTGCTTTTCTGGGGGCAACAGCAGTGGCCTGAACCCAGCGGCGATGACAGGCACCCGGTTCTGAATCCAGACGAACTACCACCAGCTGTAGGCTGCAGGCGAGCAAGTCCATCTCACCATGGCTGGGTTCCTGGGATTTGGGTTTGTTTGGGGTTTTTTTTGAAAGTAGAATATTCTTAGCAGCAGCACTGTTCCTAACCTACTATAGTGTATGCTTCCAATGAACCACTACATAGAAATGAAAACGAACAAATCATTGCTGTATTAACAACAGAGAGGAATTCCCCAAACGCAACGGTGAGGGAAAGGAGCCAGAGACAAAAAGGGAGATTATATTATTCCATTTCTAAAGAGAGAGAAAGGCAAACCAAGACACAGACTCTTAACTCTAGGGACGACACTGGCTGGTCACCAGAGGGGAGGTCGGGGACATGGGGGAGGGGATGGGGGAAACAGGTGACAGGGGAGAAGGCAGGCACTTGTCCTGAGGAGCACCGAGTGATCTATGGGACTGAACCACTATATTCTATACCTGAACTTGATATTACACTGCATGTGAACTGTATTGGAATTAAAGAAAACTTTATTTAAAAAGGAAGAAAAAGTACACCAACAGGCAAAGCTAGCCTATACTGAGACAGGAGACAGTTGTCGCTCTGGGCCAGGCTCAAAGCAGATGCCAGCATGCACCGGGATGCTCCCGGCGTTCCCTTTTTTGACCCAAGCGTGGAGTTACACAGCTTGGAGAGCTCGCGAAAGCTCATGGAGCAGTACACTTACGACTGTGCCCTCTTCTGTATGGATTCTGTACCTTGACAGAAAGAGAAAAATCAAGAGCCTCTCGAAGCAGAGGTTTGTACCTTTTCCTCACTTCCATCCTTCAGCACAGGACCAGGAACGGAGCTAGGATTAAATCTCCAACCTCCAAACTTTGGTGGGGAGAAAAACTGTCTGAGCCCCCCATGGGAGTGACCCTACCATCTGGCATCGCTGAGCACTTACTACGTTCAGGGCACTATGTGTTGATCTCTACCTAGAGATTATTTTTTTAATGAGGCTCAGAGATGTTAACTAGGCTTATCCAGGGTCACACAGCCAATAGAGGGCAGGGCAAACATGGAAACCTGAGCTGCAAAGCCCATGTTTTTTTATCCCTCTGTCACTTGTGTCACCAAGGGCAGTGGGACACAATGACGGAACACACGCTGGTCAAGCCTCATCATGGATCTGTTTTGGTGGTCCGTACCCCGGAGCGCAGAAAGGTCATCTGCCCCAAGGATAACCTGCACTTCCTACACTTTCCTGGAGGGTGAGGTACCAGGTGGGCAGCCGTGGCTCTGGCAGCTCGACGCCAAGTGCCCGGAACATTCATCCGGGGCGAGAGCCTTCTCCCAGGTGCTTGAGACAAGGTGTCAGACGTGCTTCATCGCAAGACACCCGTGTGCAATTTCATCTGCGATCGGTCACAGACCTCTGTGTAGAAGCCCCAACGGTCAAGTGCTCAAAAGTACTCGTGAGTGTGTGCGTGCAAGAGAGTGTGCGTCTGTGCAACAGCCTGGAGGCAGGCACAGACGTCTCAGAGAGGGCCCACAGAAGGGGACCTTCACAGAAAAGTAACCTCGAGGAGACTTCCCCAGAATGAAAATTCTCTGCTCATCACAAGTCCCAAGGAGATGAGTAAGCAGGCCACAGTGTGGGAGCAAATGCTCGCAAAATATACCTTAGACAAAGCACTTGAATCCAGAATATATAAAGAACTTGCGTAATTCAATAATAAGAGGACAACCCAATGAAATGGGTAGATGGTCTCAAAAGACACCTCACAGAGGAAGATATGTGCGTGGCCAAAAAGCACATGCAAAGGGGCTCGACATCATTAATCAACAAGGAAAGCTAAATTAAAACCATAACGAGAAGACCAATATACAAATGTTCACAGCAATTTCACTTGTAATAGCCCACAGCGGGAACGGCCCCCATGCCCTTCCAGGGTGTGTCCACGCAATCCAACAGTGCTCGGCGCGGCCAAGCAGCAAAGTACAGACGCTCGGTGTGCGTGAAGCTCAACCACACGGCGCCGAGCGAGGGACGCGGACCCCGGAGGGCGCACATGCCGCATGAGCCCATTTACACAAAACCCTAGCGACGGCAAATCTAACTGGTGGTGATGGCATCTCGGTCACTCCATGGGGCCAGGAATGGGAGTGGGGAAGGGAATGAGCAAGAGGGGACATGAGGGAACTTTCTCGACTGATGGAACGTCTCTTCTGACAGGGTCTGTTCACGTGGGTTTAGTCATGTCTCGGACTGTGCAGCGGAGACGTGTACGCGTCGAGGTCTGCGCGGCCTAAGCGAGAGATGGTCAAGACCGTCACAGTCAAGCGTGGGGCAGGGAGGAGGCAGCAGGGAAGAAGGAATCAGCACGGCACGACGTTAGTCACTGATGGAGCTGCATCGCGTACACGCTTGGAATCCCCCGCAAGAAAAATCCAAGAACAAGTTCATCTACAACTAATGGACCGACTCGTCTCCCGTTTCCAACTCTGTCCAGTTCTGCCCGGCCCCCGGGGCTGACCCGATCCTGCAGTGAACTCGGCTTCCTGCCGCCGGCCACGGCTCAACTCCTGCCTGCGCCGCCACAGCTCCTACCGCCAGCCACGCCCCAGCAACCGCCAGGCATCTTGGCCAAGCCCTGCCACACCCAGCAGCAGGAGGGTACACTATGTGGCAGGGGGGTGGGGGGCACGAGAAGTTTTCCAGTTGGCTTTGCACCAGTTCACCCCTCCCCCAGTGGTGTTATTTGACCAGGATTTATTTTTTTTAAAGATTTTATTTATTTGACAGAGGGAGAGAGATCACAAGTAGGCAGAGCAACAGGCAGGGTGTGGGGAGAGGGGGGAAAGCAGGCTCCCCGCGGAGCAGAGAGCCTGATGCGGGGCTCGATCCCAGGACCCTGAGATCATGACCTGAGCCAAAGGCAGAGGCTTTAACCCACTGAGCCACCCAGGCGCCCCTTGACCAGGATTTAAACAGCCCCCCTCCCAAAGCCTGGTACACAGAGGCTTGCATTCCCCAAGTACAGTTTTGAAATCGGCTGCTGGGAACCCCAAACGCATTCCGCCCCAATAACATACAGCCAGCAATGCAGCAGGCCGCCCCTGGGGCTTTACCTCTCCTAAATGCACTCAAGGCTCACACAGCAAAGCCGAGAGGAAATGCTGCAGGTGCAATGCTTCTTTCCCTCGGCCTATGAGACTAAGAATCGAGTAAAATTCCAGGTTCGATGCTGAGTCAGTAGCAGTAACAGCAGCTGGAAAGGGAGGAGGCTCTGGGAAAGGGCCCCAGGCGCAAGCCAGCAGGCAGGCCCAGCACAGGCCCGCTGAGACCCCGCCAGAGGCTCATATGGTCTTGTCCCCACGAGGAAAGTCACTGTGGCCCGAGCGAGCCACCCCACTGTCTCTAGCAGGGAGAGAGGGGGCTTCTCAGTTCTAACCCTATTTTTAATCTCCCACTGAACTTGTTTAAAAGAAAAATCCTATTATGAAAAATACGCATCGTTGAACATGTGGACAAAAAAGCAGCAGTATTCTCAGAACAGTTCAAACCACTATCTCCATTCCAGGGTCTCCAGTGTGAGCTGTTCTCGTCTCTTCTACTTGAGATGTACCGCTGAGGAGAAAGGCTGAGATCCAGAAATGTGTCATTAGGATGTCTCTTGTTTCCTAATAAAAATCACAACTGCTCTGTAGCTATGCCCGGCCACCATTTTCAACATGGTTTCTACAGGAAACCACATTCGGATTTCCTTCGGAAGGTTCCAAACAAGTTCCGCTTCATGTCAACAGGTGAAACCAAGTGTCAGCTGTGTCCACTGAGAGTTACTCTAAGAAGCAAGCGGACAGGGGTGCCTGGGTGGCTCAGTCGGTTAAGCCATTGCCCTCAGGTCAGGTCAT
Organism: Lontra canadensis; assembly: GCF_010015895.1. NCBI lineage: Eukaryota > Metazoa > Chordata > Mammalia > Carnivora > Mustelidae > Lontra > Lontra canadensis. The sequence continues at coordinate 3,384,073 of NW_022631110.1, forward strand.
GATCCCCGGGCCCTGGGATCGAGTCCTGCATCAGGCTCCTTGCTCAGCGGGGAGCCTGCTTCTGTCTCTGCCTCTGCCTGCCACTCTGCCTACTTGTGCTCTCTATCTCTGAGAAATAAATAGATAAAATCTTTTAAAAAAATAAAATAAAAAGCAACTGGACAGATTCTCCTAGGGAATCCCTCCAAGAGTAGCAAAGAAAACCGCAACCGGGTCCCTACCGCTGAAGAGTTAATTATCAGTAATTATTTAATCACAACTGTGTCACTCGCTAGGAATGAAAACCTTGGTGCGATCGAAGCTGGCAGAGAGCAGGTGAGGCCTCTGTGAGGCCTCCTGGAAGGTCGGAGACGTGAAGGTGGAGGGCGTTTTGGGCAGAGCAAGACTGCAGTGTACAGTGGCGTCAAAGCAGACAGCATGGAGGGGAACACACCAAGACTGACCCAACCTTAAGAGGCCGGTGACAAAGCTGCTGCCTGTTGGCAGCAACAGGGATGAAAAAAGACAATGCCTGGGCCGGGGAGGAGGGGCCCAGCCAGTGAAGCAAGCGGCTCTGAGACTTGCTCTGGAAGCAAAGGGCTGGCTCTGGCAAGGACAGCGGCTGGGGTCAAGCCGGACTCCCAGGTTGATGATTCTGCTCACGCACGCTTAGTTCTTTAAAAGAAGACAAGGTCTAACTATGGCCCTTACATTCTGTTGGAACCAGATTTGCCTGGTCTCCTGCCCGCCTAGAGATGCCACACAAAGTGCACCTTCTACGACCGTCAAACCCACGCGTCCCACAGACCTGATTTCCTTAGAACGTTCTGCATTTTCCAGAGCGATGGGGAGAGTATGCACCCTCTTACGAGCCGTCGGACGGCATTTATAAGGCTGTCTTGAGCAGAAGCCAATGCACCTGAGGTTCAAGTGACAAAAGAGGAGAGCTGCCTCTAGGCATTTCCAGCAGAAGAGCAACAAGCCTTATTGGTCCGGGTAAGCTCGGCTATGCTGCTGCAGGCGACAAAGCCCCACAACCTCAGGGGCTTGGCTACCATCTCGAACACGTGACCCTTGCGTGAGCTGTCATGAGGCGGAGAGGCGGAGGGCATGCTAACGTCGCACTCGCTGTCACTGGGGTACCTGCTGACGTTGCTCACGTTCCCGAAGGGCCCAAGCTAACTGCAAGGGAGACTGGGGACTGCGGAAGAAGATACACGTGCTTGCAGGCCACACACGACACATCAAGCTGAGAAGGAATCCACAAGTAGGGGGGCACCTGGGGGGTTAAGTCGGTTAAGCATCTGCCTTGGGCTCAGGTCATGATCTCCTGGTCCTGGGATTGAGGCCCGCGTGGGGCTCCCTGCTCAATGGGGAGCCTGCTTCTCCCTCTCCCCCGGCTCATGCTCTCTCTCTCTCTCAAGAAATAAAATCTTAAAAAAAAAAATCCACAAGTAACATCACCAATGGAGAAGCTAGATGCAACCCAGGGAAAGGGCAGCAGAAGGGACTAGAGCTGGCTGTACTTTAAACCAAGACACACCCTATTTTGGCAGAAAGCCCAATATTACCATCAGTTTAAAAAATGGACAGAATCACTATAGTATCATTTGACACAAAAGGAAAAAAATAACCTAGACTCCAAAGCCAGTGACACGCAACAAAAGGTAGACTGTGTCCTCCCATTGCTAGTGGGAAGCCGGTGGCTCCAGCACATTCCGCCTTCTGGCACAGAGCAGGGCGGCGCGGACCAGAGCTCATGGGAGATTAGGAACAGGGAGGATCCAGGACACAGGGAGATCCAAGGCCTGACTACCTCTTGGAAAGGCATATCTTGCAGACAACTTTCTAGCATTTGTGCTAGATTTTCATGATCCAAGTTATACTCTTATCGCGGTAACAACCCCCACCCTCCAATCTCAGTAGCTGGACCACATAAAAGCTTCTCTCTTGCTTATGCAACCCCCTTAGTGAACATTTCTGCTCCCGTAGCTACCCTCTGAAGAGTGTTCAGGGATCCAGGTGCCTTCCATCTTGCGCCACTGCCCTCGTCTACACTGGGGACCAGGGGAAAGGGTGACAGAGTACGGGAAGATATGCTAACACCTGGGCCCAGAAGCGACAGACACCACCCATACTTCCATTTCCTTGGCCAGAACTAGTCATACCTCCCTCCGAGACTCAAAGGGTGTTGGAAAATGCAGTCCGCAGGGTCCCTAGGATTCACTAGGAGCGTGAATCTCCGCTAAGCCAGCCATCTCTGCCACATTTGGCATCCTCCAAATGACTGTGGGAGCCGGCCAGCAAAGGGGTGTCCTCAGGATAAAGCAAAGTCAAATAGCTCATCCAGAGGCGAAAAGCCCTGGCCTTCATCTTTTGAATGGATGTTCTCGAAGTGCAAGGACTTCCTACCATAACTGTAGGATTCCACCCGAACTGGCAATCCCTTACCTCCTGTAAAATCACCATGAGCACAACTGAAGAAAAGACCTCAGAAGCAGGGCCCCTGGGACAGGAAAGTAGCATCTAAATGAGGTTCAGAGAGGAGCAAAGTTAGGCAGAGCCAGACCCAGCAGCGAGGAGACGAGAACTTGCGCCCCAGGGCAGGTAGGGACAAGGCTTGATCAATGGGGCCCGTTCTTGCCATGGGACCCGTTACTAGCTGAGGCAAGAAGGCCACGAATTAGCACATAGCTGGAGGCTCTCACTGAGATCGGTCCGCAAGCACCCAACCAAGCAGAGAGTAAATGGGGATCAATGTTATGGGGCATTCCTTGGAAGTAACTGGACTGTATTCTACTGAACCAGACCTCCGTCTAAGATTTGCTGGCACAGGGGTGCCTGGTGGTTCTGTTGGTTGGGCAACTGCCTTCGGCTCAGGTCATGATCCCTGAGTTCTAGGATCGAGTCCCACACTGGGCTCCCAGCTCCACAGGGAGTCTGCTTCTCCCTCTGACCCTCTCCCTCTCACGCTCTCTCATATAAATAAATAAAATCTTTAAAAAAAAGATTTGATAGCACACTAAGCATATTCGATTAGAGAGTCCGGTTAAACAGAATTTCCATCTCAGAATGCATGGGAAAGCACGAGCCAGAGTTACACAGATTCCCTTCCCGCAGGAAGTCTGTGTTTGCTGTGTTCACAAGCACCAAGAAGCTCCAAGGGACACACGCCGCACGTACCCAGAGTCATGGAACAGGCTGCTCCCAGTACGTACGCTCCACATGCACAGTAGTGATTGCAAGTCAGGACTGTGAATTCTGTTCAAGCAGATACATAGGCATTTAAACAAAAGGGAGGGGTTTCTTTTGGGAAAAGAAAAAGAGAAAGGGGAGAGAGAGAAGACCTGCTTTGTTTTTCTAAGCACTGAAAGTAACCAAGAATTTAACAGTTCTACTAAATTCCAGACTCTCACCTTTGAAGACGTAGGGCAGATGCTTAAAAAATAAGATAAAAGCTAGTCCTTCTGCAGAGTGAAGGCACACAGGAATGGCCACCTCTGCTAAAAGTGAACAAGAGATCCCTCAAAAAAAAAAAATTAAACATGAAATTACATGACTCAGCAATTCCCTAGGTGGGTATGTACCCCAGAAAGTGAAAGTGGAGACTTGAGCAGGTATTCCAACACCCATGGCCATTACGGCATTATCTACAAGAGCCTGAAGCTGGAAAGGACCGTAGCGCCCCATCTGCAGATGCCGGGGTCGCCACTGGCGCATTCATTAGCCTTCAAGGTCACTCAGCTACCTGCCACGGTGCGAATGAACCTTGAGGACACGGAGTTAAGTGAAATAAACCAGCCACAAAAAAGACAAATACTCTATGATCCCAGTTATATGAAATTTCTGGAACAGGCAAAGTCACGGAGACAGAAAGTAGCACCGTGGTTATCAGCGGCTAAGGGGAGGGAGGAGTGACAAGTTGAAGGGGCACGGAGTTTTTGTTCAGGCTGATGAAAAAGTTTTGCACAGGGATGGTGGCCGTTGGCTGCACAAGAGTGTGAATGTACTTAATGCCAAGGAAATGCACAGTTAAAAATGGCTAAATGGGGGGGCGCCTGGGTGGCTCAGTGGGTTAAGCCTCTGCCTTCAGCTCGGGTCATGGTCTCGGGGTCCTGGGATCGAGCCCCACATCGGGCTCTCTGCTCGGCGGGGAGCCTGCTTCCTCCTCTCTCTGCCTGCGTCTCTGCCTACTTGTGACCTCTGTCAAATAAATAAAATCTTTCAAAAAATGGCTAAATGGCAAATTATAGGTTACATATGTTTTAGGACTTTCTTTCCAAGTGCTCGTGACCTTGGCCGTGTTCCTTCACCAGAGTCACCGGTCCTCGCTGGGGCTGAAGGCCTGCCTCTGGCTCTCTCGCACCCCCACCAAACCATCCAGGCTCCAGCGACCCCGAACCTCTCCTCCAGATCGACACAGGACCACGGAAAACTGTACAACAAGGGGGAAAACACGCTCCGGCCGGCTTTGCCTCACTAGGAGTACAAGAGACCGAAGTACTCCCACTTCTCATCTATCATGCTCCCTAAAATACATCTGGGGGCATCTCAATCGGCCCACTCCCCCACAAGCAGTTTTCTGGAACAGCAAAGTCCAGTGGCACCTTCTGTGAGGAGGAAAATGCTCTCTTCACTGTGCCTGTTGAGCCCCTGAAATACGGCTGGTACCAATAACAGACTGACTTCTTGCATTTAAACGGACTTCAGTGTCCACTGCTACCTGTGGCTAGCGGCCACCATGTCGGAGCCGCGCTTTTACAACTTTCACGAAGAACCCATAGTGACAGATTTGGTTTTCTGTGTGGGTTTTTGTTGTTGTTGTTCTGTTTGGGTGGAGATGCCCAAAGTCCGTGAGCGGTAGAGATCAGGAAGCCAGGAGAGGTGTGTGTGTGTGGGGGGGGAATCTCAGTTTAATCCAGAAACCCACGACTGGAGTTGCACATATCCTTGGCCAAACCTCTGAGAAGAATTTACTAGTTATAATGACGTACGGAGAAATGATTTAGTCAAGACCAAGCCAAGGTCAACCAAAGGAGGTACACGATGCAGAAAATTCTAGGCAATCTGGACCCACAGCAAGAAAAGGTGCCTGTTGTGTAGCTGTGGAATCGAAAGCCCAAGATTTCTGACTGAACTTTCACACCCAACCAGAAGGGGTCCAGTTAGTAGATGAGGGCTTGTTTTACACACACACACACACACACACACGCACGCACGCACGCACAGCCCCAGAGGAGTAAAGCCGCCGCGCATCCAGCTTCAGAGTTGGCACCAGCAGGCAGGAGGCTACAATTGTGCAGCACAGCAGAAGGGACATTTCCCCTTTCAGAGAAGAGTGTTACCCAACTCTGATTTCGGAGGAAATTGAATAGAGGTCAAGAAAACCGAGGGTTCTGGGTGAAGTGGGCTCCTGAGGAACTTTTCTAAAAAGGCATAGCACTGAGGAGTACCCGCTGAGCGGTCAGAAATATCAAGAGAGTGTTTTCGATGCGCTCAGCTGCTGCTTTATTTGAACAAGCCTGACACTCTGCCCCCCTCCAGGTGCGGAGGATTCGCTCTGCAGAAAACAGCACCGTGTTGCCTCTGGCTGGGAACGGATGGCAATCCACCTAGCTTGCGGCTTCCCCGTCGGGCGGCCGGGCTCTCAAACTCCCCCCTGTACCTTCTCACATGCTTTTAAGCTTAGGGTGGGCACGGTTACCACCTCTTGACCAGTGGAGAAACCAAGGCACAAAGCAGGTAATTACCGCCCCCCATACAAGGCTTATTAATATCACCCAACTGCCAGAGGCTTGTCACATAGACTCCAAACGTTCGGTAAGGGAAAATATCCCAGCAGCCATCCACTGCACACCTGGAGAAACTTGCCAACCAAAAAGTAATTTTAAGACTGGATTCTTACCACACGCTTATCACAAGGAGCTTGGAGAGCTAGTGTCCCATTCCAGCAACGGAGGAGACTCAGAACCCCCGAACGCTTGTGCATTATGGGATAAAACAGATCTGTCACGCCGGTGGTAGAGTACAGCCCATGTCAAAGCGTGTTTGGGGGCAGGAATTAAAGTTCTAGAAAGAACTCTGGGGCATTTCTAAGAGCACCTCCCCCCACACACTCCCTTGCAGCACACGGATTCCCACTTTCTGCCGCAAAATGGAATCACCTGGGAAAGCATTAAAAACTTGTGAGGCCTTAGACTGTGGGATCCTCGGGCTACAATCCGGACATGAGTTTTAAAAGTTCCCCAGGTGATGCTTATGTGTAGCCAGGGGCCCACTCATTGCTCTACGGGACATGGTCGGAGTGAGGAAATACAACCCGGGGAGGGGGGAGAAAGAGAGCTCTGCATCATCTGGGCTTTGGGCTGTTTCTTGGGTCAACTGACGTTTAATGAGACGAAAAAGTAACTTGGTTAAATGGCAGTGGCCTCCGTTTTCTCATCTGTAGAAAGGTACAATGCCGGGCGGGCGTGCGGTGAGCGTCAGGGGAGGCTAGGCCGGCGGGCAGCCGGGGCCCTGGCACTGGCCGGGGTCAGGATGGCGGGCAGGCTGGGGCGGGGTGGGCTTGGGGGGTGAACGGGGCATCCGCCTCACCTGCGTCGTAGAAGGCGTCGAGCACAGCCGTCTCCCCGAAGTCGAGCTCCCCAAAGGGCACGGAGGTGAACTGGGCGCCCTCGGCCTCGCAGGCCCGCTGCAGGCACTGGCGCGCCCCCGCCTCGGGGCCGCCGGCCACGCCGCCCTGCGGGATCTCGCTGCGCACATATACTGCCCGCAGAGCCCGCCGCGGCCCGCCCGCGTCCTCGCCCCCGCTCCCGGGCCCCGCGCCCTCGGCCGCCCCGTCGGGCTCCACCGGCCCGGCCGCGCCCTCCGCTCCCGGCGGCAGCGGGCACTGCGGTGGCTCGGCCGCCGCCCCGAGGGCCCCGGCCGGGGGAGTCCCGCCGCCGCTCTCCATGCGGCCGCCCGGCGCGCCCTTCCTGGGTCCCGCCTCCGCACGGGCTGCGGGCGGCTGGGGGCCACGAGCGTCCCGGCACCTGTTCCCGGGGCGCGGGCGGGCAGCTGCGGGCGCCCGAGCGCGCCGGTGGCCCCGCGGCCGCTGACGAAAGCTGCAGCCCCGCAACCCCCGAGCGCCCTTTGAAGACTGAGGAGAGAGAGGCGGGGGCTGGGGACGTGAGGGCGAGCGGAGGGCGGGGGGAGGTCTGGGAAGGGCGGCGGGGCAGGAGCTGGCAGGGCGCCCCCTGCCGCCTCCCCCGGGCAGCGCCCGAGGAGGGTGGATTTGTCAATTTCAGGATTTTGCAGCTGCCTTCCCTCCAGACCCACCAACATCACAAGTCCCGGCTTTTCCCCCTCAAAACAATCTGGTGGGTATTAGAGAGGGCATGGATTGCATGGAGCACTGGGTGTGGTACAAAAACAATGAAGACTGTTATGCTAAAAATAAATTTTAAAAAATGATTAAAAAAACAATCTGAAGCTTTTCAAGCAGAGTAAACACTCTTTCAAAGCGCTGGTTGGAGGTAAATATTCAATTTCAAACTAAATGCAGAGGTAATTTTAACCCAGGATTTAGGTGAGAAGATGCTAATTTCAAACGCCTCTGATTTTGATAAGTAGATAAATAAGTGAATTAATTAAAAGATAAATAAATCGCCTCTGATTTTGCACTCTTTGTCCCCAGTTGCCAAGAGCATGGCCCTTGCGAGCCCCGTTCTGGAGGCCTGCTCGTCCTGCCTTTCACTGTGACCTTGACAAAGCACCAGGAATCACCAGCAACAACTTTTGTATGCCGGGAAAATAGGATGCCTGCCCGACCTATGAAATGCTGTGAACCCAAACGAATCTTTACTCTGGATCTTACCTGCCTTACGATTTTAGGCTCCAATGTTAAAATGTAGTATTACCACTGCAGGTAGTACTTCTATTTAAAAAACAGGCTACGGGGAGCCTGGGTGGCTCAGTGGTTAAGTGTCTGCTTTCAGGTCAGGTCATGATCTCAGCATCCTGGGTTGGAGCCCCAGGTCCGGCTCCCTGCTCAGCGGAGAGTCAGCTTCTCCCTGCCCCTCTGCCTCTACCCCCAACTTGTGTGCTCTCTCTCAAATAAATAAATAAAATCTTTTTTAAAAAGGAAAAAAAATAAAAGGATGCACTGGACATTATCAAAAGGTTTTGGGGCTTGGATTTTTCATTTTATTATTTTTCATTTTATTATTATTGAGATACCATTCACAAGCCATCCAGTTCACCCATGTAAGTGGCTTTTAGTATATTCATAGAGCTGAGCAGCCATCACCACACTGAGTTTTAGAACATTTTCATCACTCCCCCCCCGACCCCGCAAATCCTGGGGAACCATTAGCACTCACTGCTCCTCCCCTGATACCCCTCTGCCCTAAGCAACCACCAAGCTGTTTTCTCTCTCTATAGATTTGCTATCCTGGGCATTTCATAAATATGGAATCAAACAAGGTGTGGAAGAGGATATATATCTAGGAATGGGATTTCTGGGTCATATGAAAACTCCATGCTTAACCTTTGGAGAAACTGCCACTGATTTCCAAAGTGGTTCCACCATTTTACATCCCCACCAATAGTATATGAGGGTTCCAATCTCTCCTCACTGTCACCAACACTTGTTATTGGCTTTTTGGTTAGAGCCATGCTAGTGAGTACGAAGCAGTACCTCACTGGGATTCTGATTTGCATTTCCCTTATGACTAATGATGTTGAGCATCTTGTCATGTGCTGATTCACTATTTGTAGAACTTCTTTAGAGAAATGTCCATTCAGATCTTTTGTGCACTTTTAAACTGGGTATTCATCTTTATTATGGAGTTACAAAAGTTCTTTTTATATTGTGGATATGAGTCCCTTATCAGATACGTGATATATGAATATTTTCCCCCATTCTGTGCATTCTTTTCACTTCTTTTTTTTTTTTTAAATATTTATTTATTTATTTGACAGACAGAGATCACAAGGAGGCAGAGAGAGAGGAGGAAGCAGGCTCCCTGCTGAGCAGGGAGCCCGATGCGGGGCTCGATCCCAGGACCCTGGGATCATGACCTGAGCCAAAGGCAGAGGCCTTTACCCACTGAGCCACCCAGGTGCCCCCACTTCTTTTTTTAAAGAAATTTATTTATTTATTTGTCACAGAGAGAGATCACAAGTAGGCAGAGAGGCAGGCAGAGAGAGAGAGGGGGAAGCAGGCTCCCTGCTGAGCAGAGAGCCTGATGCAGGGCTCGATCCTGAGGACCCTGAGATCATGACCTGAGCCGAAGGCAGAGGCTTAACCCACTGAGCCACCCAGGTGCCCTTCTTTTCACTTTCTTAATGGTGTCCTTTGCAGCACCTCACAAGCCATTCTGACAAAAGCAAGATGCGACTTACCTGACAAAATCACGCTTTGGCTTCTCTTCGTCTTTCAGTAATAATACAGTCCATGCCTCCATCCCACCCCCAAAGGAAAGCAGAAAGTACCAGTATAAATCTTTGAAGTCCTTCTTTAATTCTAGCCCTGGTAGAAATTAGGAATTTCAACAAGGGACATCATTGTATATCCTCTTGTGTGGTCAGTGGATGGAAAACGGGCTCTGAAGAGATCTGTAAAAACACACAGACCAGAATTGGGAAGAGGGAAGATAGGGAAAACTTTCAACACCTCTGTTCTGAGCTTCAAAAGACAGGATGGACGTATTTTCCTTGGAGACTTGTAATGCATAATAATAGTAATTTTCCTAATGTGCCTGTTTATCTGAGATTATCCCAATGATAGGCACAGCCTTCGGGAGGGCGCAGATGCCCATTTCACAAGCACTTGCCAGCGTCTTGCTGTTGCCCCCACTCCAGTCTTTCTGTGTTCCTTCCAGCTCTCACTGGGGCCCTGCTGACTGAGTAAGACTCACAGGACTTGTGAATTGTGGCTTGAATAATACCTTCCTCCGAACACAAACCCTGCTGGGTAAAGAACCCAGAATCTGCCTAGCTAACGAGCGCCTTCCCTGCAGTTGGTGCACACGGTGCCCTTTCTTGTTGTTTCCAGTAATTTGCGCACCTGAAATAAGCCCCGGCCCCATCTCCTGATGTCCTTCTTGCCTCCCAGCCCCAGCCACACTGAGAAAATTACAAAATGTTTGATTAGTCTTTTCTGTTTAGTTGAACAGTTGTTCAGTTCTTACCCCTGCCTTGTCCCTTACTAAGTGCGTGTCTTGGAAACTACTTTGCCCCAACACAGAGATATCATTTGGACTAGGACAGTGGGTTGAATACAGTGGAAACAATATAGTCAAAAAGCAAGATTAAACCTAGGCATTTTTCTCATTTCCTTTATTGTATTTCAGGCTGGTTATTCGTATCAATTGTGGTCAAACTAGTTAGCTCTTGGACTCGTTCAATGTTGTAAAAAATATTTTAGTTACCGTAGGAGTGGCAGTTTCATTACTTCTTTCATCGTACCCAAGAATCAAGAGCAAATAGTGACAAAAGACAAACAGCCATGTTATATAATAGTGTATGTATTTGTTGGGAAAACTTTAACATATATAGTAATTCAACAGATTTATTGAGCACCTATTACATGTCAGGCACTGTCCTTAGTGTTGAGGATAGCATAGTGAACAACACAGCCAAACTCCCTGCTGTCATATTAGATACAGATACTGAGTGATAGATATGGATATGACTACAGACAGATATACTTTTGGGTAGATGCTATAAATACTGTATGGACACAGATTATTGTAATCTGCCATACAATACAAGAAAAGCGAATAGGATGGATGAAACTGACAAGCAGTATTAAGCAAGGATTGTATGTAAAATATTGCCTTATAAAATATAGGTGAAACTCACAGGATGTTTTAAGTGTATGTAATGAGTAAGCAAGAAGCTCGTGAGGAAAAGGTGGACTTCAAGAGGTGCATTAAAAATTGTGAGTTATTTTCCTCTAAGACATGCTACAGATGGAATATATGATGGAAAAAACAAGAGTGTTACTGACAGATAAATAGGGATGGAAAGACCAGGTCATTCGGCATGAGCGTGTGATCTCTCACCTAACAGTTACATTACCCCCAAAGTGAGCCCCCGTGGGTGACCCCCAGTACAGTCCCATTCTCGTGCCACATATGCCCTCTATCTTCTTGAACATATAGAGTTTCTTATCATAACTGTTTCAATGCCCTTGTCTACTAAAGCTAACATCTGTTTTATTCCTGGATCTGTTTCTAGTGATTCTTCTCATTGTGGGTCATATTTTCCCTTTTTTTTTTTTTGCATGTCTGGTAACTTTTTATTAGATGGCACACATTGCAAAATTTAATGGTACCGCACACTTTTGTATTCCTATAAATATTCTTGAGCTTTGTTCTAGGATAGAGTTAAGTTACTCGGAAACGGTTGGGCTCTTCTGAGGATTGCTTTTGAGCTTCGAGTGGGATCAGAGCAGCCTTTAGGCTAAGACAGATTAATCCCCTGTGCTGAGGCAATACCCCTCTGAGTACTCTACCTGATGGCCTGTGAACTGTGACTTTTCCCATTCCGGCCAGTGGACACAGAGGCTATTCCGGTCCTATGGGACCTCCAGGGATGGTTCCCTCTAATCCATTCAGGTAGTCCTTTCCCGAGCCTGAAGATGTTTCTTCACACACAGCTGCTAGTCAGCACTCTGCCGAAGATTCCAGATCTACACAGCTCTGGAACTCTGGGTGCAACTGTCTCCTCTCCATTACTCCAAATGTAGCCTCCTTGGCCTTCTAGCCCCATCTCGTCAGCTCGGGAAGACAACCGGGCTCCTCGCGGGCTCCCTTTCTCTGTTCAATAGCCTGGACTCTCCCTCCAGGCAGCAAGCTGGGGGAAATTGTAGGACTCGCCTTGTTAACTTGCTCTCCCTCAAGGATCTCTGTCCTGTGCTGTGCTTCTTACATGATTTTTGCAAGCTTTTCGTAAGTCTGAAATTCTTATAAGATGAAAAGATTTAATCATTTTAAAATTAAAAGTGCTTCTTTAGTCTAAGCTTGGTACAGGCTGAGCATTTATGACACGAAAAGGAGGAGAAAGATGGGCTCCTTCTCTCGTCTCCCACCTTGCTAGCCGTCCCTCTGAGGTGGGGATGTGTGGGAGAAGATCTAAGACAACCCCCCCGATGGCTCTCTGCTGCTGGGATCACATCGGTCCAGGGGAAACATCGACCCTTTGCCTCACAACCTCTGGGGGTGCCGGCCACTCCTACCCAGCCTCTCTCGCTGCCTTCGTTTGAGCTTTCAGCCATCTCGACCTCCAGATTTCTGAGGTATGATTCAGACACCTGTCCTCTATTGTCCTGAAAACGTCTTGGGACATATGTAGCAAAGTCTCCTCGAATCCTTTCCCCAGGCTCATGGTAAGTGATAGGCAGCCTTCCAACACCCCATTGGCAGGGAGGAACTCACCAGCATACCAATCTCTCTCCAAAAATATTCTTCTCATTTCCAATTCCCTTTTCCGGCAATGTCCAGCCTCACTTGGAAACTCACTTTGAGCATTTCGTTACTGGTGCAAGACTGTCCAGAGCTCTCTTTTTTTCTCTGCCATCCACTTTCTGCTACCAGTAACATTCCAGATGGTTCCTGCTTCACCAGCTTACGGCCTGGAGGTTGATGATAACATGAACCAGAGCACCCACTTTACTTGCAATGGACATTGAACAAAAATTTGAACGAGATCAGGGTTTAGCCATGCAAATACATACGGAAGGAGCAGTTCAGGCCGAGGGAAGAGCCAGTGCAAAGGCCCTAAAGCATCCTGGTATGTTCAAGAAACAGCAAGTCCAGGATCTCTAGATATTTAGGATTCCATCATCTTATATTTTAACAGTTCTAATTTCTAGAAATTTCTTCCATATATTCAAATGTAATCTTCTCTTGTAACTTTTACCCATTGATTCTAATTTAATTCTTGAATGTGGCAGCTTTCCAAGTACTGCTCTTAGGTCTTTTTTTTTTTCTTTTTTTCAGGTGATACCCTGCCTCTCAGAGCCTTCAATCATTCCTCCATGACATGATTTCCAGGCTAGTCACCACCTTGATGATTCTCTTCTAGAAGATTCCCTATTTGTTTCAATTGCTGTTTTGTGTGTGCAAAAAACTTTTTAAAATGAAACATTTTTAAAAAGCTGCATTGGGCGCCTGGGTGGCTCAGTGGGTTAAAGCCTCTGCCTTTGGCTCAGGTCATGATCCCAGGGTCCTGGGATCGAGCCCCGCATCGGGCTTTCTGCTCAGCAGGGAGCCTGCTTCTTCCTCTCTCTCTGCCTGCCTCTCTGCCTACTTGTGATCTCTGTCAAATAAATAAAATCTTTAAAAAAAAAAAGCATTTATTTTAGTTTTTTTAAAAAAGATTTTATTTATTTATTTGATAGAGAGACACACAGCGAGAGAGGGAACACAAGCTGGGGGACTGGGAGAGGGGGACGCAGGCTTCCTGCAGAGCAGGGAACTAGATGCAGGTCTCGATCCCAGAACCCTGGGATCATGACCTGAGCGGAAGGCAAACGCTTAACAACTGAGCCATCCATGTACTCTATTTTAGTTTTTTTTAAAAGATTTATTATTTGAAAGAGAGAGAGAGAGCATGATGGGGGAAGGGCAGAGGGACAGAGAGAATCTTAAGCAGATTCTCTGCTGAGCGCAGAGTCCGAGGCAGGGCTCGATCTTGGGACACTGAGATTATGACTTGAGCCAAAATCAAGAGTTAGATGCTTAATGGACTGAGCCACGCTGGTGACCCTTATTGATTGATTGACTGATTTATCCGAGAGAGAGAGAAAGTGAGGGGGGAGGGGCAGAGGGAGACGAGAGAATCCTCAGGCAGACTCCCTGTTGAGCACAGATCCCTGAGATTATGACCTGACCTGAAATAATGGGCTGGAGGCTCCACTGACTGAGCCACCCAGGTGCCCCTAAAATTAAACATTTTTATTTTAAGATAACTGTAGCTTCATATACAATTGTAAGAAATCATGCAGAGAGACCTAGTGTACACTTCAGTCGGTTTTCCCCAGTGGAAACATCCTGCTGAACTACAGTACGCGATCACAGCCAAGACCGTGATGCCAACTGTCAGCATGCGGAACGGCTACATTCTATTGCCCTTTGACCCCCACACCCATCTCTCTCCTCGCACCCCATACCTAACTACTGGCAACTAATCTGTTTTCCATTTCTAGAAGTTTGTCGTTTCAAGAATGTTATATAAATGGAATCATATAGTGTGTAACCTTTTAGGATTATCTTTTTTCATCCAGCCTAATTCCCCTGGGATACACCCAAGAGGTTACACACATCAGTAATCCATTCCATTGATTGCTGAGCACTATTCAATGGTATGGACGTACCACAGCCTCTTTAACCATTTATCCTTTCAAAGACACCTGAGTTGCTTCCAGTTTGGGGATTATATGAATAAAAATCCTATGGGCATGCATGTACAGGTTCTTATGTGAATCTAAGTTTTCATTTCTCTGGGATAAATGCCCAGGAGTGCAAATTCTGCATCACATGGTAGTTGCATGTTTAATTATTTTAAGAAACTGCCAAGTTGTTTTCCAGAGTGGCTATGCCATTTCACATCCCCATTGGGAATGTAGGAGTGATATGGTTTCTCCACATCCTTACCAGTATTTGGGGTTGTTATTTTTTCATTTTAGCTGTTCTGATAGGTGTGTGGTAATATCTTTTTATGGTTCTAGTTTGCATTTCCCAATGAATATTGATGTTGAGCATCTTTTCAAGTGCTTATTTGCCATGTATATATCTTATTTGGTGAATATCTGATCATATCTTGTGCCCATTTTCTAATTTCAAACATTGGAATGTTTGATTTTTTACTGTTGAATTTTAAACGTTATCTCTATATTGTAGATACTAGTCCTTTGCCAGATAGGTGGTTTGCAAGTATTTTCTTTCAGTCTGTAGCTTGTCTTTTCATCCTCTTAATGAGGTTTTTCATAGAACACTTGTTTTTTATCTTGATAAGACCCAATTTATCAATTTTTCTATTTATAAATTATGCTTTTAATTCCATGTTAAAAAAAAAACAAAAAAACACCTCTTTGCCAAGCCCTAGGGTACAAAGATTTTCTTTTATATTTTTTTCCCTAAAAGTTTTGTAGCTTTAGGGGTGGCTGTGTGGCTCAGTTAGTTAAGCATCTGACTCTTGATCTCAGCTCAGGTGTCGATCTCACATGTATGAGTTCAAGCCCCACACAGGGCTCCATGCTGGGCATGGAGCCTACTTATAAATAATAATTACAGTAAAAGTTTTGTATCTTTGCATTTTACATTTAAAATTCACTTTTACTTAATTTTTGTATAGGGTGTGAGATTTAGGTAGAGATTTAGATTTTTTTTTTCCTCTTGGTTGTTCAATTGCTCTGGTACCATTTTATGAAAAGACTATCTTTCCTTCATTACATTCCCTTTACCCCATGGTCAAAAATCAGTTGGGAATATTTGTGTGGGTCTATTTCTGGGTTCTGTATTCTGTTCCACTGACCTATGTATTTATCCCTCCACCAGTCCACACTGCCTGACTGCTGAAGCTATATACTAACCCTTAATAGTGGGGAGACTGATTCCTCCTTTGTTTTTCTTTTCCAAGACCGTTGTAGCTGTATTAGAGCCTGTGTTTTCTCACACAAGTTTCAGAGTAAGCTTGTCCATGTCCACAAAAAAACCTCATTAGGATTTTGATGGGAATTACATAAACATATAGATTCAATTTGGAAGGAATTAAACATATTTATTGTGTTGAATCTTCCAATGTATGAATGCACTCCTCTTTTCCATTTAGTTAGATGAACTTCTTTGATTTCTTTCATTAGAATTTTCTCATTTTCAGCATCCAGACTACGTCCATACTAAGTTTATGCCCAAGTATTTAGTGTTTTTTTAGAGTGGATATAAATGGGGTGGTTTGTAATTTCAGGTTCCACATATTCATTATTAATTTGTAGAAATGCAATTGTTCCTGTGCACTGCATTTCTCTTATTACATGACCTCGCTGAGCTTACTTCCGGAGGTTTGTGAGATTTTTCCTTGGGGTTTTCCATGTAGACAATCATGTGATCTGTAAATAGGGAAAATTTTTTCTTCTTTCCAAGCTACATGCCTTTTGTTTCTTGTTCTTGCCTTGTTGCTATGGCTGGAACTTGCAGTTCGATGTTGAATAACAGCACTGACAGCAGGCATCCCTGTCTTGTTCTAATCTTAGAAGGGAACTATTAAGTCTTTCACCCTGAGTATGATGTTAGCTGTGTTTTTTTTGGCAGATACCCTTCAGCAAGTTAAGGAGGTTTCCCTCTATTTCTAGTTCATTGAGCACCATCACTATGCATGGGTATTGGGTTTTTTTTCCAAATGCTCTTTCGACATGAATTGATATAATCATATGATTTTTTTCTTCTTCAGCCTATCAATATCATGACTTACACTGATATTCCAATGTTGAACTTGTATACTTGAAATCAATTCTAGTTGGTTGTGGTATATAATTCTTTTTTTTTTTAAATATTTTTTATTTATTTATTTGACAGAGAGAGATCACAAGTAGACAGAGAGGCAGGCAGAGAGAGAGAGAGAGAGAGAGAGAGAAGCAGGCTCCCTGCTGAGCAGAGAGCCCGATGCGGGACTTGATCCCAGGACCCTGAGATCATGACCTGAGCCGAAGGCAGCGGCTTAACCCACTGAGCCACCCAGGCGCCCTATAATTCTTTTTGTACATTTCTGGATTTTACTTCCTAATACTTTATTAAGAATATTTGTAACTATGTTGATAAAATATACTGACCTGCAGTTTTCCTTTTCTAGGGCACTGTCTTTTCCTTGTTTTGATATCAGAGTAATACTAGCCTCATAAAATAATTTGGGAAGTGTCCTATCCTCTTCTCTTGTACGGAAAAGATTGTGTAAAATTGGTGTTACTTCTGGGACGCCTGGGCGGCTCAGTGGGTTAAGCCACTGCCTTCGGCCCAGGTCATGATCCCAGGGTTCTGGGATTGAGTCCCATATTGGGCTCCTTGCTCAGCAAGGAGCCTGCTTCTCTCTCCACCTCTGCCTGCCTCTCTGCCTGCTTGTATGCTCGCTCTCTCTCTTTCTCTCTGACAAATAAATAAATAAATAAATAAAATCTTTAAAAAAAAAAGATGAAAACTCTCTACTTTAAAAAAGAATTGGGGTTACTTCTTTAAGTGTTTGGTAGAATTCTCCGGTGAAACCATTTGGATCTGGAGATTTCCTTTTTAGTGTCTTTTAATTACACATTTGATATTTTTGGTAATGGTTATAAAACTGTTAAGCTTGTTTATTTCATTTTGGTTGAGTTTTGATAGTCTGTGAGTTTGGAGGAATTGGCCCAATTCTCCTAAGATGCTGAATTTAGATCAGGAAGTTGTTCATAGTAATCCCCCTTCTTCACCTTTTGATGGCTGCGAAGTCTGCAGTGGCATTCCATTTCATTCCCAACTTGGTGATTTGTCTCTTCTCTCTTTTTGTCAGTCCTGGTATTTATTCAAGTAAACATAAACATTCAAGTCTTCCAATGAGTCCATCAAAGACACTCTTCATTTCTGTTAGTGCATTTTTAATTTCCAGCCATTTGGTTCTTTCCTCGAGCTTCCATCTCTGCTATCTCCTCTCTGATCTTGCATGTTGTCTACTTTTTCCATTGTAGCCTTTAATATAGTAATCATGATTATCTTAAGTTCCTTCTCTGATACATCCAAGAGCTGTGCCATATCTAAGTGGTTCTGAGGATCGCTTTGTCTCTTTAGATTGCTTTTTTATTGGCTTTTGGCGTGCCTTGTAGCTTTTTGTTGAAAGCTAGACATTTTATACAAGGCAGCAGATAATGTGCTAAATAAGCCTTTCATGTAGGAATTTGTGTCATCCCAGCCAGGAATTGGGCTGTGTTGAGGTTTGTTGTTCCTATGGACACCAGAAACTTTTAACTCCTCTAGCGATCTTTTTTGTTGTTCCTCTTGGTTTTGGGGCTTTCCTTTGTGCTGCTCTCCAGAGAAAGCCTGTCTCTTGCAGCTCTCCCTGCTGTAATCCACCGTTATTATTCCTAAAGTTTTGTCAGTGTGCCAGTGGAGCATTGGGGGGGCGTAGTCTAATTACATATTATATATAATACATATAGAGGGGTGCCTGGGTGGCTCAGTGGGTTAAAGCCTCTACCTTTGGCTCAGGTCATGATCTCAGAGTCCTGGGATAGAGCCCCGCATCGGGCTCTCTGCTCAGCAAGGAGCCTGCTTCCCTTCCTCTCTCTCTGCCCGCCTCTCTGCCCGCTTGTGATCTCTCTCTGTCAAATAAATAAACAAAACCTTAAGAAAACATAAAAATATATATCTAAATATTATGCATTTATAATTGCAGTTTTCATTTTCTAGGGTACTGTCTTTTCCTTGTTTTGATATCAGAGTAATACTAGCCTCATATTTATAAATATCATATATTTAGATATTATAGCTTATACATTAGAAGCCTTAATTTTAGGGGTATAGTATTCACAAGTGCACCTGACCCTCTTCCAGAGATAGAGCGCTCCTTGGCCAGTCTCTTCCCGCAGATGCAATGGGTATCCATCAGTGTTCTCAGTCAACAGACTTGAGGCCCTTCTGCCTTAGGATTAAATATTTATTTTTTAGGTGAGTTGGGGGCTGAGGCTGGGTTTGGGTGAAATTCCCTTCCCCAAGCTGCAATGGTATTTCACCAGTACCCTCAGACCTTGTCCTTCCCACTGCAGAATAAGCTTTTTGTCCCTTAAGTGGGAAAGGTCTGTGTGGATTTCTCAGTGGCTCCATGAAAGAGCCACTTGGGGTCCTGGAGGAAAAGCCTGTCAAAGTGTGGGAACCTCTCCCACTAGGAGCTTCATACTCTCAAGCTATCCCACACTCAGCCTCCAGCAATTTGTTCAGTTTTCTACCTTGATCATCCTATCCACTTCTATGGCATCTGGTAGCTTCTGTCCCTGGTAAGCAAATGTCCAGGCTCCATGTCTCATAGAAACTCTCTCCAGATTTTGAAACAGCCATTTGCTCTGCAAACTCAGTTCTCTTTTACTTTCCAGTCTGTCCAGACTTTTTCTTATTGTAAGCATGGGAAGGACATCTTGTAGCTCTCTCATTTCTGAGCTAAAACCAGAAGCCCTATTCAATAATATTTGACCTATAAGAATGTCAATTTCATGCGGTTCAACCTAATAGACTATTGCATAGTTTCTGGATAGTGCACCTTGTTGTGATGTGGCCACAATCGAATAGAGATCTCTGGAGAAGATTATTATGAATTATTCTATACACAACTCATGGAGAATGAGATAATCCGCCCTGCCATGACAGTGGTTCTCAAGTTTGAGTGTGCATCAGAATCCTCAGAAGGACTTGTTAAATCACAAATTGCTGGGTCCCTTTCCAGAGTTTGATTCATTAGGTCTGGGGCAGGGACCCCGAATTTCCATTTCTACCAGGTTCCTGGTTGGTGTTGCTACTACTGCCCTTCCAGGGATCGCACTCTAAGAACTCCATGGCACATCTTGGAGGCCCAGGACTCGTGTGCATTTCCTCCTTATTCATCACTTTCAGAGCAGATGACCAGCCCTAAGGGGCAGCAATGAGGTTCTCACATGACCTCAGAGAAGTGCCAAAAGCAAACTGTCAGAAATATGCTCACCTTTGAATTCATTCTTTCTCCAGAGCAAACCTAGCTTTTTTAAAAAGATTTTGTTTATTTATCTGATAGAGAAAG
This sequence comes from Lontra canadensis, assembly GCF_010015895.1. NCBI lineage: Eukaryota > Metazoa > Chordata > Mammalia > Carnivora > Mustelidae > Lontra > Lontra canadensis. The sequence continues at coordinate 3,403,825 of NW_022631110.1, forward strand.
AGAGAGAGCACAAGCAGGGGAGAGGAACAGAGAGGGGGAAGTAGGTTCCCCGCTGAGCAGGGAGCTGGACACAGAACTTGATTTCAGGACCCTGGGATCATGACCTGAGACGAAGGCAGATACTTAACAGACTGAGCCACCCAGGCACCCCGGCGTGAATGTAATTACAAAAGAATGATTTATGTCTTAAAACAGGGGTAGCCATGGTTTTCTAGTAGTGGATGACAGTCTTAGAGGTAACAGTGTGTGGATCATGTGAATTTGTTTTAATATCCATGGTAATGTCAGCACTCTTCAGGCTCCAGACATTGGCTGAGACTCACATACAAGTAAAGTGCCTCTGAAGGCTTTCTTTGTAACCGTTTTATGTCATGAATTCTCCCTAATGCTATATTTTTGCACAGAGTTTTCTTTTTAAAATTTTATTTATATATTTGAAGAGAGAGAGCACGCACAAGCAGGGGGAGCAGCAGAGGGAGAGGGAGAAGCAGGCTCCCCACCTAGCACAGAGCCCGATGCGAGTCTCGACCCCAGGACCCTGGGATCATGACTCAAGGTGAAGGCAGACACTTAAGCAACTGAGCCACCCAGGCCCCCTGCACATAGAGTTTTTGTAAAGGCAAAACTGTCCTGCTCAAATGTATGGAATAAATTCCACTTGGCTTCAGTCACAATGGTCAATTCATGTATTCAGTCAACAAATGCATATCAAATGCTTACTATGCACCTGGGTCCGTTTTAGGTACTGGAGATACAGCAGTGAAGGAAATGATGTTATTACCTTTATGGCAGTTTCAGTCTAGGAAGGGAGACAGAAAACAGATGGGTGTGTGTGCATGTGTGTGTGCGTGTGTGTATGTTAAGTAGGGTATCGATATATGGGGTCTGAGGGAGGATCGAGGCTAAAGTTGCTCTTCGGTTTAGGGGGTTAGGGACAGCCTCTCTGATGAGGTGACCTGTGAGCAGTGACTATCCAGGAGGAAGAGACCCAAGCCTGACACCCACAGAGGTTTAGGCAAATAGAACTTAGGGGACAACTGGGGGGTTAGTCACTTTTGCATCCTAATGTTAATTCAACTGTGTTTATAATCAGGCAAGAGTTATTCCTTACATTTCTAACATTTTTTATAATTATCTTCTTTAATTATCAAATAATAACAATATTAAAAGAAAACCATTTTGTAGCCCACGGTTTCACCACCTTAATGAAACAAACACTTTCATTATGTTGTTTTCCTTTCTGGGGACTTATCCATATGGATGAATATTTTTTCCAGTTTTATTGGGATATAATTGGCATAGATCACTGTGTAAGTTTAAAGCATACAGCATGATAACTTGATTTATATATATATTGTAAAATGATTACCATACTGGGTTCAGCTAATAGCCATCTTCTCACATAGACAGAATAAAAAGAAAGAAGAATAAAAGGAAAAAAATTTTCCCTGGGATGAGAACTCTTAGGATTTACTCTCTTAAAAACCTTCCTATATATCGTACAGCAGTGATAGCTATATACCCCCAGTACTTATTTATCTTATAATTGGAAGTTTGTACCTTTTGACTACCTTCCTCCCAATCCCCCTCCCCACCTCTGGCACCCACAGATGTGATCTCTTTTTCTATGAGTTTGGTTTGGCTTTTGGTTTTTGGATTCCAAGTGTAAGTGAGGTCATACAGTATCTGCCTGTCTCCATCTGACTTCCTTCACCTAGCATAATGCCCTCGAGGTACATTCATGGTATTACAAATGGTAGGACCTCCTCATTTTTAATGGCTGAATAATATTCCATTGCATATACAACTTTTTTATCCATTCATCCATCAATGGGCACTTAGGCTGTTTCCATGACTTGGCTCTCATAAATAATCCTGTTATGAACATGGGGGTACAGCTACCTTTTTGAGTTGGTGTTTTGTTACTTTTGGATATATTCCCAGAAGTGAAATTGCTGGATCATTGGGTAGTTCTGTTTTTAATCTTTGAGGATCTTCCATACTGTTTTCCATAGTGACTGCACCGACTTAACAGTTCTACCAACACTGTGCACGGGTTGCCTTTTCTGCACATTCTCACCAGCATTTCTCTCTTATCTTTTAGACGATGGTCATTCTAACAGGTGGGAGGTGGTACCTCATTGTGGTTCTGATTTGTAGTTCCCTAGTAATTACCGATGTTGAGCATCTTTTCATGTACCTGTTGGTCTTTTGCGTATTGTCTTTGGAGAAATGTCTATTCAGATCTTTTCCCTGTTTTTAAGTTGGGGTATTTGTTTTTTTATTATTGAGTTGCATGAATGCTTTATGTTTTTGATATTAACCCCTTATCAGATGTGTAGTTTGCAAATACTGTTTTCCTATTCCATAGGCTGTCATTTCACTCTGCTGATGGTTTGTTTTGCTGTGCAGAAACTTTTTAGTTTGACATAGTCCCACTTCTTTATTTTTGATTTTGTTGCTTGTGCAAAAATTATTCTTGCTAAAACCTTAAGCAACTCATACTCATACTCCACTTCTAGGAATTATCTTCAAGAAAAATCAGAAATGTGGACATAGATTTATGCCCAAAGAGGTTCATCACAGCTTTACAACATTAAAAAAAATGGATTTAGAAGCACCTGGATGGTGCACTTGGTTTAGCCTCCAACTCTTGGTTTCAGCTCAAGTCATGCTCTCAGGGTCATAGGATTGAGCCCTATATCAGGTTCCATGCTCAGCGTGGCATCTGCTTGAGAGTCTCTCCCTCTCTCTCTGTCCCTCCTACTTGTGCTCTCTCTCTTTCTAAAATAAATACATAAATCTATTAAAAAATTTAAAAATTGGATTTAACCAAAAGTACCCTTCTTCCTCTGTCCTCCCCACTGTCAAGGCTCCAGTTCCAAGGTCCCTGGACTTCTCTCTGAGGTCATGTCCTCATACTGTGGAAGACTTGCCTGCTCATCTGCCTGCTTCCCCCAATTTGAGCTCCAGGAGGACAGGGGCTACGTTGCATCCAGCACCTATCCTGGTGTCCAGCACATCGTAAGGACTTGACACATGTTCAACTTGCCCCAGCCAAGTTCTTGGTTCGCTCAGATTGAGATTCAGACTGAGAAAGAATGATGAAGCTTGAAGAGAATCTTAAAACATCTGTTTTACTTTTGGGTAATAACCACGGAAATGTTATTGACTTTTTTTCCTGGTTTTTCTGTTTGGCTTCAGGATGGCCTTATCGGCTTGCTGCAAGTTGGTCTGTAAACCGCTCTAAACTTTTTTTTTTTAGTTAATAGAAACTATAACGGAGTTTTGCATTTCCAGGGCACCTTCCCATCAAGAAGTTCAACGCCTGACAACAAATCTTAATTTCCTGGAGACCTAGTAACATTCTACAGGGGTGAGAGGGAAGGGAAGCTTTCATGACTTAGGCTTAAATGACAGTGCTGTATCTGCCTCATTTAATTAAACCTGCTGCCATTTAAAGAAAACTTCCCCGGGGAATCTGGGTTCCCAGGAATTCAATTCTCTTGTTTTTTCATTTTTTTTTTCTTTTTCTATTTTTTCCTCAGAAAATTCTATCTACAGCCTGCCAGGTGACCTTGTTCTATTGCTCGGTTGAAGTATTCTATCACCAAGGGACACCTGGGTGGCTCAGTTGGTTAAGCATCAGCCTCTCCCTCTGTCCCTCCACCCCTGCTCGAGCTCACGCTCTCTCTCAAATAAATAAAATCTTTTTTAAAAAGTATTTTCTCACCTATTGCTCTAACAAGAAAAAAGGAATAGCCCATTTTACCATGAACTCTGAATTCACAAACATAATGACCACGCAATGTCATTTATAGGAAAGGCTGTCCCCCGCCACAGCCACTCCAATATGGGAATGATTAAAAACAACATGAAAGGGCCGCCTGGGTGGCTGAGTGGGTTAAAGCCCCTGCCTTCGGCTCAGGTCATGGTCCCAGGGTCCTGGGATCGAGCCCCGCGTCGGGCTCTCTGCTAAGCGGGGAGCCTGCTTCCTCCTCTCTCTGCCTGCTTCTCTGCCTATTTGTGATCTCCATCTGTCAAGTAAATAAATAAAAAAATCTTAAAAAAAAAAAACCCATGAAATAAACCACCTCCCTGGGACCTGCATCTACTTCACGGGTTCTCGTTGGCTTCAGGGACTGCCTTCTGCTCCATGTGTTGGGAATCAAGCCTCAGTGACCTGAGGGACAGAACTAGGAACGACAGCAACTGCTCATCACCTTAAGAGACATGACCCGCTCTCCATCCTTACACTACTGACAAACATTTATTTCCAGCCAGGAAAGAGTTTCTCTGCCTTGGCCACTGTGTTCCCTCATTAGACCGAATTTTGGGAACAGCATCCTCTTCCCCAGGCCTGGGTTGTAGGCACCGAGACTTCGCTTTGTTGGATGCCGTCATCAGCCGTGTTGAACACCTAGCACCCACGCACGCGTGGCTTTGTTGCACTTCTCATTTGTATTAAACCAAAAAGAAAAGCTTTTCACCAAGCCCTCTTGGGGCCTCAACATCTTGACATTAATTTGTGTGAAAATAGCTAGAGAACGAAAACCTAATCTAATACAGAAAAGAGACCCTGGTGACCTCAGGTTAAGATACAAAGGCCTTTGTGGGGCCTGGGGATTATTCTTAATAGAGACTGTGGCAACTGTGAGCAATAAATTACACACCCTGTGGTTTTTCCATCAAGGAGCTGGTTATGAAAGGAAATAAAACTCTGCCATTAGTAGCCAAAGGCACACGTGTGATGATAGATACAGGCTGTCCTTATAGGAGAAAACAAATCATGTACTTGAGTATGCTGTCTAGAGGGCTGTGGATGAATAAAAGTGGCTTTACACAATTATTCGAATAATGATAATTTAATGGTTTTTACACTAAAAAACAACATAGGCCTAATTAGAATTTTCTGCCAAAATATGAATGGTAAATCGAACAACGTAAAAATGGAACTCACAGCCACGGATTTTAATGGGTTGTTTCTGTTCACGTGGCAAAGATAAGTGAGGTGAAGGGTACTATCTTCCATGTCTTCCAAAGACACTTCTGTAAGAGTAATCAAGTTGTGTAAAATGGAGAAAAATGATTTGAATTCCAAGAAATCATTGCTCTTGGACCATGACAACTTTGAACAAAAATATTTTCACAAAATTTCATTTTAATCATCTTCTTTACAAAGCACAATACTTAAGACTTTTCTAAATACAATTTTAGAAAATGAAGCAAAAAAATAATCTCCATAGATGCTGGTCGAGTCCATGCTGAATGCAAAAGAATTTTTTTCAAAAGTGATCCTTCCACGCTTTTCAATATTCTTGACGGGTCCATTTTGTAAAGAGTAAAGATGGTGGCTGTTCGGGCAGTGGCTCGTCAGGTCCATAATGTAGAATCCTCTTGCTGGTTAGCCCAAGGGGCGGGATTGAAGCTAGATATGCCAACTCTTCCTTCTAGAATCACTTCTCCCTCTCTTTATACAAAGAAAGCCTGTGGCTTCTATGAGGGGAAGAGGACAGCCCTCAACATTCTAGGTTGCCAGTGCCCCACCAGGGCGCTCAACCTCTCAACTGAATTATTAACAATCCTACTTCGTATACACATCGTATAAAACTATATCATTAGGGATTTTCACGATGAGTAAATAAGAAATCCAAATGTCAATGAATTCAATCCTTATTCTTATACTAGGCAGTGGGAAATCTCTCAAGGCTTTAAGTTTAACGTAGAAATGCTTAGAAGAGCGAAGGGGTTCAGCAATGTTTTATGCTGCCCTTGGAAACTTGGTGCTCCCGGCCCCAAGCACACTGCGAGCAAGGCTGCTGCAAAGGCAACATGTCCAGACATGGGAATGCAGGATGGGAGGTTTCTTTCTTTACATACTCCCTTCCCCTTAATCGTGCCCACCGTCCTGGAAGACCAGGGGGACCGGACTCGGTGAGTACAGTACTCGAGAGAAGTAGCCTCCAGCAGCAAGGATGAGCATGTAGGCAAGAGGAAGGTGGGGAAGGGAGAGATGAAGAAGGAGACATTTATCTGTAATATTTGGGATAATCGATACCATGTGTTGATTTCTTTTTTTGCATTACTTCTTCCGTGTTATCAATTCTCATTCTTTGTGGTTGTGCAAATCCATTAATATTTAGTACTTTCACTCTAAAACTCAGGAAATAGACAAAGCAGCTTTTGAGAAACACATAAAACATCATCGGGGCCCTGATGGGACCACCCCCACCCCCCAATCCCCCAAAAATCTTGCAATACAGTATGCCCCCTTGTTTTCAGCTAAGGATGAGGAAACAGTTACATAGGCTAAGCCTGAGGTGTTCATTTGCTACAGAGATAGAGTGGACAGGCAAACACCAGTTTCCTTGGGACGGAAAAAGCAATTCCATTAATGCAGGAAAAAGCCAATGGCTACACTTCAACAAGAGCTCCCCTCCCCACCATTCTCTTGGACCTGAGGAAGGGGTTACAAGGGAACAAGGCAAATGACATTATGTGAGTACAGTTTAAACAAGAGCACACACGGATAACCCAGTGCAGGAAATAACACAACTTCCCCCCCTTGTTTTCATTGCATTTTACGTTTATTTATTTTTGCTTTCATAATGCATATTCTGTTCACGCAAAAGGTGCAAAAGACAGGAAGCAGGGGTTTAACTTGGCTGATGAAAAATCAAGCAGGGGTGACATTTCTAGTTCCATGAACAACCTACAACTAGGAGAACTTAAACGTCACAGCGGGTACCACAGAGCGCGCCCAACTTCACAGCTGTCTCCTCTTGGGACCTTTGGCTAGGTGAGAGAAGCTTTGAAGACAGTGGCCTCTAGTGGACTTTGAGAAGTGGCTTTAAAAAAAAAAGTTTTTTTTTTCTTGTATTTTTGTGTTTTTGTGTTTTTTTGGTTTTTGGGGGTTTTTTTTGTTTTTTTTGTTTTTTGTTTTGTTTTGTTTTGTTTTATTTTTTTGAATCATGGTAGCTGCATCACAAAAGCTCCAATCAAGAGGGTGGTAAAAAGAAGGCACAGATCATTGCAAATACCAGGTTTTCTCTTTCTCTTTTTTGTAAATATACCATCATATATAAGCTAAAATTTATCTCAGGGTGGCGGGCTTGGCTGGCAGGGGAAGGGACGGGTTGGACCTACAATTGCATATGTAATAGAATCCTAGAGGGCACACAAAGCGAGGCAGCTTCCTGCCTGAAGCAAAAGGATGGGACACTCGCTCTGGACTATGTGTGATACAGACACTGGGAGAATCTGTGACAAAACACGATTAAAAAAATCATAAAATTATAAAGCTTGTAAACGAATAATCTGAAATTACATTTTATTAATGGAAAATATCATCAAAATAGTACCACTATGGACTAAACTGCCTGAGTTTTCATTTCGCATGAGATCTCATAGTAAAAAAGCCTTTAGCACAATTTGCTCTAAGTCACAGCCAGTGCCATGCCCAGGATTACTCCGTGGGGAGGAGTCTCCTCTTAGATGGGATTTGTGTTGTGCTATCAAGACTTCTGTGCTAACCTTTCAAACAGGGACACGTGGAGGCAAACCTTTAATCTTTTGGCACAAGGTTATTTTGGCTGGGGTGGAAAATTTGAGTCTTGGACTCAGGATGAATAATGTGACATTTCATTTATCAAGTATTCATTTTGATTGAAGAGTTTTCTTTATGTCATTAACTTCCATCTATAAAGGAAAAACAAGAGCCGGACAAAAGCATAATGAATTCGCTGGATTGAGAGAAGCTGAAAGATAATCAACCTGGTCGAATGAAAGAAAAGAATCAACTTCACACTTTTCAAGGTGGAATGGGTGACGTGACATCTGAAGGACGAGAGGACAACGAGGCCAGAAGTGACGGAAACTTAAAGAACGGGCACGCTGATGTGAGGCACTAGGAAGTGGTGGGTGTGTGCCTTTTCAGGCTCCCGGTAACCAAAATTTGTCGGAAGCAGCAAGAATTCCAGGGTCCAGGCCAGAGGGCAGAGCGTGCTGTCCCCATGTGCTGGGCCACCTAGCGGTGTTGGAAGGCAGCTCTGGTGGGGCCCGAGGGGGTGTCTATCGGCAACCCCCAAGTGACGAGAAGCGGTTACCTATCCTTTCTCTAAGCAGCATGGGTCCCAAGCAGCACCAGGGACACCAGCTGGACAAAAGCTCGAAGTCTGCCTTTGGCCTTCTTCTGCAACCCCCGCATATTCTCTGTGGGCATGCAACTCTCTGCACATTCTCATTTGGTAACGGCTGAGTTGGCTCAGGGGATGGCGGGGGATGGGGCTCTGATGCCCTGGCAGGACCGACGTGGCTCTTGGTGAGAAGTACAGAAAAGCGAGTGCCGACTGTGGACAGCTGTGGTCCTTGGAGTTCCAATGACAGAAGCCAGCTGGCAACGGGGCCCCCCCAGCACCACACCCTCTGGCAGTTACTGTAATGTGACCTTTGGAAATTGGAGGGAACTTTCCACAGAGGAGACATTTCAGATAAATTCCAAATGACAAACCCTACTGGGGGCACATGGATTCATGCCTCCCTTCCCCCAAGACTTCCTGGATCGCAGGCGAGGATTGAAGTGAGCCTACACAGTTCTAAGAAAATGGCCACAGGAAGTGCATCGGAATCTACAGAGAAGGGACAGTCGTCTACTTTCAAAATGAAGTCCTGAGGCAGCCACCACCCCTGACTGGCCCTCTCTCGAGGCAGCCAGACCCCAAGGTACCCACCTGCAACCGAAGACGGATTTTCTTCTCTTCATCCAGCTCTGACAGTAACTGCTTAATCTCTCGTCTGAAAAGCAAATGGCCATGAAATTAAACACAAGCCCGGACTTTGGCAGTAAGAGCTAAGAAGTCTCTTACCACCACCAAATCCATCTGAGCATTTTACAGCGAACACATGGACACAACATTGTGTTCTTTCTTTGCATTGTTACTGTTTGGCATTTACTGCAGACAGAAAGGCTCGCTATTATTTCTGGGCTCCCCAAATATGTGGCCATCAAACAGGAGGTCTGGAATGATCTTTGAGATCCATTCGTCTAAGCTTCTCCTAAAGGGAGAAGATGGGGAAGGTGAGGCCAGAGAGGTGGCCTTACTTGGCCAACGGCTAGACTCGAGGATCCGGGCTCCGGTTCTGCTACCCTCCCTCTCGCTGGCCCTTTGTTATAGAATCACTGGTCTTTAGATGTATTTACATAATAATTTTCACTGCAGCCCAGGTATGTCTTACTCTCACAGAGTTTTAAATTAATAAAAGGTTACTGGTAAGTTTTCATGGATTCTCACAAAATCTTACAAAGAGTAACACCTGAAATCTCGGAGTTAAAATAGCTCAACTAACCATATGGTAATGACGTCACAGAGAAAGCAGACATGAGTTAGGGTACACAGTCTAATGCCCTTTACAACATTAAATAATGAAGCAGAACGAAGTTAATCATCTTGCAGACTCAGCACTCTACTTAGGACACTGCAACTGTTGCCACTCCGGCCAGAGAACAGTATCGCATTTTAGGGTAGCAGATGCTCCATTTTATGTGCACATTTTTACTAACTAGGTTGGAAAATCAAAAAAACAAGGACTGCAGAGAGTATACTAACTAAGGTATAAGTTATATTGCATTTGCTCCCTTCAGATGAGCCCCATGACGGTCCCTGTATGTGGCTCAGCATCCGGGCCCTGCTGCCGATGATGCACCGGGTTCTAGGATGCTAATGGGTTGTTACTCGTTACCGTATTTACTCAAGCCCACGCCATGCACCTCTATGTCAGCGGGCACTACTTAGAGCTCAGGAGAGAGGTAGCTGAGATCCGAAGCAGATGGCGTGATTCCAGGAAGACTATGGCAGGTTGGAGGAGTTAGCTGGGGAAGCCAATGCAAAGAATGTCACGAAGTCTTGAACTGGTCAAAGAGGGCCTGAGCCCGAGAGGAGGAAGGAACACGGGGGGATTGCTGGAGAAGAGCCAAGGCGGGAGCAGGGAGGTGAGGAGCCGCACACGTGGGAAGGAGGGGGGTCAGTAGCGCTGAAGGCTGAGAGGGAAGGGACACTTAGAGCTAGGGAGCTAGGGCCGGAGGTTTTAGGGACCCAGTGGCCCTGGGCAGGACGACTGTGAGAGGCAGGCATGAGGCAGGGGATTCTCTGACATGTCGATTCAAGAAGACGTGGGCTGGGGAGGGACGGTCATGGGCAAATATGCCTGCGCTTTCCAGTGGGGAGGAATGTGGGGCAGAACGGCCTCAAAGCAATGGTGGGTCTTCATTCTGAGGCAGACACAGGCCATTTCTGATGTGGCCGGTCCCTCTCAGAGGACTGAAAGGGCTAAAGCCCTGGAACTGGGCCAGACTGACCCCAACGATGGTCCTCTTCAGAAGGCTGAGAACCAGTGCTCTGGGATATCCTGGGGCCATGGGGTCACTGTCTAGGCAGGAGACACACGCCACCTGGACACGGCTGGGGCCCGTGGTTCTCCAAGCCTGTAACCCGCAGATTGAGAGAAGAGCTGGGGACTTTCAGGAGTGAGAGGCGGCCTGGCTGACCGTGAGAGAGCCTTTCTAGCTCCATCTGGCTAATTCTGCATATTCAATGGGCAACTTCCAGGTGGGGGGTAAAGCCAGGGGGCCCCAATTTCATTCGGCCCCTCCCAGCTGGAGTGGAGCAGAACCCAAACAGAGCCACAGTGCTCCAAGTGAGTTCCTTATAACCCTTGTCCTAGGGTGCTCTACAGAAAAAGGAATGTTCCAGAAAAATAGCACACATTATCTTCTCCACCTTTCTGGTGTGCAGCGAAGGCTCAGAGCTGTCCTTTTGGAGAAGAAATCAATTATGTTTAACCCAATACTCCCCAAAGTATCTGGCCACAAGACACATCAGGGCCTCTAGCTCTATGCAGGGCGGCAGGTGTCCATCGCCCGCCACTGCCCGGGGACCTCCCCCTCCAGGAGGCCAGGAGCTGGGGCTGCTCTGTGTGCCTGAGCCCCTACCTGGCCCGTTCCGTTCGCTGCACGGCTCTGCTCTTGGCAACCCTTGATCGTTTTTCAAAATTCTGTTCAGGAAACACCTGCATAGATGCCTCCCCAACTAACTCCTCAAAGAAAGAGCTAACTGATCCCTAAATTCTGAGCCTCAGTTTACTCAGATAAGAACTGCCCGACTTCTAACCCTTTTACTGTTTTTGTAACCACATGCGGTATCCTGGGTAACAGTTACGTGTGCTATTTATTTTTGCCTTCAGGTCTTTCTCGTCGTCAGAGTGCTCCCCGATGACCAGCGATGCAGAGAGTGTGTGTAGACACGCATGGAGAGAGCCCCAAGTCTCATGGGGAGAACATCTTGCTGAGAGTAAAGTCTTGGGTTTAAAGAATCCTCGCATCTCTCACACCCATTCCAGCCCCTAAATGCAAGCCAATCACTTCGTCAGACAGCGAGCTGAAGAAATGGCAATTTTGCTGGTGCTGGAGGGAACGCGGGCTGTTGGGCTAATCAGGAAGTGGTAGAAGTGCATACTGTATTTTATGGAAATTTAAAGATCATTCTTTTTAGCAGCCTGCTGGGTGCATTAGTCCTGGTAAGTGACTGCTGTCCGCCCCACAGCCAGCCCGTGACCTCCCTGCATGCTGCAGATCCGGTCACACAAGGAGCTGAGGGACACGAAGCCTCTCGGGTTCAAACCCACCTCACCCCTGCTGCCACCACCCTGGGGGAGCGGGCCGCCCACTCACGCGGTGGGACACCCAGGCTTGCGGAATGAGGCCCCGGCCCCGCGGGCAGCAACTTGGGAGGTGGACGAAGAAGGGGCCCCAGGCACTCACTTCTGCTGGTCCTTCATGGTCTCGATGATGCTCCTCAGCTCGCGGACCTGCGTCCTTAGCTCCTCCACGGCCGCTTGACTGCCGGCTGCGGACTCCATCTTTGGTTTTCCTTCCGAGCCAAACAGAGACGGGGAGTTGGCTCTGTGTCCAGCTGTTCCCAAAGAGGACGGCAGGGGGGCGGATGTCGCCGAGGACAGAGGGGCTGGCCCACCACTGCCACCTGCAGCCATGCTCCCTGGCTTGGGCGGCAGGGATGCTTTGTTGTCGGACACCTGCGATGAGGGAAGGCGGAGAGGATTCAGGCCGGGGATCCGTGTTCAGTTAAGTCCCCATCTATGTCCCCGCGCCCGTCTCCTGAGACACACTCGTCACTCACCCCTTCACCCACAGGCCCCCGAAGGCCTACTTGGCACAGGCATCCCCCTTCAAGAGCCTCCCTCTACGTGTTTTAAATTCGACCACCCACCTGGTAGTTCCTAACTGGTTTAACGTACGAGTCTGGAGGCCCACCTGCTTGCTAGGCTCTGCAAACTCTGAAGTGAGCAAAACATCTTCCTAGCTCCCGAGAGCTCAGAACACAGTGAGGAGCGGACAGACCAGCCGACACACTGCAGACGCGGGGGGCGGTCTGCACACAGGGAGGTCAGCGCAGAGACACGAAGCACACACAACAGACCAACTAGCCCACAGGGAAGGCGCCGGGGAGCTGCTGAGAGCCCCATCCTGGAGGAAGAGCACTGGGAGGTGGCCAGAAGAGGAAGGGCGATTGGAGAGGACGGTTCTAGGAGGGAGGGAATGAGGCACATTTACGGCAAGCGGTCACTCGGCAGCTGGGACGGCATGGGAGACGGGGTGCAGGCTGGGGAGGTAGAGCGGGCCGTGCAAAGGGGGTAAAAACATCCTGCACAAAGCTCACAATGACTCCGGCTTCAGAAGGACCTAAAGGTGGGCACGCCTGGAGGCCGAGGGAATTCCTGGGAGATTCTCATCCAAGGAAAGCCAGGAATGGTGGGCGTCCGACAGACAGCGGCCAAGGGCAGAGAGCAAAGACAGCTCTGAGAGCTGCGGCGAAGGCAGGCTCCTCCCATCGAGAGACACAGTGCCTGGCCTTGGGGAGCAGACCCCCGGCAGAGGGGGACGTGGGTCCGGACAGGCTGCAGGGCCGGGGGCGGGGATGGAGGAAGCAGACTGGGAGGTTGTACCTTTCTCGGCAGGAGAAACAGCCTGAAGGCCCAGAAGACAATTTCAATTTTGACATTCTGAGTTTCAGGAGCCTGAAGGATAGCCAAGGGGACACGTCCAGGGGGCAGAGCCAAGGAGTGAACAAGTGAGCTGGGCCAGAGAGATCGCCTGAGGAAGCGACACCACAGGGTGGATAGCACAGGATCGGGGGAGAAGAGGCCCAGCGCCGGGACCTGTGGACTCGGTGAATTGAAGAGGTGGGAAGAGAAGGGAGAGACGTCGGGGACCGGGACAAACGGCGCTGACCAGAAGAGGGGCAGGGCTTACGGAAGTCCCCTGAGAGATTTTCGGAAGAGAAAAAAGGGTTGGATAAGCGGGTCAAGGGCGCTGAGAGGAAAACAGGGCTTGGGGGGCCTTTCGTGCCACAAGGGAGACTGAGGCCTAATCACAGCAGGTCAGCACCCGAAGAGGCAGAGAGAGGCGTGGCCTGCAAGTTTAGAACTCTCTTTCCAGAAAGGTGGCTGAAGACGGAGGATGGGAGAAAGAGAAAGCGTTCACGGAAAAGCCTCAGGAGGAGACGGAATCATGCAAGGGTTCTGTTTGCTTTCAAAGATGTGGGAGACGCCGAGCTGGACGATATCCTCATGGAAAAGACCAAGGCAGGGCCAAGCTGGAGACAGAGGAGACAGGTCGGGGAGGCCTGATGGAGAAGTGTCTTGCCCCAGGAGGAGGCTGAGAGGGCACAGGAAGTAGGACAGTCACGGGCAGGAGGGAAGAGGGGCATGGGGCAGCCCAAGGGAGGAGGCAGCAGCAAGGGAAGGTGAGATCCTGAGACCTAGGGCAGGGGAGTGGTAGGGCAAGCAGCGCGGGATGCTGGGAGGTGAGGGGCTGAGTGATGGGGAAGTTGAGGCTGGTGGTGAAGCTTGCCAACACAGCTGGGACTCGTCCAGCAGCAGGTGCCCAGGGCAAGAGCCAAGAAGGGGCTGGCTGGCATGGTGCGGAGGGAGAGTGAGGATTCCGGCTGTGCTAGAGGGAGAGACTGGGCAGAGTGAGCCAGAAGCAGATGGGCCATCATTCCCAGCCTCTCCACCCGCCTTTTCTCTGCCAAGTTACCATTGAGGAAAAGCGCTTTCTACTGCCAGGGACAGCGATCCGCCATCCCGTGCTTATTGCTGTAGGAGTTGTAGTAAGAGGGAAGAGGGACTGACATTTATGGAGCGCTGGTCACGTGCCGGACATCGGCTAAATGACTGAAACAGGGCTCGGCTGGCATACAATTTCGAGAGCAGGAAACCGAGGCTTAGGGACGTGGTGGAGAAATTCCCCAAGTCCGCGGCTAATAACTGGCAGGACTGGGCTTCAATCCCCTCCCCTGCCGACTGGACGCTGGAGCCCCATACCGCGATGGTGGCTGCCTTGAGCGTGACGATTCATGCTCTCCTGTCGTTCTTTTCTTTCTTTCCTATTCCGGGGTTCACACTTTTCCCCACTTCGTGCTCTTCATCTCCCCCCGTGCCTCTTCCAACCTGCCAATGTCCTCACGGACTGACTTCCAGGCAACTCTTCCATCAATGCGTCTTGCAGCATTTCCTACCTCACTCTCTGTCCCAGCCCACTGCAGCTGACAAGGACTTCTGCAAGTCCTCACACAGTATTGGCCACTATACACGCTGCCCAAATTCGTTCAGGTGGAATTTATAGTAAGCGATAAACAACGCGCCAACTCCCGGGAAGGGAACCGGGCTCCTGGAACGGAACGGAGAATCCGAAACCTGCAAAGCCACTGCCCACCAGTAGATGTCACTACAGAGACACCCCGGGGCCGGCAGAGAGACGGCAACTCTAGGTATACCCTCCCGTCATCAGAAAGAGCGGCGCTAATTCCAATTTCTGCAGATGGAACCCTTTTGTGAAGGAAAAATGCTTCAATTTTATGAATAACTACCACTGATGTGTTTTCCAGGATCACAGTTTGGTGTACCAGACTGGGTTTTTAAGAAAATTCAGACGTGTAATTTCTTAAATGTGCGAGAAGGAAAATCCTTACATACCCTGTAATTTCTTTGTGTTAATTCCTGGTTCAAGTGTCTTTAAAAATGGACTGCAATTTTCTGATGTTGGGCAGAAAGCAGTTGCTAATGTGTATAGAACATAATTCCAATTGACTGGGTTCTCTTAGCACCAGAAAATGCACTCCGAGGATAAACAGGACGAATACCAGGTATCTTCCAGAAGTCCCGGGCAGGTGCTACCCACTGCCTTCTTTGTTTCTCACAAGCCGGTAATTTAAAATAGCTATACCATTCCCAGGGCACGCAATGAAATGAAAATGTTTTTAGACTCTAAACTGATCATAATAAATGAATCCAAAGCTGCTTTTCTTTGAGGGACCCTCATTAGTTAGTCGGAGTCGTGTGCTGCTGCCAAACATACTCTGTGACATCATCGATTTTGAACACAAAAGCCAAGATGTGCGGGCAGAGTACACAGCACTTAATGTACATAGTGCATTCTGTCTCTACACCTCTAAGCCCTTCAAGCTGCTTGGGCTGTGGTGGTGGTGGTGGCGGCAGTAGTGACATGTGACAGTGTATGTTTATGTGCGGCTGCTGGTATGAAGAGATCAAACCACAAGAGAAAACATGGAAAATCAACCACTCAACTTGTATCTCAGAGATTCTGCCCAGCGTCAGGGACTTTGTAGCATGCCTCTGGGACTTTGAGGACTAAAGTAATGACTGTTACAGAAGAGTGACAAACACTTGCATTGTCTGTCGCACTGGACTGTTTGCGTCCCCTCAATTCATACGTGGAAACCCTAACCCCCCGTTGTGATGGTATTAGGAGGTGGGGCCTTTGGAGGTGATTAGGTCATAAGGGTGCAGCCCTCACGAACGGAATTAGTGCCCTTAGAAGGAGACCTCACTTGGCTCCCTCTCCCTCTTTCTACCACGTGAGGACACAATGAGAAGTTGGTGGTCTGCGACCCTGAAGAGAGTCCTCACCAGAACCTACCACACTGGCACTCTCATCTGGGACTTCCAGCCTCCAGAAACGTGAGAAAGAAATTTCTGTGGTCTCTGAGCCGCCCCATCTACGACTCTGTTAGGCAGCCCGAATGGACTAAGCTATCTGTTGATCCTTGTCAGGTTTGTAACTCGTCATCAGAGCACACCCGAAAAGGCTGGGGTCCTTGCTGTCTGGACACCCTTGCCTTGGCTGGTCACTCACTTGGGATATGGTAACAGTCTTTGAAGTTTTCTTTGATGCTTCCACTCCTCTGTGTGCAAGCGAAACGTGTTCCTCTTTATCTTCTTCGGGACTTGGGGAGTCAAAGATATCAGGGCTTGAAAGGGAAGACTGGATAAAGCCAAAAGAAAATGCTTTTGTCAGAATTACACCTTAGCTGACAGAGCTTTTGTTAACATAATGCTGTATGCTTTTCAAAGCACTCGCCACTTCTATTTTGTTTGTCTCCTTATTATAACCTCGAGAGGCAGAAAGGGTGCTATTATCTGTGCGCTAGAGATAGTGGCAGAACTGGGACTAAGAAGCGAGATTTCCTCCAGCAGGGATCTTTCCATGGGATCTTGGCACCGATGCCTGTCGGGCATTTCAGCTGTCCGGGCCTGCATCACCCAGCCTTTCCTGCTCCCTCCATCCTTCGGAGCCTCCCTTCTTTCTGTGAACACTTGCTACTGTGTGCTAAGCGCTGAGCGGTGCTAAACTTAGGTGACATGCAGGACACGGTCCCAGCTCTCACAAGGCTGACAGTCCAGTGGGGAGGGACACGCAGGGCAAGAGGAGGCTACCTCTGACCTGTCTCTCCTCCATTCCTTCTGGATCCTTTTCCAGGACCACGAAATCTGAGGCAGAGCAAAGTGCCTGCAAGAACTTGTCGGAGAGGAACCGTTCCAGGGGGCACGAGGTCACAGGCCTGCGGGCCAGGGAGCAGCATTTCCGCACTCCAGGGCACAGCCCTGCCTGCCCGATGGCCGGCTCACCTCTAACTGGGGGACTTATGGCTAAATCTCCACCCTCATGGGCACAGAATGGCAGCATCTTTTGGTAGAATATGGGGAAAATATTCCTACCCTTCCTGCCTCACTGTGAAGATCAAAAAGCTGGATGAATGTGAACCAGTCAGTGGAGTTCACTTGGAAGTAAATGATTATTGTGCTAGAATTTCGCTATTTTAGCAAAAAGCAAATGAAAATGAAGAGTTTCTGAGACAAGGGATTTTTAAAAAATGAAGAATCGTCCAGAAATCTCTTTGGGTGAGCTTGCATTTAGCTGCATGTCTGTGCCGTCTACCCTGGTGATGGGAAAATCATCCTATCTAGAATCATCACTGGTGTCATTACAGAAAAATCATGCCCACATCACCCTATGTTTATTTTCTTCTGTTTATCCTACTTTCTAAGGCAGGAAACTAATATATCTAGGGATTTGTAAGCAAAGTCTTAGAATTAAAAGGTCTTATTTGTTTATCTTTGTTTTATCTGAAAATCCAATTACCTAGAATAATACCCCCAACTAAGCTTTCTTATTACTCTAAGCTTAACTGCTTAACCACATTGCAGTGCCTATACCCCTTCACTTGGAGATTTTATTCAAAAAGCGAGTTTCCTTCTGTGTAACCTACAGTTCATGAGCCCCCAATCAAATCTCGCTCTTTGAATTCAATAAACCTAAAGAAGCTCAGACTAGGGCGAGAGGTCCCAGGCTGGCTAATTCTGACCAGTGTATCTCCGCAGTCATTCCTTCCAATGGCCTGGTAAGAACATGTCCATATCCAGGATCCCATTTTGCTATGAAAAACCTATGGGTGCTAAGTAGAGGAAGAGCCAATACGAATTTGAAATGTCCATCCACATGGGGATGGATGGGGATAAAGGGAAGGGAGTAATTATACTTCTTTAAAGCACAAATATATCCTGTTATTTTAAGTCTACACATGAAATTGTTGCACACAGAATGCCAAAATTTGAGTCACGGCGCCATAAGCTTCCTAAGGGCAGGGACCTTGTATGTCTCACTCCCGGTCATAGCCTTTGTACCTGGCTCAGAGCTGAGTCCACACGTCATAAAAGCCTATAAATATTTGTTGAAAAAGTGAGTGAAAAAAGGTACAGGTTAAAAGCGAGTGTAGATGAGGTGCCTTTACCCGGGCCCCCAGACATACACGAACCCCCAGGCATGGGATGTATGAACCAAGGATGGGGTGGCGGATGGTAAACTGACTTCCTCTGTATTTAACTCCAGATGCCTCAAGGCCCTCTAGACCTTTTAAAGTTGGGAAGAATTTGGAGGAAAAAACAAAACGGAAGGATTTATAGAGAAGATGTGGGAGATAGGATCAAACACTTAGAGATACTAAGGCAATTAAACAGGTTGTGTGTGTGTGAGGCATGTCGGGGAGGGTGCAGGGAGAGGAAGGATGGTAGTGACACAGGACCCTATATGAAGAGTAACAAAATAAGCCAGTTTGTCAAGCCTTTCTTCCAGAAAGGTATCAACACATGGTTAGGGTAGTTTCCTACCAAGAGGGAAAACAGCATGATTCAAACCCCACCCCCAAACTCAACAGATAGGAGAGAAGAGGTTCGAAGGAAGTGGCATTCTCTTTCTTCTAAATGCGGCCCTCTGCGGTGGGATCAGTGACGAGGCGAAAGGAGGAAGTGTTCTGGAAAACCTGCAAAAGGTTAAGTCCTTAGTGTATCTGGGTGAATGAAGATCATAAGACCTTAGACCTGCATTCCCAGCAAGGACAAGACAATGTGATATGAGAGAGGGAGAGAGAGAGAGAGATCGCTCGTGGATGCATCAAGTTTTTTTTCAATGACATTCACTTCATTGTTTATAATGAAGAAGTTGAAGCAGTAGTGCACTGACCAGATTAAACTCTTATATATCCATAGGCTGGAACACTAGGCAGCCATGAAATGTGACATCATGGAAAATGGGCAATGATTGGGGAGAAAGTGCACAATATGGGGGGGAGCATGTACTATATCACCCATTTGGAAGAAATAATGTTATATACATACACATAGAATTTTAAATAAAATACAGATACACAGCAAGTGGTTAACAGTTCTTAGCTCTGGAAAGCAGGATTACAGGTAACTTACTTTCATCTTCTTGCGTTTCACTGTTGAAATTTGGTACAACAAATATGCTTACAGGTTTCCAGTGAGGAAAGAAGTTATTCAAAATGACCCAAACAAAAACCTTCTGTGGTTATCTGGAGCACTCTGACTGGTCTCACCTACACGACGAGGTACCTCGTATGTGTACAATCTCCTAAAAGTGTGCGGGGGGTTCCGTGGAGGGGTGCCAATAATGGGGCTTCGAGAGAAAAAAGCTTGGCCATTGTCAAGCACCTGTATAGTGGCGGATTATTCTGTAGCAAAGTTTTGTTTATAGACCAAACAAACCTCGTTCTCCTCTCCCACCATAAAACACATTTTTTTTTCTTACCAATTTCATTTCAGGTTCAAATAAGGATCAGTCTGGAAGGAGAAAGAAGGAAAGTGGGACTAGGCAGTGCCCACCTCACTGGCACATGTGCAAAGAACAAAGAGAAAGAAATACTGCTTGATTCCAGAAGACTCTCCAATCACTCTTGGTCAGCCGTCTATCTCACGACCTCCCTCTCCTGGTTCGTCCTCGTATCAGCCACTGGCGGCAGAGTCCTTGGCTGGCGTCTCTAAGCTGACCTGCTCTCCAGCAGTAGGAGGAGTGAGGAGACACTTACGGAAGTGAGGGACTGGGATGGAGGCCGCCTCCCCGTGGCTTTTGGTCTGCTTGTGGTTGGGTGACTGAGTTTCTCAGTAGATGATACCACAGAGTCAAAACCTTCTAAGTCTAAAACAAAAGTAAAACAGAGTTTTATGAGAAAAAATCGAAGTGAGGAAAGGTTCTTAGAACAGGCCATGAGCACCTTTTCCTTAATACTCATCCTTTATATCTGGATTGTGTCATCATTGATGAAGGCGATTTCCATCCTCTGGTCATCCAGTGAATGAGGTAGGTCTTTTAAAAGCTTCAGAAAGAGGGGGTAAAGGAGGAATCCCCGTTCCTCCACAAATGCAAGTTCATTTTGCTAGAGAAAACATTCTTGTCATCCCAACACGAAAAGCAGTTCTCACAAGGTACAATACCCATGGGCAAACGAATGCTGATCATTGATTCTGAAAGAGGAGAGAGGCAGCTTCCTGCTCCCGTTGCAAACCACAGCCCGGCCATCCCCCTAATCGTAGACAACGAACTCCCTGGAGGTGGGGAGCAAAGCTTCAACCTCCCCAGCTAACTCCCGGAGCCCAGCACCATTCTGCTTCGAGAGGCGTTAGTCAATGGAGACGTGATCTTCGGTCATCAGCGCACTCATTCATTCACGCCATCATGGCTGAGCAGCTACTCTGGCTACACACGGGGTCAGGTACCGAGGCTACACCAGTGAGTGTGGCAGAAAGCACCCTGCCCTCCGGGAACCTCCGTCTCTGTGACAGAGGTCTCAGAGGAATATAGAATCATTCAGCCAGATCACAACCGCACCTCGCACATGTCCAGGAGGAAGGCCTCTGCCTTTACCGTCCCATCCATCCTCTTCGACATACAGTTAGGTTAAGGGGTCACCTCCTTCTATCTAGTTTCAGGGGTTTACAAATCAGCATGGATGTGTGTACGGGATGCACAAAGGAATGGCTGGCAGAAAGGGGTTGACACTGAGACCCGTTATCTCTTGTGATGGGGGCAAGGCCAACTCTGGCTGACAAGTAGATCATGTTTCATAAGCCATGCCAGGCACCGCCTTCCCAAACTATTTCCCATCCTCCTGTTAATGGATCCCCAGTTTTGTTTCTGGAACCATGTTTAGTCTAAGCCAGTGATAGCCATCCTGCTCCTCCTTGTCTGTGACTGGTCTAGAGGTGGACAAATTTCCCCATTATATACTTCATCTGATGCCCCAAGTCATCATCTGATATTCATATCTCCCCACTTAATTGTGAATCGCTTTTTCTCTGACTGCAAAGGTAGCACCCGCTCAATATACCACTGTTTTAGGAAAAACATGGAATTGTAACAAAAGAAAGTCAAGCATAACCTTACCACGCCAAGACAACCACTATTAGTGTTTCAGTATATTACCCTCCAGGTTCTTTCTCTAAAAGTGGATAGTCTAGGGACACACTATATGGAATATTGCATTTTGCTTATTTCACCTATCTCATAAGCCCTGACTCTAAAAATTCTTCATAAATATTTTGATGGGGGCAAAATTTTCTGTTGCACTGCCATTCATGATTTACTGAACCAATCCCCCGTTGTTGGATAACTAGTTTCCAAATCTTTCCCTCTTTGATTTTTGTCAATAGGAAAGGGCTGCACAGATAGTCTTGCGTGCATGCTACGGACACTGAGTTTAGCAGGTTCTGCACGTGGCTCCCCAAAGGGGAGAACGTAAGAAGGCCCAGGTCAGGGAGGTCTGCTGGTGGGTGGGGGCTGGGTGTGGAGAACAGGAGGCACAAGGAGGCCAGGGGAGCTGGGGGGAGAGGAGAGGAACAGATGCTGAGCAGGGGCTTGGCTGGGTGCGGCCAGGGGCTGAGAGCACCCGCCTGTATCGTGACTCTGTCCTGGCAACTGAAACAAGCTCTGGAGGCAAAAGCTGAGCAGGGTGAAGCAATGAAAGGCCAATTAAAGACTAATTCATTCTGGTTCTCCACCGTGGCTGCACGGTGAAATCACCTGGACAATTAAAAAAAAGTGACTCGGGCCTGGCTCCCTCTCTGGAGATGGATGGAATGCGCCGGGGGAGCGGCCTGCGCGAGGCAGCTTTTCAGTCTCCCCCCTCCCCCCCGTGACGCTAGCACGCCGCCTCCGTGTAGAGAAGGAACGCTCTAGCAGAGGCTGGGGGAGGAAGGGAGAAGCGAGGACTGGACCGAGCAGAGAGGAGAGGCTGCGAGGGCACCGCCACCAGGGGATTCTGAGGGGACGGCCTGCCCAGGCGAGCTGTCAGGAGTAAGGCCTGGCCACAGACGGCTCCTCCAAGGCCACGCTGGGCAGTGCTGACCTGGTGTGCGGGGCAACAGAGGTGCCCAAGCAGCCGATCAAAGTGGCACCCGAGGGCTCGGAGACTGGGGGCCAGTCAGAAACGCAGCAGCGGGAGTGAGAAGGTGGCCGTAATAAATCGCACTTTCAGAATGACTCAGGTGTGGCGTGTGCCTTCCGCGCTTAGACCGTGAACCCCCGAGGAGAGGAATCCATCCTTGAGCTCTCAAGGTCTAGCACGTTCCTGGGACAGACCTGCACACTATTCTGTGCATGAAGGAACAGGTGAACAAACGAACTACACAACACGTGAACAACCCATCCCAGGAAGAAACTCTGATTCCTGGAGCGTTGCTTCCAGGGGCACCTACTGATGGGGCACGGGGTGGCCGCTGCGGGCCGGGAGGCAGCATTCTGGGCCTCGCCTGCAGAGGACGCTTGGCTGGCCCCTTCCGCCTCACTGGCTGAGGTCCACGCTGAAAACACCTGGACACGTGGAAGGCTGGCCACCTTTCTCCTCAAGGGATGGACAGACGGCCGACAAGACTGCCTCATCCGTCCGTCCCTGTCACTCAAGAGTAAGAGGATGGCTAGAGTCCTTCAGGGGGAGCTACTCTTTTAACCACTTCATGCACATCCAACTACCTGGAACTTCCAGCTTGTACAAAGCACCTTTTGGAAACAACAACACAAAACTTCCAGAAAGAAAGAGCCACACCAAGTATGAGGTCGCCTGCTGCAAAGGGCACCTCAGAGCCCCAACTGCGATGCACTTCCGCTTTCTGACGGTGGAGGAGGCCACTCTGTCGTCCCGCAGCAGAAACCTTCGGTGGCCCAAAGCGCGCTCTCGTGACTGCGGGCCCCGGGAGCTGACATGAAGGCAGACTTTCCGTGACTAACTCATTGTGGTGTGAAGAAAATGTCCCAGTTTTCATGATGGTTTCTGAAATGAATCAGGCTGAAACTTGATATAAGCTTTCTCAGCCTGGCTGGGAATTTTTCCTCTTAGTAACAAATGGTTTTAATGCTCACAAGCCAATCCAAAACTATTGAACTGGCAAATGGTGGGTATTTTTTTAAAAGTTAGTTTCATAAGGATGAGAGGTTCTTGGCTCCTCTCATACTTGAAAGATGAGCCCTCTGCAGACATACGGGGATAATTTATGTTGGACAGGAGCCAGCCTGGAAAGGGCGTTTGACTCTTTGTGGCACACACAGTTGCCCATTTTCCATCAACTGCAGTCATAGCCTATTTCGTCCAATTAGAAAATGTAGGCTTATTTTCCATGGATGGGAGGAGGGATGGTACCAGTGACCACAGGAGACCTACGACATGTCCAGTGAGAGCGCAGAAGAGAAACAGTTAAAAGTCTGAGACACGCCTGCTGTTACCAAAAGAACAGCTTTGCAAGCTCTTAAATGGCTGTTTAGTCCTGGTAGCTCATTGCTCTGGGCTTGAGAAAGAGCCCTAGAGCAGAAGTTTCCTACAGCTAAAGCGTGGCAGTGTCACTACCTCCCAGTAGCTCGGGAAGCTATCCATTCTCCACGTCACTGTCAAGGATCATCACGGCTGGTAGGGCTCCTTGTGGACTACAGGCCTAGAAAGTCTATAATGGACTTCTCCCTCCCAACCTGGTACCACTCCATGGCAGCCCCCAGACACACATGTGAGGCGAAGATCTGAGTATGTCCCCCTTCTCTGCTTAAAATCCTTCCCAAGTTCCCAGGAAATCCTGGTGACCTAGCGTGGCCAAGGCCCTCAAGGTATGGCTAGCACCCACCTCTGTCTCTGTCCCTTGCGTGACTTCCCTCCCGTCCCCTTTCCCTTGGGGCCATCAAGGCTTTGCTGAGCGACTAGGTCCTCTTCCAAAAAGCCAGACTGCACCCTAAAGCCTGGCCTGGGTGCTCCCCTACTCATCCACCCTTCCAATCTCAGCACTCAGCACCCTGACTGGCTTTCCTTGTTGACTTATCTGTCTCCCCAGCAGCTAGAAAAGAAGCTATGGCTTTTATCTGTATTTTCCCTAGGGCCTAACGTCATTCCCAGCTTCTGGTGGGTATTTAATAAATGATTATTGAATAAATGAACAAACAACCTTTCTGGGCTTCAGTTTTTCCACCAGAGGGAAAAAAATGGGAGAATTATCTGAGCTATCAGCTTTGTAGGGTTATTCTTTTGTAAATGAGAAATTATATGAAAATGCTTTCAAATCATCAGGTAGAATTTTGTTACTGCATACCATTGTTGGAGCTGAGGGATTTGAGAACAGATATCTAAGAGCAAGACTAAATGAAAAGAATAAAACAAAACAATTTTTTTTCTCCTTCCTCTTTTCCTTCCTCCCTTCCTCCTTTTTTAAGGCAGTCTGGACAGGAAGTCTCACCCTGCATGTAGATCATGTGACTAGTGTGTAAATCATGTGCAGACACCAAATACGGGCCGTTTAGTAGGGGTCACATGAACACCTGTGTTAGCTGAGTTACCAAATGAAAAATTCTCATTTAAGGAACAATTAGATTCTATGGGAAGATAAGCCCTCCAAAATGTGGAAGGACATAGCAAATTACCTGCTGTGTTTTCACCTGTAATCCAGGTGTGAAGTGTGGAAGACACAAGCACTGAGAGGAAGCAGGTCTGAGCCACTGATCAGCCAGCCCACTATGCCACGCTTCACACATGCACGCTCACATAACTTGTGCAAATCCCATGCGGGGTAGGCTACAACTGTGGACCCTAACGGTATGTACAACCTGATCACATTTGTAAAAATTCATCCATCTATCCAATCATGGAAAGATAGAAGTCTAAAAGCCTGTACAACAAATTAACAGTGATTATCTCAAACAGAGGTTGAGACCCTGAGGGGACTTTCACTTTCTACCTTCCTGCATTCTTCTTCTTTTTTTTAAGTACCTATTCCCTTTGTAACTGGGGGTGGGGTGGGGAGAAGTTCTTTAAAATCCAAATACAACCGAGTAGATCATGTAAGAAACGATTTCAGATGCCGCTATGGAATTTCAGTCAGCTGATTATGGTATGTGTCCAAGAACTTTCCTGCTTTCTAATAACAGTAGTCCTGGTGAGAATGTAGGTTGATGCCTGGTTCTTCACTTCTGTCTGACTACAGCTACGCCAACTACCACTCGGAAAGCCCCTGTTTTGTGTCCACCATTTCAAATCATCAGGTCTACATTTTACAACAACCCTCTAATGCAGCCCGGCATTACTAACCCTGTGATACCTAAGAAGAAAGTGGAGCTCAGAGCCATTCAACCTGGAACTTGCAGAGCTATCCTTCAAATCCAAGTGTGCCTAACCTGGGAAACCATGGTTTCTCTAACACACCCCATACTCGGTGACTCTGTGGGATGATCTTGTTTCTGTATAAGGGTTCTCTCTATGAGGTCAAATTTACTTAGGACGGCAAACATCCTACCCATCAATATTTTTCAAAAATCAAGATACATTTTTTAAAAGGTGAATGAATAATTTTAAAGGCTTTATAGAAAGTAATGCCTTAACTGTTAGTTCACAAACTTCTGTTTGGCCAGCAAATCTTTTATTCATTTATTTTTAAGGATTTTGTTTATTCATTTGATAGAGGGAGAGAAAGCATGAACAGCAGGGAGCGGCAGAGAGAGAGGGAGAAGCAGACTCCTAGCTGAGCAGAGAGCCCTGATGCAGGGCTTGATCCCAGAACCCTGAGATCATGGCCTGAGCTGAAGGCAGATGCTTAACCAACTGAGCCATCCACGGACCTTGGCCAGCAAATCTTTTATAAGCAAAAATCTTCAGGCCGAAGAAAACCCTAGATGAGACCTTAGAAAGAGCCAAATTAGCAGTTCTAGGTTAAAGGAACTAACAAAACTGAGGGAACTGCAGTTAAGAGACAAACAAAAGAATAAGCTATTTAATCTTGAAGAGGAATCAGAGGTTACCATAAAAGAGCAGTTTTCTTAATGTCCAGAAAATGTAGCTAAAGGAAACAGAGCCTGACAGACAAGCCTGTGAGGCTGAACTGGGCCGTTTTGATCATTTCCTCCAAGGCCCTGGTTTAAAGATGAGAAACCAAGATCCACACCTGAAACTGATAAAATATTGTGTGTCAGCTCTACTCAAAAAAAAAAAAAAAAAAATCCGGGACCCAAAGAGGTGTGTGCCATGGTGGACGGCCTGCTACAGTGGGGCGTGCGTCCGGAGGACACGTCCCCTTTCAGGGACCCAAGGAACAGGGCATTTCATCTCATTCAATGGCACTTTACTGAGCGACAAGATGAGTAGTCAGACACTCACTCATAAAAGAAAATTTTTGCGTGTGAAAGAACAATATCCTAATGCCTAGAGTTACACAGAACCCAAAATTAAATGCCAAGTAAAAAAAATTCAAGGAGAAAAGATATTTGTGCGAAGCCCAGTGCTCTTGTTACCACACTGGGAGGGACAGACCCCTCTAGAACTGGAGGCTTCCATTCTCCAGCCTTGGGGAAGGAAGAGGACAGAGGTACAAAGCATTTAAAGGTTCCTTTAGGGGCACCTGGGTGGCTCAGTTGGTTGAGTGGCTGACTCTTGGTTTAGGCTCAGGTCATGATCTTGGGGTCCTGGGATCAAACCCTACGTTGGGCTCCCCCAACAGTGTGGAGTCTGCGTCTCTCCTTCTCCCTCTCTCTCTCTGCTCCTCCTGCTTATGCTCCCTATCTCTTTTCTCAAGTAAATCTTTTTAAAAAAGCACCCTTTAAAATCTAACATTGCATGAGTGATTTGAAAAAAAGTAATTGTAACCCTATAAAAAATTAATCTGCTCATTGTACATTTCTGGGCAGTAGTGAGTTTTCACCCATGCTTGAACACCTGCCTCTCTCTGGGGCCTTTGGTTTGTCCCCGACATTTCTCTCCCCAGACCCTCATTTCTGCACATATGCGCTAGACCTGTAATTTTCAGAAGCCTCCCCAAGAACTGGTGTGAGTCCATGACAAAGTTACCACCTGTCTATAAAGTGCCAAGGAAAAGAAGGTCAACACTGTGAGTCTCCCAGTAAGCTAAATTTGTCCAATTTTTAAATCTACCAAGCAATGGCATTTGCTTTTTAAGATGTCCTCAATTAGTAAAATGAAAGTCAGCAGTCCCTCAAATTAAAATCCTTTTGTGTGTGTGTAAGTCTTTGAATTCTAGAGAACACGAACAACCTCAGGGAGAGATGACTCAAGCGTGGGGAGGTGGGGAGCGCCACCGGAGGTCACCACGCAGCTAAATAAAGTGGCTTCTCCAGCTCTAAATCAGGGCTCCCTGTTCACTGACACCTCATCTTTAGCTTGTCACCACCAGATCCAATTACCTTTTAGAGGGGCGCACCAACCTCACTCCTAAGTGCTCATCACTTTTCTCATTTAATAAATCTGAGGTAGCAGGAGGTGGTCTCGGCCAAGGCATCCACATCAGGCCTTAACAAGGGCCCTTGGCTAGAGAAGGGAGTTTGATAACTCAAATGTCCCCTTAATGAGGTGTAGTTTTGTCTCTAATGCTTTTAGCGTGACAAAGAGGTCCTTGAGTGTGGTTTTCTGGCAGGTCATAGATCCCTCTGGATATTTACAAGTCAAACGGAAGCCGTAACAGGGCTCTGCCAATCTGTGAGCCCACAGCCAGCGGGCAGAGGGCACTGCAGGCCAAATGAAGGCCATGTGCAACCCGAGAGCGCACGTCACCTGTTCCCTTCTTGCTTCCACGTACGTTCTCAGCACCGAGGCCTCAGTCGAGCAGTGTGGAAGTAAGAAAGCTTACTGTGTAAGTCTCCCTGCTGAGTATAGACTACGTTGCCCCCACTGGGTGTCCCTCCGCATTTGCATTCTTCGAGGTGCCAATGGTCTCAGCATGTAGCAGAGACACTCAAGCCACTGGGCTGAAGAAAGGCTGCGGGAACCCTGGCCGTCGAGGTGGGCGACCAAAATCCCAGAGCAGGACACACTGCCTCTGTGCACAGGTGAGCTTCTGGGGCTGGGCCCAGGTCCACACGGGTAGTGGGCACTGTGAGCCTCTCCAAGCCGAGAGGCATTGGAACACATCTGCTGAACACCGGAACGTCCCTCTGCTCATCTCACCCGTCAGTTCCTTTTCCTTGTTGCCTATAGATGACTAGAGGTGCCTCGGGGAGGATGGCACTGCTCCCTCTGTTTTAGAATCATTCATGTCGCCAAACACATCGCTCTCATGGGGCGAAACATGTATCATCATCTCCCCACTTTGATCTGTTTAACCCCCACCTGTTTCTACAGCATTCGTGCGCCTTTTCCTGTGGGCACTTTGAACGTGCACCACTTTTGCTCTTATTGGATGCAATGGGATGAAAGAGGCTTGCAGAACCCATCAAAACTAAGCATGGACCTAGCCAACCCCACAGACTGCTGAAGACTGGGAATGCCCTGGTGGGGGCTGGGCAGGCAGGGGGAAGGGCCCCGGTTTGGGTGTGGCCTGATGTTTCTAACAGCAAATGTCTGCCTGTCAACACCCGCAGCATTCACGTGGGGCCAGACTCTTGGAAGTGCCGAGAAGGACAAGGCCTTGCCATTAGCCCATCTCTTCTAGGACTGCGAGCTGATTTTGAAATCAGTACTGGTTGCCAGCTTGACCTCGTTTACTCAGTGCAACCTAGACTGTAAGCCCTAATGGTCTTAGGGGAGAGGTGGGGAGCCACACGGGGACACTGCAGGGAGAGGTCCGGCATAGACCCTCTTCCAAATGAACTGGAGCCAAGGCCAAGTGTCCCAAAGTGCAGGAAGGACACCAAAAATGCTCAGAGTACTGACTAGGTTCAAGATCATCCACCAGAAGTTCAAGATATTTCACTTCCATGGTGTAAAGCACATGACCCTAGAAAGCCCAATCTCTTTTGCTTTTTGTCGTCACACTGGGGACATGCATATAGCTTCTCAAATAGTCCCGACATAAGTTGGTGTGGAATTGTGTCCTGTGTCCCTGGATGGGAGCCAGAGCTGCTTTTAACAGCTTTATTGGGGTATCATTTGTATATCACAAAATTCACCCAGGTTAAGCATACAACTTAATAATTTTTGGGTGTCTGGGTGGCTCAGTTGGTTAAGCGACTGCCTTCAGCTCAGGTCATGACCCTGGAGTCCTGGGATCGAGTCCCGCATCGGGCTCCCAGCTCCACGGGGAGTCTGCTTCTCCCTCTGACCTTCTCCTTGCTCATGCTTTCTCTCACTGTCTCTCTCTCAAATAAATAAATAAAATATTTTAAAAAATAATTTTTAGTGAATTTATGGAGCTGTGTAACCATCATGACAATCCAGTTTCAGAACCTTTCCAGGATCCCAAATCAATGAGATCTTCCTAGCATTGCCAGGGTGTCAGCAGGGAAGTGCTTTTGCATTTCCTGGTCCAAATGAACCACAGGCCAGGAGGCATCTGTAAGAGATCTGAGGATAGGATGAAGTTAAACTTAGATCTTCCAAACCAGTTTTATGTCCTAAGTCCATCAACTTTAAAGCTGGCAACCCTTGGCCCCCAAATTGATTGCCATGTCCAGTGCGTATCCGTGGATCGGGTTGGAAAGCCGGAGGAGAAATTCCCAGCTTCCTCACGTGAAGAGGGGGTGCCAGTCTCATAAAGGGAAAGAAGTGGGGACAGTGGGATGAGATCTGAATAGGATGGGTGGGGAATGACGGTCAACAAAGCGACAGACGAGAAATGGGAAGGGTTGTTTCCAAGTCAAACAGTTGCTTCTGGATGGCTTAGCTCCCAGGAGGCTTCCCACCTTGGGCCCGCTGCTATCTCCATGCTTTAGTGGGAAAGAGTCAGAAAATCTCCGTGGTATTGGAGTGTAATAATAAATCCTGCCGTGCCGTGGGAACCACAATATATGGCATAATAAAAGTAAATGTTATGGCACTTGACTCCTTGGCCTATAATCTCCCATTCAATCGGAGCAGAGAGTCTTCCGTCAGCAAGAGAAAACTGGACAATTTAATTTTCATTTCTATTCATGCGCAGGCCTGCTCTGGAGCTCATCCATGGCTCCTATTATGTTCCTTGAAATAGGGGCCTGAAGTTTGATACACAGTATCTCGAACCAACATCAACAACTTCGTTTTGGACTAACTGATTTCATTCTAAATTACTGTGGGCTGACAGATGCTGGTAGCTGCCCACAGGAGATCGGAAAAAACCATGTTCTCTAATTCAATATTATAATAATTTAAAATTATAGCTTTATTAAGAGGAAACAAGTTTATTTATAGCTAACACTGATGATTTCTAAGGGCTTTCAGGGCTGTATTGGGCTATTCACTGTGGCCCACATTTGGACAGCTTCAATTGTTTGACTCACAAACAAAACATTCTGGTACAAATAATTTTCTTCTTACGTCAAAGCAATGAGCAAATGATACAAAAGCAGAGACACAAAGCAGCCCTGAAAGGTGCCAGCTCCTCCGAGGTATCCTGTCCTCCTTGATCCACCCATCTAACAAGAGCATTTCTGCCCCGGAGCCTAATGACATTCTGCTCTAAAATCCGTTCCCCCCTTGGCCTCTGAGAGGTTGCCAGATTCCTCTTTTCCCTTAGATGGGGATTTTGTGCCCGGTTTGGTCATCAAGCTCTAGGTCCTTCTTCCTCTTTTCTCCTGCTAAGGCCTTTACTTATCTTCCTGACTTAACTATCCCTTCTAAGCAGACGATAGCATTGATAATAGGCATTTCTATCGTGCAGCCCATGAAGGGACGTTACAGAACTCTGGAAGACAAGGTGAGGAAGTTGCGAGAGATGTCCGTTTCCTTCATCAGTGAAGAAGCTGCAGCGGGGAGGGGCGGGAGAGGCGGTGTAAACTACGGAAGGGTTTCCCGGCCTGGACGCAGCACTCTGCGCCCCTCACGCTTGGGTCTGCACGTGCCAGCCCTGCGCTTGGTCTCCTAGAAGGTCCTCATCTCTACTTGCAAACCCCGTTGGCGTCTACAACCTCAGCTCTCCCCAGCCTCGACCTTCTGGCTTCCGCCTCATCCAGCACTAACACAGGGACATCTGACCACATCTCAAAGTCAACAGGCTTAAGTAAATCCATATTTCCCCCCAGACTGGTTCCTCCCCCAGACACGCTTATTGCTTCCCAAGTCACTTTTCCCTAATCCTAAAACCTCACAGCTGACAAGGGATTCTCTCCTCCTCCCTGCGCCCCAACCCAGTCAGGGCCCAAGGCCTGGCAATACTTCTTTTGCTTTGCTGCTTCCACATCTAGCCCTTATTTCGTGATCTTGTGGGGCAGCTTAAAGCAGGGTCTCTCTTAACTGCCTCTCACCCGCACTACAAATAACCTGACTTCGCAACACCCATCTTTCCTTCATCCGATTGGTCCCACAGAGCTCCATCAGTTATCATCGGAATGCTTAGACCTGATCATGTCACTTCAGTGTCAACCCACAGCCTACCGAATAAATCACAGACGCGTCCCTCCTCCGCCGAATCCAGCCCAGACCTCCATCTATAGGGCAGCTTCCTCCGTGCTGCTGCGAACGCTCTCCTATGGCCAGGCTGATCTGTGCTCAGTTATCCGCACTTCCCATGGGATCTCCCTGCCTGCCTCTGCCTCAGTGAATCCAACTTCTAGATCCAGAGGAGTCTGCCCCCAACTCATGGAGCCTGCCCTAGCATCTGGGCACCGCAGAGCCTCCCCAACTGTGACTGGCATTACCTTCCACCACTCAGTGGTCAGTGAGACAGTCTGCTAGTGTTTCCTCACTTTCCACTTGCTGTCCCAGAGGCCCAAAGAGACAAAGCTGCTAGACAGCAGGGCCTGTGTATGAGGGCCTTAGTAGCCATTCGGCCTTGCCCTTGAGTAGATACTCAAGAATTTAGCGGCTGATTACAAGGCCACCGAGGATAGTTTCTTGCAATGCAAACAATATGCATGACATGATTAGCTTGAGGAGTTACGGCCTTCGGGGAGTAACGTCTTCTTGGTAAAATGAGAGCAAACTAAGCCTCAGCAGCTCTTTCTGGGCTCCCAAATACACACAACAGGGGCCCAGTTTCCACATATGAGAGCTTCCGTAGATGAACCCACTTCGATCAAGGCCCCCAACATTTCCAAACTAGCTTGTCAGACTGAGAAATATGAAATGCATATTTTGGTGAGAGTCACCCGAGTCATCTCCAGACCCAAAGAAAACAAGAGCCAAAGGCCAACGCTCTTCTCAGGCAAGGCACAGCCCTTTGTGTCCTGGAGGAGGGAGAACACCTCCCTTCCTGTGGGGGGGTCCCGCATTACCTTCTCTGCCACTTCACCAGCTGGCCATCCTGCCTTAAATTGTGGGCCTGAATGTTAAACCACAGTGGCAAGACCAGAACTTCATCAGGCTCATTCTGATGACTCTGTCTCATTCATAGCCAATCACTGCCCTGCTCTGCTCTGCTCTGCCCTTTAACCAGGTCGAAAGCTCCAGCAGGCCGGCATTTCTATTATTATTCCATCAGCCCAAGCTGTCAGAAGCCTTTGGTCGCGCTTCCTGACTGCGCTTCTCAAAGGCTGGGGTGGTCAAAAAGCCTCTGCAGACAGAGCAAATATTTTTGGTGTTTACAGTCACAATGACATATCCTACCACTAAGTCTTCATAAGATCAGGCCAGAGACTGCAGTCAGCAGTTGTAAAGACACAACTCTATTAGCAGGTTTGGAAAAATACAGCAGCCCAAAAAGGAGGAGTAACCCCAGGTGACAGGAACACTCACGTTAGGCACTCGGGTGCCTTAACTTATGGGTCCGCCAACGGTCAGATGTTCGTTTCTAAATCGAGCAGCCAATGCAAAAGATGCTGGAAATCTTCCATGGCAAATCAGTCCCTGAGAGTGGCTGCCAGAGGTTTGGGAAGGGGTGGGGGACAGGAGGGACATGGGTGTAGTTATAAAAGGGCAACATGGCGGGATCCTGGTAACGACGGAATGTTCTGTATCTTGACCGAGGGGGAAGATACACAGACCTAACACATGTGACAAAACCATAAAAAACTAAAGACACACAGGTACTAGTAAAAGCAGGGAGCCCACTGGACATGTCCATGTCAATATCCTGATTCCGATCTCAGACTGTAGTTTCATTATGACATTACCATTGAGAGAAAAGGGGTCAAGGGTACGTAGTTCTCTCTGTATTACTTCTCGCAACTGCATGCAAATCTCTAATTATTTCAAAGTAAAAAAATTTAATTTAAAAAGGCAAATTCCAAAATGTAGCCCTATTACGTAGAATATTATGACCATGATAGGTACAAATAGAAGATGTAAAGCTAAAAAAAATTCTTTTAGCCCCCAAATCTAGACTTCTTAAAAGGGCTGTCACCAGAGTCAGACCAATAGTGGCCTCAACCAGCACACATGCAACCTCGTGCCACCCACGCACACACCCAGAAGACCCTCTCACTTGCTTCCCCACAGAGACTTTGGCTACCTTTCCCTTCACCACAGTGCTATCTTGACCTTTGAAAAACTCACCCATGTTCTTAACTAATCAGCAATTATCACGCCAGACCTCATTTTAAATTCAAACTCAAAACACCGAGTGTTGACTACAATGAACTCGGCCATTCTGCATTCTCACCCATTCACCTTTTTACATTAAATACGTAAGTCACTGGAAAATATGAATATAAGTGTTAATGCCCACTTTTACAAAAGGCTTATTCATCACGTCTTTTCTTTAGACTGTTCTCCTAAGGTCAGGGAGAGTAAAAATTCCAGGCATTCTGTTTTAATGTGGCAATCACCATCACATCCCCTTTATAAAACCGCGACTTCTAACACCGACGGTGGGCTGTTAGCCTTCCCTTTAAATGGCTGTGTTCGTTCTCACCAGGCTGCTAGAAGGGGCAACCCAAACGCTGCAGTTCTTTGAAAATTTTGTGAAGAGAAGCCAGAACGCTAGCCTTACTCACCGATGTCATTGCTGCGATCCGAGAGATCCTTGTCCAGGATGCCAGAAATCGAACTGCCCACCAAGTCAATCTTTGGACCGTCACCCCTACATTAAAAACACAAGTCCAGGCATTCAATAATTGGTGTGTGTCCTTGTCATTAAGGAGTGTGCTGTGCATGGGGCGGGTGGCACCGTTGTCTGGGAGGGAGCCAGTGGGAGCCAATGACCTATCCAACCGCATAGGCCTCGGTCAGAACGGCCGACAGACTGGATGCCCACCTCTCCAGCACACATTTTCAGAGAGGGCTATTTTAATAATGACTGTTCAGCAATACACCTTCAGCCACTAACCCTCCCGCTGGTACACAGGGTACGACGCGGGGCCTGCTCCCACCCCATGGCCAAATAAGCACCAGCAAATGATAACCAGAGCCTCCCTTTTAAGGAGCAAGGAATTTAGCCAATGCTGCTTGTCAAAGGTCGGCTACTTTTAACCTTGAGAAAAAGATTTTCTGGCCTGAGTCGGAGGCATCAGCTGGGGTGTTGACAGGCACAAGGGGCTGAGTTTAAGGTCTGGCAACCTGAAAGCTGGCGCTAGGGCCCAGGCCTGTAAAATTAGATGGCTCTTGGGTAGGTGCCCCCATACCCGTCAGGACACAAGTGACTTCCCTCTGTATCTGGGCAAGGAACAGCCCTGAGGGGTGGGAGCAGGCCTCTGAGAAGAGGAGAGAAACAGCCCCCTCATGCGAGAATAGAAGGTGCCTCCGAATTCCTCCGAAAGGGCTGACCTCCTAGACCCTTTCAGGGGGATAAGCCCCGAACGAGATTATCTGTGGTCTGTGATGGTTGTGAAAGAGGAAAAGATCCTCACCCATAAAGCGAGAGGGAGAAGCCAAGGAGTTGTTCTGGGAAAGCAACAGAAATAGGCCATCTTGTGGCTCTGGGCAGTCACCATGGCCTGAAGCCAAACCACACAATGAGTAGCAGTTACTCAAGGCTCGCCTGTCAAATACCCATCATGCAGGGCATATGGAGAGGGCCGCGCTGGGTGGTTCCTACTCTGGAGGGGCTCACGGTCTCCATGGGAGAAACAGACAGACACACACACAGGCCCACACGGCACAGGCTGGGCAAGGGAAACGCACATTGAAGTTGTAGGGGACGAAAGGACTGGGTCAGTGCAAGGGATCTGTGTGGTATGGTCAGGGGCACACAGTGGAGGTGGCCTTCCAGCTGGGCCTTGGCAGGAAAGGGAGAGAGGATATATCAGTAAAAGGCATAATTAAGCAAGGACCCCAGGGGAGGTGGGAGTGCCCAGTGTGGCCAGGGTTCCCTGGGCTGAAGCCTGAGGTCCCCAGAGAGCAGTAAGAGCAGAAAGGCAGGCAAAGGTCAGACTGCTGGGCTGAGTACTAGAAGGTTCTGTTTGTCTTGGAGGTAATGAGGGAGGGAAGGACAGTTGAGGAAAGAGACCTATAAACCAGGGGACAAGGGAGGGACTTGATAGGGTCAACCCCTGTATCTCTTCAGTCAAGAAGGGGCAGTGGTCACAGCATTCAGTGTGACTCGCATATCCTTGTGATGGTGGAGAAGACCCAGTGGAAGGAGGTAAGCCCCAGTCAGTCCCCAAACAAACAAGACTGACCTGTAAGTCTTTAAAAGTAAATGTCTTAAAGTAAGAACTCTGGACCAACAGGGCTGGGCCAAATGGCTTGACCTCCACCGAGAGAAAACACAGCTCTAAAACTGTGGGTGGGTATTAGGAGACTTTCTGGGCTTTTCAGAGCTCGGCCAAAGTACAAGTTCAAGGAGAGCACGGACCACTGTGCTTGGAAGGGGGAAGCAGCTTAAGCTTTAGAGCAGAGCATTTGTTTCCCGCCTCAGCCCCACCTCCTGAGGCTGTGGAGTCCCCTAGGCCAGGATACTGTAGCAGACTGGGGGGACAGAGTAGACTCCATCCCCCAGCCACCAAAGGTCAGGTCCCACAGGACACACTCCTTTGGACAGACCCTCAAGCCAATAGGAGCAGTGAGACTGGGGAAATTTATTTCAAAACATTTTATTGGCAGGGCCCCAGTGGCTACTAATTAGAAGGTAACCTTCTGAATGAAATGTTTTGGGAAATGCACCATTATTAGTAGGAAAGGATTTTCATTTTGAAAACTACTTGAGGACTCCTGATCTTATTATTTTCTAACTACAGAGCTGCAATGTTTTGGTGCTGTCATTCTCCAAACTAACACAACTCAAATTATACCCAGAGCCAGACAGTCCTGTCCTTTTGGGAACACACCAAGGACCAAAACCTATGAGAACACGTGTTCTGTCCAGGGAGAAAGGTCACTTAGGCAACAAAAGTCCAGTTAATTCCACTGGGCTTTTTTTTTTTTTTTTTTTTTTTGCCAAGAGGAAAGTTGGTTTGAGGTGACACCCTGGCGGGATGGCTGGGGACAGAATCTGAGGGCGTGTTGGTGGGACAAGGAACTTTATGTAGCAGTTAATGATCTGTATCTCAGAACAGCTCAGCTCAGCTGCTTCTGAACATGTGGTTTATTCGTGCATTTTGGTAACTATGAATTTCGGAGCCGCCACTTCCCTCTTTGATTTGACAGCTAGATGCTTCCAGTCAACTGTGAGCCTATCTTGAATAGACTGTAGAGAACGCTACTGCTCATTACTGTGCTCATCATATCCTAGGCTTACTTTTCTAAGTAAGAAAAGTATTACTTTTCTACTTTTATTTGCCCCCTTACCGTCACTCTCAACTATTTTATTCTTATAGATGCATTTTTGGAAAGTTACCACAGAGCCTTTGGGGAATGGCTCAGGGTAAAGAGAAGTAATTTCTAAGAATAGGGTGTATGTATATCAACAGCATTTAAAGTGGGCATCTGCTTTGGCCCAGTTCTGGGAGGCTACGCTAAAGAAATTGTCTGAAATGACCAAATGGGTTTTGGAGATCAGTATGTTTACCACAGTGCTATTTGTAATAAAGAAAAACTGAAACTAGAATCTTTCATAAAGAGGGGAACAGGTGAATAACCTATATTTGATGGACTTTTATATAGCCATGAAAATGATATTTAGAAACACATGACAGGAAGAACAAAGGCTGGTGTGACAGTGGCAAAGGACAGAGACAAATTAAAAGTGACCTACTCTCTGTGTACATACACCCACAAGCCCTGCTTAGGTATTAGGAAGAAGGATCATTATTTCTTTTTAAGACTGGAAGAATATTTATGGTGACTCTTCCAGTGTGATGGGTGACTGCTAGTACCCAGCTCAGCCCCTGGCACACGACAGAGGCTCAAAAACACCTGTGGAATTCATAAGCATTTGCCTTTGTCCTCAAAGGGGAATGCATTATGCATTTGTTACAACAGATGCAATTACCCCCAACCCCCAAAAGCTGGAGGATATTCAATATGATCCCAACTATGTAAAACCAATGAAAAACAAATCAAATTACATGTAGAGAAAAAGATGGGAAAGAAACAGTCCAAAATGTTATCAGTAGTTATCTCTGGGATATAAGACTATAGGTAAAATTTTTCCTTCATTAAAGTTCACTTTTAACAACAGAGACTCATACAATTCAGGCAGCTTATGTTCCCTCTCCTTTCTCCCCAATGGTATTGCCAAGGACAACTGATTGCCAAGACAAGAGATGGTCTGGCCCTTGCCTACAAACCCTCCTTAAAGAACCTCCCCGACCACAGGTGCCCCTGGGATCACCTGGGCCCACACCTGGAGCTCACTTGGGAACCAGGTGGGGGTGTGTGGAGTTCCAAATCCTAGACCAAGAGGCCCAAGCCTTGAGGGATCATCTGAGGAAAGAGGAAGTACCATCCCCAAGCGACCTGTCCCCAGATGCTAAAGATCCAGAGGCATTCTGACAAGAAGGAACTGAGGATCCCTCCATCTTTCTGAGCCCTGATCCCACATGTCAAGAGCCAGACACAGGCTTTCGGCTGAAATTATCTTCTATCCAGGGCCAGAAGCAAGCCTATTTTGAAAACACAGTAGGTGTCATTTAAAAAAGGTTCTGATCCTTCCAAGTAAGGAAGCTGCAGCTGGTGTTTTGACAGTGTTCAGACTGTGGGTGTGGAAGCGTTTTACAATGTCTATTTGTAAATGCTTTTCACTGTATTTATAGACTCTTACAATAATGCTAATGAATTTCAGTTCTGAAAAATACCAGAATTTTTGAAATTCTCCAAAGCGCACGCTTGGAGTAGCTGACACCCAATGAGGCTGCAGCCCTCTATGGTTGGTCTCTGCTCTCCTCCAGTCTGCCCAACACATGGGTACCATTTTGGCAAAAAGGATGTTACTAAATTCAATGAGAAAAGAAAAATCTGATCCTTTTGGAATTTACTAGCTCCTGAGAGGGTTTATGTATGGTGAGTTTCCATGCCGTCAGCTGTTGAATAAAAAGAGAAAATAAAAGAAAGCAGCCATATCCCCGTATAGCCAAAGATACCAGAACAAGATTGTCCTTACTCCTTTCTGATTTTTAAATCAAAACAATGCTATTGTCTTGTATTTTTCTCAGCAGTTTTGGTTATGGACCCTTGAAACGCCTGACTTGAACAGGCAACCAGCGCGAGGTCTCCTTGCTCTACTGGACAGGGAGCCTGAACTGCAGACGATGGGGGGACTAGCTCAAGGACACTGGCAGGAGTGAGTGGAACCCACAATCACACAGAAGTAAGAGCTGCAGCTACTGCCTACTGAATGCCTATCCTGAGCAAGGCACCAGGATAAACTTTTGTCCGTTATTCAATTTTCACATCCATCCCTTCGAGTATCTGCTCTGCATGGAGGACACGGAGCCACATTGCCCAGAGCCCCCTTTGGTAAAGGGCTGGTTGCCCCTGCCGCTGGGGGTGCTGTTGTCCTCTCCAGGGACCACCTCAGTTACAGAGAGCTTCCTCGGCCAAGGCATGTCCTTTCTAGGGCAGCCCACACTCCACAGTATAAAAATCTTGGCCAGATCAGCCCAACACAGGAGGAGTCAGACAGGCCATGTCAGCCCCTTCCTGTGGTCGGCCAGGGCCTCAGTGAGCCGTTATCACAACTTGACTTCTCCCTTGGCCCAACGCTGCTCCCTGCTCCCTTCCATGGGCACTAAACCCTAAACAGAGCTGGCACACTAAATGCTGCCTCGGGGCCTGCTTCCTGACGATCCCCACCTGTGATGCCCTTTATTTTCATTACACAGATCAGGAAACGAAGGCTCAGTGACATGAAGTCACTAGCTAACAAAAGGTCACTAAAGTAGGGTCTAGATTTGAACCTATTAACTTTGACTCCAGAGCCCATGCTCTTGACCACTCCTCAAAGCTGCTTCCCTCAGTCTCTGGTCATGGGGATGGTGAGTCATCGAGAAGGCTGGGCAGCCTGTGCCAGTGCAGCTCACTGCCAGCTGGGTAAATCGCCTTTGCTCCCCAATTAAAAAGGATTCCTAATAAACAAGAATCACACACTCAACCAGCCCAGAGGTGCCCACTCCGGCTGCTCAGACCCAAGACAGGAGACAGGGCGTGTACAGTTGGAAATGCGGAAGACGCGCCATGGGCATCCCTGGAGAACATGAGCTCGGCCAGTGGCATGGCCCAATTTAGCCCAAGTTGGGACAGTTAAGCCAAGACATGTGGTCTGGAAAAGGTGTTGAAGCATGCAGGAAGCCGAGGCAAGCAAATCAGCAAATAAATAAACGGACGGCAGGACCAACGGCAGGCATCAAATGCCACACCCGAGAGACCCGTGACCCTTTTGGAGGTGAATGGGGCTGAAGGGGAAAAGAGGGAATCCACAGATCCCCACTGAAGGAAAATCTCGAGTCTAGGTGAGGACTCCTTCTGGCAGACCTCCTGCCCACTCTCGGAAGGATTTATTACCTTGATGTAAATGTTTGGGCTCTAACTGCCTAAAAATTGTTACAGGGCAAAGAAAAAAGCTGAGAAGGAAAGGAAAGGAGAGGAAACATAAATAGCCTGTCCTCATGCTCAGGAAACCGAGGCACGCCCTGTAAGTCCTGCTTTGTTTCCAGCTTTTATCCCACTCGGGAGGTGTCAACACATTTGGGTGGTGGCAGATGTCAATGTAAAAATCATAGAGAAATGACATGTTACCCTGTCTTCTTTCTTGTTCCAACTACACAGCCTTGTTTTTTTCCCCCCTTCTAATGTGAAACTACCCCACCTGACTGTGTACCTGCCTCGTCCTGGTCCAAATGTGCACCAAGGAAGTGAGGCCAAAGGAAGTGATCGCTCCCTGCTGGTGACATCGCACACTTAGGCTCTGACCGCTAAAACTGGGTATGTGTTGCCCAGCTCAAGCCCCTATTTTACTACAGACAAGGGTCTTTGCTCCAAGGACAGCAGTTAGGTGCCCGAGGCCACACAGCTAATTAGTGGCAGAGCTGAAACCAGATGGATGCTTCTTGACATCCGGTCCGATCTTTGCCCACCACACTTGGGATGGCAATAAACAAATGCGTGTCTGCATACACATGCTTTATGCTTCTAGAGATTCTCTCCTGTCTCCAATAAGCAACTGTAAGAGGACTCTACCCATCTGTAAAGGTAGCAGATGTGAAGCCAGTCCTTTAGGAGAGTTCCGCCCTGGGATGTCACTCCCCTGGGGAGGTAGAATCCTTCTGTTGGGAAAGGACAAAATTGTAACAGCGGTAAGCCCAGTTTCCTTCAATCATCAGAGGGAGGGCAGGAGGAGGCGCCCTCCGCTTTCTGGGAAATAAGGGTCCAAAGGTGCTGCTGATATCTGTGGGTCCCTACATACCCACCCGGCGGCCAAAGACATCCCAGGAATCACCAGCACTTTTGACTGGAACCAGAGCAGTTTTGCTGGCAGCTCTCCCCTTGCACTGCGTCCTTGTTTGGATGCGTACAAACAAGCTTGGCTATTTATAGGTGGTGAAGACGCCGTGGAAGGTGATGGGACATTGCCCACTTAATTTGCCTCCAAATTTCTGCACTCTGTGCAGACTCTGCAAGTGTGTGTGTGGGAACAGGCCTCTCTCCTGAGCCCATCCAGAGCACAAACCCACAACTCCCGAAAGGCAAAAGGAGGAGCACCTAGCAGCCCTCATCTGCAAACCCACAGCTGGGCATCTCAGAGGGGCAAGGGGCTTTAAAGATGCCAAGAAGAAGGGGAACTCATCTTCACCCAACTCAGAAAAGTTTGTGAGGTGCTGCTTGAGGGAATGTGTTCAAAGAAATAGCCCATGGAAGAAAGCATTGTATGACCCAACCAGTACTGGGCCCGTGTGAGGCATTTGGTCTCCCACTGGTCCCTTGCCTGATCTGGACCATCACTGGCAGAACCATCAGTGTGCGTCAAGGCCCAAGGCCTCTGGGCTGGGGCTAAAACCCCATCATTACTGTTGGTTCTCACAGCAAGAAAGAAAATTCATTTTAGGGGTGGGTGGAAGGAAGAGAGAAGGGTAGACATACACATGAAATGAGGTCAGCAAAGACTGCAGACATCCCTACAGTGTGAAAGGTCTTATCCCCTGTGCCCTATGGGAGTCCTCTGGTCTATAAATTATCTTCCCCTCCCTCAGTCATGGCCTTCCCTGAATCTCTAGCTGCTTCTGGGGGAGGTTGCTCATGCTTCCGCACCCTAGAGACCTCTTGAGGTGCTGTCCGAGAGTGTCCATGTTTCCTTCCTCCCTCAGGGCTATAGCACATGACCTGCCTGTCACCACGTGGAAGGCCCTCTCCCACCGAGGTCACCCAGGGAGCATCTCAAGGGAGGAAGAGAAGCATACATGGATTTGCCTCTCAAACGCCAGGCAAAGAGTCAGGGGCCTGAAGTGCGGCAGCTTGTTTAAATTTGCACACCTGGGCAAGGCGGGCCTCACTCTACCACTCAGAAACCGAGATGCAGAGAGGTGCACACCTTGCCCGAAGTCACCAGGTAGGGAAGTAGAGGAGTGGGCTGTCCGTCCTGCTGTGCCAGCTCCAAAGCAATGGGTGGGCAGGAGCCACGCCTAGCCTGGTTACCACGGGTAACTACCCCCTAGCAGAAGGCCCGGCCAGAAATATAGGTACTTGATGAATATCTGTAATGGATGGTCACACACACACACACACACACACACACACACACACACCTCTCTCATCACTGCATCCATCTACAAGTTCCCACTTTTCATCTTTTTTCCATAGCCAAGTTTCTCACAAGCCAAGTCTACATAAGCTTGGCCACCTGCCCATTCTCTCTTCAGTTCGTGCCAGCTCTGTCTCTGGCTACCAACCACTGTATAACTCCTGGACTGGGAGTGCCAGGGCCAACACTAGTGACCAAAGCTCGTGGATGCCCTTCAGT
This sequence comes from Lontra canadensis, assembly GCF_010015895.1. Taxonomy (NCBI): domain Eukaryota; kingdom Metazoa; phylum Chordata; class Mammalia; order Carnivora; family Mustelidae; genus Lontra; species Lontra canadensis. Next base: position 3,446,143 of record NW_022631110.1, read on the forward strand.
CTCCCGGTTGTACCCATGGTGGGGTTCTCACAGGGTGGTCAGCTAACCTCCAGCAGCAGCAGCAGCACTGGGAGCTTGCTAGAAATGCAGGTTTTCAGGCCTTCACCCAGATCTAGTGAACTGGACACTTTAGGGAATAGCGAACTATGTTTTAACCAGCTTCCAGGTGATTCTAGTACACACTCAGGTGTGAGACCCACCCATCTCCAGTTGCTCCATATTCCTTTCTTCTGGATTCCATGACATCCTACACCATCTACCCTTTTTGAAGGCTCCTCATTCTTCCTCCACCCTATAAAAAATATTGGCTCCACTCTCTCCTCTTCTCCCTCTGTAATCTCCTGGAGGGACCATCCCGCACTTGGAATTACCATCCATGAGCCAATGGCACGCACCTCTGTAACTACCAGCCAAGACCTCTCTCTTCAATTCTCCAAAGACATGGCTGGGTCTTGATTTGGGGAAAAGAAGGGAAACACTCAAACACCACATGATGCACCACTAAGACTGTTTGAAAGGCATTTTGAATACTTGAGTAGTCCAAACTCAAAATGATGGCCAAAGCACCCAAATGCTTAAGCACCCCAAACGCTTGCACTAGCTACCTTTCTCTTCCTCCTTTTTGATCCATTGGTGGATTGGTTTATACCTAGTAAGAGTGAAGAGGTGGGGGAGCGGGGGAGGGGCCAACACCCCTCACAGAGCCATTGAGACCCGGGAAGCTTATTTCCTGTTCAGTTGTAACCCCAGGGGCTGGAGCAGCCCGGCTGCCTGTGTAAATCTAAAGAAAAATGAACTTCCGTGTGGGTAAATTGGTCTCAAGAGAGACATCTGCTCTTCCCTAAGCACCGAGTTGATGTTTGGCATATAAATGTTTACTTAATCTTTGCCTCCAGCTCAAATGTCTCAGAGCTCCGCAGCCTCTTATCTCCTGGTGTGTCTCTGAAATCCATCTTCCATCTTCATTACAAGTAAAAGCCTTGCAGTTCCACTGTCCTTCCCACTGGATATGGCGTTTCAGTTTCTGTGGTGGAGCCTCCAACCCTTCCCAGGAAAAGTACCTCATGGGTTGACATTTAAAGCGATAGCCGTCTATTGAGTGGCACAAGTCTGGGAAGTCACCAGGTCTCCTGCACACAGCCTGGTGTCTGAGACCCAAATGCCCACCTTCTCACCGAGATCCCTCCTCCGACACATGCTTCCACATCTGAAGTCAACGCATGGTGACCTCCGGGATGCTTGAGCCACGGTACCAATGCCTCCACATCTAGCACCTCCTCTCTGAACGGCCAACTACCACCCTGATCATGAAATCTTTCTAATCACTGGCTGTCTTCAACTCCCAGAATACTCCGACGTTTATCTGGGAGGACACCAGCTTCTAGAACATCAGCCTCACCTCACTTTGGCTCTTCCCATCTTCCTGAGCCTATGACAGCCACCAATGCCAACCCCGCCTTCCCCTGGTCCCTTCACTTATGACCTTCATTCACGTTCAGTCACCCAGATTCGTGGCCCCTCTCTCCGTGGTTAAGTTCATCTTCAGACCTACTGCGCCTCTGAAGCTGTGAGCACACACCTCCCCTTTCTGACCAACATCTGTTCTTCCGGCTATCAGCTTTTCCCACTCCATGCTCGCTCACCTCTCCTCCTCCTGATGCCTTTTGGCTTCACTTCCTGCCCCTCCAGCCCAGACCTCCTGTCTACTACTCAGGGCCTCTGGAGCACCGGCCCTGCCATGCCCCACCCTGCCAGTCCCCTGCCCCCTCTACTTGGAGAGCACATGCTGCTCCGTGCTGTCCACGGGAGAGCAGACACCGGCCAAAACTCCCCCGCAGCTCGGAACAAAGGTTCTGCTCCAGCTTTCCTGCTATTTGGAAGAAAATGAAAAAAATATTATAAATTGGGGTACTTATGTTTGGGAGGATTAACAGACCTGCTCTAGCCTGCTTCTACCTCTTTCCCTATTGGGTTTATTCTTTTGAAGTCCTACACCTGTCCTGCCCCTCAGGTTTCTGGCTCGCTGCCTCCCACTGCATACAATTACTAGAGCTCAGAGCAACCTGCTTCCCTCCAGCATTTTCTTGGATTTTTCTTTTTCCTTTTTTTTCTTTTGGACTATCTCCCAAGTTCCAGGACCTCCTTTTACAGGGCTCATGTTTATTAAATCAATAATACACATTACTGAACATATAATATCACATGTTCATGTGTGTATACACACATGCAAAAAGGTTTAGGTACGTTCTGTCGATTGAAACATTTTTATGATCAAATATCAAAACAAGTGAGAAGGCTCTATACTTTCGAGCCTCCATTTTCTCAAGTGTGAAAATATGGGTGGACAGAATGCTTGTCCCACCACCACCGCCTTGGAAGCACAGTGGGCTGGACAAGATGAGCACTCTGGCTTCACACACTGGGAAGTAATAATGAACGCATAGCCAAGGTGCAGACCTTCAAATGAAGGAGGCACTTAGGGCCTAGTAGAATCTCCTCTCATCATTCAGTTTTTTTTTTAAGAGATAGGGAGGCAGGGGAAGGAGCAGAGGGACGGAGAGTATCTTAAGCAGGCTCCACGCCCGGGCCAGAGCTTGAAGTGGGGCTCGATCTCGATGTGGGGCTCGATCCCATGACCCTAAGGTTGTGATCTGAGTCGAAATCAAGAGTCAGACACTTAAATGACTGAACCATCCAGGCACTCCCCTCATTCAATTTTTAAATCAACTCTGGTACTAATTTTTTTTAACAGTCTTTTTTTTCCCTGTTATAATTCCATCTTAACTTACTTTTTGGAAATTGGAAGACTATTCTTACCAGTGGGTAAGTATGTTAATGGCATGCTTCCACTTGCTCAGGCTGGACACAAAACTGTGCAAGGGCATCATTCTACTTCTCCCAGATGTGGTTCCTGGAAACCGACCTGCGGCTGAGCCCCAGGATTAGAGAGATCCAGAACAGTGCCTTGCACACAGTGGCCCCTCAATACATTTCTGTTAAGCAAATGTATCCAAAAACGACCCCCCCTTCTTAAACTTGTGCATTTCTTCATTCTAAAAGATACTACTTCCTATTTAAATGGAAAGAAACCAATCTCTCCTGGAAGCCACATTTGGCAGGAGGTTTCTGGCTGGTGAGAACAAATAATGACCGTGTGTCCATGTGTTCAATTCTCTGTCCACCATCCAGTCAGGCAAATCCTAGAGAGGATTTGGCTTCCTACAGTAGATAATACTTTCTCTTTGGAGGACCCATGATGCAAAACTGTCTGAGCGCTGCTAACATTCCTACCTCAACCAATTGGGTGGAACAAAACCAAGTTCATAGACCGATATAAGGGCTGGTTGTCCAATGTAACTGCTTAGCAAAAAATATGAAATGCGTGAGGCACTGAGAAATAGTAAGACTTTCTATTGATCTTCTTAAATTGATCTTCTTCAATTTTGTAATGTTGGAATCCATGGCACGCTAGGTACAGAACATGGGACCCACATGGTGCAGAGCTTGTACAGGGCCTGGGAAGGATGACGAGAGAGGCAAAAGTGAACAAAATGTCAGCACTGGCACTCCCTGCCTTTGTAGGAACCATGGCATTCAACAAGTGTGTTATATGAGCCACTACCATATGCTCAACCCTGTAGAGCATGTGGAGATGACAAAACACACTCCTGATCTGCTTTAAATCTGGTAAAGGAGTCCGGGGGTGTGAGCATCCCAAGTGGCACAGCATGGGGCCCCACACTAGGCTAAACACGGGGTGTCAGGCTTTTGGAAGACAGAGCAATCCTGAGACATAAGGGAAGGCTTCCAGAAGCTGGGTGTGCTAAGTGGGCTCTGAAATCGGGGAGCATTAATAGGTGCATGAGAGGCAGCCAGGAAAGGGGAGGGCACTGTCAAAAACTTGGGATAATCGAGACCAGGGGTTCTCGAAGTGTGGACATAGGCCAGCAGCATGGAGATTACAACCTGGGAGCTTGATGGAAATGTAAGTTCCCAGGTCCAACCTGAGAACTACCAAGTCCACAACAGTGTGGGCGAGGCCCAGCGATCTGTTTGAACATGGTCTCCAGGTGATTCTGACCACACTCGAAATTGACAGCCTGCTCTAACCACCATGTTAGAGTAGGCACTGGGCTCCCTTCAGCCGGCTGAGCAAGCGGCCAAAGGAGGTATTGGTTTCCCAAATGCTCCCAGCCTTGCCTGCGTCTGCCACTTCCTAGGATTGTCAGGAAGGAAGCCAGCGCCTCTCCTCCCTTGTCCCGTTTCTGCAAACCGTGTGCCCTGAGGGCTGGGCCACCATGGGCTAAGTGGGAGACCACCCAGGTGAAGAACAGTTATATTTCCCACTGGCTTATATACACAGCCCTCCTCATGCGTCTTCCCCAGCGAGCCATACCTCTAACGGACAAGCGGATGATGGGAGAGTTGGAGGTGGAGAACAGCAAGACAGAGGAGAGATGCGAAGGGGGCTTCTGGGAGTCCAGAAGGTCCCAGTTACAATTCACTTTCCCCTTGCCTTCAGGTCCAACTGGGGCCTCACAAAGCCTGTACCTATCCCACAATGAGACGGTTGAGAACAACCTTTGAAGGCAAAGAAGCCATTGGAATTGCACTTCTCTTCAGATCAGATTAGAACAGGAATATTCTGGAAATTGTTACTGACTTCAGGGAAATGACTGTAGCCCCTGGAAGACTAACAGAATTTGGCAGAATGTGCCTTCCCTTCCCCTTTCACCCACCAGAAAGAGATACACAACCTTTGCTCTCCAGTTTCTCTGTGTAGCTCATATTTTCTTCAGAAACACTTTGGTTTACGTAACTGTTTTCTTCTGGAGTGCTAGCTGCTGGGCCAGCCATGCTACTGAGCCCTGGGCTGAGGTCACCGGGGCGGTCACATGGCCCTGTCTCGCGCATATGCACACAGGCTTCTATCTGTCGGCGGAAGAGGGCATGACATGTAGGGCCTGACCCGCTCAACAGTGGCCCTGGTCCCATGAGTCTCCCCATGGGCCATCACATGGGGGCAGCTGTTTGGGCCTTGGGAGCTGTTCATAGAATGATGCGGGCAAGCCAGCTGCCACTCCGATGGGCCCGCCCACACTGAGGTCACTGGCTGCATGTTCAGCTGGGGAGCTGGCCTCCCGCGCTTGGGCCATCGTGCGTCCACCACAGCCGGCGGAGCTTCTGATGTGGCTCAGCCACTCACAGAGCTACCTGCCCCTACATCTGGGCAAGGGCGGTAGCGGGGTTTGTATTAAGAGTGAATGGGTCCTGCTACCACGTGGATGAACCTTGGGGCCATCAGGGTAAGTGAAATCAGCCAGTCAGACAGATGCTATGTGGTTCCACTTACATGAGCCATCTAGAAGAATCAAATTCACAGATGTAGAAAGCACAGTTGGTCCTTGAACAACACGGGTTTCAACTGTGTGGGTCCACTTATACGTGGATTTTCTTCAATGAATACAGGCCAGTACTGCAAAATCTAATTTCTCTTCCTTATGATTGTCTTAATAATGTTTTCTTTTCTCTAGCCGACTTTATTGTAAGAATACAGTCTATAATACATAGAACATATAAACTGTGTTAATCGACTCTTTACATTGGTAAAGCTTCTGGTCAACAGTAGGCTATTAGCAGCGAAGCTTTTGCGGGGGCACAGTTGTACATAGATTTTCAACTGCATGGGGGTCAGTACCCCTTACCCTGCGTATTCGAAGGTCAACTGTACACTGGTGGTTGGCGGGGGCTGGGCAAGTGGGAAGGGGAGTTGGTGCTTAATGGGTACAGAGTTTCAGTTCTGCAAGATGAAAAGAGGTCTGTGGATGGATGTGGGTGTTTGCCCCACAATGCAGATGTCCCTGATGTCACTGAACTGCACACTGACCAATGGCTATGGAGGTCAATTTTATGTCACGTGTATTTACCATGACTTAAACCTTGTTTCCTAAGAAGTAAACGAGCCCCACATTGGGTGTAGAGATTACTTAAAAATTAAATCTTAAAAAAAGTAAGAATGACAATGGAACTAACGTTGATTTATAAGCATGGGGTTACACACCTGGGGACTGTCGTGTTCCATCCTTTTGTCTGCATTCCATTATCATCCCCAATTTATAGGCAGAAAAAGTAAGGTCTCGGAGAGGAGCAGTGACATGCCAAGGCCCGCCCACCTATGAGCAAGATGAGATGCAAACCAGGAAGCCTGCTGACTCTAGCCCAAGGGCACTGAAGCCCCATGTGACTCACCAGGCAAACTTGGCTCAAAAGAACAAAAATCTGGTGAGTGACTGTGTGCTGACAGGTACATGGCAAGACCTCCAGGCCAACAGCTTGCTCTGCTGTATGACACCAACACACATAATACACACGTACTAGGAGAAAGTTCTGGCAGCTAACTCGGGGAACTAACACAACACTTCTTTGCTCCATGGTGGGCAGCTCGGGCCCTGGAGCACAATATCCAACTCTGACTCCCCACTCCCGACCTATGTGCCCAGCCAGCCAGCGAACAAATGTGAGTTGTGCCAGGCAAACCTCAGAACCGCTGCCTGAACAAAGCATGTCCCTTGCCTTTGAGGGTCTCACAGTTTGGAAACACGTACACAATATTTGCCAATGACGGGTCCTTGGTGCCACAATAGGGCTGCACAGTCCAGGGCCAAGGGAGCCTGGGGCTGGGGCAAGAGGCACCTCAGAGCAGGGAGAGGGTCAGGGCATGGAGCTCCCAGTGAGTGGTGCACACCCGAGGCCAGGGGGACATCCAGGGATGACGGCGGTCGTGATACCCACATTTCTAGTCTGAAGGGCGGCTGGCACACCCTCAAGAAGCTCAGGGAAAACCCCTCCGCGTGAGCACAGTCTACATGTGGGATACCTGATTCCCATCTGCTCAGCCTAAAACCTGCACTGTGCATCCCGGCCTCAAACCCACTTCTGCCCAAGCACAGAAGAAGCAAGAACAGAAGTAGCTGGAGTCTTCAGACAGCTTTGCTAAAAGGTGGAAGGGCAGCTCCGTCCCCTCTCCCTCAGCTGGCCGCACTCGAGGTCCCTCTCCTGTGGCCCAGGGCCAACCCTCACCCGCCCCCCGTGGCAAGAGCAGAGCAGTACCTGGTGTGGGTCAGCGGACCCACTGGTCGTTCAGGCCTCCTGGGGGGCAGCGCACCGGGTCTGCTGAGAGAATTGGTCTTGGGTGGCCGCGGCTTTTTGGGCGGTATGGCAGGAACAGAGGGCTTCTGTAAATCCAGTTTTGGCTCTCTCTCTGGTCTTTCTTTAAGTCATTGTTTAAAAAGCATAAAGAAGACAGGGAGATCTAGCGTAAGTGACAGTACTTAGGGGCAGACTGCTCGTTTCCTGTATTTAAAAAAAAAAATCACTGAGGCTACTTGCAAAGGTGAAGTTGGAGGGTGAAGAGCATTATTTTTTTTTAATTTGTATTTATTCATGTATTTTTAGAGCCTTCTTTATTTTTTGGGTCAAGTTAGGAAAATCCCCTCCACAGCTGCAGCCCACCGTTGGCCTTTGCCCATGCTGGCCTGGAGGGCCCTTCCGGCCACTGCCCACCCATGGTGAACTCCCACAGATCCTTTCTCAGGCCTACTCATTGGCCTGGCTGAACCAGGACACTGTCACACTCCCCTCTCAACAGCCGAACCTACCCTCAGAGGCAGACTTTCTTACTCCCTCATCTGAGCCCAGAAAGGCAGCCCTTCATAGATGGGTTCCACTTGGCTACTTTCCGGGTGTGTATATGCCTGGCAGAGCCTGTAGGCCGCCAGTCCCCCAGGGCGGCACCCATGTCTGGTCGTCTCTCTAGATCCGACCTGATGCCTGGCGCATAGCAGGTGCTCAGCAAATGGTTGATGAGTTTGGTCAAGAACCCACACGACCTACTGGGTGTGAGGAGGCAAGAGGCCTGATGCCTCTCAGGTCAGCCTGTGTAAAGGGCCATGAGCCAGTAAGTTGTGGGGGGTGGGCATTTCTGGGAACAAAGAATTAATTCTGGATTCTTTTTGTGCACAATTTGAACTTGGAAGGTAAACTGGGGTTTCACAGGTATTTGGTTTCCAAGGGTTTTTCGAGTCAGCTATTAGAATGAAGTTAAAGTCAGATCTGGCGGCCAACTAAGCAGCAGCGTGACTGACAGCTTCATGTTTTCTGTCCCCAGTTAGCCGTGCCCCATGTGTGGCGTAAAAAGCACACATCCACGTTCTTCTTTATAAAGATGGAACTTCAAAGAACTGCCCACTGGAGGACAGGCCGGTTCCCTATGTTCACTCGTAAGCTGGAACTCTGAACAGTTCTGCTTGCAAACACACACTCATATCGCTCAGGTGCCCAGGCTGATTGGCAAAGCATTAAAAAGCCCACCAGTTTCTATGCAGACACCACTGTGCTCACCCCCGCACTTCAGCAGGGGAATACGCTCCATCCGGGAACGCTGGGAGCTCACTCACTGTCCACGGGGACCAGAGGAGGAAGGGCTTGGCTCAGATGCAAAGGAGCAGAGACTCCTCCTGCTGGAATGTACTGGGGGGGCGGCCTCTCTGGCGTGTGCCGAGCAAATGGGGGGGTTGTGCCCACCTCACAGGGAAGGCCAAGTCTCAGGGTGGGGCTGGCTCTCTGGCTCCCCTGTTGTTCTGACCAGGGTTTCTGCCTTCCGGACCCACCGTGGCACTGAACAAGGAATCAGAGGAGTGGAAGGAACCAGAAGTGTGTGGTCACTTGGCCAGCCAACTAGGGCAGTTGTTCACATGTAAGCCAAGTCCTTATGTCAGTCAGCATGAACAGAGCAGGAAGTTCCTGTGTTGGAGTCTGGTTGTCAGCCAGAAACTAGTCATGTGTCCTCCGTGTGGACAGGGGGCAGTGTTCGGTTATATCACAGCACACACTCTCCTCAAAGGGCTGTTTGCATGATATACACATGGCTGTTTTTTCACCGCTCTGGGACACAGACCTGTGTGCCTTTCAATGAGGTTCCACAACTTAGATTTTAAGTGTTCACTGTGCAGGAAAAGAGATGTAACTTCTTAAGAGCTGGCAATGTTGGCAAAACTTTTGGCAGGCTGATAAAAAAAAATATGAAACTTCACAATAAAATTTCATGAGGCCACCCAGGAGTATCTCCAAATAATTACATTCATTAATTCAGCATTTCTCTTGTGACTTCCAAATAACTGCTTTTTAAAATGGAATTTGCTCTGCCTCCTGTTCATAATAATAACATAGCACTTTCCCCATAAAATGTGTGATCAATCAAATCTTAGACACCTAACAAAATGAGTCCTTCCACAGCATGCAGATTTCTCTGGGAGATGTACTCAGAACAGTAGGGAGTCAAAAACATTTGTAAACGTTGACTGTGTGAGTCCCGGGAAGCTACTCCCCTTCAGATGACTTTCCTGACCGCCTTCAGGGGACTGTGGGCCCTGAGCTGCTTCTCCCAGTTTTGCCATGCCCCTCCCCCCTAGCATTCTTGACCAAGGACATGTGTCTGTGACATAGCAGCCAGAGTCAAAAGTCCGGCAGTGACCGAGGATGACGGCTTTCATTTGTCCTGATGGCAATGTCTCTCAGTCACAGGCACCGGTCAACAGGGAATAAGTGCCCTGAGGCACAAGGCATGGGAGAGGGTAGGATGGAAACTCTGGTAGATACATCCAGGGCCTCAGGAAACTTCTAGTCGGCACCTTGGCTTCAAGATGCTGCTGGTGTAGGAAGGGTGGCAATGGCAGGAAGACTGGGATAGAAGAACCCTGATGTGTTAAGAGACTGGTCTGGTTGTTTTTCATTTGGTGAGGAATTCTGGCCCAAAAAAGCACCACATAACCCTCTCTCCTATTTCCTTAGCAATGGGATATTTAAAAGCAACCAAAATCAAACCATAATCACCATATTCCCCCCTAAAAACAAACTCTGTGGGTAATCTGGACTAGCCCCTGACCAACGGCTTTGTCTCCGGCTGTTCGAGCAGTACCAGTGAAGACTTGATTTCATACCTTTCTCATCTGTTCTGTTTGGAAGCGTTTCTGGTCTCTCAGGAGGTATCTTTTTAATTTCATGTTTTCTCTCAGTGGTACCTAAGGGGGAAAGGATAACAGTGATCAGAACATGTTTTCTCTATCCATTTGTTAGACACACCAGCATTTTAAATATTTATCAGGTACAGCAAAGTCAATAGACTTTTCTCCCCCTAAGCTGAGCGCTGGTGTTACCTGGCAAATATAAGCCGCTTAGAAAACAGCAGAAGCCATTTCTGGCCTATGTCATTAAGTTTGCCTGCCTATATGTCCTTAATTTACAAGGATGCCATTAATATTTTCTGATATTTAAATCTGACTTCCTTAGACATCAAAGCAGTCACAGGAAATCACTGGGTGTGGGTGGAAAATATGTATAGGCAAGTCAATCATCAAAATATGCAAATAATGGGTCACTGGTGATTGCTCTACAAATAAAAAGAAATTTCACAGGGATCTGGATCCTATGTTGTAGCCTCACATCGTTTGCTACCCCTCCCATTAAGAGGTGAGGTCTATGTCCCCTGTCTGGAATGTGGGTAGGCTTGTGACTGCTTCAACCAGGGGCCAACACGATACCATATAATTTCCGAGGCTGTGTCATAAAAGACTGTGTCGCGTATGCTTTATTTGCTAGAACACTGAATGTCCGTGTGAGAAGTCCACAAACCTAAGGCCTACTGAAGAAGCCATGTGTAGACATGGTCTACATGCCGCCACTGAGCCCAGCCCTCCAGCCATTCCTGTCAAGAACAGCCAGACATGACAGCAAAGCAGCCATCTCCAAAGTGGGTCCTCCAGCTTCCGCTGGCCCAGCGTTCCCAGCTGAGGTCCCAAATACCAAGGAGCAGAGAGACAGATGTCCCGGCCAGACCCTGTTCAAATTCCTGATCCCAGAAGCCATGGGCATAAGAAGATCGTTGTTTTCCGCCACCAGATTTGGGGTGGTTTGTTATGCAGCGATAATAACGAGAGCCTATTCTTAAGAAGAGGGATGTGCAGAGAAGATCTGTGGTTTTCCTTCAGTCCAGTATATCTGTGCCTGAATCCCTCAAATGTTACATATGACATTTTCCCAAATATACCTGCAGGGCTCCGCCGGCTGCAGCTGCTCCCTCACCTGGGGTCCTCAGCAGGGCCCGTGGCCTCAGGTGCATAAGCACATTTGCAAAACAGCTAAAGCATAAAACCAATCACAAGTTCTCCTCAGACTTGCTTGAGTGCTCGGTGAATTCCTTACTGCCCATCCCTACTGATGGGAACCTGGAACTAAAATCTCAGTGACACAGTATCAGAAGCCAAAGGAACTGAAAAAAAAAAAAAATCCACTGAACACACTTTACCGAAATCTCCTTAATGACTCATTACAAATTAAACACTGTATCTAATTTCTGTCAATTCCATACTTTTCTGGGGTTTTTTGGTCAAAGCTGATGATAAGGAAAATATAAATATCTACCTCCCTGTCACAAAGCAATTCCCAGGATCATTCAGCAGGATAAATTAAGGAGGGCAAGGATTGCATGGAGCACTGGGTGTTATACACAAACAATGAATCATGGAACTCTACATCAAAAACTATAACATCATAAAAATTATTAAAAAAATAGATGAGCAGTAGGAATCTAGGAAAATCAAATGCCATCTTGCTTTGTCCCACAGAGATCCAGCATAACCTTACATAAAACTGCTTTAAAAGGAAAAGAATTTGCCTATTGTGCTACAATCTAGGCTTCTAATGATAACGAAGATGTTTGTTATTCCTAGAGATACAGGAGGAACAGACGATCCTACTGCCATGAAGAACCCAATCCTAGTTACATTCTAGGCTCCTTGAGCCTTGGGCCACTCAACTTATCTCCTTGGTCTATAATCCATCACCAAAGCCTCGAGGAAAAGGGTCGTCAGAGAAAAGCAAAACAAGAGCCAGCTTTAATTTCAGCACAACAAAATATTGATCCGGTGTGAACCACTAGGTGGCAAAATTAAACTGCTCAATGCAAACTACCATGTGGGGGGGGCGGAGCAAGAGGCGTAATTAACACCTCATTTCAGGGCATAAGCTCACTAATTCTCAACTATCCTAAAGGGAATGGTAAAGGAATTTGGGGTCAAGCTGATTACCCCCCCAAACTCGGTGGGCCAAAAGGCCTTAAAAAATCACTCATTAATAAATTTGTGAATAAACCAATCTGGAATTTTATTCATACTTTAAATGCTATAGAAATATCACAGTTATTAATGTGTGGTACTAAAAATACCCCTACTCTTCTTCTGTTTAAGTTGTTAATTTTTTAAAATGCCACTTAACTAGTTATTCATGGAGGAATTTCTCCCCGTAATTAGTTCTTAACAATTATAAAGGAGAGTTCAATGGGGAAATATGAATGATCTTTTCTACGTATGAGAACCCTGTGCGCAATGAGTTACCAAACGTCCAATCATGTCATGTCTTCCTATGTTATTCAACCTTAATGTCTGAACTACACAGAAAAAGTGAATTGGACTCTTTTTAAGATGAAAAGAGTCTCATGAGGAAAGATATTTATTGCCAGAAGAACATTTTTTTGTGGGGGGGGGGTATGTGAAGTAAGTACAAATTTTGGTTAACCACGCATTTTTTTTTTTTTGGTTAAAAATTTAGCCCCACTGTACATGCGTGGTGAGGCTATGACCCGTGGAAGCAATCCTCCCTGAGCTGACCCTCGAGATGAGGTGGGCGCGGGCAAAGCAGGACAATTCAGTTCTTCTTTCCTTAAAAGCAGTTGATGAGAAAAAACAAAAACCAAAACCAAAAACAAAAACAACAGTGTAAAAAAAAACTGGTTTACTCCAGAGCAGTCTTTCTGGTCATTCAACTTGGGAGGCTAGATTTTTTTTTTCTTTTTTTTTTGCTGTACCAGGGATACATTTTAATGGTATGTTTAATTTTTAGGAGAAGCAGCAACAGATTTAAAATCTGCCTGCTGAGACCAAGTGGTAAGTTCCCAATTTGGTGATCTGTGGCATTTGAATCTAAGAACCTTGAGCTCTCCCGAGGGTGCTGTAAATACAGAAAGTCACACGCTGTGTCCAGAACGGAAGCACATTACCTGCCCCTTGCTTGATGACAGGAGCGGACGGAGGCGGCGGCTTCTTGGGTCTCTGAAAAATGAGTGAAAACGATAACACATGAGATTGTTGGCAAGCCAATGAGATTGTTGGCCTGTCACATAAGGATCAAAGACATTGTTTTCTAGATGTAGTTTGGACAGTCCAGAGGAACTCTCCAAAAAATTGAGCAAATCTCTCTCCAGGGATGTCAGGTTTTGGCACCTTTAAACCAACACTAAAATAAATTCAGTCTGCAAAACAAAACTTTGATGGACCAATGAAATACCATTTCCCCCTTTCTAAATTTGTAACAGCCTTCTGGAAAAGCACGGCTCAGCAAAAATGGCCTGCAACCAGCAAGCACAATGGTACTCCTACACTGAAACTGCATTTGCAATTAAGATTTAATCTGCTGAATAACGAAGTGACTCGGGAGAGTCCCTGGGACAGCATGAAGTCAGATCTGCTCTGGACAGGGGACCTTCACCAAAAGCAGGCCAAGGGGCTGCTGTGGCTGGGAGTCAGTGGGTTCTAAACCTTCAGCCCTTCTGACCCCAAGGCTGGCAGGCCAGTTGTGAGGCCCCCCCAGACCAGGTGTACCCTGGAAAGTGTAATGGAGCTTTTTTTTTTTTTGCATATTGGCTGTGGTCTGTTTTTCTCTCACAACCTGTCATTCAGTAGGTGACGAGGCAGCGATGCAGTCGGTGGCATCCGCCCCTGAACCCGTTCCAGGGCCTCTCCTTGCTCACCCAGGATTGACTGTAGGAGGAAGAGGGTCAGGCTGCACTTGGCAAGTGATTCGGGGGCCAAGAATCCAGCCAGGGCACAACTCTTGGACACCATACTTGGAGAGGGGAGCCAGAGGCGAGGAGAAAACCTTCTCAATATCAAAGTCATTAAGGAAAGATAGAAACCAGAGGATTTGAGAATTGAATCCACATTGCCGCTGATACTTCTCCCCCGACCCTCTCTGGGCCTTACACACCAGTGACTTTTTCAACAGCTCTAGAGAGTCTCTCCTGCACTCTGAAACCGTACCACTCTGACATCACCACAAGGACCAGCCAAAGCACCCTGCAGTCCCCAGCCCCTACCCTCTGGGGCCCACCGGGGCCTGCTACGGTACTAGCACGAAGAAGGAAATGATTTCGAGTAAAACCCGGAGAATAGGAGACCCGTGAAGAACTTTCTCAGGAGGCATCACAACAGGAAGGCTCTGGATTCTGTGACATGTCACCTCTGCTCTTCAGTAGCTGGCTGATGTGGCCATTACCTGGAGGAAGTAGTGCAGCGTGGTGGCCAAGACGTGGGGTTTCAGAGCCCGACTGATGACAAATGCTGGCTCTTTCAAATCTCAGCCATGGACACGGGGCAGGTGAACTGACCTAGCTAAAGCTTCTCATATGGAAAATGGCAATGGTATTACCTCCCTCTTGAGAGGAGGTAGTTTCACAGGCACAGGGAGTCAGTAAGCACTGCCCTGCTGAATCTTCATGACAAGACTTTAAGTAGTGGTTTTAGTATGCCCATTTTGCAGATGAAGTGATTGAGGCTTAAAGAGATGAAGCCACTCCCCAAGTCCCCATGCTATTAAATAGCATGGGGGCTGGGAGCCAGCCCTGTGCTGTCTGACCCACAGGTCTGCTCTGAGCCACTGCGAAGGACCCGCCTTGCCAGAGGGCATCCACAAGACAGCCCACAACACGGCCATATGCGACACACAGTATACACAAAAGCACAGGGAACTGTATCATGTGAAAGTTAGGGGGAAGAAAATATGGGTATTATGCTGCAGCTACAATATGAGCTCAGATCAATTACGTTACAAAATATACAGAAAGAGAAAAAGACTGGAAAGGAACCAATTTATAGCGTGATACCTGACTAGTAGAGGATTATGGGCATGTGTGGGTGTGTGTGTTTCCTTCTTAATATGTTTCGGTGCTGCCTATATGAGTACTGGCTAACGTCATTCTAAAAAAGAGACAGAAAAATGCTCTAAGGGCCCCCTCGCCCTGCACACAGGCTGTCCCGCTGGCGGAAGGCCCTTTCCCATCTGCCAGCCCCTTCTAGCTCTCCACTCCAGCCTCTTCCTTCTTCTGCCTCCCTTTTCTATCCTTGTACAAATTAGCTGGGGACAGATGTGTGTTTACCTAATGAAGTTATTGTTGAAACTCTGCCAACTAACCTTCCTTTACTCCAGGATCAGAGTAAGTTCTGATTCACAGACAGCGCCCTGTGGCCTACTTCTTCCTGGCCAAGCCCCAGCGATGCCTACCCTGTGAATGTCTTGCTCGCTTCCTGCTCCTTTGAAACATTTTATAACCAATTTCACATGAGCCTCCTCTTGCAGAGGCTGTTACCCCAGCGACCTTGCTTCAAACCACAGGACCCCAAATTAAAAAAAAAAAAAAGAGACAATTACAAGTCATCATGTTTTCCAAGATTACTGTGCAAAGAAAAAAAAAATCCCTCAGTGTTGTCAGATTGGACATGGAGCAGACACACAGAATGTGACTGGGACAGGGCAGAGTGGCACCAAGAGAGAGCACAGGAAGCATTAGGCTAAGATACTGAGTGTGACAAGTGTGGTCATGGGAAGTGTGGGCTTGACAGTGGCGGAGGCAGGAGGCAGAGGTGTGAGGGGTCGTGAGGGGCCCTGGCGGTAGTAAAGGCAAGTGGGGCCAGTTCTGAAAGAAGGGCACAGTCTATGACTGTGTGCCTGGTACCCACCAGGTTTGATCCGTGCTGGCTGTGGGCCAGCTGTGCTTATGAGCAGAATGGGTTTACAGGCTGTCCTACGTTTCTTGGTTTGTTTTTTTTCTTTGACTGACTTCACTCGATGATGCCCTCAGACTTAGCCTTCCTGCCTCCTTAGAGGAAAAATGATGCCATGTTTTCAAAGAAGAGGTCTTTGAAGGTAATTCTAAACAAAAACTGGGGCCTGGGTTCAGGGGCAGCTCCAGACTGTCCCCCAAGTGATTAACAGATGACTGCACAGGAGCCTACAAGGATTTTCCTCTTTAAATGCAACAGGAAGACGGGGCAGTGAGAACTGAGAAGGCAGGCTGGGAAAATCTGTAGCAAAACGTGACAGGAAAGACTTCAGCACAGGCATTCATGATTCTTAAATCAAAAGACGTAAGCACGTCGCTTAGTCGGTTTTCCCCAAAATGTCCGACTGTGACCAGAAGAAGGAAATAGCACGGAGGGGACCTCCAGGTTAAGCAGTAGCCCAGCGCGTGCTCTGCTGAGTTGACTGGCATTAGCCGGTGCCACAGGTGTGCAGTCAGAAACACCCTTTCAACCCAAGCGAGTATTTTAAGTCATGAATTTTTAGAGGCACTTGTTCTATTTCTTCTCTTTATCCCTCCCTCCATAGAGGAAATATAACACTCCTGATCCAAATTCAGATGGCTTCAGCCTGCTCGATTTGTAGATCAATGCTAGAGACAGAGGATATTAGAGCTATGAACGATCACAGGGTCCCCTCTACACTGGGGAGACTGAGGCCCAGAGGGGCTGGGTCAATCACTGGGCAGGAGCCAAAGAGAGCCCAGAACTCATATCCCTCAATGTCCAGACCATGGCAATTCATTAAGAGTCAGCATGAAAATGTTCCTAACAAAATCAATGAGCCAACATTTTCTGATTTCTAGGAGAGCAGAATGCGTTCTGCGGTCTTCCCATACACAGGGTGTACAGGCCTGTGTGTGCCTGCGTGTGCGTCTGCCAATGTCGAGCCATTGGCTTGGACACTAAGCAAACACCATCCTTCAAAGGATACGTTAACTAGATCTGATTTCTTACCATTATTACCAGGAAGGAAATAGATCTGAATGTTCTGGAGTGAAGACAGCAGGAAGGCAAGTCTTACTTCCTGCTGATGGATTTCTGAGCTGACTCTGCCTTGTGTTTGGCAAGCCTGGCCAGTCCCAGGCAAAGAGCTCATCAGCTGGCTCAACCGGCCTCCCTGGCAGGAATTCTGATTTGCCACTGGGCCTCTTGCCTTCAGAGTTCTGGCCCCACACATGTGGTTTGTTGAAAATAACCAGAGGAGCGCACTCCTGACGGCCAGGTACTCTTGAGGGGGGCACTTTGCTAGAGGGAAGCAAACCCTGGCTTGATTTTCAGCCTTGGGAAGCCCTCCTCCAGGTATCCAGCTAAGTTCTCTAGAGGTGTCTGTGTGAAGCTGGAGAGGGAACAAAAATGGACAGTTCCTGACCAGGATATCCCTCACAGCTCTAGAAACACATGAAGGCCTCTACTCTGCTCGTTGGTTCCCTGTGATTACAGCAAGGGCCCCTCTGCACCCTACAGAGTCCCTAGCACAGGAGGTCCCCAGGGGCCACCACAAAAACCTGCTCTCAGCAGGGTCTCTCTTGAGTTTCCTCTCCTTAACCTTTGGCCCGGTGGCCTGCATCCCTGGTCTCCCTCTTGGCTGGGCCCATCTAGAATGCTAGCCTATTGGGGAATCATGCAGGCTTTGATATTTGGCTTCTCCCCAAGATGCTCTCACACTTTACCCCCTTAGCTCATGCCTCTGCTCCCTCCACCCACTGCAAAAGTGAAGCCTGAACTCCATGCCCAGACCTCACATCCAGATAGAAAGACCCGAGCTCCACTATGTCTGGGAGGAGGAGTTTGACAAGGGACCTGGCTTCTCCCTGCCTCCCCTTCCTCTTTCAGGCTAGTGCAGGAGAGAGTAGTTAAGTAGGAGGGGAGGGGTCGAAGGAAGGGAAGGTACACATGGTTACCAAGCCAATCTTGAGAGCCAACCCTGTACTGAGCATGCTGCTATGGGCTGAATGTTTGTCCACTGAATGGACCCCAAATTCCTGTAGTGAAACCTAATCTTCAATGTGGGGTATGTTGAGGTGTTGCATTTAAGGGGGT
Organism: Lontra canadensis; assembly: GCF_010015895.1. Taxonomy (NCBI): domain Eukaryota; kingdom Metazoa; phylum Chordata; class Mammalia; order Carnivora; family Mustelidae; genus Lontra; species Lontra canadensis. Next base: position 3,464,151 of record NW_022631110.1, read on the forward strand.
GACCGGGTCATGAGGGTGGCACCCTGAAAGACGGGATCAGTGTCCTTACAGAAGAGACCCCAGAGAGCTCCCCTACCTCTTCTGCCATGTGCGGGCACAGCGAGAAGACAGTCATCTATGAACCAGGAAGTGGACCCTCACTAGATGTTACTTCTGTTGGCACCTTGACCTTAGACTTCTCAGCATCCGGATTGTGAGAAATAAAGCCCTATTGTTTATAAACCACCCAGTCTATGGTATTCTGTTCCAGCAGTCTGAACTAAGACACATACTTCTGGGCCCCATGGAGGAGAGGCTTGGGGCACGAGCTCTGCCTTCAAAGAGATGACCGCTCCGGCAGAGCAGTGACAGAGAAGCACACCAGGCAAGTGTACAACTGAATGAGGGGCTCAACTGAGCGAGTACAGGCTGTAAGTATCAGCAGAGAAGGGAGAAGGGGGCCATCCAGGCTACTTCGGGGAAGCTCAGTTAGGGCTCCACCATTAGGTTATGCTTGGGTGACATTAGTGCCTTCATGGTCCCCATCTCTGCAGGTGAAATTACCCAGAAAACTACACGTAAAGACAAGGTTGTAGGTGAATTTTTTTTCACAATGGTGATAATTGGAAGCACATATTTGTTTCTCTTTGGAAGACCATTTGGGGGAAATAATTCATTGGACATCTTTAGAAACTAGAAGTACTGGTTCTCAAAAGGCTGAAGGACATGGCTATGAAAAGAGAAAATTTGGGTTGAGTCGGTTTTATAAACTGGGTTGTCAGACCATGGGGGCTAAGGTAAGGGGCCTCCTAGGAAGGTGGTAAAGAGAATGTAGTCACAGCTACACTGGCAAAATCCCCCTCCAGCAGACTAGCCATTGTGGGAATCCAGCAAGTCTTCCTTTCCTGTGAAAGTCTGGACAAAACTGCTTAGCGATCTTAAGGTCGGCACTTGACCATAACTGAGAAAGTGGGGAACATACTAGATCGCACAGCGTGCCTGGAGATGGACAATGAACAGGAAGGGTCCGGTCAGCTGTGAACCCCGAGAGCCGTGGAGAGTTGCTGAGGTCGAGGGTGCCATGTGCTCACCAGCAGCCTCTGGGATGAGCTGAGTTCAACACACAGCTCCCCGGGCGCGCCCCACCCTCTGGTGCATAAGGGGGCCCTCCAGCGAGACCTGCAGGACCCGTGGTGAGGGCCACCAGCTCTTGCAGAAAGCACCAAATAAATGTGGTTTCCTGTGAAATCTGGCTTCTAAAAAACCCGGCCCGCAGGGAGCGAACGCCCTGGGCAGGCAGACCCATGTGTTCCAGACTGGCTGACATTTCAGTTCTTGTTGCAATTAGTAAGCTGGCAGTCTGCTCGCTGGGTAAGTCTCTGCGAGTTGGCAAAGGTGAGCCTGCATCGCAGCCACAGGCATCTTTAGAAAATTTTGAGGGAAAGTTTCTGTGTACCTGAGAGGCGGATCCTCTGCTGTAGAACGTTCACTGGGGAACCTTGGCAACGCGCTGGTTCTTGACGTGGTCTACAAACTCAGAAGGGTCCTTCATGTCAATGGACCCTAGAACAGTAACGTCCTGTTCGGGTGATTTGAACAGTTTCTCTTCACGGCTCTAGAGCTGGAGACTTTTTCTTAAAAAGCAATTGTTCAGGAACATTATCGTTCAGGATATCTATTCTATTTTTTTCAATGACGGTGAGTTTTCTGCTGTTCTTGAGAGTTCAAGTTCCCCATTTTCCTTCCATAATGATGACAGAGCTTGTGCACCGCTTCACTGGAGCTCTCAGAATATTTAATCTTTCCATTTTGATATTCAATTTTACTGTCAAGTCTCAAAATAAACAGCCAGCCATCAAATCTAGGTTCTCTCATAAATAGCTTACATAATTGCTCTAAAATATGCACCAAGAGACCAAAGGGTGCTCTCCCCCCCCCCCCCGCCAGGAACATCTTGAGAGAAAGCCCCAAAGCGTTTATCACCTAATGAGAGAGAATCTGCCGGGAACTCTGAACAAAAGCCCTCCAGGAAATTCCAGAAGGCTCTGTGGTAACCACCTGAGTCCGTACCAAGCCGAGCCGCAGCAGAAAAGAGCCAGCCTCCTCAGAATGCTTTGGTGACGCCTACTGAGGTCTCAAGAGGTCTGCCACCGAGTAAATGCTCTTTGCTGCTGTCTACCCTAATCACCCCAGCCCGTCCTCTTTTCTGGGTGAATGGTTGCAGCCCCAGCCACTGGCAAGACAAGATGACATGTGCTGAAACTGGTGGCAGACTCTGTCATTCACACAGTGCATTTGTGCTAATGATTCTAATCATCTTCACACAGCCAACTCAGCAAACAACAGCCCCAGCTCCCGCCACGCTGTCACCAGCTCGCCAATCCTCTGCACGCCGCGGTAAAGGCTGCTAGAGCGGCCAGTGCAAAGCTGGTTGGCTGGTTTTGTGGGCTGAGGTGGGGGGGGGAAGAAAAGGATGTCATACTTCACATGTTCTAAAAGCTGAATGTCACATTATACAACCACTCCTCAGCTGTGGGTATTACTTTGTCTGACAGGTTTGACTATTGTTTCCCTCAGCCGAGTCATCTTCTTCTTAGGGATGTGGTTAAGAGACCTATCAAAGAGAGGGTGACTGCTTGCCCAGGTTCGCAAGATGCCCACAGAGCCCCCAAAGAGCGTGCACACCTCAACGAGCAAGTTGAGTCCACTCCTCACTGACAACTCCACACTCTCAGCGGAAGCCTTCCCTTAATACCTTATGTAACAGAGCAGAGCTTCTAGAAGGGTATGCCATGGAATCACTCTCACCTGGTGCCATTACTACCCTAGTAAAATATGACTAGGAACTAGAAAGCAAGGGGCCACAGTAGAGGCAACCAAAGACTTGGCCCATTTGTTAAAAGAATTCTCCAGATTTTACCTCAGCCTTCAAAATCACAGTATCTCCCGCAGAACCAGCAAGGTGGCAAACGGCCAGCAGGACAGCATGCTCACTACGATTCCCTGGCCACAGGGAAAGGAGTCACCAGGAAGGTCTTGGCATCTGAATGCTTCAGGACGTGAATACTTTTTTACCAGGCTTGCAAAGATTGGTGAGAAGGGTCAGACGGGCAGTCTGGACGGGCCTCTCCCCTCCACTCCTTGGAAGAGGCCCACCCTCAGTGTCCTTTTGGAAAGGTCCAGCAGGTCTCTATGGCCCCCAACATCAGACCTGCTGCCTGACGCTAAGCCCACGAGGATAGCAGCCGCGTGCCCTCCTCCCTTCCCATCAGCCAGCACGGCGGCCAGCCCGAGAGGAGGGACCCACTACGCACATGGTGGATGAAGAAATAAACATAAAACAAAATTGCCAGGCAGCAGATCGCGAAAAAAATATGAGAAGCAACATAAAGATTATGCCATTCTGTGTTCGCCTGTCTCTACAAATGTATTTTTTAAAGTACTAGATTTCTTTTTGAAGGCTAGCCTCAAAGTTCTCAGATGCACTTGGATTCCCAGGGGAGCTCATAAAGACATCAGGATAACTGCGTTGATCTGACCGGCTGAAACAAGATGAACCAGAGTTCGACGTCTAACATCACGGCCCAGTTTCCGCTGAGGCCTTCCCACACTCGAGCGAACGGTAATTAAAAAAACGGGAAGAGTTGACCTGTGTGGAGCCTTTACCAAGCACCAGGCGCCAGGCTAAAGAATTCCTGTTTTCTCCACAGTTCAACAGGGTAGGTACACTTCTTCTTACAGTTCTGTAGATGAAGATACTGAGGCTGAGACACATCCTGTGAAGGTGACCTTGAACAGAACAAGTGACAGGGCCACGGTCAGGCCCGGGTCCAGCTGATGCTGTGGCCTGGAGTCACGAGCACTCTGCTCTCTACACGGCTGCCACACCTCACGCCTGTGTCCTCTCACTTCAAGATGTTTACTATCCCGTCGGTACTAAACGTTGGCATCTGTTTTTCTCGGGGGTGGATTCTGTCCACTGATAACCCACCACACCTTGACCTGCCAATAAAAATGGCTCCAGTGATTTTGTTTACTGGAAATTTTTTCTTGAACGGAGAACCCTTCTCTGTTCTAGGAATTTATTCCCCTCCTCCGATATAGTCAGGAACTGGAAGGTGGAGCTGTCATCACTCAGACAGATACCTGCTTCTATAGCGGCACTTCCCAAGCTGTAATGTGGAAACGGTTTGCTGGAGGGTCTTGTTACATGCAGGTTGTGAGGCCCAGGTCGCAGGTGGGGCCTGAGTATTTCCAACAAGCTCCAGGTAATGTACAGTGTGGCCCGTGGACCAGCACTAAGAGTCAGGGATACAGAAAACACCAGGAAGCAGAATCCAGATTCTCTGAACCCCAAACTCAGGTCCAGGAGAGAATAACACGTGTGGAGCAGAATACTCTTCCACTGAACCATACAGTAAAGCAAGCTATCCTAAAGCCTAAGGGGGTGGCCCTAGGCTTCACACCAATCTGAAGATCGGCAGGGCATGACCTTGGTGGGTCCCAACACCGCAGCTTCTAGAATCAACACATTCATTCATCAAAGCAGTACGTACACCATCGATGCTGTTCAGTATCCTTAGCAACCGATCCACCAGTGTGGATAACCCTTCATAAACTCCAACTCTACTGGAATGGTCATGGGTCAAGGCTAGGTTCATGGTCTAGTAGCAGTGCCCCAGCAGGCGTAAACAGGAACCAGTCCAGAAAGGCAAGGAGAAGTCAAGCAAAGCCTGAGCAAACAGCTCTGAGGTACAGAGCAGAATGGGAAAGACCAATTGTTGCCCCCTTATGATACAACGTGCTTCTAACTTTTCCAAAATTTCTTGTTCCATCCTCATCAGAGAGACAGTACACCTGGAGTGAGGCAAAGACGGGCTGGCTCACTGAAACCACAGCATTGGAAAACGGGTCCCCACAAAGAGAAAACAGATCAGAGGTGTAAGCAAACACACATATGGACAAATGCGTGTATACAAGGCCACATGTGTACACACAGTGTAAGAACATCGGTGGCCTCGCTCTGTGTCCTCCTCTTCACAGCATGCTTTTTGCAGCCACCTGCCCAGCCAGCACTGGGCCGCTCCCCACCCCTCCGAGGACATCCCGCAGAGGAGGGAGGCAGTCCGCTTACCAAATGGAGTGCCCGAGAGTTCTTGCCACTTGGGTGCTTATATGTTCCAGGCACCACACCCAGGGCTTTACACACACTATCTTATTTATTCGTGTAGCAACACCAGAATAAGGATCACCGTGATCAGCTGTCAGATGAGGAAACTGAGGCTAGGGGAAGGTAATGAATGCGTTCACACTCGTGCCCAGCCTACCGAAAGGCAGAGGGCTCCAAAAGCTGGTCCACTGAACTAAAATGCCAGAGCTCTTCAATGGCCCACTAAATTCCGTCCCCTGGGATTCCCGAGACCCATCATGGGAGCCACATACTGATGGCATGTGGAGCGCTGACCTCAAGGCCAGGAAGACTTACATTGCCCTCCTTTTCAAAGTCAGGTGGAAGCAGCTTCACGAAGTTATCAGGGAACACTCCTCGTCTGCCGTTGAGCTCTCCTTCCCACCAGCCCACATCGATGCAGTCCTAGGAAACGGGAGAGCAGACAGTGAGAAATGGGGCAAGCACCCTCTGGAGAGGTCCCACACTCCTTTTATTTTATTTTAAAGATTTTATTTATTTATTTGAGGGAGAGAGAGTGAAAGAGTACAAGCAGGAGGAGAGAAGAGGGAGAGGGAGAAGCAGGCTCCCCGCTGAGCAGGGAGCCCGATGCGGGGCTCCATCCCAGGACCCTGGGATCATGACCTGAGCTGAAGGCAGATGTTTAACCATCTGAGCCACCCAGGCACCCTTATTTTATTTTTTAAAAGATTGTACATATGTATGTATATATTTATAAGATTTTATTTATTTATTACACGGAGAGAGACACAGGGAGAGAGAGAGCACAAGCAGGGGGAGTGGGAGAGGGAGAAGCAGGCGCCCCACAGAGCGGGAAGCCCGATGCAGGACTGGATCCCAGGACCCTAGGATCATGAAATGAGCCAAAGGCAGACACTTAATGACTGAGCCACCCAGGCGTCCTAGATTGTATTTATTTAAGAGAGAGACAGACAGAGAGAACAAGACAATACAAGGAGGGTGAGGGGCACAGGGAGAAGCAGGCTCCCTGCTTAGCAGGAAGCCCCATGTGGGGCTCGATCCTGGGACTCCAAGATCTGGAAGGCAGACGCTTAACCGGCTGAGCCACCCAGATGCCCTGGTCCCACACCCCTTTTAGAGAGAATGGAGGGAGGCCCTTTCCTTGAGGCCACTACCAGCGCAACAGTGGTTACTGAGATGAAGTCAGCACAAATCTCCAAAGTCAGATGGGAGAACAAAAGCACAAGTGTGCCAGCGCTGTGGGCTGGGACTCAGAACCCAGGGCTGCTGTCAGAGGCCCTGCATCAATCTGATCCGCTTTTCTTTAAAGATGGGATGATAATATGTATGTTCTTCGTCTTAATTTTGCTGAAGCTTTAAAATAATTTCATTAACCGCAAACGTGGCTTCAGGAAATATCACATGCACAAATGTCCTCATTGATTGGCTTGACATAAATCTTGTGGAAATTAAAAAGAGGCCTTGCGACAGTCAGGCAAGCATAAGAAGAATCACACTTTTGGCAAGCTTGTGAACACACCGCCCTTCCTCACCTTCTCCTCTCCAGGTTGATGGGGCACCGCTGTCATTGGGAAAAGCCCTTCCCCCACCTTACAGAACTCAATGTTTGCTCACTAAATGAAAGAACAAATCTACTCATTCTTCCGGTTCAAACCTGCTACCCTACTCTGTTCATTCCCTTGTCAGAAGCTTTCTGAGCGCCTGTTTCGTGCGAGGTGCCGGGGAGAGCGCGAGACTGTGCCAAGCTTCTGACCCAAGCCGCACAGCCTTGTGGTTCTCCTGGGCCTTCCATCTCAGGCCACAGAACCATTTCTATTTTGCTCTAGTTTGTATCTCACATTTGTCCTCTGGCTCCAACTCCACTTCTGCCCCCCCGGTCCAAGACTCACCCGGCCTACTGCAAACCCCCTCACTTGGGTGCTTCTTCCTGCCCTGTGTGCGGACAATGTACACACCCCGCTCTTGGGTATCATCCTTGAGTAAAGACCCAATTCTCAGACTGTGACCAACAATTCCTGCTACAGCCAAGAACCAGCAGAGGCTTTCCAGAAAATGTTAGTAACACGTCTGAAGCGCGGCAAGCTCACTCAACAAAGGGAGGAGATCGTGCTCAGGGCCCATGGAGAGACACTCATGGTCCTCCACAATGGCAGTGGGGGTGGGGAAGGGGCCAGGAGGGCCCAAGCTGCAGATGCGCAGTGGGCCTAGGGCCCCACTGTAGACCCCCGAGGGCCACAGTGTATGTGATATCATACATCTTAGCAAGGTGAGGAACGTATCTGGCTTTTTGACCATTTATGCCTCCAGCCCACCGCACAATGCCCAATAATAATAAGTATTTGTGGAATCAATAAGGACTTTTTCTAACCCTGAGTTCTGTGATCTCCAGCAATCAGGACAAAGTAGACTCTAGAGACCTTAACTCATGATGATTTTACATAAGAAAAAGTCCATCTCAGGTGAGAAGTAAATGAGCACCACCTCCCTTCTCCCAGCCGTCTGTTACAAAGATAAATGAACTCTTTAGAAGAGGTGTGGGTTCTAGAAATGGATCCTTAATCATGGATGGTAAATTCTAGTCCTGACCAACACCGAAAAACAGACACTTGAAGCATCAAGTTCAGATTTACTCAGGACAAACTGAGGTTCAAAAGACAACATGAGGGAATGCTTATCTTTCTTGGAAAATGATAAGAGAAGCCCAGGTATTCTGGTCCTGCTCAGGTCACATCACTCCCTAAACAATCTAGCATCAGTCCCCACAGAAGGATCCATGAACGGGGACTGTGATGGTGGCAAAGGACGATGGCTTCTGATGTTCCTCCGGCTCTGAGAAGATCTTGTCATCAACTATACCAGAAAATCTTGCCAAGGAGTAGGGGGTGACATTCCTTTACTTTTAAGTCCTTAGAAATTAAATCTTTCAATCCAGATGGCTCTGATTTTGAGGAAATGCTTGGCACCTTTTTTTCTCCTCTTTTTCTGGACAAGTCCTCTTCTCCTCAAACCCAGCTTGAAATTTACCTTTAGGAAAGTGATAATGATGAGTGATTTATCTTTTCTTGAACACTCACAACTGTGTTAATTTGTATTTCATGATATTCACTTCAACAAACATCCATGAAATGCAAAGTATCTTAAAGTTCCTTCTGTTGGCACCAGATGTGAAACCGGCAAAGAACATGATCCTAACTCCAGGGAGCTTAGAGATTTACACAAAAGAGCCCCCCACCATATTATACAAGGTCCCTTTGGATGACCTTTATCAACGAAGAGTTCTGGTACCAAAGAGGAGAAAATCATTAATAGCTTTTCAAACCATCTTAAATCTTGTCACGGGGGGAGCGTTTGCTTATGTGCGGACTGAACTTCCCTACACATTCATTTCAGAGCACCTGATACAGAACTACATCCATAAAAGGCACTCAAATATTGTTTAGCAATACATTTCTTTTCAAAAGCTTTCTTCTAAACTTTCCAACTGGTGTAAATCCATGCCTTACCTTAGTCTTCTGCAAGCACTAATCCAAGAATCATTGTAATGAACCCTTTTCCTTCACATGTGAGAAAAACAATGAAGAAAATTTTAATAAGCAGAAGCATATCCAGAGTAACTTTAGAACTTATACACGCTTACAGGGCAAAATAGGGCATAGGACATATTTATTACACCTCCCATCAGTGGAGAATGGCTTGGATGGCTCATCTCTCCTTGGCTTCTTAAGGAAAACATTAACAGTACTAATCATTGTGTACTTCAAGGTAACACAGGGAAAGCGTGAAGGCAGAACACAACCCGTCTTGCTGTTCTGATTGGTTAAGAGGACAAATATAAGGTTCGTGGATGAGATAAGCACGTTCCAAAAAGAAAATGGTCAGTGTGTCTTAGGACACGGAGGAAGCACTGCAGGACAGAAGCCAGCCTGAGTCAAGGTACCTGGTGAGGGACAGAGACTGAGAGCGAACGCGGGCCCTTCTTACCCCCTAGCAAGAGAAGCTAATTTAAGAGAAACAGGAACAATTCTGACAGCAGAATGAGAAGCAGAATACCTCCTCGTCAACAAACCAGGAAGAAGAACAAACCTTCTGATGGTAGAGATGAAGAGACAATTATTTGTATGAGGGCTGTGCTTCTGGAAGCATAAAAGAGCACCAAATTCAATTTGTTTACTGAGAACTGAAAACATGCAGGATAGCAGAGGAATTCAGGGATGAAAGAGAAAATTATAAAGTCCTTAACAGGGTTCTGGAGCTCAGAGCCTAGTGTGAGAGGCAGACAGCGAATCACTATGGAGCAGAAACACCGGCAGGAGTGCTCCGTCGGATTTAAAAACAAGTGGGTCCAAGAAAAACCAGGTAGCCCGAAGAGGGAACGAGGGGTGAACCAAAGCAATGAGAAAGGTCAAAGGCAGGATCGTGGAGCATGAAAGAAGGAAAGAGAGAGAGTGGGAAGTCGGGGCCTTGGAAGAGAACATTCAAGAACTGGCACTTAGGATGGAGGCAGTGCCTGGCTCCCAGGGGACTCCCAACCAATATCTACTGAACAGCAATGTGAGGTGTGAGGCAAGATGGCTCCCGCAAGTGGCAGGAGCAGAATGGAGGGACAGGTGGTCAGTGATTTGTGAGGCCAGAATGTCATCAGGGTGGAGTGGATGTCCCCAAGGAGGATGGTGGGAGGCACGTGAAAGCAGGAAAATGAGATAGTAGCCAACCAGTGAGGAGAGAGGCAGTGCGGCCAAGATACTGGAAAATGTGAGGATGACTGTTTACATTCTTTTCAAACCTGGGACACTATCAATAATCACACCAGTACCACAGATATAACCCAAGATGATGATCACCCTAGCAGACTACGAGATTCCAACAATGAGGACAGGACAGTATAGGCAGTCGTGGGGGTGGCTTCTGAATGAGGCAGGAGTTTGCAGTGGGAAAGAGTGAGAGGTCAGCATGTAGATGAAAGTTTCCAGAACAACGACGATTAGAAATAAGCTCTACCAGCATGAAAGCAGAGGAATGTAGACCTGGACTCTATCAAGAACCTGGAGTGTGGAAAGATCAGTATTTCTGACAGAGAATGTTCACTCTTCTATGACCAAGTTCCCAAAATGGTTTCTCTATGCCTCATCACCAGACAGGTATTTGAGTAAAATATGCTATTTTCCTTATAAAAAACAAATGATGTTTTTCCTTTGAAGGAATGAATAAACAGAGCCTTAGCTCTGCTGTACCCCTGCCTCTACATTCTGCGCTCTGTCAGGTTGTCGGAGCGATCTCAGGGACAGGGGAATGACAGTTGAGACTTGAGCGCTCCACTAGTTATAAAAACTCTGGGTCTTGGTTTCTTGACACACAAGAAAATCTTGGCGAGGCGTAAAGAGCGATATGACCGCTGGTGGTTATCAGCATTACAGCAATTCTATGGACTGGTCCCAGGGAACCTGAGGGACAATGTGGCCATGAAAGCTTCTGAATTAAGCTCACACACATGAGTCACCACCCTTGGGTGAAACCATCAGTGGAAGCAGCTCACATACTTGGAAGAAGGACGAGGTGAGGGACACCAAGGCCCCAGGGCACATCTGAGGAGGAAGAAGTTGCCCATACCCCAATGTCCTGCCTTCATCCACTCGATCCTGCCACAGGAGCCCCTGTGGAACGTGTCTGAAGTATTCCAGCACTTCCCACGCTTACCACAGCAAGGGCCGGCTCATGGCCGCTCCCTGATGGACAACTTGTTGGCCAAAAGTCACCAGTGAGCTCTGGTGTATCTGTATCTAAGTCTTGGCACTACAAATGTTGAGAAAAGACAAACTTGCCACCTGACTTGTAAATTGGTTAAAACAATGAGCCACAACCTCGTCCTGGACTCCCTTTTGTCGAGAATGCAAAGCAACCTAACAGTTTAGGGTTTCTCAAAGTTAGCTTCACATTTAGAATCACTGGGGGAATTTTTAAAATTCCCAATGCCTGGGCTACACCCCACACCAATTTGAGCACAATTTCTAGAGGGTGGGACAGGAAATTGGCACTTTTTAGAGGTTCCCAGGTCCTTCCAATATGCAGGTTAACAATTGCTGATTTGGACCAGGGCTTCTCAAACTTTAATGCACATACTATCCACTCGGGGATCTTGTGAAAATGCCAATTTGGGTTCAACAGGTCTAGAACGGGTCTGAGATTCAGTATTTCTAACAGGTTTCTGGGTGATGCATATACTGCTGGTCTATGGACCAACTTTGAGTAGCAAGATTCTCAAAAATGGTAAACTTTTTGAAAACAAGGATCTTATCTTTATAACCTTTGCAGCCATCAAATACCTAGAACATTGCCTAGCAAATATCAGTTCTGAATAAATGTTGTCTGAATGGATGAAATGGTGGATGGCCCAATCTTCCCCCAGACTATGGATCTACTTCTCTCAATTTTCAAACATCAGAAGTGAGGTTCAGTTGAATGAGGAAGAGGCAGGTATAGATTAGCTACACAAGAAAGCTTCATTTAAGGGGGCCTGGGTGGCTCAGTGGGTAGAGCATTTGACTCTTGATCTCAGGGTCGTGAGTCCAAGCCCCACGTTGGGTGTAGAGATTATTTTTTAAAAAAAAGTCACATAAAAAAAAAAGAAAGCTTCATCTATATGATCTGGCTTACCTGTTGGTCTGTACCACATTAATTATTTGTTTATAATTGTGGAAACAACTTTTTAAAAAAATATTTTATTTATTTATTTGACAGGCAGAGATCACAAGCAGGCAAAGAGGGAAGCACAGAAAGAGGGGGAAGCAGGCTCCCCAGTGAGCAGAGAGCCCGATGTGGGGCTCGATCCCAGGACACTGAGATCATGACCTGAGCCGAAGGCAGAGGCTTAACCCACTGAGCCACCCAGGCGCCCTAATTGTGGAAACAACTTAAAAAGTACCTCCAAAATGTAGGCCACATTTTCTTAGACATGGTAAGTGCACCAAATATTTGAGTTCAGAAGGGAATGCATAGCTTACAAATGGACATATCAAACCAAACTATGGAAAGATTAAAATGGTTTCATCCGCTGGTCCAAATGAAAAGAAAAGCACTTTGCTCAGTCACTTCTCTTGGTGGTCAGCTGTTCCCACATTCCCCAGAAATTCCCAATTTCCCAGAAGTTACCCAGCATGGCTGAAAAAAAAAAATTTCATGGCCTTCTCTGATGACTGAGATATAGCTCCAGGAGAAAGTGAGTGCTGAACACTTTTAGTGTGGCTGTTAAGTGAGCCTCAGAGTGTCCGGAGGGGGTCTTACACCCTCAGCATCCCACCAGCTATAGAGAAAGCAGTGTTTAATATTTACTAATGAACGTCTTCTGCGTGGAGCTTCAGGGAGCCCCTTGAGAGAAAGATCCATAGAAGCCAGAGCCCAGGAGCACTCAGCTTTGCCTCTGCTTGTTAACACCTCCCCAAGAGATGCAATTATTCTGCATGGCTGGGATTTCTGCTCAGAATTTCCAACATCCCCGTCAGTCAGTTATTAAAGCATGTTTATCAACATCATGGTTTATGAGGTAAGAGGGGAAAAAGAAGACTACTGTCTACCTCAGTGTCAGAAGAAATGCCTGGCAGACCACAGTTTGTGAGAGAAGCCAAGGAGACAGCCCCAGAGATGAACTCACTCATGGAAATGTCACATTCCAGACTAAAAAAAAACCAATAGAACAGATCAATGGAACCAGGAGCTGGTTATTTGAAAAGATAAACAAAAGGGATAAATCTTTAGCCAGACTCATCAAGAAAAAAAGACAGCATTCAAATAAATAAAACTGGAAATGAAGGAAGGGAAATAACAACTGACACCACAGAAATACAAAAAACTGTAAGAGAATATTATGAAAAATTATAAGCCAACAAATTGGACAACCTAGAGGAAATGGACAAATTCCCAGAGACATATAACCTCCCAAAACTGAATCAGGAAGAAACAGAAAATTTGAACAGACTGATTACCAGCAATGAAATTCAATCAGTAATCAAAAAATTCCCAACAAACTAAAGTCAGGACCAGATGGTCTCACAGGGGAATTCTACCAAACACTTAAAGCAGAGTCAATACCTATTCTTCTCAAACTATTCCAAAAAATAAAAGAGGAAGGAAGCTTCCAAATTCATTCTATCAGACCAGCATTACCTTGACACTAAAACCAGATAAAGACACTACAAAAAAAGAGAACTATAGGCCAATATCACTGATGAACATACATGCAAAAATGAGAGGAGAAGTGAGCTGAGGGAAATCCGAGGGGGAGATGAGCCATGAGAGACTGTGGACTCTGAGAAACAAACTGGGGGTTTGGAGGGGAGGGAGGTGGGGGGTTGGGTGAGCCTGGTGGTGGGTATTAAGGAGGGTATGGATTGCATGGAGCACTGGGTGTGGTGCATAAACAATGAATCTTCAAATACTGAAAAAATAAAATAAAATTTTTAAAAAACGCTCAACAAAATATCATCAAACCAAATCCAACAGTACATTAAAAAATCATTCACCACGATCAAGTGGGATTTATACCTGGATTGCCAGGATGGTTTGATAGTCACAAATCAGTGTGCTACATCACATTAACAAGAGAAAGTTTAAAAACCAAATGATCACCTCAACAAATGCAGAAAAAGCATCTGACAAAGTACAACATCCATTCATGATAAAAACTCTTGACAAAGTAGGTCTAGAGGGAACATACCTGAACATAATGAAGGCCTTATATGAAAAATCCACAGCTAACACCATCCTTAGTGGGGAAAACCTGACAGCCTTTTCTCCTAAGGTCAGGAACAAGACAGGGATGTCCACTGTCCCCACTTCTACTCAACACAGTAGTGGAGGTCCTAGCCATAGTCAAACTTGCACTATTTGCACATGACATGAGACTCTATATGGAAAACCCTGAAGACTCCACCAAAAACTACTCAAACTGATAAATGAATTCAGTAAGGCTGCAGGACACAATACTAATATACAGAAATCTGTTGCATTTCTATACACTAACAATGAAGTACCAAAAAAAAGAAATTAAGAGAAGAATCCCACTCACAGTTATATCAAAAGTAATAAAATACTTAGGAATAAACTTAACCAAGGAGGTAAAAGACCTCTACCACAAAAACTACAAAAACACTGATGAAAGAAATTAAAGGAAAAAAAATGTCACATTCCAAATGTCAACATCCTAGGATCATCAAGGCTTAGGGAGTCATTCACTGTTTCGTGACCCTGGGAGCTCATGACTTCAAAGAGTTTATCTAACTTGTAAAAAATCCTGGCTTTTTATTGGGCAAGAACTTAGCGGCTTTTGCAACACTAACTTCTGCTTCTGTCACTGTACATATTATATAACTGGCAATGAGAAACTGGAGGAGGAACACAAGGAGCAGTAATCAAGGCTCCGCTCGGTCATGCCGATATGAATGGAAGCGGGGATGGAAGCCTGAAAAGTATGCAGAAATGCCTCTATGTCTGTAAGCCACCCATACCGTACCTCACATTTTCCTGCTTCTTTGTACATACTTTGTGATTGTATATTTTCAACAACTGTGCATGCTACACTGTTGAGACTGGATTTTGAGGTCTTCCTTATAAGTGTTGAGTTTTGTTAATGGCGAGCAAGTGGCTCACGGATCAGCTTGACCTGTCAAGGCATGGCTTAAAGCTTTGTTAGGCTATAGGGTAGGTTAGGGGAGCGCTGTTCCCGCGACTGCCCCTTCTGGATTCCCAGTGAGATGCCAGGTGTGTTCAGCAAAGTTTTCCGACCCTGCTTGGCTGGAACTCCAACATCTCCCATCCCTGGTGACTTCTGGGATATTCCCTCAGCTTGCAGCCCACCCAAGGCCCAGGCTTATTTTCTTCCAGGCCTGGTGGAGTCTTGCCCAGTTGATACATGGCTTAGTATTTGGCAAGACTCAAAGGACTCCTATATATAGCTTTCTGGAGCCCTTCCTTTGTACAGCTCGCTCCTCAGTGATTCATTGTCCTGAAAAGTCCAGCCACCTTGGCAGCCCTGAATTACAACCTGTTTCCTCTATCCGATGAGTCTTCTGCTTTCTGTTGGGGCTCCACTGGGCTCTGCTGCAATTTAGAAGAAAGCCAGGGTTGATGTGAAATCCTTTTCTCAAGGATTACATCCCCACACTGTGTATTACCCAGTGCCTAAAAACAGTGGGTTCATGTATTTTGTCCAATTTAAAAGTTGTCTTTGGCAGGAGGGTAAGTCTCACACCTTTGACTCCATCGTGGCTATAACCAGAAGTTATGTTTGCTTAAAAAGACTGTTTCTTTAATTAGAATTTATTTTTTTCTAGGTTTAATAGAACTTGAAGCTCTATCTTTAAAAGTCTGAGCTATTTCAAGGTCTAATTCCCAAAAGAAGTCCTAGAGAAAGAATTTCTAAAATGAAAAGGCGTATGAGAGTTTTTAATTATCCTAGAGTCTCCTCTGCTAGTCGTATGCACCTTTCTCTAAGAGGGAAGGTTGAATGTTCCCTGAGGAAAAGTAGAGTCAGTATTAAACATCATTACATGGAAAATTTAAATACATGCAGTAAGTCAGTGCCACCCAACTTTTTTCAGATAATGGCACACATATATAATGATAATATGTTCATGACATATTGCTGGAAGCCAAACGCTGTTGAAGGCCATCAACCCAGTGTGGGTTTCGGGCTACCTAAGGCCCTTTCCATCCACCTGGAGAGCTGAGGGGATCACCACCTTATACTCCCATAACCCGCTCATAGCACATGGGTTAGGATTTGCCTAACTTTGAGTCCAGATGTCACTAAGAACTGAGCAAAAAGCTGACCTCAAATCTTGGTCCCCAGAAAGAGAACAGAACTTCCACAGACATTATGAGAGGCAGGCAGCAGGAAGGGATGAGGAAGGCCTGAAGGGATTTTAATAGCAGACAAGCCAGAGCGGAAGACCCAGAGGCCTCATTACTCACAGCCTGTTTCCCTCTTAGAAAAAGATGCTTCTATCTGAAGCTTCTTCAGAGAACGGCACCCAACAGATACTTCCATACTGGTCCAACTCCAGGGTCACCATTCATACTGGGCATCTCCTGGAAGTGTGGGGCATGGCCATTGAGGTTGCGCATAGACAAATATACAAGAATAGCTTACCAATTTCATTATTTTATTTGCAGGCTATACAATCTTTTTTTTTTAAGATTTTATTTATTTATTTGACCGACAGAGATCACAAGTAGACAGAGAGGCAGGCAGAGAGAGAGGAAGGGAAGCAGGCTCCACGCTGAGCGGAAAGCCTGATGTGGGGCTTGATCCCAGGACCCTGGGATCATGACCTGAGCCGAAGGCAGAGGCTTTAATCCACTGAGCCACCCAGGCGCCCCTGCAGGCTATACAATCTTAAGTTTCAGGAGATACTTGTGCTTTTAGCCTTTTTTCTAATATCAGAATGAAAGAACTTCTACTCTCATAAATCAACTTCAAAAATTAGTAATCATGTGAAAAGGAGATATTTGCAGAGAGGACCTTTCCTATGTACTTATGATTGGGCTTTAAGCATGACATGTGCCATTAACACATAAAGGCACGTGAACAAGTCATACACAAAACGCAACTCATTAAGGAAGCACTTTTACATTTTGGGGGGTCTGTTTAAACATAATCAAGGATGCAAAATTATGCAAGTTTTTTTCCATAGAAATTTTCCATTTTCTACTTGTTAAGTCATTTACATTGAGATGACAATTTAATGCTAATTTTTTAAAAAGAGTTATTTATTTGAGAAAGAGAGGGAGTGTGCATATGCAGAGGTAGGGGGAGGGGCAGAGGGAAAGAAACTTTAAGCAGCCTCCTTGATGAGCACGGACCCCGCCAGGAGGCTCAGTCTCAGGACCCTGAGATCATGACCCGAGCCAAAACCAAGAGTCGGACACTTAACCGACTGAGCCACCCAGGTGCCCGTTTTATGCTAAATTTTGAAAGCTGTTTCTAATGATACTTTTGGCTCATCCAAAGCACGTGGCTAGTAACACAGTGTACCTCTCAAGGATGTTCATCCTATAGGTGAGTGTTCATTTGCATTTATGTTTAGAAAACTGTATTGATTCTCCATCTTGACACATGCTTTTCTTCCATTAAAATGGTAGTAGATATAATCAAAAATCATTTTGCTTCATTGACAGAGATATTGACATTTATAAAGCATCTTATATTATGTTTTAAGAGATTTTCTTAGCTCTTGCCCTACCTCTAAGAGGTAACAAAGAAAGCTGTTATGGATGAAGGTGGGGGAGTATCTTCATTTCACAGATAAGGACCAGGAAGGAATATGAGGTAAAGGGCATGCCCATGACCATTATGAATGTCAAGATCATCCATCCAAGCCAGCTGTAGCAACTATTCATAAATTCCTAAATGCCTACCTTCCATTTCCATTCTTCACCAGACATATCTATATTTCAGTTTTCAAAGGAAAACTTATTCCTTGGCATAAAAATTTGTTTGGGGGTCTTTTTCTCTCTACTCTGCGAATTTGGCTTATAGGCCATGTGCAATGAGTGAAAAATACAATTCCCAGGTCAAATCTAGGCCCTCAGGCTGCTCAGCTGAGCCCAAGCCTGACTGGTAGCATGTGGTTACATCTGTTTGCCACCTTGGGGGAAAAGGCTCTGACAAGGGAGATTTGTGGTCTTGTGTTATAAAGAATATTCCCAGGAAGACTGAGGACAAAACCAATGTCCTTGAAATTCATGCAATTACTTATCAGGCAATTACTTAGTTTCAAATCACCTTGTAAGAAAAACAGACCAATCAATATTCTCTTAACAGTAGCACTGCAGAGAGTGAGTTCTTAATTTTGCCAAAGTTCGATTTAGCAGTATTTTCTTTCATAGACTGTGCCTTTGGTGTCATGTCTAATAACTCTTTCTCCAATGTTTTCATAAATAACATTTTGCGGTTTTGGTTTTACATGTAGATCTATGTTACATTTTAGTAGAACTATTTCACACATAGATCTACTCAGTCCATTCTGAGTTAATTTTTGTAGGATGTGTTAAGTTTAGGTTAGGGTATTTTTGTTTTTGTTTTGTTTATGGATTTCCAATGGTGCCAATACCACTTCTGAAAAGACTACCCTTTCTTTCTGAAATTCTCCTTGCACCTTTGTTGAAAATTAATTGGCTATATTTTTTGGGTCTGTTTCTAGACATTCTATCTTGGGGGCCAGCAAACAATAGCCCATGGACCAAATCTGGCTTGCTACCTATTTCTGTTCATCCCACTGAGAATAGTTTATACATTTTTAAATGGTTTTAAAAAACCAAAGAAGACTATTTCAAGGAATGTGAAAATCACACAAAATTCAAATTTAAGTGTCTATAAATAAAGTTTTATTGGAACTCAGCCATGCCCATTCATTTGCTTCTATGACTTGCTTTTGCATAGTTGCAACAAAGACCATCAAGCCTAAAATATTTACTCTCTGGCCCTTTACAGAAAAAGTTGGCTAAGCTCTGATCTAGAATATGAGGCTCCTTATATATATCCATGCAGAACCTCGGGGGCTCTCTGAATGCCATTGTAAAAAAAAAAAATGCTTGTAAGGACAGAAGCTTTAAATAGAACCTCTGAAAGCCCTGAGGAAGGCAGAAAAGGAATGCACTTAATAGCCAGCTACCCTTTCCAACCAGGACTGAAATATAAAAGCCTGAAGTAAAACTATTCTTACAAGGATGAATTGTACTACATTATCTAGTTAACTAGAAAATGGAGGAAATTTAAGTCTAAAAGGTATTTATTTTTAATCATGTTTTTCTTAAATATCTCTCTGAGTCATAAACTAAGAAAAAATACTTATAATGTGAAAGATGACAGGTTAATGTCATGAATATAAGGTATTTTTATAAAAATCAATTGGAAAATGACACATAAGATTTTTAACTTGAGTAATCATTTTAAAAAATGCAAACACCTATCAGATTAGCAGAGATTAGAAAGAACGATAATATCCAAGGATGACAAGGTTAGGAAAACATATTCGCACACACTGCTGGGGAGGCTAAATTGGCATAGTCTTTCATAACATCACTCAAATATATTTAAAAGGAACTGAGGCAGCATTACAGTTAGCTACTTATCATCAAGAAATAATAACAACTACTAACATTTTTACAGCACTCACTCTGAGCGAGGCATGCTAAGTGCTTTACCTCCTTTAATTCATTTAATCTTTGCAACGCCAGGAGGTAAGTACTAATATCAACCCCACTTCACAGATGTGGAAACTGAAGCACAGAGAAACGGAGCAATCTTCCCAAGGTTATACAAGTAGTAGAAAGTGGTAGAACCAATTACACTTGCAAGAGTTTACAAAGTGATGACCGCATGCATGCGGTCTAAAATAAGGAAAAAGTTGGCTAAGCTCTGATCTAGAATATGAGGCTCCTTATATATATCCATGCAGAACCTCGGGGGCTCTCTGAATGCCATTGTAAAAAAAAAATGCTTGTAAGGACAGAAGCTTTAAATAGAACCTCTGAAAGCCCTGAGGAAGGCAGAAAAGGAATGCACTTAATAGCCAGCTACCCTACATGGTCTAAAATAAGGAAAACCTAGAAACAAACATAAAAGAGAACCACGGTACTTCATACAACAGGACTCTAAGGAACTATTTAACTATGCTGCCGAAGACAGGCATGATATGTTTGGAAAGAAGAGGGTTACAAAATAATGTGTGTGTATATGATCTTATTTTTCTTTTGAGCTGAAATTTGTGTGTGTCTCTGTGTGTAAAACATTTGGAAGACTACAGCTCAGATACTGAGAGGTACCAAAGGTGGTGAGGTCCCAGGTGATTTCGACTTTTCCTGGTATTTATCTGTTTATCTGTTTTTCTTCTCACTTTTTCCCTAGAGTAGGTATTACTCATGTAATTTTAAAATACTATCTAAAAGTACATCCCATGCCACTTTCCGTCTCAGAAAAGCATATTTTAGTAAAATGTAAATGTGAACGTAAAGAGCTTTGTGATACTTTCATAAGACAGAGGTTATATAACTATAATAAATTACTTCTTTCCTAACAAAAGTCAAAACATAGATAATAAAGGGGATTTTCAGGGAAAGTGCTGAACTGAATTTCAGGACAGTTCAGTACATGAAGTAAAAACTTCCAGTCACTGGGCATTTGTTTTTTTCTTCTTCCCATAATAACTTCTCAGAACACTAGCGAGAATTCAACTTTTATGTTTCTAAAGCCCCTTTGAGCCACAACATCTCATTTAATTCTCACAATGGCCCTCTCTGAGTAATACAAACAGAAAGGTTGGCAATGGAAAACAGAGCCTCTCTAATTCCTTGAGACACCTGCAGGTTTTTCTGTGTGTTGCAGGAGAAAAGGATCCTGTGGCAGTGTTGCACGGATTACTAACTTCCTGCCACTCTGGACGGGGGTGACCGTCAGGCTGAACAAACGCAGGGTCCCTTTCAACAGTTCGGCATCACTTGTGGGGGCATAAAAAGCTGGGGAGTCTTATCAATGGCAAACTCCTCTATCAAAAATCTGCCATCATGGCCGTCAGAATTTGGGGGTGGTACTGTTTTGGCTGTCTCCTGGTAAACGAAAGAGAAAATTTCTACCACATCAAGTCCTATGTTTACCAACCTCAACTAATTTAAAACTGTGTTTATGATAATAAATGAGCTCAGTGAGGAAGAGTTTTGATCAAACATACTTACGGTATCAGGATTCTTTGCAACGGTTCCAGTGTTCTGGTTACTTTAAAGAGGAAGACAAAACAGAAGCAAACGGTATTCCTTGGGATTTCTAATGCTCTGAGGAGGAGATATATTGTGGCTTCTGTTCCTAGCAAGGACATATGCAGTCTAACAAGGCAGGCCATACCACAAAAAATACGTCCTATGACACAAAAGACTCATTTGGTGAACACTGGCGTTCTTCAAATGTGTGTAAGCCCAGATGATCCCGGCCCTGTGCTTAACTTCTTCATTCACTCATGAAACATGTCCTTCTAATGGGTCTGTCAGTGTGTCAGCATTTTCAGGGTGACACCTGCTAATTTACTCCTCACCCTTGAAACCACACTTAATCCTAGCATTTTAGCTCTGCTAAAAGCTTCAGCAGTGCAGAGAGAAGGGGTCAAGGCCAGCAATCTATTTAGCTGATGGGCTTTCTTATACCAGCCTGAGAACCTTTCTTGAGATTCCTAAAACCTCTTCTCTTTGAGGAAACATCCTTACTTCCTATGGGGCGGGAAGCAAGGAAGTGTGAAAACATTTCTCTCGTGAATAAGTGTTCCAATTAATGAATTAATCAGAGGGAGGCAGGAAGGGAAAATAAACATTAGAACAAACAAAAGAACA